>NC_089979.1:49993024-50599274 GCF_036417845.1 Apteryx mantelli | reverse complement strand
GTGGGGTAGCATGCATGTAAAGACCCTGAAGTCATGTGAAATAGGAGCCTTGACCTCCAGACACAATAAAGTTGGCTAGTTCAGTTGTAGCTTAAAAGGTCACTTTTTCTGGGACTGCTTCTGAGGGCTGTTTTAAACTAATTATTGCCTTTGATTTGAACTTAACATTTGTAAAAAAGGCTCAGTTGTTATAATTTAAACAGTTTGACTGGCATGTATATAACATTAGGGACATAGAAAAAGACAAGGTCCCTGCCTGAGGAGCTTACAGTGTAAAATAGATAGAAAGCGCTGCAAATAATAAAAACAGACAGTGGAGAGATTTGTATATGTATGTGGGAAGAGTGGACAGGTGCACAGAGAAATATGCAGAGTTGAGAAATATCCTACCAGTTGACACTAATTATGATACTTTTCTTTCTTGCTCTATTGTCATCTAAGTATAGTAATAGTTTTGTTTTTCTTTATTTGCTTGTTTGTCTGTTCTATGTTCTAGTACTATAGGTAATATAAAGACATCTTTAGTCTTCTGCTCTGTCATAGAAAATAACACTGAAATTCCCCAAATATTATATATACTTCCCTTGGCAGTTTTTCCACAGCAATCCACTCTGACTCAGTGCTGGAAAATATAACTTTTAATTAATAGAAAATACAAATGAACTTGAAATCCTGGGCTTCTGACACTCTCATCTTCTAACAAACCTCAGACACATCTTTAGTTTTTTGGGTTTTTTTTTTTTTTGGGGGGGGGGTGTTTGGTAATAAAATGTTTATAAAAGAAAATGGTATTTGTTGTCAGTTTCTTTTTCCTTATGCTTAGCTGCATTAGACAATCAGAAATCCAAAAAAAAAAAAAAAAAAAAAAAAAAAGCCAAATAGTTTCTTTGCACAGTTATTTAACAAAGAGGATGGCATACTACACAGGGTTTATTCTTTTTAGGTGTTGAAAGTGAGATGCCATCAGAAATAGGAATATCAAAAAAGGTGATGGAACAACTCAGGGAATTAAATTGCAATCAATCAGTAGGACCAGATGGTATTCATCTGAGACTTCTAAAGGAACCGAGGACCAACGCAAGTGAGCTGCTGACAAAAATATGTAATTTATCATTAAAAACAGCTACCGTACCAGAGGACTGGAGAGTGGCCAAGGTTGTACCCATCTCTTAAAAAGGTGCTAATGATGATCCTGGGAATTATAAACCGGTAAGTATTACTTTAGTACTAGGAAACTATTTGGAGAATCACTAAAAATAATTTACTTAAGCACACAGCAAGGAAAAGCTGCAATTCTTCTACCTAAATTCTCTCTGCTCTCTTAGAACTACAGGAAAGCATTAATTAAGTAATAGAAAAAGAAGAACCAGAAGATACAATTTCTTTAGTGTTTCCAGAGGCTTATGATAATGTCTCTCACAAGAAATTCTTAGAAAAAAAACAGAGTAACTCCAGAATAAAGTCCTCTTATGGTGCAAAAACTGCATAAAAGATGGGAAACAAAACCTGAAACATCAGAACAGTTAGAATTTTTTCCCTTCAAAGCATTTTATAAGCACTAACAAATTATCACAACTTCCTGATGAGTTGGTTATATTAGAGGTTAAATAACTTACCTATAATTGTAAAAGAAAGCTGAGTCAAAACCAGGATTTCAGTTCATGAGCATCTAGGTTCCAGAGCTGTGGTTAGCTCACTGGACAAGATCCCTTTCTATAAGTAATACAGAAGAATCAGTGATCAGTTGGAGCAGAGAAAAAGGTTAACTCTGAATTGCCCCTGGGATCAATAGCAGCAATAAAGATGTTTTTCTTCAACATATTCATTAACAATCTTGAAAAAAAGGTTCTAAAATAAAGATGGTTAAATTTGTTTTCAGTACAATAGTCGCAGCTTGCTTTCTGATATTTAGACCTAATGCCCGTTGTCTTAAACAGGAAAATTCTTGAGAGTATTTGGCCCCTCATTATGTTAACCAAATTTAGGCAAAACTGGAAGAAATTCCAGAACAAACCAGTGAACTAAGATGAAATGGTGACATGATGACATGTAAAATTAAACAGTAATGTCAAGGAGTGCACACTGGAAAATATTTTCAAGAACTGATGGCTATTAATTAGCACAGGAAAATCTAGGCATCATTCACTGAAAAATGCTGTCCAGCATATTGCAGTAGCTTATAAAACATACAAAGGCAAACAAGGTGCTCAGCTACATTAAAATGAGAAAAGCTGGTTAAGCATAAAATATTACTATGTGATTTCATGAGTAAAAGCTGCATTCTTTGATATTCTGTTGTATTCTAGTCACTGAATTTTAGACAAGACACAGCAAACTAAGAAAACATACAGAGAAACACAGTAAACATAATTAATGAAACAGGAGATGAGCTGAGTTAGAAGACAGATTTAAAAGAGGAGATCTTTTAATTTAGAAGCATGAAGAGGATGAGGAGTTTTAGGACCGCATAAAATGTCAGTTTTTACAAAAGAGCTCAGGTGTTCCTGTCTATTCTGTTTCACCTCACAAAAATCAGTGGGAAGCACTTTTAAATGAATATATGGAGATGCTTTTTTTCATTAGAATATATAGTTAAATTGTGGAATTTATGGCTGTTGCATAGTATTGAGAAAAACTGCTTTGGGGCAATTGCTATTCTTCAGTACAAAAAAAGGAAGGTATAAAAGATTAGAAAATAAAAGCAAAAGCAAATGAAAGGAGAAAGCCTAACTCTTTGTCATGTCCCCCTATTCCTTTAGACGCCCCAGCTGTTCCTTCACACAAACACCGCGTAGCCACTGATATGCAGGTTTAGTGAAAGGGCATCTCAGGTTGCAAAGGAAGACCTGAGAAATAGCCATTCGAGGCAGCGTGGTTTCCCTTCTAAAACCGTTGCTTTTTCAGACAGAGACGCGAGTAGGAGTTAACTGCTGCTACAGGTCGCCCTACCTCCCACTTTTCAGACTGCACTGCACTCCCGACGAGGGCTGAGGGACACGAGAGCAATGAGCAGGCAGGCTTGGACCCCGGTTCCCCTGCGAAGCCCAGGACTGCGCTGCTTGAAGTCCTTCCCAGCCCTGCCAGCCTCTCTGCAAGCATGCTAACTGTAATCCCCGGAGAGGGGAGAAAGCAGTGGGAACTCGATGTGATTCTCCTTGTGGAATTTCTCAGCACTTTCTCCTTCCTCAGGATTTCTCCCAAGAGAGGGGAGTATTTAGCCCTTACTTAGCTTTACCAAAGTATTAGACATTTATTTGATTAAGTATAGCATCTGCAGCCACACTGGCTAGAATAAAAATTATAAGCACTATCAATCCTCATATTTCAGGGCATAAGCTGATCACCAGCTGGGGTCGAAAAGAAATTTCCCTCTGTGGTATAGTACTGCAATTAGGTGTGTTGGGGGGGGGGGGGTTATGCCTTGCTCTGCAGCCTCAGGCATTGGCCAGTGTGAGAGGCAGAAAGAGCCCGGGCTGGATGGACCACTGGTCTGCTCCAATATGGCAATTCCTTTGTTCTGGGGTCTGAACCTTTCTGCTGCTGCGTCACACTAGTTTGTCATAATGTCAAAACCAAGCATTAATTATAATTCTGAAAATGAAGGAATATTCATGAATTATTATGTTGGCAATAACCGTGTGTAATGCAATACAGACAAAAACAATGGCTGCTGCAGAGCAAAAGGAAGTTGACAGCTTCGAGCACAAGGCAGTTTCTGTTTCCAGTTACCCTCAAGAACTCCTTGTGCCTGGGAGTCAACACCTTTGAGAGTAATAAAGTAATTACAATTTTATTTTGTACTATTCTGACAACAAATTTGATTCAGTAGTGTCTGCACAGTTCAAACAAAGCAAAACACTCCAACAGTTTGGCTGAGCAAATGTTGATATATTTATGAGCTCAAATTTAATCCAAAAATGGCATGATGGTCTTGGTGAACATATTTTAAATAAAATTTCCTTCTGTAGTACTCTAGTTCCATCAGCATTTTGATAGAACTCAAAAAATCCAATAGCTGCTTTATTCCTGTCATGTTCTTTTTCTAAAGCAACTCTCTGAGATGATTGCAAGAGTACATTAAAGGCATGCATTTTCAAAGTTAGTCAGTTGTCAAAGTGATCCTGAGGGTTGACAATCATATTTAAGACAAATATAGAAATCTGAAAGAAATGCTTACAAGAAATCCCATATTCTGGGCAATGATTTCGTTTGGAAATGCATCCAGTTCAAGGGTTAAATGAAAGCAAAAGCAATCACTTCAACCATATTTTTGAAGAAAATAAAACAGCTTGATGTAAGCTAAATGAAGGGGGTCTGTGACTTAAAAGGAATGGACAGATAGAGAAAAAGGTCAGAAGATTAAATTTTCCCTAAGGGAAAAGTCATTCTTTGGAATCATTAACCTCCTTCTAGGTCACTACTGAAAAAAACAGCAGGAAATCCTACTGCTCCTAGAAAGATGGGTGCATCGTATACTGCCCACTGACCTAGCAACTCTATAGCAAACATAATTGTGCTTACAAATTCTCCTCCAGGCAGCTTGCTTTTAGTATGCCCGTTTTAAAGCAATATGATCTTTTAGCTGAGCTCTGAAGTGTATCTGTAAAGACAATGTTCTGAGGGCTTGGACCGTTAAAAAGAAGAATCACTTGCTTAAATGTCTTTTCTTTTAATAGGGAGAAATCTAGATGTGGAGTTAGTGAGTTTAAAAGTTGGTCAGTGATACGTATTCTCCATTATTCATTTCTCTCTAGGACTGAAATTCATCATCATCATAATTATTTCAATGGATTTTAGTGACATTTTACAACCTAGAACACATTGTCAGGATGCCAGAATCAACAGTAAGTTGCAAAATATCTTTTTGTCTCAAAGAACCTACATGAAAGTCTTCCAGTTGTTATTGTAAGCTAATTCTGCTCCCTCCTAGAGCAGCCAGAGAGTAAACATTACACCAGATAGGAGGATTTGGCCCTCATATGAGAAATACAGTCTTCCATAAAGCATTTGGAAGACATTCTGCAGCCTTTATAAGATCATATGCATACGAACAGTCTTACTGTCATCAATGGAAACAAGTATTTTGGCCTGGTCAAGCCTCAAAATAAATGAGGGAAATTACACCCAGTCAATTTGTACTGCACAATACCATATAGACACAGTTAGATTTTTGTGGAAATGTGACCTCTTTTTCTTCCCCACTTGCAACAGAAACAAAACTCTAGATTACATAAATGTTAGTTCACATTTATTTTTAAAGGAAGCCCCGGTCAGACAGGGATAGGCAGGCAGCTGGACATCTGTAGCTGTGCAAAGCGCCTTGCGTACTTGGAGACTCCAGGCAAAATTGTCCACCTGCCTGTATCCTGCTGCAGAACCAAGGACTTAAGATTAAGAACTAGCATTACAGGAAAATATTCTGACAACTACCTTAAAATCTTTTGTCTCTTTGGTCAGCAAAATTTCAAAAAAAGCATAGTCTGAAGACAATTCCAACATAGAAATAAGACTTTGATCACTGAAAAGGATGTTATACAGTATAAAACATGAGAATGCAGGGTCATCTATTAAGATGTCTCAAATCTCACACTCTCTGAATGAAGGCTGAATGATATTTTTTTCTTAATTTAATGTTGTCTCTTTCCATTATTTGTATATATAGGAGATTGAAAGAGAAAAATAAACAGAAATGATCATAACTAATTTACTGCTCTGGAAGAATAAGGTGACTTGATTAATTGTAATTTCTTAAATTGTGCATTTTATAAAAACACTCTTTTCAAAAGGTAAGCAAGATCTTTCAAGATTTCAGAAGACAATGACATGACCCCTAGAGAATAAAGCATTGAAAGAAGTAGCTAAGAGAAATACAAATAAAGCACAGTTTGTGGAAATTTGCACCCTTTGCAAAGCCTTGATGAGGATGGAATCACACTGAATTCACATTCCTCAAAAATAATTACAATTTTTACTCATATTCACACAGCAATTGAATAACCAGTAAGCAAGAACCTCCTCCTGAATGTTAGTAGCCCATTATACAGTGTAAATTGGCTACATAGGTAACAATTTCATACAGCTCGCTTCTTTTTTCTGGCCAAAGTGCATTTCTGAGGCAGGAAATCAAAAGCACATCACAAACCTTCCAATCAGACTACGCACGTTAACTCTGCAGATATTAGTAACTGTCAAGAGGCTGTCAGACTCAGGGAGCCACAGCTACCCAAAGCAATGATTCCCTGATACCTCCGCCCTGAAAGTGTGTTGTTTGATCATGCTTTTGCGAGGAAATATTACTCTGCTGTTGCAGCTGCTTAGAGAACTCCCAAATTCCATGCAAACAGTGCTCTGAAACAAAGCAACCAAAGCATGTTGCAGCCGAGACCTCAGCTGAAAAGCAAGATGCAAGATTTATTATGACATAGTGCAGAGGATATCTGAAAGGGAAGCCTAACCAAAGCACTAATGTGCCTTTTTGTTCTTTTTTTTCTGTCTTCTTTTTTCCTTTTCAATTCCTATACCTTTATATATACATGCATATGTATATATTTTTTTCTTTTCTCAAATGAAATGACATCTAAAATGATCAAAATTTTTAAAAGGGGACTATTTCCTAAGATCTTTTCTACTTGTTTTTTCCTGTGTTCCAATGCTCTCTACCCACAGGACTCTGAAACGCTGAAATTTCAGCAGTTCATATATCTGCCTGCCCACCTCTTTTATTAAAGGGTTGTGTTTCTTCTCTGTCAACACCTATTCTTTAGCAAACATCTCTGGCATCATTCAGGAAAATGTTGGCATAACCTTTTTTTCTTTCAAATTCATTTCTATAGCTGGGCTTTTCCTTTTAAGTTGTCTTAATTTCTGTCATCAGTTTCAACCGCAAAGTTCTTGCTTTTGCAAGACAATGAGGTATCTTCACACATGTAAAACACTCTGTAAAGTGAAAACACAGATGTGACATTCACATGTTTATGTTTTCTGTTTCCTTTTGCTGTCTGTCCCTCAGACAAGCTCTCCAAGGTACTTCAGTGGAGTTAAGAGTCTTAGTTCCTTTGCCCAGACCTCTAGCTTTATAAAATAAGCAGGTATATCGAAATATGTGGCAGCTTCAGTTCCAAGGATAAAAGCATCTGCTGTAAAATCTAGCAGTGGTCCATGCACAAATGCTCACAGCCTCTCACACACGTGACCTGTAAACCAGTCTAGTTAACTTTCCGGACAGATTTGTCCCTTTCTGAGAAAAAAAAAAAAAAAAAAAAGGCTGTGGAAGGTGAGCTTTTGGGAAGAAATCCCTCGGAGGCTCCTTCTGCTGAGATTCCCTGCCAGGCTTGCAGGGGGCAAGAGAAGACTTGCGGTTGGCTCCGTGCAGTGGAGGCCGCAGGGTCTGCCCCTGGAGAGATCCGGCGGATGGGTGGGCTGCCGCGGCCCTGCAGCCCGGCTCCAGCAGCTCAGCTCCATTGTTCCCAGGCAGAGGCTCGCGGGAAAGCCGCGACGGGTGGCAGCAGCGTGGCCCCTCTCGGGGGGCTGCTGGGGCCAGGGATGGGCACGTTCCCCCTCCTGCTGCCTGCTCTCCTGCTTCGCACGCAAGGGCCCCTGGCCTCAGCTCTCACCTTCAGGACTATGGACCCTTAGGATGACCTCTCCAGCAGTCCTAGGGGCAGCCACTTCGGCTCAGCTTCCTCAGCTGTGCTTTGGTAAGTCGAGCCCAACACAGGAGAGAGTACCTCCCTGTGTAGAACTGGAAGATATGAATTGGCCCCTATTTATGGATATTTGTAAAGATTTCTGGGGCGCTCGGATAATATAGCAAAAGAGCCATGTAAGTAAAAGAATAAACTCCTTAAAAGTGGCATGTGCAAACTTAGTTTGCCTTCCCCAAGCATTTATGTCTGTGCATACTTGACTTTGTGATATTCTTTCTTCAGCTAGGGGAGCACAGAGAGCCCGGGAATGAGCCACTCTGCCTTGAAGTCCAGTTACTTGCATGACACGAACCTGAAGCAACCAGCCTCTCTGCTTTTTCAAAGGCTTTGAATTTGGCCAGATTGGGGTACTTTTTCGCAAGAACAAAAATAGGCTCATTGCTGTCACCAAAAGTGATACCCTCCAGATACATCTCCCTCCCCCGCCTGCACATCCAATTATCAAGTCTCTTTTACAAAGCATGAGATCTCTAGAGCTTCTCAATGAAGGTTTGTAATAATTCTTTTAACATGGCAAAACACCACATTATTCCCTAAACATTAATGTTGCATGAATGCGAGACTTCTTTTCCCATGAAATTTCCTTTTTGATTTTACAAAACAGAAAGTGCAATTTAGAACAATGCTAATGGTGCCCCTATATTCCATAATCTAAAATTATTTGGTGTGGTGCCAATAATCAGCTTGCTAAAATGCTTGTCTGAGGCCACTGGAAATCACCCGACCTTAAACAAGGGCACTTGAGCCCTTTCTTTTCTGAGGGAGCTCTTCCGAGTATCTGATAAAATATACCACATCATATTTGGCCACTTGTGTATTGAAAGACCACAGCTTCATGTTTTTGACCTGTTTAACACCTTATAAAATACCACTCAACCACTTGGCACTAGCTGAATTCCTACCCATTAAAATGATTACATGTGAATGTTGTATTGGTTAAGCAGTAGTCTTCTCCATTCACTCTCACTAGGGCTCAGGTCCTAGGGAGGTAATCCAGATTCAGTGAATCCTCAGTGAAATGGAATAAATTATATAACAAAGCTGTATAGTAAATTTCTGAGCTGTATTATAAATTATGAACATGAGGAAGGGCAATTCCCCAAGTAGATCTTACCCACAGTGTCTTTTAGTTGTTGTTTGGGATAGGCAACTCTTTGCCTTCTGTAGTGAGTGAGGAATGGACCTCTATACTCTTGAATAATCGGAGTTATTAGAATACTTAACAGAGGAAAAGGAAACACATACATCCAGAAACACAGCTATAATAAAGGCAGAAGGACTGCAGAGGTTCTCATAACTTTGAACCCTCTTGGAGATGTTAAGTCAAGAGGTGGCTGCCTAAAGACTGCCCAGTGACACAGATGACCAAAGGAGAATTTACTCAGGAAAAGGCAACGTAGACATGTATGCTCAGCTACAATAGAAATGCATGATCTGAGGAACTATATTTTTTCTCTTCAAAACAGTATCTTACTGTTACTGTCTTTGGAGTTAATATTTAAAGAGTAGAGCTATAACACACTCCAAGACATTTTCTTATTTCCTTTCCTGGGGTCACTTTACTATATTTTCTTGTTTATATAACTTGTAAATTGTGTTATTTAGTAAATCCGCCTTGAAAATTGAGTTTTTAACCAATTTGTGGCATTTTTCCATACTAGCACTAAATTCCACGTTGACATCTCATAGAAATACACCCATGCCCAGTTTTCTGCTTGGGTGTCGTCGTTCTGTGGCCATAAAAACATAAAACTGGATACTCTCCAGCAGGTCAGTGTAACTACAACTTGGCTATACAAAAATAAAATAGCTTTTCATGCTTATTGATCCTGCGCCTTTTTTTATTTTTTGCTATTTTTATGCTTCATTGACTATAAACTCAGTAAGGATGTGTTCTGTAAAAGGAACTGAAGTTTCTCTTCTCAGTAGATTAGACATTTCACATTCTAGCAACTCCCACTAACATTTCCATTCCCCCCTCCCAAAAGCAGTCCTTTCCAAGGACTCTAAAAAAAAAAAAAAGGTTGATCTTCAAGTAATACATATGATATTAGTTTTTCCGTTTTAAAATAATCACATTATTGCAGACGTTTTAATAGCTGTAGAGGTTGCTATGTATTAACATGATTCATGGTCCTTGACAGCAGTGTCTCTGAAAATCCCACAGGAATGCAAAATACAAAACTCCACACACGTTCAAATTTTACTGCCTGCAGCTAAAAGAGGGGAAAAAAACCCTTAAAACTGTTGAAACCCTTCAACTTTAAAAGCATTAATAGATGGTCCCAGGGGATTAAATCTAAATCTTAATGTGTAAAAATCAAGTTAATAACCACAGAGATTAATATGGTTGCATTTGATTATTGTGATAATGCAAACAATTAGTACTGCTAAAGCGAGATATATTAGCCTCCTACTTGCCCCACACACATCTGCAAAGCATTCGAAATAAATGGAAATAAAACATTTTGCTCTGAAAGGTTTTTCATTTTTCCTTTTGCCTTTGTCTTATTTTCTTTGTAGCTGACTCATTTTTAAATTATAATTGTTAACATTTTATTATTAAGCTTCTCTTTTATAAGCCTCTCATAAAATGGGTTGCCATAATCATCCATTCCATATTGTCAGCAAATTACGCATTTCTCGCCAATACCAATAAATAAATAAATCTTCTAGATAAATGATGTGATTTTTTTTTCTTTTGAGGACAAAAATGCCATACAAATGTATTAACCTGAGAAAAATACAAACTTCTTCCTAGTCCACTGTGAGTCAGTTGATTTAATCCAGAATGCCCTGGGAACAAAACCAGGCATCTAATCCAATCTGTATTATAGGCGGAGTTGGAAGTGCCACCTATAGTTAATGCTTGACACTTCCCATTATAAAATTCTTTCTTCAGCTGCATATAACTGTGCCAGACTTTAAGTGTTCTTCTAAAATTCCCCATGCTGGATGACTGCCTCACTTTGATTTATTTGTTGTTTTGAAATTTTAGCAAAAATAGTTTGGTGATTTCCAGGAACAAGATTATAGAAGATATATTACTTTGCTCACATCAAAAATGTCTTTGAAACCATTTAATTGATTAACTCTATGGAGCATGGACATTACGTTTGGCATAGAAGAGGACCCACCCTCCTGTCAAGAATGTGACTGTGAAAAGCAGTCCAAATTTGGCCACGTCTTAAGCCTTTAAAATAGTTGCATTTGCTCAAGTTCAGTAGATACTTCTCAGGAATTTGGCAGCTGCATTCTCCAAAGGCTCTGTCTGCACCAAGCATGCTCCAGCCCTGGGCTGCAGGCGTTGAGCCACTGCTGCTCCCAAATGTTGTGGTTGCACGCGTCTAGGCATGGGATGCAGGACTGCAGAAGACCGGAGACAGAAACCTGAGATTAGATGTTGGTGATTTAAAGCGTGGAAGAAAGACTATGATACTGCCTTGGCAAGAAGCACGTGCATGACAGGCCAAGGGAGTTGGGCCTGGAAGAAGAGCTTTTTATCTTACTGTGTCATGGAGTGGGAGGAGGACTGAGACCATGATGAGGAGCAAGGGGATGAGAAACTGGTGCTGGGACTGAGATGGGCAGAAAGCAGGAGGTGGATGAGAAATCCAGCAAACTTAAACTGCCTGGTGGAGCAGGGAAGCTGGGACTGGTATCACGGCCATGGGATGGAGGAACTCTGGGCCAAGGGGGTCACAGGGTGAAGACTGGAGCAGCGCAGTTTGGAGGGGGGGAGGACAGATCTTTGCTTATCTCCAGACCCAGCTGGACCCCCAGGCTCTGGGCTCATCCCTTACAGACCCACGAAACCTCCCGCAAAGCGTCTCATTCCCCTTTGCACTGGTGCACGTACAGGACAGCATTAGCATTTGTTCTTCTAGTTTGGCTGGCAGAGGTCAGTGCTGTGAATCTAAAGATTTCAGTCCTGCTGTTGACCCATCACAGTGGGACTTCTGTGGGGTTTCTCAGATTGCCTTTTTGAAAATATAGGATAGTACACACAGGGAAAGTTTTAAAGGCTAATATCACACAGTAAGACATTCAGTATGTAGGAATAACTAAAATAACTAATTTGATCTCCCCTTATTGCTTATCTTCAGTTTGATGTGGATGGATTTGTTTGAGGATCAGTCGGGAAACGTAGCAGAGAAGGACTAACATTTACTTTGGTGCAAGGTTAGAAGATTAGGGAAAAGTATGCAAAAAGAGAAGGAGGGCCTCCTAGTCAAAAGATTTGAATGTTGTCATCCATAGAGGGGTCTGTCCCTGCCTCTTCCTTGTCTGCAGTTCTGTGGGAAAATCTGAGGCCAGGCTTTTCGTATGTGGTCCCCTATTACGTTTTGAGAGGGTGTGACTTGACACTATGGCAGTCTGCCTTCCCAAGTGCCAGTCGCTCACAACTATAGTGGAGCCACTCATTGACCACACGCACGGCTGTGCAATGCTAAGCACTCTGACAAACCTGGATGTAGGTGACTTAGCTTGGCCATCCATAATTAGTGTAAATGGGGGCCTTAGCTAAAGTCTCCTTGCCTCAGTTCCCCTTTTGAAAAATGGGAATAACACCAACCCGCCTCTCACATGAGTGTTGTGAAAATGAATGAATTACTATTTATGAAGTACTGTAATGATGAGTGCCCATGAGGAACAGCCCATGAGGAAATTAATTATTCTATCTTTGGAACAGGGTTTGAATAGTGAGCAGTAAATAGGATGTAGGGCCATTACACTGAATAATGAGAATGAAGCAGATGAACAACATCCACTCTGTGCACTGAATGAGGCAGAGGCTTGATGAAAAAAACAACAGGAAATCATGTGGTTAAAGACCATATCAGGCTGTATGACAGGAGGAGGTAATTCTGCCATATACTCATGTTCAGATGGAATCACAGAATCACAGAATCACAGAATTGCTGAGGTTGGAAGGGACCTCTGGAGATCATCTAGTCCAACCCCCCTGCTCAAGCAGGGTCACCTAGAACACATTGCACAGGATTGCATCCAGGCGGGTTTTGAATATCTCCGGAGAAGGAGACTCCACAACCTCTCTGGGCAACCTGTTCCAGTGCTCTGTCACCCTCACAGTGAAAAAGTTTTTCCTCATGTTCAGATACTAGCTCTGGAAAGCTTGGATCCTTGTCACAGACACCCCAAATCCTTCCCAAGTCTGACGACGCAACGTATGCACAAATGTAATATACAGTCTAATATCCCCTGTGATCTTGCCTTCCCTCTCCTACTGTTCCTAACACAGTTTCTGGGTCCAGCCAGTCCCAGTCTCCTCCCATCTGACTCATAGCTCTATTTTACTTGCTCAGCTAGGCCCTGACTCAAAACCCCATTCAGCTTCCCTCCCTTCATCCACAGCCATTAACCCCAGTTCCTATAAAAACAGGAAAAAGCACATTCCTAACACCAAGCCACCTTCCTCTACCAAAATCTTAGTGCAGCTCAGAAACATAGGGATTAGTAGAGCGTCCAAAAAAAAAAAAAAAGAGAGAAAGAATCAGAAAATATGCCCAAATATGCATACATATGCAAATATACATACATTTTCTAGCCTCATCATCAGCTATAGCTTAACAGTGTCATGAGAAATTTTCTAAAATGAATTCAATGTGATTTCATCCCAGCATTTATCTGGAATGGTTTAGTTTTGAAACAACAACTGAAAATAGGATTTTTCTATGAAATATATCAGCAACTGTAATTGCAAGAGTTGGCAGTCCCTATCCTTCTTGTGTAATATCGTTAATACTGAAGTGTGTAAGAAAAAGAATTCAAAAGCTAGTTTGCTGGGCTCTATAGCTGGAGGACAACTATGTCTATATATATATATATATTTTTATAAAGTTACCTCAGAATAAAGAACAAGTCAAAACAAATCAGAATGTAGCTCATCCTGATTCAAGATATGCCAGATTTTAAGAAAGTCAGTGAACAAATCTATGATTATCTATTAGCTAGTGAGTTATTTGAAAATACATATTTTCTGATTAGCTCACTATTTGTTTCATTGTCTTTAGAGCCATGACTCTTAAGATAATCTCAGGCTCACCATATTGTATGCCAAGGGATAAACCAAGACATCTCGCGTAAAGGTTTGTAGCTTGACTTTGTAGCTCATCCTTGCCTGGGATTCTCTAATCTGCATGATGACCACCCTCAATTAGAGATTTTATAAAGGTTAAGTGTGTGAGCTATGTAGTTGTCTCCAAAGGGTCGGTGACTATTTTGTACCATTGACATTAATGGTGTTCTGGTGCTTAGTGAGAGACAAGAAAAGAGAAACATTTAGGAAAGAATGTCTCTTCATGCTGTGAAATCCATTATGCAAAAGAGGATGCAAAACTCCAAGATTTTATCTGAAGCAGATTGCGTAGGATAGTGACCAGACCAGCAGCTGCATTTCCCTGTGACTTTTCAGAGGAATATGAAGAGTTTATGCCAACACAACCAATTACAGAAGGTACTTGAGGGTGGTACATGAGGGCAGGAGCAGAAAAAGAAAAGGAAGAGAGACGTGGTTTCCTTTCTCCAGATTATTATTCTTGCCATTGTAAAGAAATAAAATGAAAGAAAGAAAACAGCACAAACCAAGCTGAGGTTCTTTTGTTCTTCTGCCTTGACAAGGATGGAGCCAGGGAGAGTAAATAACAATCAACAGTAACTGTTGCAGCTCATATAGAGCGATAAGGAGTAGATATATAATCAAGTGGAAAGATCAAAGGCTTGTTAATGCTGTGGCATTCCGCTTTCTGGTTGTGCACTGCAAGAACAATAATATTAGGTGGCACACATTGAGGTCTGTGTAATTAGTACCGCACAAGCAGTGCTCATACCTTCAGCACATAATTGGGGTGCTAGTATTATTGACTTAAGTGGAAACCCATGAAATTTGATGATCAACTCTTCCACAGATGCCCCATACAGGTACCACCTCCCCACTTCAGCATGCTAGCTAAGAGCTAGTGTGCCTCAGGTAGTATGGCCTGACCCAACAGGCACTTTAAATCCTCTACCTTTGTGAAGAAACAACAGTAATGATCTGCCAGACCCATCTCCGTTTCCTCCTCTTCATACATCTCATTCTCGTAATGCTGTCAGAATCGGTCCCATAGCACCTTGCAGCACTCAGAGGCAGCGTGCACCTCTGTGTTCATCCTTGAATGTTTGATGCTTGCTGCCTCGCTGGCCAGTGCTTCATCATTCTGCGGCAAAGACCCATATAGTCCCAAGCATAGGAGGTGGAAGAGAAGGTAGATATCTGAGGTTTAGCTGGTTTATGGCTATTGATGGGGCAAGTCTGTTCTAAGACATTCATCTGATGTATTGTCGCAGCCTCTCTTGGACTTCTCTGCCCAGAACACTTTATTACTGGGAGAGACTTTACATGCAGAGTTCGTGGATGTTCTCCCAGACCGCTGACCTTTGCTGTGGCATATCTTGTCATAATCAGGCACAGAATAAAGACCACTTTATGACAAACCATTTAACTCACCCAGGACCTGAGAAGTGTGGGCAAGGGCACAGAAATAAAATAGTCCATCACCAGGGAATCTTGACAGGGTGAAAACCCAGGACTCCTTTGCATCCAGGATGTATCACCTCAGCCCCGTATAACCCAGCCAATTCACTAGTCTATCAGTCTACACCTATTAGTTACTCACTTCCATGCAGCAGTGTGTTGTTTGATGCAGCTGTTGCCTGTCCCTATCTCTCCCCAGCTATATTCACATTTTGCTTACCATTCTGTGCTGAAGGCCATGGCAGTGGGTTAGGTTTCTTGGAAATAGGAAGCAGCCTAAAACAGCCAGGAAGTGTGCCCTGGCAGCTAGTGAGAATTGGTTGCTAGCCCTTATGATTGAGGAGTGGGGCCCAGCTGCATCACTGGAGTTTTACTTGTTTTTATGTTCTTTTTTCCCCCCTCTTTCATTGTTAAAAGATTTCGGGAGTGGGGACTGTCATTCCCTTTATCCAAGGCTGCCAGCTTTCAAGGATTCCCATCAATAGTTTCCTATAGTCCCCACAGGTTAGAAGGAGCAAACAGAGCTTGGGGGGAACAATCCTCTGCTGAGCACCAGGGGAAAGCGATATGTTGACAGGAAACCTGTTGTCACAGTAAGGCCTAAGAGAGGTGATGGGGGCAGCTGGGGAAAAGGGGAAGAAGGCAGCTGGGTGAATGGGATCCTGAGGTGGAGCCTGGAGCACCAAGCTCTGAGCTGTCAAGGGAGGGTACCAGGGCAGGAGAGCTGCTGCTTCACCAGCAGCTCTGCTGAGAATGGTACTAGGTGCTTGGTGGATAGGGAGAGATGGGACAGGGTGAAGGCAGGGAATTCAAGGGTATATATTAAGGAAATGGGAGCCTGGGAGGTGGGGAGTAATGCCAGAGGAGCAGATGCTGAGCTGATTAAGTGAAATCGATGATGGAGATGGTGAGCATGGTGGAGTGAATGGGAAGGGGCTGCAGAAGAGGTGCTCTCCCACCTTCCTGCTGCTCCATGATGCCTGTGAGCCAGCAAGATGTGGCAGGGCAGTCACAACATCATTCCCTAGGGGCCAGCAAGGTCACCGGGGGGAATACCATATTGCCTCCTTGCTGTGCAGCGGGATACCCAAAGTCCCTTCTGAGCTATGGGTGGAGGCAATAGGCAGAGGCTGGGCCTGAGTACCGAGTGAGATGAGTAATACTTGGTAACACGATACACCCAAGTGCTGGTGGCCTGGGAATTTGATACTTCTCTTTCATAGGTGTATAAGAAGAGAGAAGCCTGGATAACCTAGAAGGTGCTATCTTTGCAAGACACAGTGGGAATATTGAAACACGGAGCTTTCTCCCCAGGCTGGCAAAGAGGGGAAAAGCTCTGCACAGAACCAGTCGGGTTGTCAGCCAGAGCACCAAACCAGTTCTTTGCCAGAAACCAGCCTTTATGGATTTTACACTGGGGAATTTTGTCAGTGTCTGTGTATTTAGTCAGACTTTCCTATAATGAAACTGTATTTTAGGCACTCTGATTCTGATAGCATGGGAACTGGCACATAATCCAATCATAATTTCCAGAACTGCTTTCCTGGTGCTGAATGAGCTGCATCTCCAATATTTTTCATGAACAAATCTTTTTGTCTTTTAGCACACTTTTTTTTCATCATTTTTAACCATGGTTTCCAGTGCCCTGCTCCGTGGACTATGCCCAGGCAGAGTGGGTTGGGTTTGTAATTATGGCAAAAACTTGTCTCATGACTAGGTGATGACTAGAGATAATTCCCAAGAAGAAAAACCTACAGATGAATGCCATTTCTACTCTTTTCCTCTCCTGGTTGCTTGGATTAGTCAGGCGGCTGCTCATCCATTGGCCATTATTTTTAACCCTTTATTTATATCTTTTCTTCTAAATTGAGACATTTACAAGGATTAGAATGCATTTACATCATAAAAACATTGCAATATTTACCCTAGAACTCCCTAATGCCCTTGTATGGCTATAATTCACAAATGAAAATCAGCATACTTGTGGTCCCTGAGTTTGTCAAACAACAGTACGTGAGTCTGACTTATTCTGTGCTAACAATGAAAACACGTGAACTTCTTCCAACAGAATTATGTAAGGTCTTGTGTCGCTGTGTGATTTTACGTAAGTTTCAACTCCATCAGAGGGGAAATGCAAAGTCCTGCACTCAGCGGCAAAAGTCATTGAATCTGTGTTTTTACTGGGGCTGTTTGCTCTGTAATCAAATGCCTGGATAGAAAATCTGGATAATGCTTTTTTGTTTGTTTGTCCATTTTTTTTGTCAATATTTAAGATCTAGGGATTTAATTCTCAAATATTCTGGAACCCTAAAATAATCTGCGCGTAATTAGAATAAGGCACTAACACATTTTCCACACAAACCCAACATGCTTTTCTTTACATTTCTTGTGATTTTTTCAGAACTCCATGACGGAGGGGAGAAGAACCATGTGAAAATTATTTAAGCACAGTGAGAACTGGACTATGGTACTTTCTGGCCTATGTCTTACCCATCGACAGACTAAAAAGCTTCTCACAAGACAGATGTTTGGCTGTGACATCATTTCCAGGTAAGGGACATGCTTGCATTCCCTTGATATGCTACAGAACATTGAACATTGCAACCTGTACTTCTCTCATTTTTAAGCTAACTTTTTAGTGATGATGAATTTGATTTAATAACACAGAGAATTCAGCAAAGGAGTGACATAATTTCCTTTAGTGTGGCAAGTACTGTATTTCCATATGCTGTGTGCATTCACATGTACAGTGATCTCTCCCGTCAGTGTGAACACAGAAGTTCTTACAAAATGCCTGTCTTTATGTAAGTGTGTTGAAGTGCGTGCACGTGTGTCAGAAAACTTGAGCCAGAATATCATGCCTGTGTTTGTGAGTCAGTCGGTGCATGAGCTACAGTTGAAAAAAATACTATTGCTATTCCAGTTAGGAAGCAGCAACAGTAAGTCACCCTTAGGCACCCTCACTTGGGAGAATCGAGTATGACACCGTAGCTGTGGAACAGCCAATTCTCCTTGAACCATAACAACAGAACTGCCGAGGTATCCTCTGGGGAATCCTCTGCAAACTCAATGGATACTTTCAGCTGGCTTTCATGTGACTGTACAACTGCTCAGCCGTAACTCCCATGTGGGATTTAGTCCAAAATGTGTATGTGTGTGTGAGCCTGTGTGTGGGTATGTAGTTTATGTCTAAACAAAATTAACAGTTTTGTAACATAAACAGGGGATTAATATTTCACATTTTTGTTCTTTTGGAAAAAAGGAAGCTTAACTTTTTGGGGAAAAAAGAGAACAGTAGCAGAAGGGCCCAGTCTCTGCCATTTTCACCTCTGTGCAGCACTCACATACATTATCTGAAATACAATGTAAGCATTGCTATTGTAGTGGGTACATCTCTCAGGGATGTGACTGAGATATTCCAAAGTACTGATGAATGGTTTTGGCTCTGAGTCAGCCTCAGAGCCTCACAGAGGAGAAATGAGAGTCCTGAATGTTTTGGTCACCTCACGGAGGTTTAAGATAATGTGAAACTTATAATACCAGTGGCCATCTAAGTAGCGTCTGATGTAAAATAAACTGTAGTATTGTATCAGTGACATTAATCCTAGTAACTAACAAAAAGTTTCCTTCCCCTTGATGATGATGACCCTCAACACCCACACAATATAATGGAAATGAAGGTTTGATGCACCTGGTAGGTGTACCTGGAAAAACAAAGTGTTGGATCTAGAGCAAGTGAGCAAGATATCAATCTCTTTGTGCTGCTGAGATGGGGAAAGTAGCTGGATCTGTAGTTACCTCATCTTTTCATTCAAGCCAGTGATGCTCCTTCTGCACCAGCTGCTGTCTGTGGTATAAAGTGGAGCTACTGGGATCTCCAATGGTTATGATGATGCTTAGTCTCAGACTGAGTCCAGGATCAGGCCAGCGTTGCTTCAGGGACCCAGAAAGCACAGCATCATTTCTGGCTCCCTCACAGCCTTCACCTGCGATACATTGAGCAGAGTCCAAAATATATTTTGCATACAAATTAATGAGATACATTTATAGCACCCCTTAGACAGCTTTATTCTGTTAGTGCTTACCTTTATTACTATGTAACATACTCAGCTCTCATTGTCATAAATTGTGCTCTACTTTTGAAGGGGGAAAATAATTCCATATAAAAGACAAATAAATATGAAGAATAAAATCCTGCCAGTTCCTATGTGGTTACCAAAAAATGGCAAAGTCATCCCATACATAAGCAAAACATCAGATCCTGGTACTTAGTAGCTAGAATCTTTGTATTGACTTCAATGTGTCAAAAGTCATCTCAGCTGGGAGTATCCTTGTACCTCATGCACACATATGCACTAGGTAGCAGGACAGGGCATACCCCATTGCAGCTTGAGGGCTTCTGGGGAAAACAATGTGGTGGCTTCAAAATGCAGCGACACAAGCAAAATAAACTTGCAGCTACAGCAATATCCAGCTGATTCCACTGGTTGTGTGTATTTTGTTTCCAAAGATAGTAGCAAAGTTAAAAACAAATGGATGGAAAAAGAGTTCCCCCTGCAGTTAGCCAACCTGGCGTGTGGGTTTCTGCCCTGTGATATAAAAGCGTCTAGCCTGTTGGCAAGATATTTGCAATGTTTGGTTTTGTGTAATTTTAAACACATATTTAATAGCAAAAGCCCATGTTTCTCATTGTGTCTAGACCACTCCTACCTTGTTCTGACTCTCCTGACTGCAATTTGTACTAGAGTAACTGACAGTAGAAACAAGACTCTGCTTCCTAGTGAGCCCCTCACCCATCTCGGCTAAATCGTGAGTCGCATCCCAGTAGATTAAGGTAAAATTTCAGTCAACAGCAGCTTAAATGAGTAAACTGGGCAATGAACTGCAACAGTTGAGGAAGGGAGAATACAGCCATTTAGATAATTCTGAGGTAACCTCAGTAGGGGAGATGGGTGGAGAGTTTTGGGGGTAGCTTCTTGAATCCCCCCCACCTCCCACGTGATTCACCAGGCTCATAAATCACAGCGATTAGACATTGGGGAAAATCATTTGTGAAGAAATATTATTCAGTGTGAGTGAAGGTTGCAAAATTGGTTTCTATTGTAGGAAGGCTTTTAAGTTATATTAGCCTATGTCTGTGAAACATTTGTGAAAACTTTCACTTTCTTTAAAAAATCACTATTTGATTTAATTTATTTTTTACAAATACACAGAAATTTCAGACCACCAAGATGCTATAGCAGTTCTCTGAACACACCATTTTTTAGAACAAGTTCTTTAATTTCATGGAAGTTTCCTTGTACTCTATGGTAGTACAAACTGCAGCTACTGACCCGGCTGACTGAGGTGGCCCCCATATCTTAGGTGTCACAGGCATCTTCTGGGCTGTGCCATGGAAACCTCTGCTTTCTACAGAGTGGAGAAGGCAGTGTTGGCACTCTGCAGGCAGAGTGGCTGTTGTGAATATGGCTATTAGTGAATATTTTTAAATAGTCTGTCAAACTAAATATTCTTATTAGACGATTTATTCTTAGACCATAGTCCTGCTCTGCCCAACACAGGCTCCACAGCATTTTCACATAGTGCCATCCTCACCTGTCCTGCAAATGTTTGGTGCTACATAGCTAAATGCACTGCACCACGGAGTAGATGGGCCCATATTTACAGCAAAGTGATATTCTTCAAATATACAATAGGGAGAAAAAAAAAAAAGAAATTTCTATCATTCCTTGAAGACCCACTTCTGCAAAGGGTGCTATTGCCTACCTTTCATAACTAACTGGATTTATGAGCAATAGAATACTTCCTTACATGTGAGGATAAATGTGCAGTATTATGGCATAATCAGCTAGGATGTATTTCAGCAGAGCTTTGAGTAAGTGAAACATTGCAATTCAGAGGTTATCTTGAAGATCAAATCCCCAGTCAGAAAGCTATATTGTTGCCTTCATTTTCCTTTCTCAACCCCATGAAGGCTTAATTGGCAGCTAGCTTACATTGTGATCTCCTAGCTTCTTAGAATTTTCTTTTTTGTCACAGATATTTTTTAATGAGTATTTTCTCAAGGGAATTAATTATTACTTTGACTGGTATATTCATATATTTCTATCAAGAAGTTTTATAAATTACCAAACTCTTGACACAATGTGCAACCATAAAAATCACAAAGAGTATCTGTAGTTCTTTCTAATCCCATTAAATCATTTTTTTATCCAAAGCTTATTCTGCTCTTTGTTAAATGACAACATTCGCATTCAATTGCAGCTAATGTCTAATGTGCATGTGCTGTGACACTGCTATGGATTTATAGAAGCTACACTATAAGAAGAAATACATGTCATGAAGTGAGATGAGCTCAAATGAATGAAGAGTCTCATCACTGCATGAGCATCATTTCTGCAGAGAGAATGCTCGTTACAGACCTGACTTTTTTACCTTGTTTACATTTTATGCAGATCTTTTAGAAACATGCTCACTGTGAGACGCTCTGCGGGAAAACATAGTTTCAGTATCAGTCACCATATTAACTGGGGGGCAAATCCTGGGGCCTCTGCTCTATCTTTAGACAAGCAAATTTCAATCAGGTTAAGGACTGAGATGAGCCCAAAGGTTCAGGTAGTGACTTAGCCACAAATCCTTAAGGAGGAAAATAGCATATAGCCATGTTGGCTCCAGAACCAAGACCAGCAGCTGAATAAAACAGCCACATCCTGTTTATGAGTCTGTCCTTGATTTATAGAGAAGATGCTCTGTATGCTCTCTACACCTAGCAAAACCTTTCCTTTTCCTCCAGGCAGATCCCTTTCCTTGGGCTCCCTCCTGCCACTGCCACTGCCACTAATATGCATTTATTTTTTCCTAAATGGGAACAGCTATAGCAAAAAGCTTTGGGTTTCAGGCATGTTTATCATCACTTGGTACCCTCCACAGCTGAGGGTCTGGGATGGGAATCTTTCAAGCCCTGCATTTGCTTTGGTTTTGCTTACAAGTAGCTCTCCTCGCAGCCACATGGCATGGGGAGGAGTGTGGAGATGTACAGTCCACCGGCAGCCTGTGGGGAGGGTGGGCTTTCCCCATTGAGGCCCTTCTGCCACCCAGGCCCCTTGCACAAAAAATAAAACAAAGTCAACACAGGAGAGCGAGGAAGCACCTTTTTTCCATCCACTTTTCTCTCCTTTCTGTGGGAACAAGTTAAAGTTACCCTCAGTGTTAGAGTTACAACTTTGTAACAAATGAAAACAGCAATTAAGGCTGCCACTTCATTCCTAACTCACACCATTTTGTCTAATTGCAATATATATAATACACAAGATCATGCTGTGCTGGGGGATATATATGCAATAACAGAGCACAGTGGCGTGTTTTAGGACAGGCTGGCTTTGAATTTCTTTGTGTGAGCAGGTGGTGTTTCTACACTGCCTCAAATATATTCAACATGACACTATAAGGTCAAACTTACCCCTTCTGAGGGCTAGGCTTTATTAGTAACCCAAATAATAAATAACAAAACACAAACTTCAGCTGAAGCTCTCTTTCTAGGGTTTCCAGAAAGAATTCCCTGGATTTGCTCTTAGCTTCCCTATCCAAAGGGGTATTTGAACTTTTCTTACATTTTAAAGGACTTCCCAGGACTACTTTAAGAAAATTGCAGTAGGCAAATTAGTTACAGCTAAGAAGTTACTATCCATCAGCTGAGATGGGATAACCATGGCTGTGTTCTTTGCCCACAACACCTATCAAAAATGTACTAGCTTAAACCTTCATATGCCTTACAACAGAAGAAAGGTAAATATAGTACCCATAATATCCCCTTTAAGAAAGGGGAAAAAGTGCTTCTAGGAACTACATGCCCTATTTTAATATGAGCTCAACAGTATGCAAGCCTCTAGGACAAAGACACTGAGGTAAATGAAAGATGGGACAGACTGCAATGTATGTTTGCCAAAGGCTGATTGTGGCAGACTGACTGGATAGTTTTGTTCCCTTAGATAACAGATTCTCTTGACTAAAGAAATGCAGTAGGTCTCATCTCTATGGACTTCAGAAAAGTAGGTAATAAGGTGCCACATGGGAAATTATTAGTTAAGCTGAAGAAGATGGGAATTAGTTCAAAAAGTATAACATAGATAAGAAACTAACTGACGGGAGATGTCAACTGCTTGTGTTGAAGAGGGAGATTCAGTCCTGGAATGAGGTTACCTGTTGCAAGAATCTAGGCTTAGAAGGTTACTAGGACCCAGCCTTTATTTATGAGCTTCATTTTGAACCTGTGGTGCAAAAAGTAGGACTGTGCTAAAAATATACATATATTACTGGTCACAAAAATCTGGGAGACGTCATGAATGCAGAAGGAACTAGAAGAACAGAACCAAACACAAAATGCAGAATTGGGTACTTGGAGGACATTGTTGCATGAAACTTTGCTCTTTAGTTAGAAATGGTGTAGGAAGAGGGAGGACCCAGAAGTTCCTGTTGATCACACGCTGACTCTGATCTGACAAACTGATGAAAATGGCAGACATGATCCCCAGATGTATGGTATTTCCCATGGAGGCACAGAAGTGTCAGCAGTGCTACAAGGTGCCCTTCTCCAGGGTCAGTGAGCAGCTCTGCTTACCTGTGTCCAGGAGGGGTACCTGATGCCTGGGAGCGGTGCAGAGCGAGGCTATGGGCACATGAGAGGAAATGACAATCCATTCAAGTCAGACACCATACGAAAACTTTGCTTGTGCAGTAGAGTAAAACACAGGCTGAAAGGGACTGTAACTGTTCCCTGCAAAGACATTGGGGGGGGGGGGGGTAAACACCAGGGAAGGAAAACAGCTATTTGAGCTAAAGGACAATGTTGTCACAAGCATAAATATATTGATACATAAACTGAATAAATTTAGGTTGAAAATTAGAAGCAGGTTTCTAATCATTAAAGACTTGAGCTTCTAAAAGGGCCTTTCACTGGAAGTTGCGAGCAATAACCTAATTACTTTCAATATGGAATCTGATTGATTTGTGAAAGGGGATTACATGACGATAACAGTGTATTTTATGGCAGGGGATAGGACTCAGTGACCCAAGAGGTCTTTTCTAGTTCTCTGTTCTTGTGAACTGTTTGATTTTCCTAGGGTTTAAGATTTTCTTTTTCTGGCTAGAGCTGTTTGAAAGACTCAGTCCAGAAATTCTGTTAAAAATACAACATCACATTAGTAAAAAAAAAAGTTAAAAATTTATCCTGTTTTACCTACATGCTTGTTTGGTGATGATCTGTTTCTTGCCGTCTCCATGCAAAGTTACTTGCATTAAGGGGATTCATCATCTCTTACTTCTGCCTTCAATACAGCATTAAAAACTGAGGGCCCAAGGGGGATAATGTCATTCTACTATGAAAAACATACTAAATAAGGGTGGAAATATTCATGGAGATAGCTCTCCTAAATGCAGATACCATGGAAATATCTCCTTTTAACATTTGCGTCAAATGTTTCAAACTTGGAGCAGTGCAACTTTACGCCTGTTTTTGTCATTTTGAATTATCATATGCCATCTTTTACTGTATCTGTACTAACCTTTTCCTCCCCAAATTCTCCACCACAGTTGAGACTGATTCAGTTTCTGTCTCCACACGTAGCTGAAAAGAGCCAATGTCAAGTCAAACCTGAACTTCTTGCGCAGAGTAGGAAAGTGGGTAGACACATGCTAATATTTTAAGCTTTATGTGCAGGTTATAACTTGAGTCAAAAAGAAGTGAAAAAGGTCAAATATTTCAGTACTCTGAGGTTGATTTTAGTCCAGGTTGATTGGTACATTCCAATATGAGGGTGGTAACTTTAATCTGAAGGTTTTCACCATTTCCCTGTCACCAGGTCTGACTGGCTTTTACACAGTGATGTGTGCTAATCAGTGGTTAGGGAGTAAGGCAAGCATGACTAGTAAAAAGATAACTGGGGGAAGCTCTTAAAAAATTCAAGGCCCCTTCCCATGTGTCACTTTTTCTAAATAACTTTGGCTTGCTCATCCCTGAGGTGCACCGTAGGGGAAGGGTTTGAAGTTCTCTGAATTTGCATGTCTTTGGTGACCAAAGTCAAAATTCTTTGTTTTCTACACATTATTGGAGCACACATGGAAAAAAAAAAAAAGCCCACCCACTCACTCACACACACACACACACAAAGTGGGCCTAGGGCGCTTAAAAGTTTATTCTCATGAACAAGCCATTAGAAGAAAAGACATCCTGTGATGTGGACCATTTAGTTTGCCAGTTTGAGCTGAGGAGCTGCAGTGAGTGAGGCAAATTGGTTTCCAGCAGTCGCGAGACAAACCTCAGGAGATGGCTGGCTCTGCACAAGCAAGTTAAGCTGTGCTTTACAGTTATGGCATTAAAGTCCAAGCCTCACATAAGTGAATGAGCATCTGAGGAAAGCTAATCAGAACTCCAAGTAAAGAACTTTAAATCTGCACTGCACAGGCTTTGACCTGGACTTTCCTCTGAAGATTTAGTAAGTCTTGAATGTCCAAAATCTGTAGTAGAGTAAAATTCATTATACAGTGGTAAATCAGGAGAGCACCTGGTTAAATTGTTCCTGGCAGAAGAGTGAAGATAAGATATAGAGGGGCATACTAGGATTTTGTTTCATATCACTCTGAGTATACTGAACACAACTTAAACTGCTTTATCTTTTGCATGTTTTAATTTTAACTCTTTCAGTAGAGGATGAAACCATGGAGTGACCACATCTTATATAGAATGATGCAAGCAAAAATGTGAATTCATCACTACTGAATCTACAGTATCATCATTGAATGAGTAAAACCTATCAAATTTATAATCTATATGCACAGAAAATGCATTATTTTACCACTTATTTTAATAGCAAACATTTATTTGAAAGAATACTGTTATTAGAAGCCTGCTTTCAATTAAGGATCTGTTCCTTTATAACTATTTTTTGAAGACTTAACATCATGGCTGTTACATAAGTTTCATCAAGCTATTTGGCATAAACATTCTTTGACCAGATGCAATAAGCTTTCATTTGGGTAAATTGTGCTTTTAGTAAAAGACACATTTTAAAAATAAAACGTGTGGGTTTCATCCCATTTTTCTCACTTTTAGAGGAGAGATGGAAAAAAAAGTAATTTAATAATAAAAAGCAATGGTGATATTTACAAAGATAGTGCTAATTTGTGCTGTGTGCTCAAGTGGCGGTGCGAGGTGAACAGTTGCCTTTTATAACTGAGGCAGAACCGTTAAACCTATTTCACACAGGCTGTCAACCATCCATCCAGTAAAGGCAATGCCTTTTAGTTACAGTTAACCAGGCTACTTTAAACTCTGTCACTGGTTTTACTTAAATGAATAATCAAACTTTGCTTGATAACATGAATTTAATTGGGTGAAACATTTCTTTTTATTTTGGGGTAATACATTAGCCTGTTACAGTTGTGGTCAGAGTGCAAAAAATGTGGAGAGGTAAGATCAACTCAGTTGGGGGGCAGTATAAAAACCTATTGCAAAAACATCCCCAGTCCTCTTCTCCTCCTCCTCCCCCCTCCTCCTTCCACAGTTGCATCCTCCAAAGCATCATCCCACCACTGTGTTGTGTGAGTTGTTGGGACTTCTGATTCCTACGTGCCACGTGTCCACCTCCCCACTTCCAGGTTGCCGCCACTAATGCCCTCTGGAGGTGGAGCAGTCACCAGAGGTGTGTGGGTGCAGAGTCAACAACACTGCTTTGCGCATTGTGCAATTCAGAAAAATTCCCACTCGCCTGGGTAAGGCAGCTTTCCAGCTGCTTCGGTCTCTGCCTGGCTAGCACAGACCAACTAGATGGAGAAGGAATGAGGAAAGAAGGAGGCAGAAGAAAAGACATGTACTCAGATGCCCAGACTAATGCAATAGTTATTATCATCATGATTTTATTGACAGCGTAGCAGGTCTGAATGAAAAATTCAAAGATAATGCAAGTATCATGTTAATGTGCAGTTCTGTAGTAAGTATTATATGCATCGCAAGGCTGCCAGAGCAAACCTCATTTCAGTGGTGAACTGGGTAATCTGTTGCATTTTTAAAGGCCATTCGTCCTGAGAGATTATGAATTCATATTGCCTAAGGTTGTATTCCATCATTACAAAAGTGTTAGAATCCTCCTTAAAGTTTGTTTTACCTGTAGCAGCCCTAGGAGTTTTGTCTCTTGCACTACATTCACTAACACTAGCGTTTTGACATTTGAGAGCTTTCAGTTTTACCTGCCGCAGGAAAAAATTAGAGACATGGCTTCTTTTAATAATGCAACTAGTGGTTCTACTTATTCAGTAGCCTCAAGCCAATGACACCTTTCTTTACTTTCTATACAATCATCTTCATGTACAAAGATCTGCTGATAAATGAGTAAATTGGTGATCAAACTGTGATCTGTTTAACTTAACTGTGACTGTTCTTAGCAAAAGGGAGACATCAGTTTACACCTGTCTCCAACAAAAATGTGTGTATGGTATATTCTGTTAGTAGAAGGAAGTGTAAAGATAAAGTGTAAATGCAATTACTGTACGTTACTACTGTGCAGTAGTCTGCTTTTGCAAAAAAAAAAAAAAAAAAGAAAAAGACGTGTATCCCCAGTGTATCTCTTTTCAACATGGAATCCCTTTTATTGATAATTATTCCGAACCTGGGCTTGGCAACTAACTCACTATTGTTTGTGTGAATTTAATTTTGGAAGAATTTAAGAGCTGATGTAACTTTGCCTGTACGCCTGCCCGTTTTTCTGTTACATTTCCCTCTGCTGTTCTAAGGAATTCTTTTGTTGCCAGGAAAGTTCATGGAAAGACTGCCTTTTGAGCAAATGGGAGAAAATATTTGTGAGGAGTGAATTTTAGGATCACTTCAGATTTGACGCAGATAGAGTAAAAAGGACGTGCCCCCAGGAGGGAAAAAGCCCCAATCACGATGATGCAGAAGTACAACTGATTTGCCATGAGGACTAATATTCTTGCATGCTTATCAACAGCTAATATGTTCTTCCTAAGCCTGGCTTCAGATAAAGGATCATTTAACATTTTTATATTAATTCTAAACAATCTCAGTGCTCCTGGATATGCTGAACCTTCTAGGCCATCCTCTGCAGGATCAGATGACATCTGTTGCAATGCAGGCAGTACGTAGACCTATCATCTGGAGGCTGCTCATCCAGATGTAACCTTCCTAGGCACTAAGTATTTAACAAAAGACTCTTTCAAGTAGCACAGTGAAGGCAATCAGTGCTTCCTTGATTCTCACAACCATGCTTAGTTTTGTTTTGTGTTCCCCTCTCTCCCCCTAGACTTCAATATCAGTTTATAGAAATGATAGGCAACATATTTCCTTTATTTTGTACTAGTCCCTATTACTGGGGACTGCCATTGTTGAGATGGCAAAGAAAAATGCTAAGTCATCATAATCTATTCAAATCATCATGAAAAAAAACCAGTTCTGTTTGTTATATGTCAGCCAGAAAATTTAGGAAGGCCTTTTTTCACTGTCTTTTCAGAAGCCATGCAACAAAGACTAGAGAGTTTCTCGTAGATCCTGACTGACTGGCAAAGGTGGCTTGACAAATCGAAACAAACTCTCATGAAGTGAAGCTCTAAACAGAAGAGAAGCACTCACATTTAGATGAGTCCTAGAAGACCTCCTACCTGAGACTCTTGGTGTGGTCTACAGAGGAGCTCCATGGATGCGCCAGCCCTCAGGCTCTGTTTGCATCCACCTCCGACTGAGGACTAGGGTTAGAGGTTGATGCTTTCTGTGCAGGCTGAAAAAGCCAAATTCAGTAATACAGAGGTGATCTCCAGCATATTTCCAGTGCATCCCCAAATTATCCATTGATAAAATGTCTTCTCATAAGTGGGGCAAGAAAGAATTTGAGTTGGAAGTAAAGTAATTGGTCAATACATCTAAAACAACCATCTTGTCTAGAGACTCTTATAAGTTGAAGACTCTTATATGGGGAATATAGTTTCCTGAGGCCAGCACAGATGACATTTAATTGGAATCATAAGTCTGAATGAAAAATAGGTCCTATTTATAGGAGAATGTAATCTAAAACTGGGGGGAATTAAGTTCTCTTAGCTATTACCTGGCATTACTGAAGGTGAAAAACACAATGGTAGAAATATTTAACATTATTTTGAATAGAATATGAAACATAGATCCACGTAAAGGGGGTGACAGGAAGACCGTTAGTTAGGAGAAAATAAGATGACCTTCAGGCCGCCTAAGAGTTTAACTTATTTATGTCTCTGTTCTGCTCAACCCCTTGAAGAGTGGGGTTTTGCTAAGGACTTTAAATATCTTCTACATTTTACCCAGGTTTTGTTTTTGTTCATGATATTCTTGGGTGTGCAGAACCTGGCGGTTGTGACAATGGTTCTACGTGAGTTATAAAATGGTGGGCCTTCATAAAAGAGGTTCTTCCTTCCTTCCTTTGCAAGAGAATATGCACCAGAACTCAAACAGGATCTCGTAGCATGTATGCCTGATACGACATCAGAGGTAGGGAGGTACATAAAACCCCAGATCTGTGGAATGTTGTAACAGTCTTCCTAATGGTTGGGGAGTGTCAGTGACATGAGCCTGTTTCTCATCCTCCTAACACCAGATGGAAATGCTAGAAGTAAACAAATATTTCAGTTCTGTTTAAAAGTCCTTGGGAAAGGCCAAAACAGATAAAATATTGAGGAGGAGGGAAGAAGCACAATGGAGAATGAACCAAACAATAAATGTGACCATGTGCACCGTGAACCACCTGACTAAACCAGATGCCTCTGGAGAGGAAACAGCAAAATACCTTTAAATCCCCTGGAGCTATCAAAGGAAGCCTGCAATGCAGGGCATCGGCATTATCCTCTCAGGTTTAATATCTGACGTGTTTGCATCTGTGATGGGGGAGCAAGTCAGAATTCCTGTTACAAGAATACAATTGTTATAGCTCTCCTACAGGCTAACACCGCCCAGGCCAGTAGTTATGTTGTGGTACATGTTGGACTCAAATGTGTCAGGAGAAGACTTAGGATTTTTTTCCCCTTGGTGCTGGAAAAAGCAGTAAGTGGAATCAGACTAATTCTCTGTATCTGCTGTACCTTGAGAGAAAAGTTTCAGCCTTGTCTGAGACACATCACTGTTCATAAACAGTGCTGTTAGTTCAGTTTAATTCTCTTTATGGTTCATTGTTATTTTAATAACTCTTTTATTTACAGTATTATTTCAAGACAGCAGGGCAGCTGGTAGATAGCTTGACAGTGTTCAATAAAACTTTCTGGATATAGAAGGTTTCTAACAACTCTTCCAGTGGGTCAGTGCATTCCCTACTCACAACAACTAGCAAAAAAGGACAGGAAACTCCCTCGAGGAATTTTCTACAGACTGTTCCATCAGGAAGGCATTAAGTGTATATTTATCTCTTGCCTCCCCCTGTTGCTCTTGGAACAAGCAAGGCAGTTCAGATCTGGGAACCAGGATATCTCCAGGGATCTGCCAGAGGTCAGTCATTTCTGCCTAGAAACCCAAAGCCTCTGTGCTACTCATACTCCCTGTGGCTCTTTCTTAGTCCTGGCAGTATAGTTCCAGAATACAGCCAAGGCATGGAGAGGACTTCACACAATGTGTATTTTCTTTTGGGTAGATTACCTGATTATTTCTGGAAAAGAATTGCACAAGACATACCAAACCTCCTGGCTTGAGTATACTTCCCACTCTTTTTCCATAAAGTGGACTTCGGCATGGACTGCAGACCAGACTGGGGAGAGGGAACCTCTCGCTTCCTGCCACAGTCTGATTCACATAGAAAATCACTCGCAGATTTTGAGGGGTACATGACTTAAACACATGATACCTTTAACCAGTTCTCTAATGTTTTTAAAAAAAGAAAGAGTAATGTATGTAATGTAATGTAAATGATGCTGTGTTCTTCTGATATATTCAATAATATTGGTTTGATTGGAAATTATTCAGAACATACTCATGTCATTTGTCACTGATTCTTTGTTAGTATCACTGTATATATTTGCAAGTGGTTGATCCAGTTAAACTTTGATTTTCTGTGCCTCACGTCAGTGGGAAGGAACGTTTTGCAAGAAGGAAGCTCTGGAGAGAAACATGTGCTCCAAGATGATTGTAAACTGTGGACATGCAGAGAAGTCAGTCAAAACAAAATAATACAACAGTAAGGCAGCATAGTGACTTGAAATGCCAAGAGGGATAGGTATCTTGCCTTTCTTCTCCTGCGTGCTTTGCTGAGGGTCACAAAAGTAAGGAGCACAGTATTTGTCCCTTGGTCATGGTAAAGCTAGAGATTGCTCAAAACCCAAGAATGAGTGGATGAAGGGTCATATCACCAGAGGAAAAGGGATATGGCAAAGAGCTGAGGAATTTTCTTCCTCTCCAAACACACAGTTCTGTGTTCTTCAGGCCGGTCTGTCCTTCCTTCAACTTCATTTTCTTTTCTCACAGCAAAAGGCTGTCACAGACAACAGGTATCTTATCATCATACAAAATGCAACAGAGAACAGTAAAAAAAAAAAGTTTGGGGATAAATAATTGATTGCTTGAGGAAGTACTGACAAGGAACAAGTATTTTCTCTGTAAATACATTATATGTTAGAAAGGAAGAAGGCACTGCTCTGAAAAGGCAAGGATAAGAGAGAGTTCTCACCAGAGGGTCGGGGAGAGCACTTAATATTTTGCCTGAGGGACAAGAAATTTCTCCCCATAGGTGTCACAGTAAAAGAGTATTTTCATTTGCTCTGTGACCCCCAGTCATGGTCTCGTCTGGTGGTTCTGGGACCGTTGGCCAGGAAATCACCATGGGGGCAGCACTCAATCTCCAGGCAGGCAGCAGCTTGAGGACACCTTCTCTCTTGCAGTTTGGAGGATGTGATGCACAACCGGACACTCCCCTGCACCACCACAGCCGTGGCAGGCAGAGTGACCGAAATCTGCCCCAGGAAAGGGGCACAACCCTCATGACCAGTGCTTCTGGGGGAGGCAAGGCTGCCCTGGACATGCCTGGGACCACTGAGGCTAAAGTCCAGGCTTCAGAGTGGGACCCAGGGACAGGCAGCTCCTGGGTCTGGTCCGGTACCAGCAGTCAGTATTTGAACTATTTATTTTTATCTTGTATCTTTTATAAAGGAAAGCTTTGGGGGCAAACTGGCACATCTGTGAGGACAAGGCAATCACAGATTGCTACCATCTCTCTCTTCTAATCTAAATAATTTATCTGTTGAAAAAAGCTATAATCTAAACTACAATGTGCACTATCATACAAATACTTTATTTTGGAAACAGGCAGATTCTCAACTCACTTACAGTTTAGCTGAATTTCTTGAGAAACAAATTACCAGAAGTAATTTTTCTGAGGCTTTTCTATACAGAGAGCCATTTTGTGATTACCTCCCTGCTACAGAACAAGAACATCTTATTTAATTTCACCTGTTATATTATGATAAACTGCAATATTGAGCCCCCCTCCCCCTTTTTTTTTGGAATAATTACTACAGTGAATTAAACTAAAAGGGAAGAGGATACTCTGCTGCCAAAACTAAGTGTCCGCAACAGAGAACTATTCAAGAAAAAGCTTTTTTTTTTTTTCTATAAACACTGTTTATTCTGAATTAACTTGTCCCTTGACATGAAAAGGTAAGATACCTGGCACGCAGGATCAGAAAAAAAAATAATCAGAATCTGCCTCTTGTACCTGAGAAAGACTCCTGGGACCAACCAGTCCTATGAGCAACGTGTATGTGCAGCCACAGACCGCAAGAGCAAATGCCTCCGTTCCGCTCAGTGGGTGCTGCATGGTGGGAGCGGGGAGCACTCTGGCATGCCTAACTGGGAGCAGTGGCATGAGTCATTTAGACACGCTGGGCTCCCTCTTTTTCCTCTCCCTTGCAGGGGTTCATATTTTATTTGTTCTTTCTTGTTTATTTTCTGTAGTCAGTCATCAGCCTGAAAGTACTTGTTTTGATCTTGTTGTTAGGTGAAACAAAACACATTTAGGCTCTTCTCCTAGGTAGGGATTACTTACCTGAGTAAAAGGGAAAGACTGGCTAGCTCATGCTTGGATTCCCTAAGGAAAGGCTACTTGTCAAAATTAATGATAATGATACCTTTCAAATTAAGGTGACAGTCAACGAACATCCTCTTTTGTAGCAACTGTTTGCTATGTAAGGGATTTATCAGACAAATGCCTTTGACTCCTATCTGGTCCTCTTTAATCCTTTCGTCTGGAAATGGGAATTTAGTAGAGGGCTGAATACCTCCTGTTTTTGCTAATCTCTAAAGAATAGAAAGCCAAGACCAAGAAATCCCAGTGCTGAAACAAAATATTTCATCTTTTATTTTTTCCTGACCCAGCTTACAGAGTGTTCTGTGTCTTCTAATTGCATTTCTCACACTCAGAATTTGCATTGTTGGCTATAATTATGCTGTATCTGCTGAAAGTATTAAAAATCAATAAAGTGCAATTGAAGTATAGACTATAAAAAAAGCTCTTTTGCTGTTTAGTCTTGAACATAGTATTGCTCTGGACTGCAAAGAGAATAGGAAAGCAGCTGAAATTCTTGCTTTGTGTTCTGGTTAGAATAATGGCCAGAAGATCTATTTATATTTTACATGATTATTGGCTTTTCCATTCTTATGTTAATATTCAAAATCAATTCTCATAAGGTTGGGATGATACTGCCACTGAATGTAGTAAAATATCTGCAGCAGAAAAATGACACCTCTGTCTTCTTTGAAAGTCATAGTTAAAGGTGCTGATAGCAAGAGGGTCTTTGGCAAAGTGGAAATCTCAGCTGCAGATGGGAGGTTTATTGCCTTCCTTTGCATTTTATAGCATATTCTGTAAGCCAGCTGGGGAAAGCAATGGACATTTGCCAAAGCAGAACCCCATTTGTCTAATCACCAAGTATACCCACAAGCTCCACAAGAGAATATACCCATGAAGCTCTTTACATGACTGTTTGGAGTATAAAACAAAAAAAAAAGAGGGAACACTGGAGTTACTGTAAGTGTCTGGGTATTTCTACAAGTGTACTTTTTCATTTTTGGTTTGAAATAGTGCACAACATGCTCATACTGTTAAGATCTCTGCACTCAGTTTATGTTTTCATTTACATAAAAAGCCTCAGATGATACTGGGGAAATGGTGAAAATCATACAGGCGGTCCTTCTTAAGATATCTAACCAAAATGCAAACAAAATGAAATCACTTCCCCCTTTACCCTCTTGTGCCCCAGACAACCTCACTGAATTTAGTGGTGGGTAAATTTACTGGATTCGATGGTGGAGACAGCAGGGCAGATCCTGCTCAGCAGAGCACACGCAGTGGCAGAGCAGGCGTCCTCACAACGCACTGGACATCCTGAGCTGAAGAGCTCATCTCTAGGGGTGAAACAGTAGTTTGGTCTCTGTGCTAATTCAGTCCTTGTCCTCTCTGCTGTGACTGCCAACAACCATATCAATTAGTGGTACCAATTGTGATGGTGATTTCTGTGATGTGAACACCTGTCCTCTAGGAACTGGGCTAAGGCGACCAAACAGTTGTCAGATGGTAAGTGTAATGCTAATTGATCCAATCCATAGATCTGTCTCTATATTATGTTTAGTGCCAGAAAGTTACACAGCCAGACATCTGGCAACTAGATGACCGTCTAACTCTCTATCAGTTTGACTTTGGCAGGCAACAAAGTTGGTCTAGTTGTGTATGCTGCGGACAGCTTAAGAAAGTTAAAATGTTGTTTTATGCCTGTTGAAAGTCTATCTCTGTCTTGGTCTTTATTAAAATTATAATGCTAAAGTGACCTTTGGTCAGTACCATCCTGTCTCAGGTGTGAACTAATGACCTAAGAGGGAAAGGTTCCTTATCTAGTTAATCCAGTTGTGCTGTATCTGCTAAAATATTGAAAAATCAGTGAAGAAGTGATAAAGCATGGACTGTAAAAAAAGCTGTTTCATTGTTTTTTGCCTTGAATACCTTCACTGTTTTTCATGATTGTAAAGCAAATGGGGCAGTGATGAAGCCTTCTTATTACAGAGGGAACATTGGATTAATATTCGTAGGCAGCTTACTAGCATTGCACTTGCAGCTTAATGTTCACAAGTCCTATACTTGGAAGTGGAGCATTACTGATGTTAAATGTTGTCAGAGTAGCATTTGCCTATTGAATTCAGTGCTGTATGCAGAAGTGGAGGGAACGTCGTTAATAAAAGGGAAAAATAAACATGATTTTTTTCCGCCTACAAGTTCTTCTCCTATTTTAAGTGCTGGCAGGTTTGTTGGAACTCTAGATAGCAAAAACAAAGGTAGTTTCTGTCCCAAAGAATTTTGAAAGACCAGTTACACATGACCTTGCACAGTCAAAGGAAAGCCTATTATAACTTATTTTCTTTCATTCCTTCCATTACGCTATTGAAATTGAGTGTGGACTGGGATGAATCTGTGGACCTTAAAAAAGAAGAGCCAGTATGAGGAGATGGTTTCATAGTTTGCGTGTTGAACGTACATCTCATGCATAGACCAAAACTTGAGAAGACAAATACGAATGCAGAAATGACACAAGGGATTATCAGACTACATGAGGGCATCATTAAGAAAGGAAATATAAAGTGTAGACCTGTACAGAGCTGTGAGAGCTCATGAAGGCAGGCATGAGAAACTGGAAGTTGTAGGGCCCAGAGATACTGTGAGGAAGGTAACATGGTTTAAGAGAGGGGTTAACAAAGTAGAATTGGCAACTGGGTTTTAAATGAGATGAACTAGAGAGACACAGGCTGGAGAGAGGGGAGAAAGGAAGGAGTTACAGACAACAAGGATATGGTTATTGAGCCACACACAAAGTAATTTAGTAATCTGGGGAGAGAGTGGCAGAAAGTGTTGTTGAGAAGCTGGATGTCTGGAGAAAGAAAAGAGAAGTTTTGGAAATGGTCTTGTTAGCCATGAACAATGGTAGGGGTCAACAGAATGAGCAGAAGACAGAAGCAGGAAGAAAATTTAGCAACTTGGTTTTAGTAATGTGTTTAATCTAATGACAATTATCTACCAGAAAGACATGTACAGGGACCCATGGGAAAAATGGAGAACTGAATTTGTGAGCTGTCAGCACTGAGATAAATCTTAAAGACAGGCCACTCTGAAGTCACACAGATGTGTGTACACATGCACAAAGTGCTTTGAGTAGGTGATAGGCCTTGCTGCCCCTTTTTCCCTAATGAGCAGCCCCACGTCTCCATCCTTGTCTTAGGATGCATTCTGACTAATCGTAGGAATTGAGCACGAGCTGATGCTTCCCAGAGATGAAAGACAGAGCTGATTAATTGTTCCACACCAGGCACTCAGTCTCATTTCTACTCTGCCCCTGCGAGGGACAGTTGACTGACTGATAATGTCTTGCCTCTGTGTGAGGCACTGGATTTTGACTCTCACCAGCTTGAAACCATACCCTCAAATTGAACATTTAACACACAAAGTTGAGAAGGAAATGAAGGAGTCATAAAAGATTCAGTCAAAATGGGATAGGAGATAAGAAGAAGAAAATGTAGACTGGTGCATTTTCAGACAATCTACTGTTAGCATTTCATCTCTACTTTCACTATCTTTACTAGCATTTTAAGGATGGAAGAAGAGGTTTATTGCTTTGCCTGAATCAGTAATCCACAAATCAAGCCACAATCTACTGTTTCAGTGTGCACCAGGTTGATAGTCCTGTTTTTGGGATATCTTTTGGAGGCAGAGGATTTTTATTAAAGTTTAGCAGTTCATTTTCCTTCAGAGACTCCCTGAAACTGCAGTGAGGCCCATGTCCTTTCCTCTCCTAACCACGCACAGAGTATCATATACCAGCAAGCTTGGCCTGCAGAAGGCACTCAACACCAACTGCTGGAAATCACTTTTATTAGAAAGGGGATGATCCAAACTGTGCCCTTTGTACTCACTGCAAAACACAGATAATTTGAGGGGAGAAGTGAGTAATCTTTAATGTACTCATCCAAATCAAATATTTGTCTTTGTGGTTTTGGAGGCTATCTCTCCTACACCATCTGCTGAATAAGAGCACAACAAAGCTTGTGCTGAAGGAGATGAGTAGCCTAGGGAAGAGCATTCCCTCTGGGTTTGCAGCCTCACACTTCAGCAGCATTTTTGCTGTGAGACTGGCACAAGGCAGTAGTGGGGTCAGCCTGTCCACCATCTCCAAACAAGAGTCTAGGGAATGCAAAGGGAAAATGCAGTTTTGTTTAAACAAGGTTTGAAGGAGAAAAGGCAAAACAATTTTTAACACATCGTTCTGCAATACTGCTCTGGTATAGGAAGTGGCAGAGATGATCACCCTGAGTTTAAAGACCTGAAGATAATCTGACTTCCAAAATCTCTCACAGAGTAAGGAATTGACCCTATAACAATTATGCTCCTTCATTATGTCCTATGTAGGCACAGTTTCGTGAAAATAAGACATATTCAGACACGTTGAGGATAAGTTCCTACATTTACCACCAATACGTGAACAGGAAGCAAAATGACAGTATATCTTTTGCTTACTCATTCAGGACTGATATAGGGAAATATTCTGCAATCACAGTCACTGAAACTATTCCCCCTGAAGCTATAGTCTCGTCAGTTTAGACTACAAGTAAACTAGCAGGACCGGGCTGGGCCAGCCTTTACGTGGAAAACTACTAAGAAAGACCCCAAACGCTGCAAGATTTAGTAGGTAAACATTCCTCAGTGTTTACTAGTGAGGCATTCTGTTAAGTACATTTTTCTTATGACTTCTGGAGATGTTTGCTACAATTCTGTGGTGCATTTGAAGAAAGGAAGATGTTGACTCTTACCCCATGTTCATCTTTTGTCTGCTGCAATCCATCTCTTACAACTAAGTGGAGTTTTGATGCTTTGTTATCATGTCCTACCCTGTGCACAGCACGTCTATATGCTTAAAATGGCAGCCACTGTTCCACATCAGAGACTGGGACTGTCACAGGCCACTGAAGATCTGACAACTGACAGTAATTTTCAGTCATTTCATTAGCCATTTAGGCTCAACTTCAGCCAATGCCTTGGATGTGACAGGTTTTGTAATATTACACTGAGCTCTGGAACCATCTAGCCCCAGATATTTTGGAAGTGTGTTTATCACCACAGAAATATAAAATGTTGGACTCTTCCTCTGTGTGTTTGATCTATAAGGCATTGTTGTTGCATTTTTCTTGAAAATTTGAAATTAGTTTGCAATAGAATAAGCAATAATATAGGAAGCATTTGGTGTTATCAGATTCTCTCCATTCTCTTTTCAACTTATAAAAGCTCCAGTGCAAAACCTTCTCATCTTCAGCTTGACTGAAGCTTAAACTTTGTTCAATATTTACAAATCATGTTGCTTACCTTTGCTCAATTTAATTTTAACAAACTTATTATGCCCTTCCTTTCTTCACACAGATCAAGTACTGTAGCCTAAGATGTAGTCACATTGTAAGTCGTACTATTGGTGACATTTGTTGGTCTGGAATACAATGATTATTGCCACCTCCATTCTGCCAAGAGCCATGGAGAAACCTAACACACAGTTTTCTTCTAAGCATTGGAGTCAGTATCTGAAATATAATGTGCACCTGCTATATCTCAAAAAGGGTGGAAGTCCATCTTCTCCAGCAGTCCCTGATGGTCACGTGTTTGTGTACTACCACTAAGTTCAACATGGTAGTAGCAATTCTCTTTCAGGTTCATCTGGACAGCGATGATAAACTCAGGAGCTTCTGTATATAAACTGGACAGTAAAAACAGTCCAGGAGTAAGGGAGTAGGCAATCACTTGGGGGCTTTATACTGAGCTTTGCAAGCACCTCTGTTCCGAGTCATTAACTTTTAAGCACTTCACTGTATATCACACAAGTGGCCTAACTGCCACCTGCCCTATGGAAAGCCAGTCCCAACAAGATCAGTATGTTAGTCTCTTTTTCCCAGGGACTGAGTTTTCTTTCTCAGAGTAGAGCAGTTCAACAGTTAAAGCAGCCCTTCTGCCATGCCCAGAGGTAGCCTTCAAGAGCTCATTGACTCACTGACTCAGTTCCCTTGGCAGTCCCTGCCGGTGCTGGGAAGAGTCTTGCTGCACACGGGTGCTCCAGCTGACTTCCTGCACCATTGGACACAAGAATGGCCATGCTGAGTCAGACAAAGGGCCATTGTCTCTGGTAAGGGCCAGGAGGGAATGTTTTAGGAAAGGGATAACAATGGGATAAGGATATGGTGATACTTACCCTCCTATTCCAGAACTGACCCCTTTGTCTCATTAGCTCTCATTAGCTCTCAGAAACTAAGGCAAACAGCTTGGTTTTCTTCTTGACTCACAGCTGCTCTTGGTGCTCTTCATACCCCAGCAGGGCAGGCTTCCTACAAAGGACTCCCTCCTTTCTTCTGGGAAGATGGACAGTGTCTGTCACTGAGTGCTACTGCATCCCAGACCCCAAAAGGTCTATTCATTTTGTCCCATTAAGTTTCAACAACCAAGGTCATGCCTACATAAGGGATTATTATTATTATTTTTTAATTTCCCAGTGTTCCTAATTCTGGCTTTGCTCCACCAGCATTAGCAACATGAGGATCCCTGAGGTAAACCAGTTGCCAGCACAACTAATACCACATAATTTCATCCTACTCATAGCAGTTTAATCAATATAACACTAAAAATTCTGGCAGCAGCCAGACTACAGTAGGATCCCCATATTACTTATATTGACAGAGACAAACTTGTGGCAAGTAAGAAACACTTAGAGGATCCTCTGAACATAAACAGGGCCTAAGAGACAACACTAGTCTGTTTGAGGGAGCTAGAACTGTTTTATCGAGGTCTTCTCGTGTTGAACATGGAGTGCATTAATCAAGCTTTGGCAGGTAGGACAGCAAGATCACAGATAACAGTATCACAGAATGACTGGAATTTGAGTGTTGTGCTGCCTTCATTCCCCTAGTCTCCTTGAGCATTGCAATGGATTTTTAAATCAGAAAAAAAATGCACATATCTATAAAATGTTGAAAATTGACTGTTATAGAATTACATCTATTAAATGATAAAATACTGTATTGAGATGTGATTTGCACCAAGAGATACTAAAAAAAAAAAGAAGTAAAGAAAAGAGAAAGGAAATCAGTTTGGGTAAAAAGGGAGACAAACAAACAAATGAAAGAACTTGAGAAAAAGTCCCAGTTGTTTTCTTTGTATCTCAAACTTCACTAGTCCACAGAGCATGTGTGATGGGCAAGCGGAAAGAAGACTGTTTCACATGCCAGCTATTCACAATACAACTCCAAAAGCAGTTTTTGTCTGAGAGCATTGATGTCCATTTTATTGGTATGAATAAAGGGAGTTCTTTCACATTTAGCTATATCCAGAAGGGCAATAGTCCATAAATCAATACATGGCATGGCTTTGCTTTTCCAGTCCATCAGTATAATTCTTTTGGCTGCCAGTGCTACTCTCAGGAGTCATCTCTTTTCCCATTTATTCAAATTATGTAGTGAGTTGGTGAATTCCAATACCAGCACTGCTGCAGCTTTGTCTAAATTGATTTCCAGGACTAACTCCATTTATCTAAGAACATCATTCCAGAAACTGGCTGTTCTATAGAAGTTCCACACCAAAAAAATGAGAGTACTTTTGTCAGCACTGAATCTACAACTTTAAGCACAGATTAAAGTACATGGGTATCTGCAGATCTTGTAAATTGTTTTTCTTGTTAGGGCCTACCGTGTTGGTCAACACAGTTCTTCTGAGAGGTGGAAAACAAATTATTCCAATCTTACTGTTTTCTCTCTGGCTTTTGGAAACTAGGGTTTGGCTGGGGTTTCTGATCCAAACTTGGAGGCTGAATACAAGTAGCCAGCAGAATGAGAGCTCACTCAGTATCTGTTATGGTAAAAACGCTACTACATCTCTAGGCAAGCAACTAATTATGTCACATCTGGTTGATCAGTTCTGGTGAGGACAATAAGAGTGCCAACTGAACAGAGATAATTTGTTGTAATAGACTGTCCGATCCACTTGCTAGCATATTTTATTAATATAGACGTTCACAGATCTGTAAATGTGTAGAACATACAACATAGGAATATACAAATGTATCTATAATATACTAGAAATATGACTTTTATGACTGTGTGAAATTATTGCAACTTTAACTATTACCTTTCAATTTTTATTAGAACTATGAGCTCTTCTAAACTAGCTGTAAATGTAACCACTGTTGTTCCACTGTAGTAAGATTGCAGAAGCTAAGTTCAGGAATAAGTCTCCTGGACTCATCATAGCATATAGTAAACCAGGCAAGTATTTTGTAGAATTACTAAAAATGAGGTTTAATTTTGCTTGTAAGTCTAAAACCAGTGAAGCTGTGAAAGCTCCATTACACGGCATATGATTCCATGCAAGCTTATGCTTGGTTTGTCTGGTTTCTCGTACAGTAGGTGTTTGTCTAGTGTTGTCATTGCAATTTTTATTGCATCTTGTGATGTGTGCAGATGTGTTTCATAAACATCCCATGAGGAAAAGATTCTCCGCTCAGTATCATTGCTCCCAAATGACGTCTACCTTATAGAATGACTTTCTGGGCTACTTCTTCTGGGATTAGGTAACCATTTAAATTCTCTGGATTTTGGTATTTTAACAAGGATTTAATTACAAAGGTAAGTGTATGCACCTGCTAAGGCAGTCCTAATTATTTGATAATGGGGCAATCTTTCTCAATACAACCAGGTTTTGTGGTGGTAAGCTACACTAATGAAGCACACTAAGAGAACAAATCCTCTCTATGTTAAAAAGCTTATTTAAATTAAAGAAATTTGTGAAGACTGAGAGGCTTTTTTTATCACAGATATTGACAGTTGTGGAGCTAACATTCATGGAGTACATCCATTACTACCAAAGGACACTTGGTATTATTTTTGCCTTGTGTGGCTTCATTAAATAATATAGGGTATCATCCTTTAATGATTATTCCTGACATTTTTATCTCATCTGTTGCTTTTGAAAGCTGGTTTATATCTAGAGCTACTCAGCTGGAATCAATCAGTGCTAGTAACATTTTAACAATGCTACTGTATTTCCTTCATCCAGTACATCTGCTACAGGCCTGTGTGGTATGCACTGGGTCAGAATCACATTTTAGTTTTCAAAAACTCACACCTTACAGTTAGCCCTTTGCCAATTTACAATTGCAGAAGCCAGAAGCTAAACTACAGTGTTACAACTTTATAATCTCAGGCTAATAAAAAAAGTGGGGGATCCATAAGCCAGATGGGTTCCAATGCCCCTGTCAGAAGCTATGTTGATCATATACCACTTGTTTTTTTGTTTCTTAATAACCAAAAACATGTTAGCATTAAAAAAGCAAATGCACTTGACAGCATCAATTCCATTATGGTTCCCAGTCATCTGCTTTATTGGGTTTGAAGGAATTTAGCCAGAGCACTCTATTTTCACTAGAATATCATTAAAAACTTTGCAGCTTAGGCAAATGGTAAGCAATTTTGAGTGAAAATATTTTTTTTAACTCTCTCATTTGGCAGGAGGCTTTTCTTGCTTAATTTCCTTCCTTTTTATTTTTTTCTCTTTTTTCTTTGTTCTTTTTTTGCACTAAAGAAACATCACTTTTTAAAACTTCAGTGCTTTTCAGCAGCGAGATGAAAAATATTGACAAATTACAGATGATGAAACATGGCCAAATTCTATTCCATTTGTTACTGAATGGTAGTTGTGCCTGCAGAGTAAAGAAAAACAATTCAAAATTCTAACCCTGAGGCAGACCCCCAGATTATTGGAGCCCAAGCAGAAATTTCAGTATTTGGCCCATAAATATCAGAAGCTAAAAAATCAATTAATGCAACTGGTTAGAAACTGTTTTCAAAATCCACAGACTAAACCTTGGATCTCTATTCTTTGACTCTTCTTAGACAATGCCTATACAGTAAGTCCTTAATTTACGCTCTTTTTGCCCATCTTAAAACAAGAAATTGGTAAGATCCCTCCCTCCCTTCCCCTGCAAAAGAAAAACAGGGAAGAAAAGGAACTTGTCTTGCTATGCAATCCAAGTGGCAGAGTGAATCTTTTCAGCCAATTCCTCAGTGTCCTAGAGATCGCTGTTATTAATGTGGCTGGGGGTGCATGCTGCTGATAATTACTGTTAGCTGGAATAATTAATAAGAGTAATTGCTTGGTATGGTAAGAGAAGGGGAAGCTCTGGGAAGGGGAAGGAATAGGCTGGAAGAGTGATAGACTCCCTGAGCGCATTTTTATAGACAGGAAGTTCAGCAGAAAGCATCCTGAGAATAGAAGAATTGTCTGGATGCCAAGGACAAAAGTTAAGATATATAAGGCTTAGATGAGATAGGCTTAGCCTGAAATGCTACAATAAGATCTTATCATGGGTGTATGAGAGAAATGACAGGCTATAGTTTTTTAAGAGGTACAATGTATTAGGGATTGTGGAGTGGTCTAAAACTAGCAGAATAGGCTTTATTTCTGGTGCAGGACCAGTTGAGACAGCAAAAAGTCGGGCAGAATAAAGAGCAGTGGTGCCTATGAGAGGGTTTTTGGGTAGTTTATCCCAGCCAGAGAGAGGACAAACTAGTCATTAGAAACAAAACATAGGTAGGTGCCAGGGGTGTGTAGAATGACCACGATTTTGGTATAACAGGCTGAATTTCCTGAGCATTTTGCACATAGGCAATGACACGGAGAGCTATCAGCCTTACTAAGATGTGCAGCATCTGCTAGCAGGGCTGGTCCAGGGATGGGGATGGGAAGCTGCCCCATGGTGCGACTCATGCCCTGCTACTGCTGGGCCAGGTGCATGGGCGAGCACAGGCTGTGCAAAATCAGCTGCCTGCTAAGGCCTGCCTGCTGCTTCTCTTGCCCCAGTCTGGCCAACTAGATCTGCGTGTGGCAGCTCTACACCCAGGCTCCCAGCACCTGAACTTCAAGGGCAGCTTGTCATGATCTGGATGCCTGCCATGGAGGTGGGTTTGGGAGGTGTCTCAAGAGCTGGGGAGTCTGGAGGACAGAGGGGGGCAGGAACCTAGCGTGCTGGTGGCAAAGCCCTGGGATGATAACCCCTTCGGCCAGCTCAACTGGAACCAGACCAGAAGAAAAGGCTCATCTCAGGTGTCACGGCATGGGCAGTGGCCAATGGCTACTGCTGAGGGGGGGGGACACAAGCACCGGCAAACATGCAGTCATGGTTCCCGACCTCTCTCCTCCACCTGCCATCTACAGCCCAGCATCTTCCTGAGGCAGAGGAAGCCTGTGTATTTGTTAACCCTCAAAGGACAAATCTGCAAGCTAAAAATCCTGTCCCTCCCCGCTCTTTTTCTTTTTAATCCTTGTAAACATGAAGTTTCACAGCTCTGCTATGCTTTGTGTGAAGACGTCTTCTTCTTTCATCTGTGCTGAAGAAGACCTGTGCTCTCCCTCTCATCCCCTGCACTTTCCTGGGGAGTGTGGCCCTGTCTGTACACACAACCCACTCACAAATATTCAGTGCTCTGAAGATTAACGGGGTTGTGAGACCACACAGAGCTGTCAGCTAACTTCCAAGCATGTGGAGGACAAGAAGGTGATCAGGAGTAGTCAGCATGGCTTCACCAAGGGGAAATCATGCTTAACCAATCTGATAGCCTTCTCTGATGGAATGACTGGCTGGGTAGATGAGAGGAGAGCAGTGGATGTTGTCTACCTTGACTTCAGCAAGGCTTTTGACACTGTCTCCCATAACATCCTCATAGACAAGCTCAGGAAGTGTGGGTTAGATGAGTGGACAGTGAGGTGGATTGAGAACTGGCTGAATGGCAGAGCTCAGAGAGTTGTGATCAGCGGCACAGTCTAGTTGGAGGCCTGTAGCTAGCGGTGTCCCCCAGGGGTCAGTCCTGGGTCCAGTCTTGTTCAACTTCTTCATCAATGACCTGTATGAAGGGACAGAGTGCACCCTCAGCAAGTTTGCCGATGATACAAAACTGGGAGGAGTGGCTGATACACCAGAGGGCTGTGCTGCCGTTCAGAGGGACCTCAACAGGCTGGAGAGGTGGGCAGAGGAACCTCATGAAGTTCAACAGAGGGAAGTGCAGGGTCCTGCACCTGAGGAAGAATAACCCCAGTCACCAGGACAGGTTGGGGGTTGACCTGCTGGAAAGCAGCTCTGCTGAGAAGGACCTGGGAGTGCTGGTGGACACCAAGTTAAGCATGAAGCAGCAATGTGCCCTTGTGGCCAAGAAGGCCAATGGTATCCTGGGCTGCATCAGGAAGAGTGTTGCCAGCAGGTCGAGGGAGGTGATTCTCCCCCTCTACTCAGCCCTGCTGAGGCCACACCTGGAGTACTGCGTCCAGTTCTGGGCTCCCCAGTACAAGAGGGATGTGGCACTACTGGAGCAAGTCCAGCGAAGGGCCACAAAGATGATTAGGGGACTGGAGCATCTCTCTTATGAGGAAAGACTGAGAGAGCTGGGCCTGTTTAGCCTGGAGAAGAGAAGGCTGAGAGGAGATCTTATCAACGTGTACAAGTATCTGAAGGGAGGGTGTCGAGAGGATGGGACCAGACTCTTTTCAGTGGTGCCCAGCAACAGGACAAGAGGCAATGGGCACAAACTGAAACACAGACAGTTCCATCTGAACATGAGGAAAAACTTTTTCACTGTGAGGGTGACAGAGCACTGGAACAGGTTGCCCAGAGAGGTTGTGGAGTCTCCTTCTCCGGAGATATTCAAAACCCGCCTGGACGCAATCCTGTGCAATGTGCTCTAGGTGACCCTGCTTGAGCAGGGGGGGTGGACTAGATGATCTGCAGAGGTCCCTTCCAACCTCAGCGATTCTGTGATTCTGTGATAGTAGTCTGGGCAGGTCTCAGAGAAAGCAGGGCTCTGAAGATTAACGGGGTTGTGAGACCACACGGAACTGTCAGCTAACCGCTAACGCTAAACCAGCATGACTAGAGCCAGATAGTTTAGCTGATACAGGAATCTACAATACACAATTTTACAATGTGGTTTAATATTTTAAGATTGTATCTACCGGAGGAACATCTCCCAGGCACTGCAATGCAGTCTTTTGTTTAGACTACCTTCTGAGCACCTAAAACGTCCTCCCTCTGACCAGGGGTGCATAGAAAGGGGAAAAGGGGACTTGGCCATAGTTCCCATTTTGTCCCCATGGTTTTACTTGATTGAAACAGCCGTTCTTTGAAGGTGGAAGCCCTTCTTTGCAGCAGGCATAAACTGGGGCAGGCAATAACATGCTGAATGCCTGAACAGCCTGACAGCTGAAGGCTGGGTCACCTTCCCACCGCAAAGAGTGCAGGAAGCCAAAAGGGGCAAGTTAAATAAATAAACAAGACCAAGGTCTGATCCTGTAAGGTGCTGAATACTTCCAGGCTGAGACTGAGCATGCAAGAGTTTTTCCCAAAATCAGTGGGGGAAGATGGTGCAAGAAGCTGCCTGTCCTTGCAAAATTGGACCCACGTGGATTTCTTTGCGTCATCTTTCTTGTTTCATTCATTTTGGTTCCTCTTCTCCTTAGCCTGTGTCTGTATAATTTAAATTGCAGGCGCCTCAAGATTGTAAGGTAACATGCATGCATTATATTAAAGTCAGTAACTGAAAACACAGATATTCTCCTAAAACCTTTTGGAAAATTGGGTGCTGTAGAACCCTCCTCCCTTTGCTAAAACATCTGCCTCTTGTCATGTTGAGCGCAGCAGCAACACCAGCCTGCTGGTAACTCTGCACATACTGTTGGCGAAGGAGTTCCTAGGGGACTGCGCTCAGCAAGGCCAGCCAAACAAAGCACTTAATCATGTGCTTAACTTTAAGCACCTGACTAGTTCCATTGAGTTCAATACAGCCACTCACATGTCTGAAGTTAAGCACATGCTTAAGAGATTTGTTGGATTAGGGCCCAAAAGATTAGAGCTCTATAAAAGTAGCTGTGATCTTTAAAATGACAAAATGGCTTTCTCAATGGTAAAGCAAAAAATATTAACAACTCTAGAGAAATCTGATGGTTTAAAAAAAAAAAAAAGCTTTTTAAGTCTTTCACATATATGTTATGTATCAAGAGGTAAGGAAAAACTAATAAAAATTTTAAAGGAGCTATAGCAAAAAGAGAGAAACGAAAACAAATATGAAAAGATTTTTCTCATCACCTGCAAGAGAGTGGAAATCAGTCAGGGAGAAAGTTAGAATACAATGGCACAGGAAATGAAAATGAAGAAGCTAGTGAAGGCTTTCCTTCACTCCCACCTCCCCCCACCCTTTTTAAATGAGGTATTGACTGACTTCTTCAAACTGAATCTTGAAAGGGAGACAAAGTTAACTGCAGGTCAGCCTGTGTCAGGGTCACTAAGGCCAGTGGAGGAAATTACCTAAGGAAACTAAAATCTAGGATATATCCAGGACCAGGAGGAAATGATGCTAGATGTTAAAAGACATCTGGAAGGAAATCTTTGATTTATTGTCATAATTTAAATAAGTTCTTAGAAAACAAGCAACCACAGTATAAAACACAAGAGGGAGAAACTAAGCCCTTAAACCATCACCCTGCAACCTTGCGTTGGTAGGATCCAGTACAAGATATATTCGGAGCTTTTTCCCATTCGCCACTAAGGTGAGGCTGAAGACACAAAAACATAGTCTTAAGAGCAGGAAAGGCTTCCTCGCTAACCTAAACTTTTGAACAGGTTGCAGTGCATGGTGAAGGGGCATGGTTACTGTGGTGTTTTGGGCAGCCCATGATAAAGTGCCACATGACAGTCTGCTACTGAAACTAAAAGCAGCAGGAGCTCAGAACAGAAGAGGGGAGAAGATAAAAACACAGCTGAGAAACAATGTCACGCTGCAGAGAAGTGTTGAGTGGGGCCCCCGCAGGGACCACTGCGTGGACCTTTAAGGATTTCATGTTCGCATGATTAACTAAGATGAAGAGGCCAGCTGCAAACTTTAATTTCCTGATGACACAAAGGGCCATAAACAATATATGTATAGGGTTTGAATTTGTAATGGCAATAGGTTAATACATAGCAAAGGCTATTCAACATAGACCAAAAAAAAAAAAAAATGCTGTTCGAGTTTATTGGTGCTTCATAACCAAACAATGTGGTTGTTTCCCAGATAATTTTACTTGTAGACAGTCCCGGGGCATGGCGGAAGGGGAAGAAACAACGAAAACTAAGAACAAAATGCAATTACCAGCAAATCTTTTGTTATTATCAACTCCAGAAATGATTAAAAATTGTAAGTGTTTCTCAAAACTGATCAGGAAAAGACAGTCATAATTAAAAAGTGGGGGTCACTATTAGACTATCTCCCTGTGTTGATCCATTGAATGAAGAAGCTGGATGAATGATTACATCTAGCAGCTTTACATAAAGCACATGCCTAAAAAGATACCGGGACAGATACTGGCTTCACCTATGACTCCTTAGCCCTACTCTGGTGGTTCAAAGATGCTGTAATGATGGGTTAGAAATCTCTTTGGAGCTACAATCTCCAGAGAGCACAGTAGGTCCTATGTCACTTAACCCAATAAATCAGAACTGGCATACAGGAATAGAAAACATTGTTCTTTTATGAAAAAAACAGGTCTCAAAGTACCCATATAATATACCATCAATGTCAAGCACTGTTTCCCTTCTAGATCCTCCTCCAAATGCAGTTAGCATTCATACTGCAAGGTTTGTTATAGTAACCTCATTTGCACAGTCCAAGGTTAGAGAGTCTGCTAAGAAAACCGGTTATGACTTTATTGGTAAAGGCTGCAACTCTTGTGTATTTTCTGCATTTCACTACATGAACTTCTTTAAAACCCCAAGGAAAAAGCAAACCCCACATTTTTCACATAACTAGCTTCAGTCAATTTAATATTATGTGGGAGATGACAAGAAACAATTAACCTATTTTGAGAAAACACAGGAATTTATAGGAGCAACATAACTCATGAAGCAGTAATTTAAAACAGTCCTTCTAATGCATGTTACCTACCCAGAGATAAGCATTGTGTAATCTTTCAAGCTATGCAAGGGTCTTGCTTGATGTATATGGGTTGAAGAGCCAGACTAAAAGCATCTCACAAAAATTCAAACCACAGATATAAATATTCCTACTATAGTTACTAATACATGAATAGCAAACTTTTGGCTGGAAATCTTTACAGGAAAAATGTCAGTTGATAAAAGGCAAACATTTTTGCAGACGTATGTTGATTTCAATGAAATGTTAATTGGAAGAAATAACTGAAGCATTCCATTCAACTTTTTCAGAATGTTGTATTTCAATTTTCTTTGTCAAGGCACATTTCCCTCCATTTGAAAATTTTCTCTAACAAAATTGCCCAAATCAAAATGGCATATCTCAGTTAAGTCAATTTATGAAATGTTATAAGAAATTTTACATCATTTTCATTGTATTTCAGAACACAAACAATGTACAGTTGCCAGTTTCTTCCATTAAATGAGAAGTTCTGGTTCCCAGATATGCCTAGCAGCGAGCACAGGGTTTCAGCTCTCATTGGCTGCATTCTCTGACCATCCCAGAGCTCCTGAAGATTGAGTGTAGGTTCCCTGCATATAAATACAGCCTGCTTTCCTCTGCAAAGAAGGTTGCTTAGAGACTGAAGTATCCAAACAAGCTGGAAATGTAGTGGTTATTAAACCAGCAGCAACCTACAATAGAGAGTGGATACCTGTCAAATATTTCTTGAACGGTCCTTGAAAACATTCATCAGGTCCTTTCTGAAATTAGGCAATGGGTGGGTGCACTAAATGAGAGACAGAAGCTCATCGTATACTGAAGCCCAGCATAACATTTTAATTGCCACTTAAATCACACTTAAACAAGTGCTGGGATTTGGGGCAGCAATCTTAGACTCTTAACCTATCCTCCTGACCAAATTATAAGATGAAAAACAAGAGCTCTCAGATATTTCCCTGGAAAGTATTAAGGATAAATAAAAGGTACCAAGAAGGGGAAAAATGTTATCTTTCTATCACAGGTTAATAATTGGCTGAAGATGTTTACCTGAGTTGTTTGTAATGATAGCCTCTGGCGCATCAATACAAGTGGAATACACGCTGTCTTGAAAGAAATACTGAAGAAAAACCTTTTACAACTCCCTTCCACCTCCCAAAAAGAGAGGCCTGATATCAAGAGGCTGTTAAAGGAGAAGTGCCTTCCTTGAGACATTTACGTTCAAGTGGATCAGCCTTTGTTACCCCAAGCTTGGTGCCATGAAACTCTGTGCCCATGTTATTTACATTCACATTAAAGGTGTCAAATACCCAGATACTCAGGTGTAGCTGAGCAGAGAACGAAGAGAGTGCACTCATATACATTTCATTTCCCTGGGCCCCTGTGTAGGGCTTTGCCACTGTGTGTTTCCTTTGTTTGGAGGGGTATTTCCTTGCACACGGCATTCTGCCAAGGCACTTTGGTGTGAAGCTCAGAAGAAAATGGCCCATCAGGTCCTAAGTTCCTATCACTAACAATACTCTGTATATAATGGAAGTGACGGCAAGACTCCTAGAGTAACAGATGCTCCATATGTATACATAAAATTGCATCAAAGAAACTGTGCTGCTCTAGTCCTTCCTCACATCAATGGAGATTGAACTAATTGACGGGAATGAAAATAGCTGAACTGCGAATGTGAGCCAAAGAAGTGTTGGGGGTCCAAGAAAAACTGCTCTTGGCTTATGTCACTAAACAGCTTAAGTTTCAATTTTGAAAATTACTTCAGTTTTACTTAAATCATTCTGTGCGCCAAGCAGCCAATTTGGGGAACTGATGAATGACAATGTCGCCCCATCTGCGCTGAATGTAATATCCATTTTATATGACCTGTAGCAAAAAGGGAGGAAAGCATTATATTCCCAGCTTCTCCCTGGCACTCTCTAGAAGACTAAATGGGGATAGGGTACAGAATTAATAAAAGACTAGTTTGCTCACATGGGAAAGGAACAAAGGAAACTATTGCCTCCTGCACTGGAGCGGTGCTGAGTGCATCACTGTACAGCTTTTTTTATCTGCATGCTTTGGGAATAGCATGGCCACATGAAACTAGTTTGATACTTTCATTCTCTACAAACCTTATATAACACTAAAAGCACAGCAGATGAAGTATGAGAAGGCTACTAGTGACTGCTTGAAAGACCCAATTGAACCTAAGTGCGTGCAAGCAGGACAGGCAATCCAGCAGCAGGTTATTAATATACAGTCATGCCAAAGCTCCAAGAGCTCAGGCTTTGCTTGTTTAAACCAAATACGCCAGACTCTGGGTTGTCCCTTCCCATCTACCAAGACAGGGCATGAACCAGGTATTCCAATCCCAGAGATTAAAAGTGAAATGTAAATATCCAGCTGGCAGAGTGAATCACTTTTACTCTATCTATGGGTTACCTGGGCTGAGGTGGTACTACCAGCCTTCCACTCAGCATTCTAACATAATTTTTTTCTTTCTATTTTTCTTTTCCCTCTTCCCAAAGACATAAAAATTCGAACATCAAGCCACCACCTGCGAGTGCAGACAAAGGCTTAGACATCAGTACTTTTCATCCTGATCTCTGTGTGTGGCCTGGATGCTGGTGTAGGAAGGCCAGAGTTTTTCTTCTGACTCACCAGTGTATGCCATTTTCTTATCCACGTTTTTTTCTTTTTTTCCATTAAAAGAATAAGGGTGCCAACATTTTCTCACATGTCAGTATGATTGGGGCTTTGAGATGCTTTGCAAATATTTTGGGTTATAACCTTAACATTAAAATTTTAGTAGCAAAAATTTTAAAGCTTGTGTGCTGAGATTTACAACACAATAAATCTACCCAAGGTCAAGGAAGACAAGCACCAGTTTTGGACCAGGGACTATTGAGATGTATTCTTATTATAACTTTATTTGAGTGCAATAAGCAATGAGTGGAGAACTGCTCACTATGAAAAAGCGAACCCCATGTGTAAATCAGATGACCGCATTAAAAAGATTAAAATGTCAATGGCTGCTGAAGTCCAAAAAAGGAGTCTACAGAGACCTATAAAATTATAACTAAGAGAGGAAGGTAGCCCTTAAACTTTTAACCAGATATTCTAGTGTATAAATGACTACATTAGTTAATTTTCATCATGACAATCTAATTTTGTATTGATTATTTGCTTTTATTAGTTGGCTCTCCTAAGAGATTAATAAAGTCTAAAAAAGCACTTCCCTCCTTAGAATACTCTTTTTGAGAACCAAAGATTTGCTGCTAAAAAAGCAGGAGGTCATACTAGTTTTCACAACATTGCATTGACTAGCCTGGAGAGCACAGGGGGAATTGTATCTGAGGGGTAGCCTTACACAGCTAAATCTCAAGGTTCTTACTTAGGCAACTGGGAGTTTTATGAGGAAGGATTGAGAGAGGACTTCAAGAATTGGCCTCTGGTGAAGAACCTTATACAACAAGAGCATTGTGCTACATGCACTGCCACAGGCCCGCAGAGAGCTGTCTGAAACAGCAATAGACACTAGGATTTACAGCAAGAAGCAGCAATTGCAATATCTAGTGCTAAACATTTAATCTATGGTTACAGTTTTTACTTCAGATCAGAGCTGAAGTCAGCAGAATTAAATCTTCAAGTGTATTTCAGCAGCTCTAAATCCTTCTGATACTGTTAACAGTGGCAGACTTCCAAAATGCATTCTGTTAATAAGACAGTAAAGTATAAAACCGAGTTATCTTCTTCAAGGAGGAAAAAAATGGAAAGTAAGAAGAGAGTCTTGTAAAACTGTATTTGTAGCATCCTCGCCTTTTTGTAGCTGAATTTCTTTCCAAATTATTTTTTTAACCTACTGTCCTTGATGAATAAGAGAAAATTCTCCTAGGACAGAAATTCTTCCCCCAAAGCTTCAATTTTTCCTCTTATTTTTACATGTTAGAAGAGGTTACGAATTCACCAATCAGCTGGTAACATGCAGTACCAATTCTCCCTAGGCTAGCAAAAGGGATTCAGCAGCTGTTACCTTCACTTTTGCACTTAACATAACTTTTTGTTCACCTGCAGCTAAAGAAGATTTATGCAGAGCACACTGGGAGGTTGTTCAACTCCCCAAGGCAACTCCATTAGCTTTCCCAGGAGCTACATTAAATGTGTATTAAACCACACACACGCACACACACACACACAAAATCCGTTCAGCTAATGCACTGGGTCCAGCTTTAAACCTACAAAAGCGAGGAGACACACACTAAAGGCCCAGATACCATCCTTAAATTCCTTCTTTGTGTCTCAGAATTACAGCATATATGGCAAATGCAAGCACCCACTGCTCTGAGGTCCCTGTGGGCACAACTAGGTGTTAGGTATTTCATTTCACTCTTTATTCTTCCCATCTTTGCTTATGTGAGTTTCACTCAAACCCTTATTTGGTTCACCAATGTGGATCACCAAGGATATTTCAATTGCAAGACCTGAGGGCTGGTTTTAATAGACAGATTGAAGAAAAAAGGAAAGGATAACATCTCTCATTCATATGAACCATTAAAGCATCCATATGGCACTGAATGAAAGGATTTCCAGCACCTTGAGAACTATGCATCTCGGTCTTTGAAAGCTATTTTACAGCCTCAATAGCAAATGGTCTAAAAAAAGGAGCCGTGGAAATCAATGCCCCCAATGGCATTTGCTAGAGGCCTTCTCCCTCTACAGGGCTCAGGTAGGCAGAATGCCACTGGGAACACACACAGAGAAGGAACAGCTGCGACACTGGCCCTAGTCCACCAGCACAGCAGTTCTGGTTTGCCAGCTGATGGAGAAGTCCTTGAAAAAGTCAGGTGGAATTTAATAGCAAACACTAATCTCATCACTACATTTTAAGCCTGGTGTGTGGAATTACTTACTATGTTCCGTGGGATGATTGTAAAGTTTGCCAGAATGCACATCCTACTGAATTTATTATGTTCTGCAGAGCTGGGGATTAATTCTTTGTGCATTTCAGTTTCTGAAGGATCCTACTCTGTCCAGACCAGAAGCATCACTGAGTGAGGTCATGGTCATGATTCAGGTTTATAGTGTATGAATGGCCGGCAGTGTGAGCACTGGCTGACCAGCGAGGTAAGCTTATGCGAGAGGATTTTGGTAAAGGAATGGAGATGGGGATTTCTCTGAGTTCTGATTCTCCCTTTGAACAACCACATAGATCAGTGAAAAGATGTATTTTATGCCAAAAATTATTCTAAATGCATTTCCTTAAACTTGTAAAACTATTCAGTGAAAGATTAGGATAAGGGAGCCTGTCCAACCTGATTTCTGCTACCATGGGTGGATGCCTGAACATGATATAGTCTTCAATTACATGGCCAAGCAAAATATTTTCTAGTGGCTCTCTCCTTCCCTTGATACTACCCTCCTGCCAAATATTAGGTCTTCTTCCTACAGTATGGGGATGCTATATTCAAAGTGAAAGACATCAGAAACTCCTGTCAATTGAAATATGTATTTTTTTAACATATTGCAGAAAATGGCTAATTTATTTCAGATTAAATTTGCTCCTAATATTTCATTTGAAGCAAGCAGCTATCATGGAAAATTTTGGTCTACAATGTTCGAATTGACAGATTTATAAAGAACTCAATATGGAGTTTTATAAAGTGAAGTGTTAGCCATTTACCAGCCTTATAATTTTAATAGTTCTTAATAGAAATTCATTGCCTTCAGAGAAATCATCAGGATCATTACAATGTCTTATAGATTTTCATGCCAAGCTTTTGATGGGAGCATGTTGCTATGATGGTGAGATTCAGATCATACAACAAAGCCTATTTATTCAGATTTTAACTTAGCAATGTCACCTAGATTAGAGAATGTAGCCATGGACCTTGGAGGATTGCCCCAGGACGGTGAAACTTACTGCTTGCAGTACTGTCTATCAGCTGGAGCAGTGGGAGACATGGGGCGTGACAAATTGTTCCAGAGGAAGGGTAAAATGGGCAGATGGTGATGTCCATTCAGCATAAGGTTCCTGGCAGCTCTAACTTGGGTTGAGACTGAGTGGATCAGAACCAGAGAGCCACAGCGAACTTGCTGACAACGCTTCTCTTTGCTGTGCACACATGGATCTAGCAAATCTGCTCACTCGTTTGTCTGACCAAGTGACTGGACTTCCTGGCTTACGCCAAATTTTCATTAGAGAGGAACATACTCCAGTGTTTATTTTGCTTGGTCAGTTGGAGAGTGACCTGTAAAATTTGCAAAAATTTCTGCAGACCTTTTGTTTGACTCTTTCTCCATTTGACATTCAATGAGAACCTGTCAGAACTGAGTTTTCAGTGTATTGCTCTGTTATAGAAGCAAAACAAGATAATAGGAGAGGATGTGGAACAGCTGGATAATTCTCTTTGCGTGATCCTATTTCTGTTCAAACAGTAAAAGATCAGTCCTGCAGAGCAACATGCATATCAAAAATAATTAAAACTGGGCTTAGGAAGGGAGAGGAGGGGAACACAGCAGGGGAGACCAGGCACAAAAATCTGGATTTGTTTTTCAAAATGTCCATTTTAGAGCAAAGATTTTAGACCTGTTATCACAGAGGCACAAGGAGCAGATTTCAACAAGAAGCCCTCGTTAACAGTTAGCAGGAGTCACTTCAGCCTTTCTCTTGGAATCGTTTTGTGTTTTGGCACTCCAGGCCCGAGCTTCGTTTCTGAATAGAAGCCCTGAAGACCCTTAAATAGAACTAGGTTTGTGGGCATGGATATAATTTCTACAGCTGTGCAAACAGTAAAACAAGGTTAGTATCTCTTCTGCTGCAACCCTGGCGATTGCTGAACGATAACAAGGCAGATGATTTACAGTTGATTCAAGGTGTTTCTCCGCTCTGGAATTCCTTTTGACTTGTCAAAGAGATGACAAACAAGTCCCTCACTCCTGAGGTGTCATGCATAGCTTCAAGGAGCATAAATATCCAGTTGCATTCCCCCTTTCAGCAGTTTACAGTGTGACATATTTCTGCTCACTTTAGCCACGTTCGAAGCATACCATTCACTGCACCTTTCTCAGACCTATAGACACGGTCCAGTTCTCTGACAAGGGAAGTTCTGGGAAGTTCTTCCACATTCCAATGGACTTCAATTAAAAATGAACTTTTCTAATGAATTAAATGTATGGAAAATAGTTCTGCAAACCCTGCAGTTATCCCTCTGTTTTTTATTTCCAAATGGGTTTCTGTAGGTCTGGCTCTTTTCTCTTTTTGACAGTAACTCAACTTTCTTGAGTTAATAGAGTTACTCCTCAATGCTGTTTCAACCTTTTCAGTGTTTTGTATGTTACCAGTTTTATACTTAAAGAACCTCAGGGGATTTGTTGGAGTTGGCAATGGGAAAAACAAAGGTTTTGGCAGTTTCATGAGGTAGCTGAGTTTTGGCCCATAGGCAGGGCTGATGATTTAGGACTGTTGAACAGACACATTATCTAGACATTTCTACTACAGTTACAAGCAAGTAGTTAATAGTGCTGAGATTTACACGTCTGTAATAGCTGAAATCTACATTTTAACATCTAGAAAGAGATACTGACTTAGAGAGAGTGTCATAAAATAATGCCAGACCCACTTCCAAGGCTTTTTACTCTACATATTGCTGCTGTCTGTCTCTACAGATGACAGTATGCAAGGTCAGTGTATGCAAGCCGTTGGTGGAGAAGCCTGTTGCGTTAACATCATGTTTCAAAATCTCCAGCTGTGGGGATGCCTGCAGTGGTCATAGTGTTTAGTAACAGGGAGGTCATGAATTTAGGTCTTAAGATACTGGTAGGTGCAGAGAGAAATGGGTGGGAGTTGGTTGATCTTCAGGGCTGCAAAGGTGGTGGACAAGCATTGACCTACAGAATTTTTTTACCCCAATGCTATGCAGCCGCTTGTCTAAAAAGCAACCAGCTGAAAGGGTATCTCATACAATGCTATAGATTTTATCTTACACTATGCTATAGCTTTCTAAGTAAAGATTGAGCGACTAATTTAGAATTAGGTAAACTCAAGTTTCTAACTAAAATAAGTTTGATTTCTCTTTGAAGAATTATAAATAGAAATATTAAAAAGAAACCACTACTAGCAAAATGTATATATTTTAATTCAAATCAGCACGAGGAGAATTTTTGATAGTTTGTTAAATTAAGAACAGAATATAGGATCTAAATGTTTTGAAATAAAAACAACCTATTGAAAGCACTCGCTTCTATTAATCATGCTATATAATGGGCTGAATTGAGTTGCTATATTTATTTCACTCCAGAGGAAAGATCTCCATAACTCAACTGCATCTTTGCCACTCATGAATTATCAAGTCTCGCTCTGCTTGTGGGATAAATATATCTCAGTTATGTATGCTCTCTTTTCCTCTCAGTGTATCCATATATTTTTTGATGACAATTTTTATTTATATGCATATACCTGCTATACTCACAGTGGAGATTGTTACTTTACAATAAGTTGAAGCAAATCAATTTAGTCTGCAAACATAATTTATTTTCCTACTGCAGCACACTGCAGTATCATCATAGGAGACACCTTCTACATCTGTTAAAGTAGACCACATGGCAAAGATGTTAGGGGGTCTAGCATTTGATCAAGTTGACAAGGAATGTCAGGTTCCTTCTGTTACCTGAAATATCAACATGATGACACGTATTTGATGTCATTTCAATGTAGATTCTGACATAGGCCAATTTATGGTCCAATTTATGTCTTAACTCTCATACCAAGGCCGAGCAAGCTATAAAATGTAATAAGAATTTCTTCAATCAATGTCCAGAGGAAAAACAAATCACTCAGTTACTGACACAATACTGCATCAACACTCTGGAGAAGTTCTCACAAGTGTGTGACATGCCCCTAAGCTACAGTGAACATGGGAAGTAAAAGGCATAGCACGACAACATCACATCCCTGAAACGGGAGCTCCTAAACTTTACAGCCTTGCCAAGTCAGTCTTTTATCCTTGCAGCTCTCCAATTTGTTAGGAAGAAATCCTCTTCTTGCTTCCTCCTCTCTTCCTTTTCTTTCAGCCTTTCTTCAGCACTTTTACTGTGTCTTACATCCTGTACCTAGTCATCTGGCAAGTCCCAGCAGATAAAACCTAAACAACATTGTGATGATCAGACACTGATCACATTGTCTTTGCGAGGACAGCAAGTTTATTAAAGGCTTCTATCTTTTCACTTTCAGATGCTCTCAAATCAGATAGATAGAAACTTTTACCCTTGCTCTTCAGCTCTTCATAATCTTGACATTAACCCTATCTCAGCTAGTAATCAGAAGAACAGTCAGTAGCAAATAATCATATACAGCACATATTTTTAATTGGATACGGGATATGGGATGATGTGTTTTTTCAGAAGCTGAGTTACTGCCTCTATAATAAGGAACAAATGGGCTTGCCCTGTGGACAACATAAAACAGGTATGAGAAAATATCTGCATGGTCTACACTGTATACCTTCATTCCAATATTCCTCTGATTTTGTACGTTTAGAGCTGGGAGTGTGAGTACTTTTGTTTTTCAGTACTGAACCAGAACAGCTGACTGGGGACTTGCTTTATTTGTGAAGGTCTTTGTCCTGGTAATTTCAGGAAAGTTACTGTGCGGATAGGACTGACAGTTTAGGTGGGTAGGAAAGTGAAAGCAAGGTGAAGGTACAATGCTCTACACTGGTCATCCAAACATTTCTCAGCACAGAGCAAAAAGCTGCCCTTCTGAAGTTTGCCAAGATATACCAGAGGTACATCTACACTGCAGACACACAAAATGTTAGTGTAGTCACATCAAATGTCAATGTACTTGCATGTACTGTGCTTTGACCTGGCCTAATGAATGACAAGACCTTGGGCTTCCTACAGCCTTTCTGGACCATTTCAGAATGGTGGTGGAGCAGGGGTCAGTGCCCGTGCGTGGGGGGCTGAGGACCTGCGGGCACTGCTCAACTTCTGCTGCCCCTACTATTGTGACAGCCAGAGACAGAAGTGGTTTGGAGAGCTCTTAGACCTAGATGTATAAATTCTGCCAAAGCTTGTCCTCGACATTGCAGCAGGGAGGTTATGTTGCTTGCATAAGGTTTAAGCATCTCATACTATGATTATTCACACCTCCTTAGGTCTGGTCATAATATCTGCAAAGTTCCTCTCTAATATTACTCTGGTACTACTACTAAAATGATTCTCTTTGGCCATAATTCAAGGTATATTATCCTTCCACTGGTCTCCCTTTGGTCTTAAAGCTAGCTCTCGCTGCTTGATCTCATCTTTTCCTCTTTTCCCTGCTACTTTCTTTACTGCACTTTCTTGTTCTACCCTCATCACCTGTGTATGTCAATAGTAGCACCTCCCAGTAGAGCATTAAACAAAGTGAGCAACATCTGTCAAACATGGTTCAGTCTCTCTCAACTTCTTCCCGAGAAGAGAACTGTAATGAGGAATTTTGTTTTAATAGAGGTCTTTCTTTTGTTTGCATTCTAGGAAAGATTCACATTGTTTAGTGTTTTTGTTAGAAAAGGCACGAGTGTGTCTTATATTTGTTGAACAAGTGAAAGGAACTATGCAAAGAGCAGAAATTCCTTTTTGTTGAAGATTTAAAAACATTGATATTTGATTTCGTTGCAATTGAGAACAACCTCCCAGTTTCAGAATTGCTTTCAAATGCAGATGCTCTGCTTTCAGAAAGACAATTCAAAAGGAAAGTGTTTATAATAATAATTGCAGATGGGTGATACAATACGCTTTTCCACAAAAAAAATCTATCAATAAGAAAGACTGAACCAAACATTCATGCTGTTGCCAGAACTCTCTATTCTCTCTTGCCCCAACATAAATCCAAATGTTGGCAAAATCGTGATGCTCTCACAGAGTATTTTAACTGAAACAGATTTGCCAGATACCATTCCATGGCAGCCTTTCTAATCACCTTGATGATCGCTAGGACTTGAGATGGCTTCTGGCTTGTAACCCTGACTGAACTCTTCCTCCTTGAATCCTGCACGAACAAGCTCTTTTGGAAAAAGCGTTGCTGGGTCTGACAGCAAATAGGTTTCATCTGTTTTGCCACCCATCTCCTCCTTACCTCTGTTTGCTACCATATTGTTGCACCACATTGTATATTAGGTTGTACATTTCTTGAAGAAGAGGCACCATGCCATATCTGCTGTGGTGCCTAAACTGAAGAAAACAACAAGTTACTAGGACCTTCTACTAACTCTACCATCCCTAGAGTGAGCTAGTCATGATACCCCAACTAAGCATTTACCATGGCTACCTAACACCTTTCTGTCAGAAGGCTCAGGGAGATGTGATTTGGCTGGCCTGAAGTGGTCATTGGCTCCTTTGAACTTAGGCAATGTTGTAAGCACCTATGACTGTATGAGGCATCACAATATGTTATTTGAATATGTTTCCCTGTGCTTTTATGTTTTTATAATGAGTCTGTCACTGCACCAAGTTCTTTTACAGTACATTTTGGTCACAGTACAAATAATAAATGTTGGCAAAAATAGATACTTTTATATAACACAGTAAATCTTACTGAATTAAGTGATACATGCACCAGTCAGGATGACTTTATAAAAGAAAGTTTTAATACAATAAATATACTTCTCAATGACCCCTCTACCCATGGCTAAAAAAATGCCATGGCATGCGCAGTTTGGTGCAGTGCCACACCTGATGTCATTACAAGCAGTTGTAATGGTGGGGATGCACAGAGAGCTCTTGCTCTAAAAATCTTTCTTTTCTCTTCACTGCGGTTTTTAGTATTATTATACTGCACACGACTCTAAAAATCATATTTAAAACCTTGTGCCATGTCTATGTCCATGTCAGTGCCTGACATCAAAGTGATTATCTACCCATGGAATATATCACTGTGAGTCTTTAGTAACTGAGGTGATTGTGTAATTGGCACATTTCTTTTTCCACCGTACAGTACCAATTTAGAGGGCTCTCCTGTATACACTAACAATGGGGACATGGCACATCATAGACACCATGAACAATATTCATTCCTAAGTGAACTCCAAGGAGGATTTTGCCCTGGGAATTAAGTTGTGCTGTCAACAGTATCCCTGGAACCCCGGTGAACGCAGGATTGCAGCAGCTTCCCTAGAAAGTGGAACTAGTCCAATAAAATCAAATAAAGATTCCTAAATCTACCTAAGAAAATCTGACAGAACCCTATCTAAGGAGTTATTTTCCCTTTTTATAGCCTCTTTGTTTATGCAGAGATAGGTCAGCTAAATTTAAATCTTTGAATCCTGAAGTGTCATGTATTATGCTAGCTTGCCAAAAAAAGTGGAAAAAAAAAACCCAACCAGGACTACTTACACTTTCCCTTCCAAGCATGAGGTCCTAACAATCTTTTTTAAAAGCACTCATAATTGATATCCACTTCTATTCAAAATATAAATTAATTTCCTCTCTCTCTAGTGTACTGACACTCTGAATATTTCCATCAGAGAGTGGAAAATCAGAAGCTTGCTGTGTTTGCACAAAATAACTGCTGCACTGTGCTGAAAAATATCCAACCTGCACTTCCGCTCAAACAGTATGTCGTTTCATGCCGTATGGTCAGTAAGTGTATGGATAATCAGGAAACTTGGCTCTCCTGTTACCCAGAGCTGTTTTTTCCTGAATCAAGAAGCATCTGTATAAAAACATGAATTTACACTGAGATCCCAGTGTGAGCTGACATTATGGGAAGCTGTTCGCCTTCTGGGATTGGATGAGAATTTTTCATGATATAAGGGATGGCACTATCAACCAAAATAAGTGTGTAAGTACAAACATACTAATGATGTGCAATGATAATTCTGTGACCTCCCATTCTCTTCATTGAAAAAGATTTGCAGGGAACTTCAAAGACAGTTCAGTTCCCTGTCAGATCGGGGTGGAGATTATGTGAAGAGTGCCTTCTCCAAACATGAAAGAAAAGGAAACAAGCTGAACTAGTGGGAAAGTAAATTGCAAAATATGTACTGTGCATTGTTAGACATTCTCACTGTTTGAAGGGTGATGTGCTAAACCAAAGATTTGCTGACACTTAGGGATGAACACTGTCATGGTATTATGGGCTTTCATGCCCCCAAAGTAGCAACCTCCCAGCTCAATGATAATTTATCAGAGCTGGCAGAAAAGCACTGGGGGAGAGAGTAAGAAGGGAGAAATGTCTTAGACAGAGAGCAATATTTGCCATAAAGAAAGAGAGTCATGCATTTTGCAGCCACAGGGCTAATATGTAGGAAAAGAACAAAGATTTCCTTGCCCTGGGAGTCTTGCTCTTCCCAGACATCCTGGCCCAACTTTTAATTGTTTTCCACACAGTGATGTTTGAAACTATCCGCTTGCTTGCATCCACCCTGAATGGTTCTTTCCTGGTAGCTAGCGTAAAGATGTTTCCTCATGGAATAAAGCCTTTTGAAAGTTTGTCTCATATTAAACCTTCTCGGTCAGGTGAGGCAATAAGTTGGAAATCTTTTTCTTCTACTTCATTTTCCTGGTTGGGTGATCCTTGAACTCAGTCTTGGCAGAGGAGGAACTCAAATAGTAGGGGGAGAACTGAAGAAAAACACTGTGCCTTCAAATCATTTTGAGGCACGAGAATATAACGTCAAGGTAACAAGCTCCTTGTTGCAAACTTGCATATTTTGCATATACAATCTCTTAAAAATGTCCAGATCTGGTTTTCTGCTCTGCTTGAAAGTACTCTTTGGAACCCCTCCCAAGTTGCTCAGAGGAGCTCCCCTGCAGAATCACGGACATCCTTGTCTGGGATTTTCCCTGAAAGAACATAGAATAATCATAGTATTTTGCCATGCTCACTGGACAATACATATGGCTTTGCCAAAATGTGTGTGCCAAGCGGACTTGATTTGTTGGGGTTACCTTGGCACTTATCTCTGAGACTGTGGCTCCCTTTGATGTGAACTGGATGCCCAGCTGGATTCTGTGTCTTCCCTTTGCTTGCTGGTTCCACAGGTTAAATTGCAACAAAAGCAAATCAGGATATTCCCATCAGATCTGCTTGTATGCTAAGTGTATCCACTCATTAAACCAAATGGGATCCCAGCTGTGACTGCCTGGGCAGTATCTCCCTGACTGTATCCACACGCTTCATTTTCATGTGGCCGCTAGTAAAATAGCTTACAATGCTAACAGGAAACTTATCATGACTCCATGACTTACTTATCATGGTTCCAATGACAGCCTTTGAAAATGATTTGAGGGAGTCCACATCCTCAGGACCACTGTGTCAGACTGCCTGCTGACTCAGGAAGACAGTTCACATTTCAGAGTTATCCGGAGCTCCAGAAGACTTTTTCCTTTCACCTAGGGCATAGATTTTAAAGCAAAAGACTGCATCATAAAAAAAAGGAAAGAAAAGAAGAAAGAGACAGATTCATTGAATGTGATGCTTAAAAGTTTATTATACAGTTGGGCACATTATTTTAGAATGAGGGTTCCTGTGTAACCCATTTTCTACAGGAAATCACTAATGGTCTAATATAAGCATAGTATACAACACAGTATGCATAGATAGCCATGCAATGATCCAGTGATCCAAAGTGCTCAGGGCCTGAGTCCTCTTTGAATTACACTCATATGGATTTCATGAAAGTTCATGGAATTATGCAGTATAAAATTAGTCTGAGATCACAATCTGGTAGGGAGACCCTAATTAAGTTACATTCCAAATCAGTACTGAAATCTGTAATATGAATGTAGTTTTCTGCAAAGCCATTTCTTCATATCGCCACATACCTCCCTTTCTATAAATTTCTTAGGAACTTCAGTTTGATTTATATACTGTGTGAATCCTTGTGTACTACAGCTGTCCTATGCAGTATATAGTCTCGTATTCTTGTGCTAAGGAGACAGGGGTTAGGGCCTGCTTGCCTGTCTCTGAGCAGTTTGTTACTTACAAGCTCTTGGCACATGAATGGATGTTACCTCCAACCCTAGACAAACATTAATTTTCTCGAACCTTTCTAGAGAAGATATTGGTGTTTTGAGTGGAAAATCATCAAGCAACAGAGAAATTGACTGAATTGTTAATACTTGATTTTTAAAAGCACAGATCCTGGAGCTATCATTTAGTATTATTATTTTTGAGGGGGAGGGGGATGAAGCAGCATAATTTAAAACATGGTTGAGTTTCCTGATGCAGTTCACAGTATAGTCCCACAAGCAATTGTACCAGGACAACGGAAAAATGGCACTGTCTGGAGTTGGGGTAAGAAATGATGGTTGGAGGTGAAGGGTTTGGGTTAAGCTAATATCAGTGCCAAATGCTTTTACACTGTAAAACCCAGCCTGAGAGTCTCAGAGAGATATTGCAGACACACAGAGACTTCGGGCAGAAAAGAGTCAGAGGGATGTGCTTTCATAAGAGAGAGGTTTCTAATTCCAAAACTATCTCAAGGAGAAGTAAACTGACTGCTAAGGAGAGAGACAGATTTCCATGACTTAGAAGGGTACCCATCCAAAAGAAAAGTGAAGAAATTGGTCTTAAATGACGTCTAGTCTAAGCTGAAAAGATACCCGAGAGGGGCCAGGAAACCAACAGTAGACATTATTTGTTTCATTAGAGTTGAACACTTCTCATGTTAGGCAGAGTAAATAGTAATTAGTTTGTGAACCCTTTTGCAAAGTCTCTGGGTGATTCTGCTATCAATGTAAGAGGTTAATTTCAAATCCAGAGTCCCCACAAAATTGGAGTTCTAGAAAAGGAGTCATTTTAGGTACGTGAAATTAGATGTGGCACTTCTACTCCTGGGACATAGGCTACATGAGCTGTGAAGTCCTATTTTTTGAGAGGATATAAAAAGATATTCTGGGCCCTCAATGTGTAGCAGAGAAGTTGAAGAAAGAGCCAAGGCTATACCTACTCAAACCACGACCCACAGGGCCAACAAGTCAGTGTCAGGAATGCTTAGCAGGGAGACAAGTGACAGGTTCCTTTAGGAACATCTTTGAGAGCTACAGAACAACGCTGCATTAATAACAGAAAAACTGACAGATGTATTATGAAGAGTGAATTTATACAGAAACCCAGTATGTTACCACTGGTTCAAGTATCTGTGCTTGTGAGAAGATTATTTCATTCAATTTGCTTTGGATAACATCCATTCCTTTACATATCCTCCTGAATCAATGGAAGAACTATTTTTCACAGAAGAGCTTGAGAGAAACAAGAATCAGTTGTGGCCATTAATTTTATGAATGATTTGTTGGAAACTGCATTAAATGGCAACATCAGCCCACAAATGAGCTTTGAAATGTTCTTATTCTGAGTCTGTGCAGATGGGCAATTTGCTGTGTAATCAGTTTTCACAGCCACCCTTTCAACCAGGGTCACTTGTCTTATAGCGGTGCACTTGTTTTGCAGGTTTACATTTCACAGTATCTCAGGAATGCTGTATGTACCAGCCTAGTGACCAACAAAGAGATAACTCAAAAAATACAGCAAGATCATATCCATAGGCACTTTGAACAGGGATTTCAACAAATATAATACTTTGGGAGTGTAAATAAAAGATAAAGACAGAGCTGAAGAGGAGTTATCTAGAAACCAGTGAGTGACAGAGCTTGAGACTCTTATTTTAGCTGCTCTGTGAAACTTGTGCTTGCGTAGTAACACAGGTAAATTACAGCAATGCTATTCTTTATGCAGTTAAAAAGAAGTCTTATATAAAGATAGAAGAGTGAATGGTAACTATGTAAATGTAGGATGATGCCATCCAAAACACTTTATGGTCCTCCTAGTGTGTAAATAAGGCATTGGAGAACACACAGGGATTAACCACCAAAGTGATACAGAGATCAGAGTATAAAACATATGGGAAAATATCAGAGGAGCTGAATTTATATTGAGATCACTCACTGGGGACATTACCATTATGTAGAAGCACATTTAATGAAGTAAGGGAATTCTTCACATTAGTACAAGAAGGTAGAACAAGAAGCAGCAGCCTCAAACAAAGGAAGAAAAAGTTTAGGTTAGATATCATGATCTTTTTTTCCTTAAAACAGACCATCTGGGTATTAAAATAGGCTGCCCAGAGTGAGGATATCCGCTTTGAAGACATGAGTGAGAACAGATAAAACTTGACATGTGTACAAAGTGGAGGTATCAGGTTGAGCCTGGCCAACTCTCCTAAACTGATAAGCCACCTAGCGGATAGCTGTGGGACATGGCACATTTACCACGGTGACCTATAGCGTGAGAAAACTCTGGCTCCCCACCCACTCTGTGGGGTAAGGCTCTGGGGACAATCTGGCAGTGGCAAGTTCACATTTGCCCCTCTTGGCTCATTTATCTCCAAGCCAGGACATCAGGCTGCCTGGCAGCTTCTGCTGCCTCCATGTTGGTCAGGTGAGATGGAGTCCCACATTTATGAGGACTTAGATGACTCTGCAGTTTTCTTCCAGTCCTTTATCCTTGGTTCCCAGTGGTCTGTAAATTAAGTATCCTACTTAATATGTAAAGGCAATGATTACTTACTTATCAATTCAGCCTGTGATGCCATAAAGCAACAAAAGACCAGAAGTTAACGATAAAAAAAAAAAAAGATGAAGAGTTACATGTGACACTTATACTGAGCTTTTTCATGCAGAGATTGAAAATATACTAAAAATAGCATAGGAAAGACTTGGTAATTATGTTTGAGGGTATCTATCTTCACTGTGAGTTTAGGATGGTCAGATTAGTTACAAGTAGTGAAATAACAAGGAAGTCATGCCAATAATCTCAGGAGAAGCAAGCAGATTTTTTCCTACTACAGTGCACCATTCTGTTCTCTATACCGCTATTTTGAAGAGCTATTGCAGGTTTTTTGTTTCTTCATATTAATGGCCATTCACTTACCAATAGAGTTTCCCTTGCTTTGGTTTTCATGAGTCCAGTTGTACAGAACTCAAAAGGCTGAAGAAACATAACTTCTGCCATTGTAGAAACCTCTACAAAACAGTATCATATTAAGATCTGATACCTCAGAACTAAGAGCTCAACTGTGCCCCATTAGAAATCTTCCATTTCCAATACACCGTTCAGCAGCCCTTTTGAACCCTGGTGGGCTGTAAAATACTGGACCTTAAATGAGTCACTGAGTGTATGTTGTTTATCCTGGGACTTGCATTGGTTGTATTTTTTTGGAGGTGGTGAGGAGGAATGAAGCAGCTTCCACTTACAAAGGAGAAAAAGAAATTTTACTCTGCTAGTTGCCTTTTCTTTTGTTTTAATGGCAACCTTTTTGAAGCTACTCTCAGAGGTTCAGAACATCAGAACAAATTTAGGCAGAGAGATTAGCAGTCAGGATAATGCAGGTGAGGTGCTGAAAGACACATGATAAACACAATTTATCACATGAATTTAACCAGAGGTATAGGATATCTCTATGCAAAACATGCTTTGATTCATGTGGACACATACACATGTATGCATGCACACACAGAAGTGAGCGTGTGCATGTGTTCATGAGAGAAATTTCTTCTGTGCTTTGTATTGAGGGTATTCACTGGAAATGATGTATGAAATGAAATCCCCATGCTCACGGCACGCAGGGAATATCAGACAGAACTCTGCAATCACTGCAGGGATGGGCTTTGCTATTGGCAGATCAAATGCAGCCAGAAGAGCAAACCAACCTGAAAGACTCTGGGGAAAACAAATATTTTTTTTAAGTTATAAAATAACATTCCCACCATTTTAATATCATTTCTCCCATTTTCTCTCCCTCTGGCATTCCCCTGGGCAGCAAGCTACATTAGCTGGAGCCTTAGAGAGATAAGAGCCCTCCCCACACAGATTTCCCCCCAAAGCCCTTCACAATGTGTTAAAATTACATTTTGAATAACATTTTCTATATTTTTTTAATTTTTTAACGTGATTTTGCCATCTGAGAGTTCCCGTATTGCAATAGTAGTGGGCGGTTGTATGGGATACAGGACGTTGTGCTCTTTTCTCCTCTGTTCTTGCAAGGGCCACACGCTCGATGTTGCCTTTTTGAGTATCCAAAATAAATGAAACTGTCTCCCTGCCATGCCATGAATTGCAAGGGAAATCTATGACAACCAAGGTGGCTTCTTCAGCTGCAAAGCCATCCCCAGGATGGGTTGGCTTCGTGTTGGCTGATCCGGGGAGAGAGTGGGGATGGACTACTGGAAGAACTCCCCCATCTGGCCTCACAGGGAAGGAGCTGGAGTGGATGTGCCCTTTCTAGGATGGTGGGACTCCCTTCCACCCATCGTTGATGTTCGAATGTGCCTTAGCATTTCCTGACCGCTCTGTTCGGTGTGAGATCATTTCAGCTTGGCTATAGAATGCTGAAGAAGGACGTTTATTTATAATACGCAGCATAGGAAATTAGGCCATTGTACTTCTGCACAGGGGAAAGATTCATAAAAAGTCACACAGAATTATTCTTATATAAGTGACAATGACATCGTTGTAAGGAGGAAGCAGAACTTTATTTGTCTTACTTAAAATGATATATAGAGCACTTGTCTGTTTATTCCACTGCAAACAGCTTCTGCAAAAACAGCGGTAATTCCCTAGGGGGTTCTGCTGATAGTTATAAGTTACTTGAGCAAATTCTCTCAAGTGAGCTACTGCCTTACAGGTAGCCATTATTCTAGATTCAAGGGGCTTTTTGTTGTTGTTTGCTTGTTTGTTTGTTTTTTAAAATTACGTTCCATGTAATATTGCTTTTTAAAATATAAATTGTGTCATAACACTGCTACTTTTCAAGTAGGTAACTATGTGTATCTAAATCAAAGGAGGTATTGCCAAAGGGGAAACCAGTCAATAAATTGGCTTCATAATCAAATCTGGCTCAGGTTAAAGCAAAGTTAGTTTGATGGATTCAGCTGAAACCTAGTAAATAACAGCCTACATAATTAAGCTATGGTACCTTAGTGTAGTCTCCCTGGAAGCTTATGGGCATCTCAAAGGTACTAGAGTGACAATCAGTAGCTAAGCCGAGGAAATGAGCAGGCAATATTGCCCACCCACACTTCATTCCTTACCCCCCATTACCATCGCCTCACCTCTCAGAAGGATTAGCAGAATTTGTCTTCGATTCTTTGATGGGACCACAACATCTTCCTCTAATTTAAGGGTGGATTCTGCATCTGAAAATCAAATAACTCATATTATTCAACGGGCAAAAAGCGACACTAAAACTTAGTCTTGCTCTCCTTTTCTCATTTACACAAGCTTATGAGCCTATTGTCTACAAAGTTGCAGTCTTCAGCTGCATATTTAGAGTGTCTTTTTAAATAGATGACAGGAAGAAAATAGAAGAATAGAGAAGCAGTGTGAAAACAAGCCTTGCAGTCCTCACAAACAGTTTGCATTTTCTTCAGGGAGGGAGGAAAGAGCGAGTAATAAACTCTCTGATGAAGCCAAAAGGAATGGGAATTGGCACTGAAGCTGACAGCGGTTTGCACCATATTCTTGATATTAATTAATCACAATCATCAAACTATTTCTTTGACTAACTCAGCTTTTCATAGAGCATTTTCATTCCTGATTGAAATTTTACAGTTGTTCAGCAAGAAACTGAAAAGTGCAAGGTCTGTAGTTGTTTTTGGTGAAAGAGGTTTCAAAAGTTGAAAATGTATGATGTTTGGTTTAATTTATTCACTAGGAAAAAGCAAAAACAATTTAATTTCCAAGAATGTTTCTAATTTGCTTTGAGAAATAAACATCATTTTCTGACTACTTTTGCTTCTTGGGCGACTCTGGGAAACTCTCTTTCACTATGACAAAGCTTCTTTTTCTGTAAAAAAATGGTAATAATAACTACCTGCTTCACAGAAGTGCTATGAGATTTGGTTAATTAGTGTTTTCAAAGTGCTTTGAGATCCTTGGATGGAAGATGCAATAGAAATGCAAAGTATTATTATTATTCAGAGTTAACAACCAAATTTCAACCATTTGCACTTATCCATCTTAACAGCATGTACTCAAGGGAAGAAAACACATAACTTGTCAGCAGACAGTCCTCTTAATGTGAGTTATAAAACCACCTTCTTGATTACCATCTGGAGTAACATTCACAAGTGAGGGATAGCAGATGTGTGTTCATGGAGAGATGCATCCCACTTTCTCAATCCATTGGACACATCGACGTTGCCATACTGTATTCATCCAGGCTGGTATTATGCCTCTGACACCAGCCAGCACTTGATGCTTAAGGACAAACAAGGACTACTCTTGCTTTTCCCTCCATCTCTTCAGGAAAAAAAAATAAATAAATAAAGCAAACTCCCCCATCCTCCTTCCACTTTCCTCTTTCATAACAACAATGCAGCAGCCAACTGTGCAATGCTCTACAGTGGATGAAAATGTCTTCCTGACCCCTGTGTGCAATTAGTTTCCTCCCAGGAGCATGAGATTTGATTATTTTTGTCGTTATCTTCGCTTGTACAGCCACAAGTGTTATTATCTCTTCTCCATTTTTCAGATAGGCTTTTTTTCCCCCTTGAAGATTAGTCTGAACCTTCCAGAGTCCTTGCACTTTAAAGACAGAGCCTGGAAAACGAAAGCCTTCCCTCCATTTTATTTGCAGCAGAAGGTCATGGTGTGGGACCTGCTCGGAGTCCCTCTGTACTGAGAGGACTTCTGTATGGTCACCTTTCCAAAGGGGTCCTAGGGCAGTTGTGCTGAGCACTGCTGCAAGGAAGGTGCACGGCAGTGGCAGGAGGCGCAGCAAGGTACCCCACAGTGCCCCACAATGGTGTGCTGGTTTTCTTACATGTGACTTGGGAGTTTAGTCAGCTCTCATGTCACTTTTGGCCCTTCTGATGTTTCCAAGGTCTGGTGGGTGGTGGTGATGCTAGTAATTGCTGTGAGGATGTGGAGGTAGAGAAACTTTGTGAATAATCTGCAGAAGAGAAATTTGCCTGAGCTTAATGAAAATAAATGGATGATATGACTTAATTTAATTACACTCCATTTTATTGTCATCTTTTCCCCTTTAAGTTTAACATGATGCAAAAGCATGTATCTGAGTAAAGTGGCTCTGCACACTCATCTGTGGAAGCCTAGTATCCAAGCACACAGTTTAGTGGATTATTAAATGCACAGACTTGGACGAATCTTGGTTTCACTTTATTTACATGTCTTGGGTGGGAATAAATTGAAAGAATTGTCCTCCGTGTATGGAGACAATTGAAATGTAAAGCATGGGGCTTTGTTATTCTCCGGAGCCAGGAGGGTAGTGGACTTCCATAGGCACTAAGATGCTTCAGCCCTTCAAAACCTCATACAACATGTCAAAGGATCCACCCAAAGGACAACAATGGTAGCAAGCAAGCACGCCTGGCCATTAAGGGTAACCCAGGCTGCATCATCAGAAAGGCTCATGTGTTGTTATTCAGAAGTCTGAGGAGGCACAGCAATTCCGAGAGGCGCGATGTCCCAGATGCGATCCCTGTCTTCACTGCTTCCCGTGCTGCTCTGGGCTTTATAGGCAGGTGGGGCCAATAAAACACCTCACAAATTCAATGGGACTCTTTCTGTTCATGTCGGTGGGCTTTGGATCAGGCCTGTTATGGTCTGCTCTAAGTCAGACGCCGACATTTTCAAACTTCAGATGCTGAAGTGCTGAACAGCTTAACAGAGTGAGTAAGAACTGCTGTAAGTGGTAGAGATTAGCAAAATATCTATTAAATGAGCCACTTCCTTATCTTACTTTCAAACTGTATTAAAGAAAGAAGATTTATAGGTGGCAGAAAACAGTACTAAAGTTAACAAATCCACAGAAACCTCAGGATCCGGCTTTTGCTGTTTGGGGTGCTGATAGGCCATTTTAAGTCAGTGTACCTGCTTTGTTGCAATGGTCTCGGAAAAACAGGCGAAAAGCACATTCTGGCCTAGCAGGTCTCTTTGTCTTGTCATTTGGCTTTTTTGGTGAGTTGGGGTTCAAAGAATCACAGCGAATCTATCACTGCCATAGTTAATCCTATCATTAGAAGATATAAACAATCTTCTCCCACATTAGCAGTGTTTACCTCATATTGCTCTAGCATTCATTCTCACTAATATGATACAAAAGTGTAATGATGTATAAGTGTTTTTTAATGTTAAGTAAGTGAAAACAGGTGTGTAATTTACCACTGGCTCTACACAGATTGGAGCTGGCATTTCACAAAGAAGACACTGGACTCTTTTTTTCTTTCTTTTTTACATATAATTCTTTTATTTTCCCAGTGTCGCCTGCTACTGTTTGTAGTTTATGCCACCTAGTCAGTCATAGGTATCAAAGTATTTTGGAGCCAACATAATGAAACATTTATTTAGAAAACTTTTAATTAGCCAGGGGATGAGCAATTTTGATGTAGATGTAGGTATTCTTTACTCATATTTGTATTTAGACTCAATGCTTTGCCTGTGTGAATTGCTTATGAGCTATTGTGGGTCGGGGGCATGATCACATTTAGAAGAACAAACCCTAAAATGGAGGTGATAAAAATCAGTGTTCACCAGTGGTTTCTGTGTTGCAAGACAGGGGACATATGCAAGTTTCACATTAAAATTATTAGATACCTCATTTCTACTTTCACCAGAGACTACACTCTTACTCATTTAATCCTATTAACATAATAATGCCTGGAAGCCCTACGTGACTGATACCTCACTGTGAAAGACACTATAAAAATGTAGTCAGTGATAGTCTTGAACCAACAAGCAGATCATCTACATATGGGTGGTCATCTACATGAAGGATGGGAAAGGAATCAGAAAGAGCTGAAGTGACCTTTGCAGGGTCACACCAGTCAGACTCCATGAAGAGATGCAGCGCTCCTGTACCCACTCCATTACACACTGTGGCTTCTCATGCAGAGTATTGTGATAAAAACTCAAGAGAGCATTGACTCCTAAGCTAGTGTTGCAAGATTATTTCTTTCTTTGTTCCTTTTTTTAGAATTCCTTTCTTTGAAGCATTTTGCTTAGTAGTAATTGCTGCTAAAATTTCACAGAACATTTGCAAAGTGACAGCCTAATTCTAGCAAATTTGAAACATTTAAAAGACATTTGTACAGAATTTTGGTGTTGAAAAGCTTTATTGGTGTAGTTTTGTTCACTAAGTTAGCTATGTAATTTTTGCAAAGCAGAAGCCTTAAATTCCAATAAGCACTGCTTTCATGCATTCCCTTGCTATATTTGGCATATCTAGAGGAAAATTTGTATATCAGAGAAACTGTGCTAAGAAACCAGAAGGGGATTTCAAAGACCTTAGAAATGGTATGAAAAATGTGCTGACAATAAAGAAATTTCCAGTGAAAACCCTAGGAAAAAGAAATATTTAGGAGTTTAAAATGGTTATTAACATTTACTTTTACACTAAATCAGGGCACTAATTAGCTCTCACTGCTCCAAAAAGAGCTGTTTTATGGAGTCTCCCAGTTTCCTACCTGAAAAAGAGCTAGAAGTTTCCCTGTGGGCTGCTTCTACACAGGAGACAAGAGCGACAGCGATCTGAGGAGTTCACCTGGGAGGTATTTCCCACAGTCTGCTCCCGTGAAGCCAGCGTGCCCACAGCTGCTGCACACACATCCACTCTCAATAGTTTGGACGTGAAAAGGGCAACAAAACCAGCCACAGATGAGCCAGCGGAAGTGTGACTCTGTATATTCAGAAGGTATTTCTCCTTCTGGGTTAGTGGAAAAGGATGAATAGCTCAGCAGGGTTAGTGGGGGCTGCGGATTTCCTCCAGTTGCTTAGGCTGTGAGCAGATCCGTCTCAGAGCAAGGAGCACTGTCCCTGCTACAGCCCAGCCTAAAAGATCCATTCCGCTCTCAGCCCTCTCCTTCCTTTCCTTCAGTCTGCAGTCTTTCCTCGCTATTTTCCTTTGGGGCTGCAATTTTTCCTGGTTAGCCACAGACAGTATATAAAACACATTTTACTAAAGTTCTTCCAACAAAAACTTCATTGAAACAACTTTTAAAGTTGTGAAAAAAATAACAGGAAATTCACACTTAGGCCCTTGAGGATGAAACATGACATATGTCGTCCAACACATAGGCACAATGGGGTGCGCTATAAAAGTAAATAAGGATCACACCACGGTGCCTAGCTGTTGGAGGACATGCCTTTTGCCATTAAGTTATCATTTCCTTACTTTTTTGTCCAAACTCCCATGTACTTTTAATTGTTGACTCCAGTGACTAAATTAATCTTCTTTGTTTCTTTTATTTTAATAAAGCAATGTGTGACCTGCCTTAAGGTTAGAGAATAAAAATTAGCACATGCATTAACATTTAATATTCCAACCAAAACGAAGGTTTACATTGCAAACGGATAGGCAGTCTAAATTTAGGCTGCTCACAAAATGAGGCTATACACAAATGTATTTCATTAATTATATATGTCTAGGAGAACTTAAATACAGCCAGCATTTATGCATGCTGAGTACATGTGCCAAAAATGTTATAGTCTTGTATGGCGAATGCAGTTTTAATTTGCATGTGCAGCGTGTTTTTCCAATAAAAAGGGAAAAAATTCCCCCAAATCTGCACATGTTTTCATTCTCCATTTAAAATATTGGCAAAGCAGATCTTCACAGTAATAATCATAGGTTTCAATATTAATATCCAAGATATATTTCATTTCTTTAAAAGCAAGAGTGTGTCACATTAAGGCTTCCCTTGTCAAATATCAGCACCCATTTGGATACTCTTCATTTTCCAAAATGGTCAGCTCTTGGGATTTCCTTCCCATTTGGGGGATCTAGTGTATTTTTAAGGCCAAGTCATTGCTCAAAATATGATAGCAAGGTAGAAACATCCAGAACTATGGCGGTTCATTGGCTTGTTCTCCCATATGACAAAATAGGACATAGACCATTTTTGAAGTTACATTACTTATAATTGTAAAATGTTTGTGACTCTCATATTATGTGAAGCGTTTACAGATGAGAGTGTGTACCACAGGAATCTCAGACTCATGTAAGAAGGCCAGTCTTGATACAAGAAGAGACTCCCTTTCTGTCCTGCGGAGGCTTTTTGCACTTGCAGTTCTTGCAAACCCTTAACCTTTACAAAGTCCCATATTACCTCCATATATTGAAATAGTGACTTACCCATCAGCTACTGGAGGATGACAATCATTGTCAGATTAAAAATGGTTTCTCTGGACTCCTACCAGACCATGCAAATTTTTCACCTTAGAAGCGGCTAGCTGTTGAACAAAAGACCCAGTAGACTTGCTGCTAGTGAGGTATTAGCAGAATCCCAATCATGGTCCTTGCCATGATTGCCACATCCCAGCACCACTGATTGTCAGTGCATGCTGGGCTGGGAATAGGGGCGCTGCGCTTGTAACCAATTTCCATGCCCAGATACTGACTTGCAAAGGGATCCATGCGGCCACCATGTAAGGTCCCACTCAGCAGTGGCTTAAAGGGCTAGAAAGGAAGATAACTGACAACCTCAAGTAAAAGGGAACATAAATATACCTATGAATTGTGGAGTAAACAGCTGCTGAGTGATTAAAAGCTAAGTAAAGCTGAACCACTTTATCAGTTTTTAAAGCTGTTTGTTGCAAGCATCCTGCAAAGTGACAGATTTTTTCTGCTATATAACAAAACGTAAAATGAAAGGAGCCTTTCTTCTCTCATGACAGCTTAAAAGTGCTGTGCTGTCTCTTTTTCCCTCAGACTCTGAAGCTGTGTCACTTCAGGAGAGTAGCTGTGCTGAGCAGGGACCAGTGTGTGCACCGAGCCAATCTGCTTCCACCAGCACCATGCTCCCTCTTGCAGTGTCCTGCGCTGGCAGAACTGACCCTTCAGCCACGGCATTAAAAATGAAGTGACGATCAGCTCTCAGGATCAGGTCTTTTACGGGAAAACATATTTTGCAAGAGTGATCTGTGTCCCAAAAGAGGGATTCCCAGACTAGCCTGGACAGTTCTCACTTACAGCGATGAACGCACACTCCTGAAAGTTACCCCATATGTGCATGTTGCTCCTAGGGCAAGTGTCTGCTACAACCAGCAGACTGCAGTCTAGCTCTGAATGGCAATAGCAAGCATGTTTTCTGTACTAGCCAGAAAAAACTTAATACCCTTTCCATTCTTGATAGTTATATAAAGGAACCATTGCAATCATTACTGAAGTACTATGAGGTAGAAGAAAGTTATTCATCAAAACAGAGAAATACTGGATAACAGCTTTGCCCTAAACAATCAGAGGGACATTTACGTAGACACAAACAAGGTTTCTAATCTATTTCCAGCACCCTTTCCAAGCTCTTTTCATCCATTCCTTAGAAATTATGCAAGAAGGAAAGACTTACAGATGTGGTCCTTTGACTATCAGGTTAGCACAAAACACTATCCACCAAGTGAGCAGGAGTCATCTTCTGTCTTTGGAGGATGGCAGTACTTCCCAACAGGAAACAAATGATTCTACTACTTTATAATTATGTTGACTGGAGAAAGTAAAAAGCATCAGATAAGGAAGGAATCCTTCCTCCTCTCTGCCCTGCAAGAGCAGTGCAGAGCCAGACTCTGTTTCTGAACAGCATCTGCTTATCTTTCTGGCCAACTCTGTTGAAACTCTCATGCGGTATCTGTAGAGGAAGTGAGTGTATCTAGGAAAATGGCTAGATCTCTAAAGAAGAAGAACTTTACTGTTCTCGTTTTTTTCCTTGGGGAAGAGATAAACAGAACAGCAGAAACTTCAGAAAGAGAATCATGAGACACAAAGGATCATTTCTGATATTACTTGGATATCAATATGCTAGAAGCCAATCACTGAAATTTCTTTCTTACTGCTAGCAGATGTGTAGTTTGACAGAGGGATGAGCATGAGATAATGTAGTGCAAAATTGTCCAAAAGAATTTGAAGAGCCATTTGGAGCTGGGGCAACATGGCAGTTCCCATTTAAGGGGAGTTTTGGGTGGCATTGTATCTGAATCCGACTTTAGGTCAGAAGTTTGGATCTGCACTTTTGATTCAATCAGTTGCAGGTCTGAATGACTATACATCAAGAACTTTTAAACAGACAAGCTTTGCTGTGTTTCATGTTATATTTATAGTACTGCATGGCACCAGCACTTACTAACCTCTCTTTCATACTGTCTCTTAAACAAAGGACATCTTTCTGATTGACTGACAAAGCTTCCATGCTCTCTTTGAAGCCTCTGCTTAAGGCAAATCTCTACTTTGCATCTCCAAGAGTTAACCAACAGCAAGCCTGAGAGACAGGCAGGAACAGGGAATATTCAATATGTTTAATTGGACCTACCCCTCACACATACTTCTGAGAAATAATATGTTCCATCCTTTTCTACCAGACTTTCATGCATTACTCCTCTTCTTAAATTGTCTTACTTCTAGATGTTAACATCTAGCTCAGTGGCTAAGGGTTTTGTACTGATTTGTAGCAGCTGGATGTGAAGACTGTATTCAAAGAAAAGTACTTCACAGCAGTACTAACTTTTGACAAATGGCTCAAGATGGGGCTGGGCTCTGGACCGCTCAGTCTCCCCAACTGGAAGAGTGGATTCCCTAAGCAGATGCTTTGCCAAGGTATTTTTGAAGAGTGGCATGAAGAACTGACTTGGAGGGGCAGAACTTACTTCTGCTTGTACTGTTGTGGGTTTGGCATGGAAAGGGCTTTACCACCACTGCTGCCCACACACCTCTCATAACCAGCTGTCTCTGCTGGGATCTCCCTGCTTGCTCCTCATCTGTCCAGTATTTATGCCTGGAGGAAAGGATGGGTCCCTCTATTTTTAGCTCCTTCACTTCTTCCTGTAGCATGGGAGTGCCTTCTTCATGCCCTCGCTGGAGCCCCAGAATCTTTAATGCCTGGATCTCTGCTGGGTGCTTCCTCAGAGACGATTAATTACTTCACTTCACTGGCCTCTCCTTTCCACTCCTCTGCCTGCCTTTACAGCCATCTCTCACACAGCTCCTGCCTCTGTGCTCTGCTGCCTCTCACAGACTCTTCCTCTCTCTGCTCTGTATTTTCTCTCTTTCTCCGGGTGGCTGCTGATTATGAAGAGCCCCTGCTGTTATTTCCTCCCCCAGAGATGGATTTTCTAGGGCATGTCTCTGACCTCAAGTTATTTGTGGGTGGAAGAGTTGGTCCTGCTGGATATTTGGCTTTGCTCCCAAGAAGACAGGCCTTCCCTGGGACCTTTTTCTAAAGAGTTATCAGTTTTTGCGCCAAACTACTGCTCTTATATTCTGAATCACTGACCAGATCCCCAAAGGATATAGGATTCTTCAAGTAGAGTGGGATGAGTACAGCAACCCTGCCAGTCTGACTCTGCCTCCCAACCATGGTAAGGTATCATTATGACTGCTCTTTAAAATTTCAAAATAAATAAGACAAAGGGAAATGATATTGACTTCACATTCAACGTCGATTTCATGAACTGAGTCTATTGTTTTATCACCAAGCGCACAGCTTGTCCCTATAAATATCTCAGTGATACAGTATGAAAAAGGCATACATTCAGAGGCGTGAGGATTTTGTCTTCCTTGTAGTTCACCAAGAAAGTATGATTTACAACGAGAACAGTATTGTTATACATTTAAAGCAGGCAGTCCTTGTAGTCAGCAACTTGTGATGGTAAAATATGAGTGCTGTGTCCAAATTCTCTACGGTGCTAGCACGCAGACTGCAGTCCTAACCCATGCAGCAGGGATAGCAGGAGGGGAGCAGCACAGGATTACTGTATGTTTCATTGGCCTGGGCTGGAGTCCACAAAGTCTTTCGCATTCTCTCCCCAGTCCCTGATAGTTGCTTGAAGCTTTAGGAGGGAGGTGTTGGGACTGGTACGGTTGAAATGGTAGTGGCGTGTGCTGGGTATTAATGCAATTGTTATCATAGATATCTTATGTGTTGTTACTACAGTAAGTGCTCTTTCAGGAAGTGTTATTGATGTTTACAGGTTTGTTTGCTGGCACTCTAAGAAGTGTGCCCTTACATACAATGTTTTTGACCACAGGTGGATGCTACACTAGAAGAGAGAAAGGATGACTTGGAATAACAATAAATTATAACACTTTCATTCCTGTTTCTGCTCTATGTTGATTTGTCTGTAGTCCACTGAGAGTCTTTGATAACAGCCTTTCAGCTGCTTAAAAGTATTTATGCTGCTTTTTGGAGAGCTGCTTTCTGAAAATGTCTGTGTTGGTGGAGACCCTTAGGAGAAACCATGTAACTTCACTTTTGTCTTAGTTCGTATTTGGACATCAAACTAAGAAGGCTAAACCATGCACAGCCTATGAGATTTAAGACTGGAAAAAAAGTCCTCGACTCATTAAAAAGCTTATTTCAACTGCACGAACAGAAGTGGAATGTCTCATTTCTTTCTGGAACTCCTTTCTGAGCTCCCATGCAGATAAGGCAATTTGCTCACACACTGAAGCACAGGTGAAAATTTGTACTTGTAGCAGCTAGATGTGAGCTCTGTATTAAGAGTGCTGTGATAAAAGCGCTCACACAGCAATGCTGGTCTTGGAGGGAAGCATAAGAGAGGGCTAGGCAGGCAAACTGCAGAAGACTGATATAAAGTGCAGAACACTCACCTAGAAATTTATGAAAGCTGTTTAACACTTTCAGAGTGCCATGCAGCTGGAAAGGTCAGAAGAAGGGATCTTTCCTTGAGAAAGATGCCTGGTCTCTCAGGAAAAAGTTACGGAGAACTGCACAGCATTGCAGTTGGAGGAAGTTTGATGCAGGGCAGCAGGCCAAGGGAAATGAATCTATCCCCTGCTAACGAGGATGCTGGTGCTCTGAGCAGTTGAGTCACTCTTGTCTGGCAACAGTCTTATGGATTAATGCCAGCAATGGTACTTGAGACACCATCTCTTCAAATGCTCCCATTTTAGCTTGTGCTCTGGACCATTTTTGCTTTGTGCTATTGAGAAAAGGGAAAAAAAATGCATGAAGTACTTAAAACTTATTTTTGCTGAACTGTGGAAGAAAATACTATTGCTAAACCATATTTGCTTTGTCTATTTTGACTGTAGGAATCTTTGGAACAAGTCCTATCTTCTAAGCTGTGCTGACAGTTACTTGTAAAAATATATATATTTTTTTTCACTGGATCTTAGACACCACCTTTACTACACACAGATAGAAATGAAAAAGACAAAGTTGTGCTCACATAGCTTTTGGTCCAGTGGGCATTATACAAGTATTTGTAAGATCAAAGTGAATTCAGTATTCTTCCTTCAATTTTTCAGTCTGTTTCAGTATGGACCCTGCAATGTGAACAGGCATCAGTGTGAAACAGTGAAAACTTAAAGACGAGAGCTGTAAAGATAAAGGCATGTACTTAGCTGTGTAGGCACTCTGGAGTTAAGGGGAGGAAACAGGGCTTTCTACAGTACGACTCATTGCTCCTGTTTCAGAGATTGAACTAAGGAACAGAAATTTGTTTTTTTTCTTCTTACAAAGACAGAATCAGAGAATCACAGATTTGCTGAGGTTGGAAGGGACCTCTGAAGATCATCTGCTCCAACCCTCCTGCTGAGAGCAGGTTCAGCTACAGCAGATTCCTCTGGGCCATGTCCCGTCAGGTTTTGAATATCTCCAAGCATAGAGACTCCACAGCCTCTCTGGGCAATCTGTTCTCCAGTGTTCAACCACCTTCACATTCCTTTCCTTACAGAAAAGGGACTTTGTGCCACTGATCACAACACCGTGAGCCCCCGCAGTTCAGCCAGTTTTCAATCCACCTCACTGTCCACTTACCTAGTCTGTGCTAGCTCAGATCTAGATGTTGACACTGGTGACATCTAAAGCTGGACAGATAAGTGTCACTCAAGCAACATATGTGCCAGTCTCCATGTAAGCATGGGAGAAGCATGCATTGGAGAAGAACGTATTGGTTGCAGGAGGGAAGAATTTGAAAGAGAAACCATGATATCAACCTGTATGTCCACAGTGAGGATATGACAGTTGTGGCTATTCAGTAAGTGGTTCCATTAATAAAGAGATAGTTTATTTATACAGGCATGTAGTCCATATGGTACATGAATATGATGTCAGTAAGATCCACAGGATATAAGAGATTGTGATTAACTGATAAACGCAATAACATAGGAGAGGAGCAAAAAAGCAGCACAATCCACTTTCTAGAATTATTTTGGATTTGTTCTAATAAACCCCTTGCTATTTCATAGACCTCGATGATGTCCATGATCTCGTGTACTCTGTCTTTCTACCTGTGGCACATTATAGTTGTTTCTGGTGGTCTTCTCTTATTACATCTATAATTCATCATAAGGTGATGAAAATCTTTTTTGGCCTGCAGCAGATGGGGATGGGTGATGCAGATGTTCTGTTGATCCTTCTGGGTGAGCTGTCGATTACACGGGTGGCTGCCTGTGCTTGGAAAAGGCTGCACAGAATGATACCAGCAGTTTCTTTGAGTCTCACATTCCTAGCTCAAGAAGGAGAGGAGAGAGACCAACCAAACACTGCCCACATAGTCCAGGGTGAATATTGTGATAGGCAGTGCTCACACAAGGAAAATGCTCAGCCTCAAACAGCAGGAAAGGGAGAAATAACCATGTAACATCTGAATGTCACAACTCTCAGAAGGGAAAAAAGTAGCAATGCTTGTAGAGACTAAGGGCATGGAGCTGTCCAGTGGAGAGCAAGCTATTTACCAACAGGCTATTTACAGTTTCAGAGACTCAATTACCACGCACGGCAGAAGAAAGAAGCTAGCCATCTAGAGCTTTGCTATTAGACTGATGACCAATTAGATCCCAGTGGGATTGTGTAACAGCTGCAAGATATTTCCAGCAACGCTGGTAAGCCATGATATCAGGCTGAAGAAGTATGACCAAGTGCTGGCAACATACAGTTTAAAGTATTTGGACACCAGTGGGAAATGCACATTGCCGATGAGAAACCGATAAACATGAGTCATTATTGCTTGGCATCGTTAGAGTATGATATGCTGGTGGAAAAGGGAAGGACGTCACCCACTGCTGGGTAGTTGGTAGAGCAAAGCATAGGTTTAATTACAGCACAACACCAAAATGCACTTGGGAGAGGAGGCGTGGTCCAAACCAGCATTCTAGCAACTGATAGGGACATATTTCTCAGATATAGGGAGCTTGAGGGCAACAGGAAGATAGAAATAAATCACCAAGTGCAGCCCTTGGAAAACACGAAAATACAGTATTCCTTTGGATCTGGCAGAGCTTTTGAAGAAGGATGTGGCAAGCCTGCAAAGATGCTTCATTACAACCATTAAGATAAGCAGAGAGCAGATCAGCAGCCCAGGGATGATGCAGGTACTTAGAGGCAAACTGAAGGAGATCATTGGAAAGAATGAGGATAATAGTGTGAGGGTAAAAATTGTATCCAGTGATACAGTCAGAAGCCTGCTTTGGCACACTCCTGAGGGCAGGAGAGTGAGGTGAGCCATTCACCTACCTGACCATCTATTGTCCACCTTTTGGCAGAGTATTACTACACAAGACCTCTAGAGGCAGGTAAATGGGCCTAGAGCAAGTCCAATGGGATCTGCACATAAGAACCTAAGTTGCAAGAGGGAAGAGATTGAAGGATACTCAAGGAAATCAATATGTGTCCACGTGGCCATAATGTTAACAGAAATTGCCCCATCTTTCTTAACAGGTCTCTTAATGAAGAACTGGTTTCATTTTAGAACTGTGAACTCTTTACATGGTATTGCCCAGCTGGCAATACGTGAGATATGCTAATGTAATAATGTTAAATGGGTGCAGACTTTTTTTTCCACTTCCAGTACAAAGGTTTCCAAACTGTGGCATGCAGTAAAACTAACAGGTTACATTTTATTGGCTCTTCTCCCTTTTTTCAGCTGCCGAATTTCATTAAAAGACAGCTAAAATACATTAATTACTTCCCTAATATTCCTGTAATTGCTATTGATTTGCCACAGGGAGGATACATGATAGGAAGTGGAAGAGGAGGTGATTTCTTTAAATGGGAGAACGGGAAGGGAGGTGTTCATGAGTCAGTCCTTCTATTAAGATGTGATCCCAAATGATAAAGAAGTTTAAGGACCCCTGCTGCTTTAGCACATCTCTGTGTTTTCATTACTGGAGCTAGAGAATGAACTTCTGAGCTCACAGAGTAATCGTGTTATCACTGATCTGGTCTCTGACTAGTTTTACGTCTTTGTAGCACTACTGATTTTAGCAGAACTATCCCTGATTTACACCAGCTTAAAGGAAAGGTGACTTCAGCTTTTATGGAAGTTAAAAACCCAGTAATACCTTGCACTTTTTTCAGATTTTATTTTTTCAGTGACACAGAAGGCAGTGACACAAAGCAATCATAATACAGTAGGTGACAACCTTCACCTGGCATCAGACATCAGTATCAAATGCTTCTGTCTGGCCTTACTAGTTTATACTCTCTCCACTCATTCCTGAAGGAATTGCCTTGGCTCTGACTAGGTGCTATGCTGTACAGTACAGGACACCTAACAAAAAGTGTGAAATGTGCCGCTCAGCACTAAGACAGCAGCTCACACTGCTGTCTCCTGACCTTTACAACCCCAACGAGAAGCAAAGCCTTCTTGTTCCATATACAGCACTAATAGTGAATTGCAAGAGCTGCAGTTCTGAGGTTTTTTACCTTCTTTTCATTTCAAAATTCATTCTTAGCTGTGTATCTTGGAGTATAGATTGGATGAACGAGCTCAGAAAAGTCCGAAGGGTCTCACATTGGCTCACGAGTGATCATTGTTACAATAAAAAGGTGGATTATCTGGAAGTTTACACCAATAAGCCTCTATTAAACATTAACAGGAGGAAAAATCCTGTCTGTTTGTATTCTGTTTACTGAATATTCAGATAAACAAATAAAAAATAAACCTTCACCTCCTCTTTAGTGTATGGATTGCTGATAGTGATATTGATTTCTGATGGTGATGAAATACAGTTGATTATTGCTTTGCTGTGTCTATAAAAAGTGCAATATAGTTCTGTAGGTGTGTTTAATCTGCTCTGCTTATTTATTTGACCAGTCTACTACACCTCCGTGCATTGTAAGCTCCCTGGAATAGGAACTCTCTGTATTCACAACTGTGTTATGCCTAGTTAAAAAAGGAGTCACTAACTAGCACAGCTGTGATATAATAACTAGTAATAAGGGCAAGCTCTGGAGGCCTTAGACCTCTAGGGCTCTCCATTCAACCTACGTTCAACCCATGACCTTAAATTGTCTGAGGCCTCACACATCTCCATAACTCTGAGGCTTAGCCTTGTTACTTATAAGCTGATTTATAGATAACAGCTATTTGAGAATATCAAAACTGCCTAAAAAATGCAGTTGTATCTCAGAACCAAGTCAGTTTTGAAAATCCTGAGTTATTGGAGGCTTTTGTTTGCTTCCTATATTCATGCATCTTTTAATATCAACCTTTAAAAATATTGTACAACCTTCTAGGCACATTACTGTAACTGTATGTGTGTACAGAACCCAATATAGTGGGTCCTGTTCTTGTTGAGAAATGCTGGGCATAGCTTAGCAAAAACCAAACATGATAGAAATCATAATACCACTAAGTTGATGCCTACGGCCAGCTAATTCAGAGTAGTTCAACTAGTAACATTTAGCTGAAGCCAAGACACTATTTTTAAACCTGTGGCTTCAGGGGGGTCAGGGAAGTGCTTTTAGGGCACTAGGCTGAGACCAAAGGATGAACATCTCTTTCTGCTGGATGAGCGCAGAGGTTTGGATCAGAAAGCAACTGCCTCGGTGGGGACCCCAAACTGCCACCTGACCCTCACACCTGAAAATATGAAACCTTCAGAAGGTTTTAGTATCACTCGTTTTAATATTTAGGCTTGTTTTGATTCACTTCCAAATCAAACAGTATAACAATAATCTGGAAATTAATAAAAGTGAGATTGAGGGATGTTTCTTGGCAAAATACTGTGCATACCTATTGCATGGCATAAATAATGCATTGTGATAATTAATAATGATAAATAATAAATAATGCAGTCAGTTGCAGCACTGGGAACTGTGGATAGACCTACATTTATAAAAGTTGAAATTCTAAGATAAAAGGCTAACGTCTCAAACACTGAGCTGTGGCTTTCTGTATTCATGCACAATTTAGACCATTTTAGCATTTAGTAAAGGTATTTGATCACCTAATTCATTTCTAGGTGCCTAACACCCTATAACATCAATGACAGTTACATGCCTAAATACCTTTGAGCTTGAGGTTTACATATCTGCAGATTAATTCCAATGACCGAAACTGCTCCTGTGAAACAGGAGTGGACATAAAATTGTACCAATAATCATATATGCCCTTAGAACTATAGGCACAGAAAAAGAAGACTGATGTAGCTGAAAAGCAGCCACAATGCATTTGAAATTTTGTTGTTACATGAGGCATACTTAATATTTACCATTGTATACTATTCATAGCCCTATATTGTCTCTCCTCTTTCACTGAAGCTCATTTATCCGTCCAGCATATTAGCCCCCATTCTAGCAGGAAGTTAGACAGTTGATTGACAATTCATTGAACCAGATACTTCTTAAGGGAAAAATTGAAGAGGTTAATTATAATATCTGTTACTGCTTTAGTATTTCAGTGAGCCACAGTGTAAATATAATGTAAGCCTAGAATGGGAACCAATATTTTCCTGACACCTCCCCAAGCAGGCACTCCAGATTTTATGATGCTGAAGAGTCAGAGAATTCAGATCCCATTCCCCTGTATAGCAAAACAGGGACTTTCAAACAGAAAAATAAATTCCTTGGCTTTAACAATATATATTTTTGGTTAACTTAGCAGTTTCAAAAGTCCCTGCTTTCCCATGAATTCAAATGGGAGCTGAATTCTCTGAGTTCTGCTCTGCTGCAGACTGTCATGTTGGCAATCTGTAAGTTATTTATTTATTATTTTTCACTGTAAGTGCAGCACCTTTTCCAGTGATTTGCTTTTTTGGTCAATTATATATAGTGGTTAGAATGGCTGTTGTATTCTGCTGTTGTTTAATTTAAAGATACATTGCTTGGGCCTCTGTTCAGCCAAGTACTTAGGCAGGTACCCAACTTAAAGTGCATGACCATCACCATTGAGTCATCTGTTTTAAATTAGGCACTCTAGCTGAACCAGGACTTGCTTTAATTAGGCAAGTATAGTTTTAAGAAGTCCTCTGTCTTTTGCCATGAGGCATACACACCATAATCAATGGAAAGTTTGCTTGAGTATGGACTTTGTCCCTGTATTTCTCAGACACACGTCTCCCCAGTGATGCTGTTTTATCACGTGTTTTTATTACTAGATCCCTAACATCTTTCACTGTATAAGAAGAACAGAAAAGAAAAGAAAAATGTGGAGACAGGGAAGGTGGCAATTTAGGCACCGTGCATTTATGTGACAGATATCCTGAGGGAGAAGAAAGAAAAACATTTAGAAAGTTCTGTGCAACCACTGCTCAACTACAAGACCACCCCACCGCAGGTAGGAAATGAGAAGTTTTGAGGGCTACTGAGCACTGACTCTTCACAGTGGATCAACGCTCAACGTTATTTAGCACAGGTGTTTCTGTAATTGTGACACATTGATAAAATTCTGTGTTAACTGGCCCTCAAGCACCTCCTTCCCACCTGTGCAGTGGTCTAGTATTAATATACTAGCACTGTAATAAAAACCATATCATCAGCTGGGCTGTGTCAAGCCCTACGTTTTTCTTGTCTTCTGTATGCTTTTCTCTTTGTCTGGATATTTGTGCATTTGTCCACATGTCTGGACATGTGTAGCATACACATGTATTTTGAAGGGGATCTGTTGGTCATTATTGATATTTTTGTGTGGGTCTAGTATCTCTACAAAGCTACTATATTTTTTTCCTTCATCTTATAGTGTGAACCCACTTTTTTCCATCTGCGTTCCACACTGGATTCCAGGTGAACGGGTAGCAGATGAGTTTTGTGCGGGAGGAGATACAGAAGACGCTGACACTCCAGGCGAGTTTTCATACACACTCAGAATCCAGTCTGTCTGTAGAGAACAGAGACTCAAATTTCTGTTTCTGTCATGTGACGACTGGCACAGCACCATTACGTTTTGAGTCAAGGTAGTACTCCCTGGTAATACCCACACATGAAGGAAGGAAGGAAGGAAAAGAAAGAGAGAAAGGAAAGGGAGGGAAGGAAAGGAAAGGAAAGGAAAGGAAAGGAAAGGAAAGGAAAGGAAAGGAAAGGAAAGGAAAGGAAAGGAAAGGAAAGGAGGAAAGGAAAGGAGGAAAGGAAAGGAAAGGAAAGGAAAGGAAGAGAGAGAAAAAAGGAAAGGAAAGGAAAGGAAGGAAGGAAGGAGGGAAGGAAAGAAGAAAGGAAAGAAAGAGAGAGAGAAAAAAGGAAAGGAAGGAAGGAAATATAGAAGGAAGGAAAGAAAGAAGGAAAGAAAGAAGAAAGGAAGGAGGGAGGGAAGGAAAGAGAAAAAGAGAGAGAGAAAAAAGAAAGAAAAGAAAAAGAAAGAAAGGAAGGAAGAAAGAAAAACAAAGGAAGGAAGGAAAGAAAGAAGGGAGGGAGGGAGGGAAAAAGGCAAAGAAAAAAGAAAAAGTAAAGAAAAGAGAAAAGAAGAAGAGGAAGGAAAGAAATCAGAAGAGAAAGAAAGAAAGAAGGATGGAAGGAAGGAAAAGAAAAAGAAAGAGAGAAAGAAACAAAGAAACAAAGAAAGAAGGAAAAGAAAAAGAAAAAGAAATAAGAAAGAAAGAGGAAGAGAAAGAAAGAGAAAGAGGGAATCCAGGGAGGTGAGATTTGTAGGAGGAAGTAATGATTTTATGATAGCAGCTGATAACCTTTGGAAAAGGCTGCAAATGTCTGGTTACTTCAGATACAACACAGAAGCAGCAAACTTCAAACTAAATACACACTGGGAACATTTGTCTGAGTTTAATTTAATTAAGTTAATCAGTTAGACACTTTGAAAGAAAATAGTGGTTGGCACGAGTGGCACTGAGGGGACTTTCCCAAGCCATTAAGGTTTCTCGCTTTTGTTCCAGCCTTGCAGAAATGTTGGTGACTATCCCTTGGCCAGAGGAGCAACCAGTCAGAAATTACATGCTCTCTAACACAGAGCTGACTGGTGAAAAACTGAATAAGCCACCCTCACCCCGAACTGAAATTCCTGGAGGGAAGCGGGCAGAGACCCTGGCGCAGGCTGTGCACCAGCCAGCTCAGCTCTGCCAGCCTCCCCGCTGCCTGCAGCAGTGCGATGCCATCGCACCTGCCCGGCCCGAGCCAGCTTGTGCGGAGGCAGCGGGGAGGTCTCTGAACCACCCTCCCTGCGATCCTGGTTCTGCTCTGACTCCACACAGCACGACGGTGGGTTTCCCTGCGGGCCCAGCACAGTTAATCTGCCGCCTGGTTCATTGCCCTGTGGATACTCACGAGCTGACTGTAACACAATATCATCTTTATAAAACAAGATTTTCTTGTTTTTTTTTCCTTTTTGTAGCATGGGAGTGACGTATTTGTTCCATTTCTCTTAAGTATAGAGGTCTTAGCCTGCTGCACTTGAGTTTCTAATTCTTTCCCCATCCCTACCTATGAATCATAGGATTTTTCACCTCTTGTTCCACTTATACACGACACACAGCTGGGATATTTCTTCATTTACACTGTTATGCACATCTTTAAGAAGTGCTGCCTATGCTACCAAGCCAACACACATGTCCTACACAGATGTTATAGCTCTTAAGACCCAGAGAGAGCGCATCTGAAGAAATACAAAAGCAGGGCAAGGGAAGAGGCAATCTCTCTTCCCTTCACTCCTAAGGAGAATAGCAGCAAGTACAGCAGCATAAAATTAAAACCAAAGCCAACATGCAGGGAAAAAAGAAAGTATCTGGCATTTGACAGATAGACAGGACTGACATATAGACAGGACAGACGTGATTATGGCATAGAAAGCATTTGGATAAATAATATTAACTCCAGCACTTCATCATCACCATATCAGCCAGACACTTTGTTGGTGGGGAGAAGAGAAAAATAAAATTTATCTTGCCATTTTTGCTTTACTAGGGAATATGTAACAGTTGGCAGTGTAATACACTTTTTATTTTCATGAGTTATGGATGTGCATGGCCATCCCTAAAAAATTGAAATAAAAACTGTATTACACCGCCAAGTCTCATATATTATATTTATACCATACCAGAGGAGGTGTCTGCAGAGCAACTATAGATATAAACTTTTATTATATCTATAGTTTCTCATGTTATTAGTATAGTTGTGAAAATAATAGGATTTACTGAAGGTTGTTATTCCCTCTAGCATCACTGATGTGGTATAAACAATATATTGACCTTTTGGATATTATTGAACCATTGCAATGGATTTGAAAATGTGGTCTCCTGACTTGAATAGCCTGAGCCCTTGTTCCCAATATAACGCAATGGGCTGATAATGCCTCTGTAGGGCAATATTCAGATTAGTCTCATAAGGTACACTCCAGTACTACTGGCAGTCCTTCTCTTTTCTCCTTCTCAGGATGCAGGGAGTACTAACCAAACTCCAGCCCATTAAATAAGCACAGAGAAGGTGTGAAGGCCCCAAGTCACAACAAATTGCTATATGATGTAGCTCTCCATCACTGTGTTTAGGTTCCTATAGAAGAATGATGCAGAAATTTGCCACTGAGATGGATAAAGCCCAAAGACCTGGTTAAAACCATTGCATGACCTTTGCAGGTTTTCCAGATGGCATTCACACTTCTTGGCTGATTTCTCAGCTGTCTCCCAAGGCAAAACCCCACAGCTGTAGGAGTGCATTGGCTTCTCCCTTTTGCTTAGCCCTACAGAGAATAGCAGAAATACTGGCAGGAGCAAGCATCTATTCAGTCCTGTTGTGACGGGCACATGGTGCTCACTGCAGCAAGGCCATGAAAAGGGATTCGCACAGGAAGATCCTCAGGGTATCAGAACCTGGCTCTGAAGATGACCCCAGAGATGTCAGGGGCGAACAGCGGGGAAGGAAGCTGCAACAGATACTCCTTGTAAAGCTGGTATCATCCACTGTCTTACATACTCCATGAAAATACATGTTCTGTCCAATGGACACTCATTGACAAGTCCAGCAATTGCTTGCTGTAGATGTACAAAGATATCTGCTCAAGTTTTCTGAAATCAAAGGCATAGGAGAAGCCAGGAGCACCTGTTTACTGATGGGAAATGCCATTAGAAATGGGCCTGGGAGTGCAGCATATTTATAGTCTCACACAGCACCATATGGTGCATGGTAGCAGAAATCTTCAATTGAGATAGATGAGGGAATGCAAATTTCAGCTTAGGTTTGATTTTTTTTTTTATTGTTTTTAGCAATCACTTTATTTGCTTTGCTCTCCTTGTCTCTGGCTGCTTGGGTTGACTTTAGTCGTGCCTTGCCCCTTGTTTTCTGGAGAAGGCTGTAGGGGCATACAGCTTTAATTGTTTAAATAAGCCTATATCCACTGGAACAAGGAGAGGAGGGAAGTGTGGAAGAAAAGACATGCCTGGGGATGACAGGCTGAGAAGCTGAAGTCAAAAGGACGCAAAGCTCAGGCCCTTAGAACTGGAAAAGCAGCCCTCAGAAATTTAAGGTCATTTGGGCCTGAGGCAGAAACTGATTTTTTTTAATCAAGCTTAATTGTTTATATTAATACATGAATCTGTGCACAATGATTCAATGCACCTTTATAGCAGATATTTAAAGTAAAAAAATTAAAACCATTTTTTTTGGCAAGTGTATTTCAAGGCCTAAGTCTGTAAATGATGTTTGGGTTTATAAAAGGCTGATGTAGTCCTTAGAAAATACAGCAGTTACCTTGCTATTAACGCACATACAACTCATCCCAGAAGATTCTTAATTTCCTACCCTGCTGCCCTTCCTATGTTCATTTATCTAAAACCTGCTCAGCTCAGGTCTTGCTCTTTTCAACAGCCACTACAAGTTCACTCGTCTCAAAAGTGACTGCAGGTCACTGCCTTTTCTGTCAGCTTGGAGCTCAGTCCTGGCTGGTTCAACCACAGGCTACCAAAGTGTAAATATCTGTTTAGTAACTCACGCTAATGTGAAATCCTCTAAACTAGTAGTCTTACATAACTAGAATGTAAACTATTTCCCACCTTTCTTTGCACGTTAGCACAAGATATGTCAGATGATTGATGTGGAGAATGGACTTGCATCCCGCAGTGGGACCATACCTCTGGGTCAGAACAGAAGCATAGTAGGAGAGCTCCACAGTGATATCTGCAATTTTCCTTTGCTTCTTTGGTGAACAAACAGCATCATCCAAAACCTGGCGCTGTCAATCTGGCATCGCATCACACTGCCGTCACAAGCCGCATGCCAAAATGCAAAAGGCATTCTTTTGTTAATGTATTAAGGTAACTGATGTCTTACCAAGATACCTATATAACGATTATAGTTTTACTGATTTATTAAGTGCCAATGATGTTTTAATACTGTATGTGTTTCAGAAATAAAGACAGTCATTGCCCTGAAGGCTTACTGTCTGAAAGACAGATACATACAATACACAACTCTCTATGGACACTCTGAAGAAAGATTATTTTTTATTAAGGAGCTATTCTGATTTAATTTGCTTCTTTAATGCAATGTTGGAACAGTGAGGGTGTCAGTGTCAGCTAGTAGAAAATATTCCTCAGTTGAGCTGCAAAGAGTACAGGTGAGTATCAGCATTTTGAGAGAGAGAGAACATACAGCCTGAACAGGACTTGATCAGAGCTTCAGGAAATTAATTTCTGGTGATTTACCCCATAACTAGCAAGCTCCATCAGCCTCTCAAATGCATCTGCTTACCAGTCATCCTTACTCATCAGCCTGGGCCAGGAAAGTTAGGCTCTAAGAAATGCGGTAAACTAAAATTTCACATTAAAGGGCATGACACCTGGATAACAGAAATTTCTGGCTGTTCTACAGCAAAGTCATATTAGCAGGGAGTGCATTTGGGATGGGGAGGCAGAAGGGCTTAAGATTTTATAGGCCCCTTGTGGACAATGAATTTGGCATCCATCTAGAGTTTCTATTGCGCTCTGTGGTCAGGAGCCCCATGACAGATGAAGCCAACAGAAAGGTAGTGATATTCACCCAGCCTCTGTGGTTCAGAGACAGGCTTCCAAGTAACAGTAATCCACGAGGCAAAACAGCATAAATGATGCTTTTGAAAAGCCTTGTATCCCGATAGACAGGCACCCATGCAGCCTTGCCTGCATAGGCGTGCGGATGTGTGTACAAACACGTGCGAGCGTTTGTCACCCAATGCTGGAAATAGAGCAGTTGGAGAGTCAGGATTTTAAGGAGCTGGCAACAACTTCTGTGGTGTCATGCAATATCAGCTCTCGTAAAAGGCTAATTTGTTCAGGTGTCCCTCTCCAAGGTTTTCCAGAGCTAACAATGATGCCTTCTGTGGAGCATATATGGGCTCCTCCATGACAATGGCCATGGAAGCGTATGCCACTTGTTGCCTTTGATTGCCCTAAAGCCCCTTGCTCTCACACAGAGAGAGCTATGGGAGAGAAACATTATTTCTTATTCTTTCACTTAAACCAGTGCCAAAATCAATTTTGAAAAATTATCTCAAAGTTGCTTTCAACTCGAGCTGGGTGTTTCTTTACTGCTGGAATATCACCCCATACACTGGAATCTTTATTACATCACACTAATCTAATTTAAATGCATTTTTACTGTACTTGGTTTAATGAATGTGGAATGTGTCACTATGAAATTGCACCATTAATTTGATAAATAGGACTTGAAGGTATAATTTTTTCCAGCATTGCAGACTAATGAAGCTAAAATACATATATAATAAGAAGTGTAAATAATAAATTATTCTTAGGAGCAAAAAAATTAATTAGATCTTACCACAAATTGCATCTCAATGTCAAAGTTTTTTTACGCTACTGACTTTCAAACTAGTTGGAACATGACTGTGATCCTTGAAAAGTTTCTCAAATAATTACCGTATGTACACATATTTGGGAATATACTGTAAGAAACTACTTTAGTTCACACTAGTCCTTTAAATACTGCTTTCTCATATTCCCTACTGTTACATCTGAATTTTAATAGCATTTTGTGGAATTCTTGTTATTATTTGTTCTAAATTTCAGTATTTTATTTATTTTTTAAGACTTGAGGAAACTTTTTTAAAATTTATGACACTGATGAGAGAGCGAAATTAGGACATACTGCATGCAAATTCTCTGCAGAAGCAAATGTACCCCTGCAGTTAGCTAGCTACTTCTGCTGCTGAAATCAATGGGAGTTTTTGCCACTGACTTCAACAGGAGAAGAGACTACGGTACAAAGCACACTACTTTTCACCGGTAATGGAAATGTCACAGCAGTGCCATTCAGGAAGGAAACCAAGTGGAGGGAAATTAAAGAGGAAACTCCAGTCTTGTACAGTTTAGTTGCTGATAGCTCATCTCTCTCAGGCTACCCGCACCCTCAGCCGGTTACATAGTGCTGCCTGGTTTAGCATTCTCTGCCTCTTTGTCATTTCTTATTGAGTCCACAAAGAAAGGTTTTTATCTCACTCCTCTGCAAAAGAAAGCACCTAGAGATTGAACAGATCATGTGGCATTTCACCTCTAGTTTTCTTCATTCCCAGCTGGAGAGCTTTGAATACTGAGCACAGTCAACTATTCACTGACTATTCTTTCGCTAGATGAAGGACCGTTGGACAAAATGTCATCTTTAACCTTATTTTCTATTTCTAGTCTCCAGTTTAACAACCAACATTTTTACTTCCCATTGCTTGATTTGCAGCCAAAATTCTGACGTGTTACCGGTTTCATTGCCAGATAACACATTAAACCTTACTAAGGGGTAAACATAATGAACTTCATTAAACCTTCTAAATGAACCCACCTCCTGCTTCTTCAGGTGGAGAAAGGCATTGTCAAGCAACACTGCTGAAGTGTCTTAGAGCTATTTTCTCCGCACAAGCAGAAGGAGGGAGAGATGAGTGGCAGCTTTTAAAGAAGGAAAAAAGTTAGATAAACATGAAAGGCTTTGTAAGATTTCCTTTCCTAATGGCAAAGTTTTCCAGCAATAAATCACAATTCAGTCAATGCCATTAGTTTTGGGGGCATTATATCCCCTCATTAAAGTGCATAAACAATTATATTTATTGAAGGTAATGTACTGTGTAGTGCATTATAACGACACTCATTAACATATGTAATCATCATTTGAATGGGCTTTACTACAATGTAAACTGATAATGGCATGATTACCCACTGGGTTATTAACTTTTCAGTCCTAAGATAATAAAAGGTGATACAAGAAACAAAAGGCACATGTGCATTGCCCTTCACATGTGATTTATGTATTTCACTGTGAAGCTATGAACACAGGTACCCATCATTGGGGAGACTGACTCTTTATTGCACATTGTATTTGACAGAATAATAAATGTAGCTGAATGGTTCTTGGGTGGGCGTCTAGGGAAAAAAAGTCCTGCGAATAAGGCAGCCACTACTCTAGACTGCAAGACCGAACAACAGGAATAATTTTGTCTGTCTCTCTGTCTCTGTCTCACTGGTACTCTGTGGCTTACAGATCTTCATATGCTCTGTCAGACTCGCACAGATTAGGGGAAAAAAAATCTGTCTTCTTTATATGTTTCTCCTCCTCCCTCCTTCTCAGCCCACCAGACGCTCTACTCTTCTTGGGCTATAATCACTGGTTATGAGAAAATGAAGGGATGTGCTATGCTAAGGTACTGTGCTAAGGTATTCATATTATGCTAAGTGTATGTTTGTATCAAACAGATGGTTCCAGGTATTGAAATGAAGTTTAGCTACAGTATCAGAGAATAGATTTATCAGTTTGCTGGGGCTTCTCTTGCATAAAATACCTACTTGGAGGCATCAGAGGTATTATAAATACAGCTTATTTGTGTAATTTATCAGCCCTCTCTGGGGTTTGTCTCTATGGAATCTTACTGCCTTAATTTTAATGAATGAATCTTAGTTTGTTTTAGGAGCGGATGAGTTAAGAAATATTAAAATAAAACAGACTCATGAGCAGCCATTCAAAAAAAGCAACAGTTACCAACAGACAGATCCTTTCCAACATTAAGTGGCATATATATGCTAAAGTGAGAAATGATGCACAAGTCTGTAGTGCCTACAGTGTATTGAAATACATGGAATATGCCTGGTGAGACACTGTAGCAGTAGTAGGACCCATTTCTTTGCTATACTTTGACTTACAGGCAAGGTACAGATATGTTAATAAATGATATGAGCCTGCTCTCATACAGCATCAATGCAGAAATGTGTGAAACCAGCAAATGGAGAGTTCCCTAGTGGCAAAGAAACAGTATGATAGGGCTGAGCCAAATATTTGACTGTTTTTAGTGTAGAAGGTGTGACAAGGATAAGAGCACACCTGGGTGCTGCTGCTTTGCACACCTCTGGGGCCACATGCCACAAGGTGGGCAGCCTTGGATTTGCATTGGCTGACTTTAACAACCAAACTGACCTAGCCATGAGGCCACAAAGCTCACATTAAAAAAAACTTGCCCAACAGAAAACCCAGCCCTGAGTTTGGTGGCAAATATGACCAAGCACAGGAATATAGGGCAACACCACTGAAGAAGAGTTAATGCTAACATTAAATCATATTCATGTTAGTATAGTCATCTCTTCCTTTGGAAATTGTTTGAAACTTCTATTAGCTTGGCATTACTTTAAGGAGTCCTCTGTCAGTCCCTGGCCCTTGAAGAGCTAAATATCTGCACTTTCAGCTCTCCATGGAGTTCTAGAAAGCTCCAGGATGGTTTATGGTTTTCCATTAGCTTAGGGTCTAATAGAGTCCTGAGATCCGTTAAGTGGGAAATTCTTCTCATGGAAGGCAATATACCGTAATTCTTTGCTAAAATCTGAGCCCACACAAGAAATTTGAGCTTGTGGTAAAGACCAGGGTGCAGTAAGTTTGTGCAGGAAATTACTTCTTATTGTTTGTTATTGGACTATTTATCCATGACTTTTTAGACAACAGACATGATGGACTTGATTCACTCTTGAACCAAATGGGGCAGATGCTCATTAGATGATTAGCCTTGTGGACAGGAGCTTTAAATCTTGTCTTGGTACTGCAAACACCTCGTCAGTGATTTGGAAACTGCTCAGGGGCTAAGGAGAATGAGAACAACCTTCTCTGCCCTGGTGACAGCATTTTTCCAGATCAGCAGTACTCATTTAGGGAGTCAGCGAGGATTGTGAACCTTGAACTGCTCTGACCTTTCCCTGGGCTCAGGCAGACTTCCACAAACATTAGAGTTGAATCAAACCTTTCCTATTCTTTCCTGTTAACTTGACTTACTCTTGTGACTGTACTGTTCATATAGCATGTGAAAATCCGCAGAGAAAAATACAAAATGTGAAAAATTTAGTGTATGAAAATGAACCCTCTGCTATGTGAAAGCTCAAAGAATCAATGGCTACCATTGATTTTGCCATTGTCCATTCCAGCTGATAATATCCATGTTTATTCTCACAACTTTTCTTTCCTGTTTCCATCTGCTCAAATTTATGTTTTAGCAAGGAGAAGATCAGAGATAAAAATCACCATGTTTGGTATCATTTACAACAACCTGAAAGATTAAAGGTCTCAGTATTTCCTTCAAAGCATTATCCAGTATCATGGGCTTTCAAATACTTCAACATTCAGTAAGTACTGCATGAAAACGATTGATGGTTTATTTGGAGAACTATTAAAGAGGGGGAAGTAGAGAGAATTATTGCCTTTCATGAAGTAGTTTGTCCGCCTTTAAGTCTTACTGTCTCTCTGGCAGCACTAGTCAGACTCATCTGATTTCAAAGGTCTCACCCTCCCCGGGGCAGTGTGCTTAGCTCCCCAGAGCAGAGGAAATACCTGGCATTGTTCTGGGGTGAATTCTGCTTCTTAATATTCAAAGCAGGGATAATGGGTTTGGGCAAAGGGGGAGTAAATCCCTCTTCAGCTAGTGCAAAATTTCTGTTAGCAGAGAGTAGTTCAGAATAGGTGAAGAAATGAAAATTGGGGAAGAGACTAATTCTTATAATATGTTTGTGGCACCACATTTATGTAGCCCAGCTTTAAGATCACAACAAATACTTAAATTAGTTGGTCCACCAATGTGAAATGTGGGCAAGCATCTCTTGATGAGAAAGATGTGAAAAAACCTGCCTCCAACCCGGGATTTGGCTTTGCCCTCCTTTGTTGTAGGGAATAACCATCAAGAGATTTGGGGATTGTGGTTAACCCAGGGAATACTTGAAAATGAAAGAAGGGAAGACCTCATGATAATTTTTGTGCTAAGGAGGTATTTTCTTTCCCCTTGTGCCATTGTTCCTCTTGTTTTCAAAGTCTCAACACAAATCTAAGAGCTCTGCATGAAAGGTACAGTAGTCTGGGTATAATTACCACAGCTGCCACAGATGGCTCATTTTAACAAGAGACCCTAGGTAAACCTAGTTGTTTAGCCTGCAGCATAAACAAAAAAAATATTCTACTTAAACAAGTGGATCTGGGTCTGCAGAGGTGAAGCTCACATCTGCCTTGCTAAGTTCTGTCATTAAGGAAGTGAAAAAGATGTTGAAGGAATATGGGTCAGTTCAAGCTCAGTTTTAAAGGATTCCTGGGTAGTCTCCTCCAAGAAGGTCTACTGCGTTGGTGCCATGGGTGTTAGGATGCACTTCGCCCTTGAACAGAGCCTGAGGTTTGTTGGACTCTCCTGAGCACTGGCTGTGAAGTGCAAAGCACCATCTCTGTTCCCCTGTGCCCTGTGCAAGAGGAAGGGAAGGGAAATTGCCCATTTCTCCCTCTATTGTTCAGCAAAATTTTGAATCTTGTGATAATTTCCGGTGGTGTCTGCTCAGTCCCTCTGACTAATCTGAATTCAGGAGAAATACTCCAAAGATCGAATTCTGCTGTACTCTGCTAGTTACACCCCGTTAGGATGTACATTATTACATTTTGTGGAGGAAGAACAGGAAAGACTCTTCCTGCCTGGCAAACAAGCAGTACTCCAAATCAGGTCAAAGAAGATGGGGGTACGGAGACTCGGCAGAGAGCGTGTTAACACCTAAGACTGCTTTTCTTGCTGGAGAAAATAACAGAGAAGAAATGATTTTTAGCTTTCTATATCTGTTCATGTTTGTGAACTGGAGCCCTAAATCAATACACATATTGTTTCTGAACGCTCACAAATTGGTATCTGCAGGATACCTTTATTCCATCCAGACCTGCATCTCAGCCTGCATCAGAAAACTCTCCTCACAGAAGTCCTGCTGACACCACATCATTAGCACTGAGCTACTAATTTTCCCTTCCCAGACCTCTCTGCTTCTTGCTCTGCCTGCTGATAATGTCATTAATCTTTCAGTCATTTAGACCTACACTGTAGTTGCCATTTTTATTTTCCCCTCCAGACTACCTCCAGAAACTGTTGCATGTGCCTTCATAGCATTTTCTAGTTAACATGCTCATCTAAGCCTACACTGCTGACCATTGCAACCTCTCACTCTCTGTTTCTCACCACTGTAGCCATTCTCCTCTCAGTCCTCTCCAAATGCTGCTGCTACAACTGTCCGATCAGGCTCCTTGCTTCAGTCATTTTACCTGCCTCTTTGGTATGGCAGGGTTTTATGGATTTTTTATGGACTTATGGACTTTTAAAATACATTTCTTTAATGATTTACAGATGCAGAGGTGCATATTTCTGGTCTTAATACCTAGGCCCACTACAGATCATTTCTTTAACACTTCTCACTTTTTCCACAGTATTGTAAATCACAACCTGGCAGCCTCTGTCCCTCTGCACTTTTGTTGCAGAAGTAGCTTTTCCACATTACCCTAAATGCATATAGATAGCCACATGCTAGGTCCTCCCTTAGATCCCATCTTATAACATACCTCTGTTACGACACTTCTGTTAACCTCACAGTAATACTTCTGCAGAAAGTTTACTAGCTAATGTCTCTTTTTTAAATAAAGAAATAACAACCTGTGATGATTTTGTAGTGCATAAAACAAGAAATAAGAGGTTTACATTATAGCAGGGAGTATGCAGGTTTATATTAAAGTGACAGTGCAGGAAGAAGTTGCCTCTGAAGGCTGTAGTCTTCACCACTGGAGATCATTAAGAGTAAGTTACAAAAAAACCTGTTAGTGATTAAATAGTTATAAACGAACCTGCCTGAGGACAGAAGATTGGACTAGACAATATCTTAGGTCTCTTCAAACCTCATGATTTTATGATATCTTTCAAATCTGTGCAACCTTGTGCGTCTCTATATATCACTCTCATTTTCTCCCTCCTCTTCCCTTAGTGTGCTTTTTACCTTTTATTGTTCCCTGTTTCTCTGCTTAATAACCTTAGTACTTATAGCACCTAGCCCAAAAGGAGTCTTGGTCCCACTTGGGACTTCTGGGCATTACTGTAACAGAAATACTAAAATACAATAACTTTAGAACTTTGATTCATTCCCTTTCCTAAACTGTTGTGCTAGTGTTGCTGTGTGCCACTGAAGCAGCTGCATTTTTCCTTGGTGAAGGGATTCATGCATACACAAATTTTGGAAAGCATTTTGGGGGTCCTTTGGGAAGAACAGCACTTAATAAATGTAAATTATTATTATTATTTCACCAACAGGAGTTGCAGAATCTTCACTGGTCTCTATGTTTTAAGAAAATATCCAAGTGGGAAATTAGTGGGATGTGGTCACACTGGGCCATGTGAAAATTAAATTCTAGCAAAATGAACTGAAACGCGATTGATCATTATATGCTAAGGCACCACAGTCCTGCCATACTGTAGCTGCCAGCACTAAGACAGGAGAGCGCTCTCTGACTTCAGCTACTCCTGTAAACAGAAAAGGCAACAAAAAGCTCATTCAGTCTGATTCACTGGAGACCTCTTGAAAAATCAGAAAGGCAGTAGGCTACAATCTGAGTAATTTCTTTGTATCTTTTTTTATACAACTTATTTTCTGAATTCTGCATAGCTGACCCTGCCATGACATCTAAGTCTGGTCTTCTCCTTATGCAAAATTTGAATTGCAAGAAGAGTTTATTTTTAGGAGTCCCTAGCTCTCTAAAGGTTTTAGATGCTCTCACAGACCTTCAGAGACCTGGGGTCCCTTGCGCGTGCTACTTCTGAAAGGAGCTGGATCCTGGCAAAGCTTTCAGAAGAAGCAATGGTCTCGGGCAGCCCTGCTGGGACAAGTGACTGCACAAACCAGCGTGGGGGCCTGTGGGGGAGGCCTGCAACATAGAGCTGGCCTCATGGTAAGGCTGTAGGCACCAGCGCTGGGGGGGGGGGGGGGGGGGGGGAGGGTGTCAGACCAGGTTGTGCTCCCAGGGAAATAAAAATGCTGGGGACTAGTCAGGGGGCTGGGGAACGGGTTGAGCTCAGGAGGGCTGTGCAAGGTCAGTTGCTGGACTGAAGCCTTTCTGTAACAGCTATACAATAACTATGGTTGGTGTGACTGTGGGAAGAAAATCACAAAAATATGCTCGGTCTTCTCATCAGATACTGCAACACTGGGGGTTAGGAGCATACCAGTTACCTTCCCAGGCCCTCACATGATTGGGGAGGACTGCTATCCCCGAGCACAGAGCCCTGTCAAGGCATTGAGAGCCACCCTGTGTACAGCTGTGTTGGGCACCTGTGCGTGGCAGCCTGGAAATACTGCTTTAGGCTCTAGGTGTCTCAGGGGCTGGCTGCTGTGAACCTAATCTTGAAGAAATCCAGCAAGAAGATTGTGAGAGAAGAGAAAAGAGGAATGGGTTAAGCTGATATGCCAACAGGCCTCTTATCTGAGAAGGCTTTTTCTTTTTCTCTCTTTTTCTTTCCATGTCCTTTTTTCCCAAAGATCCACAATTTGTAATACGGATATACATGTATATGGAAATATTAGATTTGGAAATGAAAATAAGGTCTGCAAAAGCCTGTGGACAATGCTCCCTTTTTAGTTGTTATAAAAATGAAAATAATTGTGAAAGCAGAGGAAATCTGCAGCTGCTCCAGGCTATTCATACCATAAAAGATCCCATCAGGCCTTCTTTATTGTTGCAGTTTTGGCAAATTATTTTCTTATCACACACAACCTATTCACTTCTGTTCCTGGATAAGCACTTAGGCTCATAAAGCAGTGGGTCAGCAACAGTTTAGCATAGAGCACATGGAACTGCTGACCTTGGGGACTGCTGGTGTCTGCCCCTCCAAAAAGCAGCAACTGGAGTCAATAAAAAACTGGCCAGGCCAGTCCATTAGTGAGCCCAGCTCTGTCACTGCTCACATGGATTACTCAGTGGCTGCACAGTCTCCCCCTCCTGCCTTTGTGTCTCACCTTATGAAATGCAATCACTGCTCTCTCCCCAGAAAAGCAGGATGTGTAGCTGACTGCCTCCCTGCAGAAGTATATTTTCCTTGGGGAAGCAAAAATACCTATAAGTGCATATATGCCTGTATCCATTGCGTCATGATTGTGCCCAAGAAATGTGCAATATAGATTAGATCAGCAGCAGTGCTGCACTGTCTCCAGGCCAGGCAATGAGTTTATTGTGCCCAACACACATGTGCACTGGACAAATGCTCTGGCATCTTCAGCGTGGGCAGAGAGCATGCTGCTCCTATTATACTAGCCCATTAGGGAAGCAATTTGAAGAAAAATATTTAGCAATTTGGAAGGAAGCAAGGTTCCAGAATGGCTTGTTTCTGTGTGACAGCCTGCCATGTACAGATGAAAGGGAAGGCTTATAACAAATTTTCATTACCCGCAAATAAAAAAAAAAAGCAACAGCAGGCAGAGCAAGTGCTTTCGGGCTGAGAGGTGTGGCCAGAAATCCACCCAGGAGACCACAAAGGAGCCTCAGCAAAATAAATCAATCAATCTATCAATCACTAACACTTGCATAGCGCCCTTTATGAAAATGGCAATCAGTGCCTGACAGCTTGTCAGACTTTGGCCTTCAAGTGTTTGCCTCCAAAGTAGTCATTAAGTTCACCAAAATACAACCTACAGCTCCCTGCTCTTGCTCAGTGTCCTTGCTCACCTTCCCGAAGCCACTGCAGTTTCTCCATAGAAAACATTCTTTGCTCTGAGTGACTGTGACTTGGGTAGGTGGCAACGTGCAGCGAGAAGTGTTCATAAACAACATGAACATTTCAGATTTGCTTTGTTCCCATCCTCTGCTGCACATTTGGATCCAGCATTTAGCATCTGAGTGAGTTCTGCCAGGAACAGTGCCATAGGAAGTGAAGCATGTCGCTCTGGTGTGCATGGTGTCTTACACTGCTCGCCATTGCTCAGGAATTTCTCTCTAAAGCAGAGTTCAGAGAGCAAATAAAATACCTCTGTGGAAACAGATGTCCACCAACACACCATTTCTCTTCACAGTCATATGGAAGTCTGCCTGCTCCGTGTACAGATGAAGGTAGCCCTCTAGATACAACTTCTAGGTATGTCAGTCATTTAGCTCTTTCCTGCTGGTGTGTGGCACAAATGGTTCATCTGCTAGTCTGGAGCTCCCAGAAAGGCTAACTGAAGTCACTTGGCTAAATCCACACACAAATATACCTCTCAAAGTACGAAGAATTACTTTTAGCTGGAGCACAAGAATTTTAGGCTCAGGGATCCTTGTGCTTTATCTTCACTGATAAAAATGGGATGCAGGTACAGACTCCAGCTTAGAAAGTCCCCAAGCTGGGAGCCTGCTTTTTTGTGTTGGATAGCCTTCCACAGATGTTTCTTCAGTGAGTTTATCCTGTCACTTTTGGGACCTAGGTATACTTTTGGCTTCCTCAACATCCCTTGACTTTGAGTTCCTTCCTTTTGCTTGTTTTAGACTTGCTGCCTGATAGTTTCATTTGATGAGCCCTTTTTCTTCCATTATGAGAAATAATGAACAGTAACCTCCAGGGTCTCAGCAGCATATCCCTTGGGACTCCACCGATGACATCCTTCCTTTATGAAACTGATTATCTTTTCCCTCTAGTTTTTACTCTTTTCGTATATCCCACCAAAGAAAAATCCCCAGTATTGATTCCTATTCTTTCTGAAGGGAACAACCACCTTTGCGCTTAAAAAAGAGCACACCATCATGGTCATTTTCAAAGGCATATGTCATCCCTACATACATGTTTTCATGGCTTGGTGCAATATCACACCACCTCCAGTACCCCTCTCTTCTCCTCCAAATCCTCAAAATGACTAAGAACCACTATAGTTCACAGAGCTGGAGAATTCAGATTTGGGGAGGGAGTGAAAAAGAGGCAACTATCCAGCACCCTTCCCTCCTATTCATTATTTACCTCACAGAAAATCTCCTTGTCCTTTGATGCACCATCTTTAAGATGAACCAACACATAAGTGACAGATAACCCTTATGAAGTGCTTAATGTATATTCTTCTAGATTATAAGCAACTATCTATCTTGTGGACCTACTAAGACAGACCTGTTATACTAGTGCCTAGTCCTAGGAGTGTCTGCTTGCTTACCTTTTCCTAAGGAGACATACATAAAATACCATAAAATTTGGGAATGGAGAATTGTCTTTTTATTTATGAAATGTCTATTAAAATTTACAAATACCTTCAATAATACTTCTGAAATGTCCTTGCAAGAAACATACAGGCAGTCATAAACATGGGCCAGAACACGCTTTCTTTCCAGTTCTGCACATTCCCTGAGTGTTTTCTGCAATTGGATTTCCACTAGTGCACAAAAATGCTTCCACTTTTCTAGTCCCCTTCTCAGCAAGGAATGCCAGTAAAGATCACAGATAAAGATAATACGTAATGTGAGCAGCTTGAGGTAGAATTAAGGTCCCCATTATAGTTTTTGCATTTAATACCTCTATTTACTTTCCCTCTCCAGAGATTTTGGAAACTTCCATTAATGATTGAAAATTCCACTGAGATTTTTTTCAAAAATCTTTTTAAAGTGAAGAGACAGAAGTCATTACTTTCTAATAGCTATCAATTAAACCTGAATCTTTTTTCCATTCTGCTAATATAACATTTTCTGATTATATGAATTCTTGTTTTTTTCCTTGCCTCTTTTGGCCAGTGAGTTTTGGCTTCCTTTTAAGCACTTACAGAAATTGAAATGATACAAACATTTAAACAAGATGAGAACTTAATGCCACTAATTTCAAGTTTTCCTGATGTTTCTCACCTTCTCTCCTATTTTTCCAAGGGAGAGATGCCTTGTCAATTATTATGGGGAAAATGATTATATTAGTAGGGAGAAAAAACATTGCATATATATATTTGAATACCATGTAAAGAATCAGTTTTCATATAGGGGGGGTGTATGTGAGGGGCTGTGTGTAAAAAAAGGTAAATAAATAGGTAGGTAAGGAGGTAGATAGGTAGATAGATAGATAGATATTCATGAGATCTTTTACTTTGCAAGGTGAAAACTCAAACAAAGCTAGGAGCCAAGGGAGTAAAGAACAGAAAATGAAAGAGGAGTGAAATAAGAATAGACGTAGGAAGAAGAAAGAGACACAAAATAACTTCAGAGCAAGTGACATAATATTTTTTTATTTGTCCTTTACTTCCAATTGCATTTGAAATTGCAGAGTTGCTAGAATTTAGTCTCCTGTGTTCTCAAAATAACTGCAAGTATTTAAAGCTATGCACCTCCTGCCTCTCAAAGGAGGCTGACCCATGCTTTTATCAGCTATTAAATAAGCTATTTTTAAAATATGTAGATTGCACTATAAAGTAGCTCTGTTGGATTTCAAGCCCTTCATAATGTAGACATTGACCGTATTCAGCTTTATTTCACTTCTGTGCGAGCTTGCACAGTATTTTGCACTGTAGATTTCTGGTCTTCACTGGGGGCTCTGGGCACTAAAACAACATGAATGTGTGTCTGTATCTCTGTGTACAAAATATCCACTTTTTTTTTTTTAAACTGTAAGACCACATTTTCAAAGGCTTGCCTATACTATACTACATCCTCTGTACCTCCAAAAACACCTAGGTATACATGCGAAAATGCTGGTTACGCTGAGGAATGAGCCAATGTTATGCTTACTATGTATGTAGCTTGTTGTTGGACGGTGAGGTGCTCCATAAGGGAAACGAGCGAAAATGTCCTGGCCAAGTCTAGAAAAGCAGCACAGTTGCGTCACAGAGGAGGTTTCCTCCTGGCCTGGGAACTCTACAGATGTGTGCTGAAGAAAAGGAAGGAGCATTCTTGAAAAGGCTCATCACTGTCTTTGCTTTGCCATATACCACTGTTTCAAGGTTTCCTTCAAACTGAGCATACATTCTTCTGAATTGTACTTATATACATATATATGTATATACTTACATATGTAAAAATGCATAAATATGAGCACAAAATATATACACACATATATATACACATATGCATACATATACATATATATGTGTGTGTGTGTATATATACTCTCATATATTGTCTGAGCATATGATAACATATGTCTGAACAAACCAATACAGACAACACATTCATATGTGAAGGTCACTCTTAATACTATAAGACTAATTTTAGTATTAACCTAGTGTCTAGGAACCAGGTCCCAGTCCAGGAGTCATTGTCCCAGGGAACAGAAAGACACTCCTCTCTCACAAGGTTTGCAGCCTAAATGTGCCACTAATTCTGGGTGCCAGTCCTTGAAAGGAAAAAATATAGTATTAGTGCGATGAACATATTTCTGGGAGAGGCTAAGTTTTAAATATATCTGGCTGCAAATAGTAGGAGAATATTTTCCAAAAAGGAGAGAAAGTTGCCTATTTTTAACTTCTGTATTCTCTCAACACCTTGTCTAATTTGTCTTACACCTTCCTGAAAAACATCATTTTGCCATAAGATTTCAACAATGTTGAAATTTCATTTCAATGAACAGTGAAATGCAGCAGACAAGGGAAAATAAAAGTCTGGTTTCTATTAGAAGAGAAGGTTCATATGAGGCTTTACTGGTGCACAGATTAGTGTATGTTTAGTTTTTAAGTAACAGTAGATGCTTAAAAATGAGTGTGAGCTTTCTTCCTTTTTTGATTTTGAATTTTGATTTTAAGGTGTTTATTCATTAAAAATGCTGGTAGTTGAGGAAGATAGAGAAATCACCTCTGACAGAAGAAAAAGGAAAGTTGTTGTTGGAACCATTGGGATTTTCTCAAATTTTTTGGAAAAAACAATTAAAACCCTACAATTTTTGTTACCATTTTCAACTGTATCATCCATTCAAATGATGAATTGCACTGCCTATGTCTGTATTTACATCAGATGTTGATGTGCCACCTTCCTACATGATTTTTAATTATTTTTTATTATATTTTCAGCCATTTTCCCTGTAATTTTATGTTTTATGTTATACTTTAGCTTCAATGAACTGCCTATTAGCTTGCAGCTCTATATGGAAGCTGATGTATTCTAAGATCTCCTCCGGGTCCTTCATATAGCTCTGTTCCAGTGGTGGTGTTTTTATTTTATTTTTTTACAACGACTTTTGATTCATTCTGTACATCTAATTTTCCCCACATAGCATCAGTAAAAGAGAATATAGGAGGGGAATGGTCTTTTCCAAACAGGGGGTCTCCCTCTTGGCTTTGATTTCCTTGGCAATCAGAGATTTTGTGTACAATCTCTTGCAGCAAAAGGTGAGAAATGCAGAAGCACTGGCTTTTAACAAAAATACAGACGGCAGCAGGAAGTCTTCTCTGTCCAATTACAAGGTGATCCCAGTTCATTTTTATGGTTTGATTTTTTTTTATCACATATGTTTCCAAACACAGTCCTGATATCCTGTGGGGATGCTTTTGTAAAGAGCCAGAGCTTCTGATTTAAGGAGCTTCAAAAATAGCTCTCTGCCTCTTCTGTCTGGAAAAGAGCAGTCATGTAACAACACATTTATTCTCTTTGAAAAATAGAAGGATGTCAAAAGAAAAGTTCACAGTGAAATCAGGCTGATTTGTTTTGTGATCCTATGATTTTGGCTGTAGATGTAGGAGGGAAAAAACAACAGTTTGTTTAATAGGCAAAAATTAGTATTAAAAAGAATTTTGTGCTCATAAAAGTCCTTTGCCAAATAGTCAGCATCGTCAATTATACAAGACCCCTGGAAAAAAATATAAATAAAAAAGGCAAACTAGATATCCATGGATGGATCTTTTTTCCCTGTAGTCAGCACACAACTCAGCCCTCATGTTCAAGCGAGGGAAAACCTCATTAATTTTGATATAAATGATCAGCATTTCCCACAGATTTCCTCTCTGTTGTGACGATTGCTAACTGGGAGTCTTCTAATATCACCCTTGCATAGCGAGAAAGGCTCCCGCTGGTGCCGATCAGGAGCTGCCATTTGGGGCTTGGTGAGAAGCCGTCAAGGCATTCCTTGGTGTGACTTTTCAGGCAGGACCACCCAGAAAAGTACTGCCCAGGGTACCAACAGAACTCACTCTGCGAATTTTGCACAGCTTCTTCCCACGGCATCATCTGAATAATTACATCCTGCAGATAGGCCTTAATGAATTCCCTCTCTGTGAAACTCATGGAATAAATTACCCAGATAGTAAAAAAGAATGACACGACCATCTTCCTCCTCAGCGTGCTAAGTCAGCCCAACGTGCATATAATGATGTCAACACGGGTGGGAGGTGGACACCCAGACAGTGCTGCGGCTTGTCCTCGGTGTTTCCACTTCTGTGGCAGGTGCGATTGTATATCCCCTAGAGGCATATTTCAGGCACACAGGGTGCATGACGTAGTGCTTAATGACAGACAACTTTCTCCTAATGATGTGGCTTGCACCAATTTGTGCTTCTCCAGCAATATTTCCCTTTTAAATAGGTTGGACACTTCTGTCCCTAGGTAGCATGCCATTCTCTCTCTCCCTCTCTCACGCACACAATGTCTCAAACAACCACATTACAAACAAAGTACAAATCAACCAAAAATGAAAAGCAGTTTGAAGGTCCTGTTTGCTAAATCCAGACCCAGCCCAGAACATACAACATCAGCTGTGTCCAATTGCCCTATGGCAAGCAACGTATATTCTCAGCACAGGAGGGGATACACCATCCCTCAAAGCAGTCAGTGCTCTGTAAGCTCCAAGATGGGATCGCGAACCAGGAAATATGAGTTCTGATTCTGTCTCCACGAACAAACCTTCTGCAAGATTTTGGAAAGTCATTCATAATGTAACCTCATGTCTAACATCAGCAAGGTCAAAATTCCCACTAACTTTAGAGTCAAGCTTGAAATTTGCCCATGTTTCATCCTGCCTATCTGCAAAATGGAGATAATAATACCATATGTAGTAGTGTTGTTCGGGTTACTTCCTGGAAGCCTGTCTCCATTTGAGATCCTCCAATGGCTGGTAGAAAAAAAACAAGTATTAATAGTGATTTTCGATGGTACTAAAGACTTAAAAAATGTAAAAACAAACCTAAAAGTCCACCCCCAAGAGCTCCCCATTGTTCTTTCCCTCCAGCCTACTGATTTCTTTACATGGCATGTCCAAGAAAAGCACCATGAATATCTCCATAAATAATCAAAGACTTATAATGTAAATAGTTTCAGGATATGTGAAAAAGCCATTCAGAGCATAACCATTTACAGTGAAGAGTTAGAACATTTGTTAATGGTGTGTTGAATTCTTAAATAGTATAGCTGGCTGGAAATTTTGCAGCCAAACTTGGTTGAAAATACTAGTTCATTGTAACAGTTCATTGTGAAAAAAAAAAAAAAATCTCCAAAATGTCACCTCAAAATGCAGATCGTTGTGCTACATGCTGGGAGCATGTAGCTGAGCAACGCTTAGCAGCTAGAGCAGTTGTGTCAGATTTGGGGAAAAGAGAACTTCTAGCTGAGAAATGAGAAGAGAAGAAAAATATTCTGGTATTTCAACTGGAAATGGCATGGTTTAGTTTTGGTTGGCATTTTATATACGTTGCAGTCCCCCCTTCAGTCACGAGGTGGTGTGTGAGGAGCTTGTGTAAGAAACTTTATAAATTGATGCTCTTTGGAAATATGGAAGAGAAGCAGAGAAAGGTTTTGCTGCAAGGAAGAAGTGTTGGAGCTAATCCACTGAAATCTGTCATTGTTTTGAAACACAGACAGCACGGTAAACATTTATTTATTGATATATGAAGGGAGAACGGGAGCTTCAGTGCTTCAGATGTGCCTCCAATGTAAAAGGATTCTATTACCTAAAGAAACAGGAGGGAACAGGGAAAAATATGGCTCTCCACAGTCAAGATTTGCACCTCTTTTTCTCTTTTTGTTCTTCTCATTGTTATGATATTAGATGTAATATATGGAAATACATAGGAAAAACAGAAAAATCTCTTCCACGGCTCCATCCTACATGGTTCATGTACCATAAAACAATTGGTATGTATCTATTGGCTCTGCATGTGTACTCAAATGTCAACAGAGCAGTGAAAAGGAGACCTTTATGAAAAAGGGAACATTTAGGTCTATGTCCTAGGGATCAGCCTGATCAGCCACCCCCTCCCTCAAATACACAAATAATATCATCATGTTCCTAGACCATTTGCATTTGAGACTATAAATTAAAAGGAGATGCTCCTAATAACAACCAGAGAAGTAAAACCAGGGCAGATAGTCAGCATCTTCCAGGGCGCATCAAAGTGACTTCTAAATAATGTGGAAACATTCATTTTGTGTTCATGGTGGATATACCATTATCTCCCATGGGATTTAATGGACTAATAATGCTGCCTTTTTCTGGGAATGTGGTGTCCTGTTTCTATACAAGCGCAATCCTTCTTTCTCTCGGTTACCTGGTGCAAGATTCCAATATGCAGTCATCTCCTTTGGGAGGTTAACATAATCCAAACAGGAGAAGCAGTGATTTTGGAAATGTGTAACATATAAGTCACTGCCAGAACTGCAATATGTGTCAGGAACGTACGATATGTTATAAAAGGCCCTGTTTGATATTTTTATGATTTTCAGAATTACACATGCCACACTGTGTCACTGATCTTGTTGGAGAGATATGAAAGTTCTAAGTGAAAAGACCTCCATGAAACCACTCTGTACCTTCCGTATATTTATACACTCCCTTGTTTAATATTTGTTGCATAATAAAAAACTTAACATTTCTCCTCTCTGATTTAGGCACTGCTCCAGCTCCTGCTAAAGTCCACGGAAAATTTCAGATTGCAGGATCAAGCTCATAAATTCTTGATTTTGTTAGCTGGTACAAAATCCTTATACACCACTTTAGCTAAACTTTCACAGATGTTGGAAACCAGATTTTTCTTAGTACCCCGGCAAAGTACTGTAATGCCTAAAAGTGGCATGGATTTCACCTTTACCTTTATGCCTGTGATTAAACTGTGTGTGTGTGTGTGTGTGCTGTTAATCTGTACATAGCTAAAAGATGAAATATGAACCCCCTCTTTCAGCTGCTAGAGCAACTGAAAGTCTCCTTCTAAAGTGGAGTCCCTTATAGGTTAGAATTACAATACATGAATAATAACACTTAGCAGTGATACAGACCTTTTTATTTTCAAAGAGCCTTAGAAACATTAGCTGGCCTTTCCAGGCTCCCCAGTGAACTAGGTCAGTATCATTATTCCTATTTTACATAGGGAGAAACTGGGACAGAGAACCATGCCAGTGGCCTGCATTGCCCTTTCCCAGAGAAATATATATGGATGGAGGGATTCAGTAGGACATCTGCATGCATCTGTATCGCTTCTCTCTATCTCTCCTCAGGATCTCTGCTGCTGTGGTTTCAGAGAAATAAAACTTCCCCTCTGTATCCGAGCAGCCCACAGAAATGATGGTATGAGCACACAGGCAGGCAGAGCCTGTCCATGGAAACCCATGTGCAAAGGGTCCGCATGAGGGCCCCAGGAGGGAGGCAAGCTGGTACAACTAATTAAGGTGTGACGGTAGGAGGAGCCGGCATAGTCATTTTAGCTTTCCTATGGCCAGCTTGTGTAGCAACAACAGGAGAGTTAGGCAGCACAAATGCTAGCGAAGGACTGGCTGCCTGGGTGAGTAGCCATCGGTGTTATTTCTTGTGTGTCAATTTTGTGTGCAGATGCACCCAACAGCTGAGCTGGGATAAAGCTCAGACACTGCACTGATCCACTTGCCCTCAACTTGCAACAGGAAACTTGGCCAGAGATCATCCGGTTCTCTGCACTTTGCTAGGGCAACTCATGAAAAAATCATCCAGACATTGTGGCTTGCTTAGATCATGGTAAGTTTTCCTAAATCCTAACAGACCTCCCTGGTGGAAGGTTTTCTGTGCTCAGCTTTTTGCAGTTTTCTGGAAGTGCTTTTCAAATTTTGTTCCACTGCTCATCTTGATACACTTTAACTGTCCTTACCCACATCCTTCCCCATACATGCATGCCCACAAACTATTTCTTCATCTTAGTTTACACAGCAGTACATGTGGTTATGTTGTCCTCCTCCTTCATCACCTATATATAGCATATTGGTACCTGAATTTTTGGTAGAGGTTTTATGTATCTGCACCAAAGAACTTGCTGCAACCAAGCACAAGTGAAACAAAGAAACTTCACCAGTATCCTGCAATGGTATGTCTCTGTCTCAGATCATTGAGGTGACAGAGCCAGGGTGAGACTTTGAAATAATTTATATCCCATACCCTAGTGCAGTGCTCTGCCGTATGTGTTCTGGGATGTTTCCTGCTGCTGTTGCGAGACGGCATCTGGTAGATGGTGCCATTCTTTTCCTGGGTCTTTTCTGGTAATGGGCTGCCGTGGTCCAGCTCAGCCATGCACTGCTGAACAGTGATTAAGGAGATGTTGCAGACCCAAAGTGAGCAAAAGCAGAAGTCAAGCTTCAGCATATTAAAAATTATTTTCTGTAAAGCTGTGCAGAGCTCACTTCACTGCTCAGTGACAGAAAATCTCCCAGGGAGCTCTTACCTGCAAGAGCACTGACTGTGAGCTAACAAGCCGGTGGATGAAATGCTGTAGTTACTGTAACTGAGTTGCATGCTGCTGTCCAGAAGGTGCTGTTGAACTGGGTCATAAGGTCAGAAAGAGTGAAGGGACTTGGAGCTCCTAGATTGCACTAAAGCCACTGATGAACCCATATGCCTATTTTTTTGCCTTCTTATGTCAGGATTCAGAGTTCCTCAATTGAAATGAGTACTTTTTCCTGACCTTCAAAGGCTTAGTAGATCACTGTGGATCCCACCATAATCTATATGATCATTCTAGTGGTCTAGGAAGATCCGTAACCGAGGAAGGTACCTGGGCTGTTTTGCTCTGGTGGTGACTGTGGAGATCTTTAATCCAGTCATTTTGGGAGACTCTCCTGCATCCCAGCTATTCCAGCTTAGACAGCATATTAATGGGACAGGAGAACATAAGTGTTTCCTACACACTGGAGATGATAGTTGCAGGATGATGGTGAAACAGGCATTTGGGAAGCTGGCAGATAGGGGAGGGAGCTGGACTTCACAAGCTGGGGGCAGATGAGCAGTATCAGCCTTGCTATGTTTCATGCCCAGTTTTGCATGGCCTTGGTGAGGCCAAGGAGGGGAATGTGGTGCTCACAAGCTGGGAATGGGTTGACCAAACTGGAGGACGTTTTACAGAGCCAGAGAGGAGTCCTCTGTGAATATTTAATTATGCAGAATCAGAGAGTCAGGGATGTGTCTTGTTCCCACTTTGCATTTTACACTGCTTGTGAAGACAGCATGTGCTTTCAGATAAGGCTTCATCCAGGATCACTGCACATCTCTAATTCATGTGAATGTGCTTCATAGTGGTGCACGGATTTTATCATGATTCATATGTCCATTTTATTATATTTTTGTGGGGATTTTTACTGTACTACATGGCTGGATTTTATTACCTTCAGTGTGTGTATTTTATGACAGTGATGCCAAGCATTTCAATGAATTGTGCAAGACTCAGAACCATGAATGCAAAGACATCTTCAATGATTTTTTAATAAATAACAATAAATACACTAAATTGAACATTGTGTACAATCATTGTCTTTTGCTGATGCACATACAACTATGCAAAATTAACAATGTTTAGAAAAACTGCAATGAGACAAACAGTTGCAACCAGGCAGTCTTTGTTTCCAGGATGTAGGTATAGCTGCTGCATGGCTATTTATCTGTCCATTATCAACATCTTTGAGACACTGTCCATTTTCTCAGGTTTGTCTCCTCTTTCCATCAGGTTAGTGGGGGGGAGGGGGGCTGTAAAAATACTGAAAAAATAAAAATGGATTATTTTCCAAACAATTATTGCCAAGCAATATAATGAAGCTTTCACCTCTCTTCTGGAATTTCATTCCCACAGGTCCATCTCACCCTGATGCTGAGCTTGAGGCAGCTTAAACTTATCTGTATGAGCTTGGGGCACCTTAAACTTATCTGAGCTTCTGTGCATTTGCCCTCCCCAGCAGTACATTTCCACTTCCTCCCTTGTGCCAGAACTAGCACTCATGTTCGCGCATGCTGAGCCAGTTCAGGGAGCTGATCTGGCTGAAAGCCAATCACATTTTTTCTGATAGAATAAGGAATGGGTAAGACATTTTCATAACCAATGTGTGTGGGATCTCCAGGCCTGCAGTGCTGAAAGGTGGTCACAGTGAGTGATTGCAGGGGCAATCTGGTAAAAGGATTAATAAGTGCCTATGAACTGTGGTTGCTGCTGCTTGCCAAAATGTTGCTCACCTAGAGCTGGTAGGAGAGTAGAAACTGGGCAGGCAATGCTGCTCTCTTGGAGCAATCTCTGAGCCAAAGCAGAGCACCATCTTTGTCTGAAACTCTTTTCTGTAATTCCTAGTGATCTGCAAAGTACAGTTCTGTGATGGGATCCTGGGGCTGGGTGCGAGAGAGCTTTAATTTTTTTTTCAGCTTGGAGTCCTTGCAGGGTGTGAGACAGGTGATTTACCTCATAGCTGATTCCCAGTGGAGAGTGGTAATGACACAACATGCTGGATACATGATTTTAGGATCTTTTCTGTTTCTGTCCCACCAGTAAAAGTATCACCAGTCTCAAACCATCTTCTTGTTAACCCATTTGGTACTTCCACCTTGGGCAGAAGTGGAACTCAGCAAGCTGGGAAGAGAAGCAGCTCTAAGCAGCACAGGAGGGACAAAGCAAGGGTACAGAGCGTGATGCACAACCACACACCACATCAGGGAGTGCTGGACTGTTTAGAGAAGAAAAACAGGACACAGAAATTTGGAAACTCCCTAGCATGAATGCCATTTTGCACAATGTATCAGTAGGGGTCTCAAAAGATAAAAAGAAGATTGACCAATACAGCAGCCCCATTGCACTACCCAAGTCACCTTATTGCTCAGTCCTTTGTACAGTTCTGTTGTAATACATCATATAACTCTCAGTAAGGCGTAATCTTCTCTTTGGCCCATGGCTCTGCTTCTGGGTAGGGTTTGAAGTAGGACTTCCATCTCCTCCTGACTCACTAACTGATGAGATTTTGTATTTCTGGATTACTCAGGGAATGCACAAAAGACAGTGAGTGACGAGTGGCGCTCTTACAAAAATACAATTGAACTCCATGTTGTCTACAGAACTTGCTAACCAATAAGGTCCTATTGTCCTTATTTTGACAATGCCACCAGACCCACTGTTTTGGCAGTGCCAAGGCCCATCAGATCCTGGCATGGGTCTCTGTTCCATCCCTTTTTCTTCCCTCCCCGTGATGGTCACTTGCAGATGGGACTTCTCTTCAGATGGGTCTACACACATTGCTCTCCTTAGAGAACAACACAGTCCAAGGCCTGAACAAAGGACCCTACAGGAGAACAAATCAAGATGGCTCCAAAAACAGAAGAAAGCCACAAATAAGTAACTCCTGGGAGCTGGAAGCACAAAGCTAGCAGTTGCTTTGGCACTGGCATTCAACAGAGAGGTGACATCAGGCTTGGCTGACCCTGGGGCACTAGAAGATGTGCAGATAAACTGACAGGCTGGCAGGGGAACCCAGCAAAGCAAAGCAAGTTAACAGTGGATACACCAGGCAGGCAAACAGCAACTGTTTTGACCCAAGGATGCAGTCACTTCTTTTTTGTTGCAGGTTGACTCATCCCACTGATCAATAAACTCCCTTCTAAAGCAAGTTTAATGACACTTATGAAACTGCTAAGGAATAAGTGAAGTAGAAAACAAGGCACCCTGGCATGAAATAATTTGAATGGGGTCAAAATGCATTTCACTTGCCTAAAGCCCTGTCAATTAAATCTTTCTCAGGCAAGGGACTTTCCACAGTAGGAATCAAACCTCAGGCTCCACAGCCTGCATTTCAGGACTCCTTCAGCTTTCCCAGCCTCTGAACACCCACCAGCTCTTCCTGGAGCTATGAGAAACTCTTCAGCACTTTTCTAAGGTATCTCCTGGCGGCAGGGTCCTCTGGCCCTTGCAGGGATGCATAAAGTGAGGGAAAGGAAAAATCTTCCTTAGGAAGACTTGACTTCAGTGTGGAAAGGGATAGGACATGCAACAGGAACAAATCCATGTAGTGGGGCTGTGGACAGAGGGAAACATATACACCATCTCTGTACAGGACTATGACTCCTTCCCGGCTCTCCTCAGCCAGCCTTCTCCAGCCCCAGCTGTGTCTGTGTATCCGTCTCTGCCTTGCTTTACAATGGACAGAAGCACAATTCAAGGGAGAGAGCAAACTGCTCAATTTTAAGTCACCCAGGCATGCAAATTACTTTAAAAGGCAGGAAGGAGCACAGACCGTGGCTCGTCTCCTGGGGATTGACTGCAGCAGAACAATGTGTCCCCCAAGCAATAGAGAAGCATTGGTCTCTCTCATCAGGGGGACAGCAGTGTGGTCTCCCTTGGCTATTTAGTCCCAGAAGAGTCCACACATAAATTACAGACTGGCCCAAATCTTCCACAATGCTATCTCTGCCACAGCAGTCTTGCTGGAATGCCTCTGCTCAGATGTTTCAAAATCAAGGCTGTAAACCCTTATGCCAGCACAACCAATGCACATCTGCTCCGACACTGACAAGACAAGAATTAGGCCTTTTTTTCCTTGCACTTTGGAATCTTTGGGGACTTGTCTGTCCAAATTATTTTTATTTCTGCTCCACCCTGCTATTTTTTTACAGTTTTTTTTCCAAACCCATCCAGCCTTCTCCTTATTCTGATATTTTGTTTTCTCTCTTCACACTCCTACACTTGAGGCCAGACCTGCTGAAATACTGACTTTTGCTTTGACAATATGGTTTGCTTTTTATTTAAGACTCTGTTATGGGTCAATGATAGTACACCCAAGATGATAAAGGCTCTGTTCTGAGATTACAGCATAGAGCTTCAATGTCCAATTGGAGCTGTACAAAAGGCCATCAAGTTTGTGGTTTTATCTTGCTTCGCACTGGTTAAAGGGTTTTTTTGTGTGTGTGTGTGTGCGTGTGTGTGTGTGTGCAAAGTTAGCAAATCTACAAGCTTGACAGCTTTGCTTTTCATGTAAAATGTTTTTTCTGCAGCTCTAGTAAGACTTCACAATGCATTAGCTAATGTAATACAACTTATTCCAAGAAGTTTGCAGGGGTCAGGTGATTAACCTGTATATTTTATAGAACATTTAAAGACACTGTGGTCTGAGGCCTCATAAAATCATAAAACTACTACTTAGCTGCGAACCATAGGTTGAATCACAATGGTGAAATATTGCTGCATTGGAAATGGGAGGAAACAGAGTGAAATATCCCTTTCTGATCTGCACAGCTGATAAAACCTCCACAGAGCAGCCTTCTATCGCATTTTCCAAAAACAAGAGCTCACACTGGGTCTAGTTCAGCATATTTGCCAAAGGAAGAAGTCGTCCTGCTGAGTACTGCTCCATTTACACAGTCCCGCTGGAAGAAATCATACCCACACTCAGGAGCAAAGGACAAGTAATTCCAACATCCGCATGGGCAAGGGAGAAGGGGCTTGAGCTGGTGGGATGATCAGAGGGCCTTTTACTGGCCATTGAGGCTGACTCCTGCATTGTGCAACCGAGAAGGAGTGACCAGCAGCAAGCGGTCACAGAGAACAGCCTCAGTTCCCCAGTTAACTGAGCCTTTAATCCTCTCATACTCTCATCAGCAACATTTCACTGAACTGCAGTTCTCTAAACCATCGTCTTCCTTAGGGCAAGGTTCTGTATCTTCTCCCTGCAGATGAGGATGTGAGTTTGCACTGCAGTGCACTGGGGCTCTCCTGCAAGGCTGGGGTTACTCCCAGCCCCTTTATAAATGAGAGTTAACCTGTTTTATTAAAGCACAACTCTGCTGACCTAAGGAAGAAAATAAAGAAGATCTAAGAGAAACCGCATTGTATGACAAAAAGCAGTTTCCACTCAAGCTGAATTTCCCAGGTAGTACCCATCTTCACCAGGGAATCCCAGCCAAGCTAGCACACAGGTTTCTTAGTTCTTCGTTGCAGGGTAAGTTTCTATGTCATGGCTTTTTCTAGGTGATGCAAGCAAGCACTGCAGGGGCTCCAAGCTGATGAGACGCTGGGTAGCCAAACCCAGCACCATGCTGAGCTGGGTCTGGGGAGTCCTGCTGGGCTGGCACAGTCACACTCATTCTTGTCAGGTCAGCAGGAGGGTTCCTGCCTGCAAAGACATTGGCTAGGGGCTATACCCTGGCTTAGAGGCCTGTCCTATGGCTGCCAGTCCAGAATCCTTCAGCTGGAGCATCATACTTGCTACTTTTTCTGGCACCTGTAGTTGGAGAAGGGAGAAGAGTTTCTAGGAGAGGGAAAGAGGAAGACTTCTTACCTGCATTAGGGATCAGGAATCTATCATCGCTGCCTTCCTCTCCAAGTGATTTCAGTTTCACATCAAGGAGCATAAGCATGCAGATAAAATTTTTCACTTAATAACTGATTTTTTATCTTGGATCCGTCTCAGTATTATAGTTTTCAAGAGCTCCATGCTTCCAAACATCACCTGTGCCACACAGCTTACCAAATCCCCTAGCTGCAACCTCTGCTGGAGGACAGCAGTGGCAAATGAGGTAAAGCACTGGAAGCTGGAAAGTGCCTATGGCATGCAAAGGGCTCCACAGCACCTACTCCTATTAGGAGTGCTGACGGATGCCATTGTGGCCAGGGACAGTTGCCAGAAGTAGGACTGCAAGGCTCATTGCTATGCAATCCAGACATATGGTTACTATCAGCAGTAGGGTGGTGTAAATAATTTGTTCACTCCCTAAACCAAAAGAAAAAAAATGGGAAGAAAAAAATTTGGTTCAGATCTGACTGAAAAAATTTTTTTGCTAGCCAAATGAAAAGTGGAGAAAAGTGTAGTATCAGGCTGCAAGAAGCATTTTACTGCCTTTTGGGTAAGATCCAGCAAGACAGATATTTTCCACCTGTAAATAATTCAAGAGAAGAAAAGAGCTTTTGCAACTCACTTTTTCCAGCAAGACCATCAAGTCAATTAGGAGAAGCTGGATAGTGTTGTAGCCCAAGAATAAGGAAGAGTAAAATGTCAAGTCAGAAGAGTAACTCACATTAACATTCTGGCATTTTCATGTGTGTTGTGCATCCAAACAGTTTTCCACCATCCCTTTAGCACGGCCAACAGTGACGAGTTGGGCACATGTGCAGAAGTCCACCCACAACAAGCAGCTTCCAGGACTGAGGCCTAAATCATCATTTAGAATTCGTTGGCCCTTTTTCCCCCCAGTATTGGATGTTTAACCCTTCTGCCATTTCCAGATGTCAGTCCGGATGGTTATCCCTAACTAAAACCCCTCCTATCTGTTTGTTCCCCATCCCAGCCCTCAGGAATCACCTGAACACATTACTCATTTCCACCTTCCATGTGCTCTTCCAGGGTCTCCTGCAAGGCAGTGACTCCTAAGCTTTGTGCATAACAGCCTTTAATTTATTTGCAAGCACTGCTGGGCACTGTTAAAGAGCCACTAAATTTCCCTTCAGAGGTGACTGCATTTTTGCAGAAAGGGAAGGAGCCCTACATACAGTTGATGGGATAGACTGGACTCTTATCCTGCTTCCCCTGCTCTGAAGGGAGGGAAGGGGAGCTGGTTTTCTTGCAGCAGTGGGAGGAGGGACTGCTCTTCCCTGCTGGGAAGAAGCGGCTGTGGGGATGTAGTGGCTAGAGGGTGGGGAGAAGGGGATCTGAACTCCTTCCCTTCAAGCCTGGGGAGGGAGTTTTTGGCTTTACTCACAGTGAAAAATGAATTCCTCCACCAGAGAGGCAGATGTAAGACAGGAGCAGGGAGTAGGGGAGCAGCCGTTCCTCTCCCGGTCACTAATCAGTCTCTAAAATAATCTTGGCCATTGCAGCTCCAAACAGAATGGGCTGGATCTTGTTCCAAAACTTGTTCTTCTGATCAGCTGAACCACCATGACCCTGGGGTTTCTAAGTGTTTTGGTACCACCTTCCAGCATTTTCTCATAAAACTAGATCTGACGTGATCAGCACATCCTAGATTCAGAGAAGCAAAATGCCTGTGGGAAGGCTATATATTTTATAAACCTTTAGTTTTATTTCTGTTGTATTCTACCAGAGCTATTACTACACCATTCCTGAGTATCAGAGTGATTTTAATAAATTTCATTCACAATACAGTTCTCCTCACTACTTGAAAACATATATTTTCTGAAAATTTTTCAGGATAAAGGAAAAAAAATGGGGATGTTTCCATCAAAAAAATGGAAATGTGCTGGAAATGTTCCTAGGTTTATTTACAAAATGGTTGTATATTGCAAGTATAAATTTCTTATTTAAATGTGATGACAAATATACTTAATAGGAGAGATGAGCTGTACAAAGTATGAAAGTACTTGCATTTGATTTTTGCATGTTGACTTATTTTCTAAAATAAGAGAGTAGGGAACAAAATGTGGAGAAAGAAAGCCTTGATATTATTGACTTGTAAATAAAAAGGATGATTATATTGGTAGAGCTCAGGAATCTGATGTAAGCAGATACCCTTTGTTATAGTGCAGACACAGAAAAAGTCCAACTTTCTAGGCAGAGAGACTGAAAAATGAACACATGGTCCCTGGATGCACCCATTAAGATGCACCGCATACAGCACAATACAAAGGGCCAACAGATATTGAACCCACTGTGTGTAAATCTAGAGTATAATAGACTTATATTTCCCTAATATTGCATACTTTGAAATAAAGTTACTTCGTCTGAAGTGGGCAGTGGTTGTAGAAAGCATTCTGAAGGAGTGAAGTTCAAATCTAAAAAGCCCATTTTAAACATTATTCTAAAAAATGATTCATTGCTCCTTCTGAGAGAAAAAAAAATCCACACACAAGTTTATGTTCAGGGTATTTTTTTTTTTTTTTACAGATCAGTCCTCAGGGTAAAATTGTTTTTCACTCTTAAAAGATTTCAAGGTTTTTCTGGCCTCATCCCTCTCTAACCCAAGGCAGAGAAAAATCATTATTCCCACTGTCCTGATCAGAAAATTGGAGAATGGAAAGATCCTGCGTGCAATTCACTTCCCAAAGAAACTGATGGAAATCCCTGATTTCCATGGATGACTGAAGTCCCTGGCCAGGCAGCACAGGAGAACATGGAAAAAAAAGAGCCAAACACAGAGTGCTGTTTCTGCATTTGTTTCTGTAGCCACAAAACCCATTCCTTTTTCTTCATTCTGGGGCTATTCCTTTATATGGTAGATAACTGGAGTCTCCTTTGTTTTCCTTTTTTTTTTTCTTCCTTTTTTTTTTTAAGCTTGGTCTTTAACCATCAAGAGCTCTTCTTCTTTGAGTCAAGTCCTGTACTGCAGGACTCAGTGAGGATAGGTTTTGTGATTGAGGATATAAAATGTCATGGGAGTAAGGCTGAGACCCAAAACCAAAAAGTATAAAAGGTCGATAAAGGCGAGCGGGTGGGAAAGGAAGGGCAAGGGTTAAAATGAATAAAACTGATGTGAGCCATATTATATGGTGAGTGAATCATATGGATTATGGACTGAGGACTACATAATTAAACATGTAAGGTATCAAGGTAAAGTACCAGAATACATAAAGAGGATAATTTCTTTAGTCAGCAAATGGGCAATAACAGGAAAGAATTTTTGTCTTGGGATAGTGAGCAGTTGTATAAACATATGATGCAAAGGCTTTTTCAAATAGACATAACATTGCCATATGTTCCATCAAAAAACTGCAGAGGGACTTGGGAAAATCAGAATGATTTAAGAGGGACTATACACATCTCTGCCACCACTTGGTTAGTTGAACGCAGGCAGCCAAAGGTAAGGAGTGCAGTTAAACAAGGATATGTTAAGAGACCAGAGTGTGCCCCAGAGATTCTTGCACTGAGATAATGAAAGCTCTCAAATGTCACCACGGAACTGCAGCTTTCTTTAAAACATGGCAGAGAAAATGTGCTTTCTCTAGGTGTTGGGGTCTGACATTGCATATGGAATAGCTTCTTCTGATGGATACAAGAAGCCCATTAAAATGGCTAGATATGATTGAGATAGTAGTTATTACAGCAGCTGAGACACACCAAGGTGCAAACTGATTTGCAAAAAGGAGAAATGATGACTTGAAGGTCCAGGGAACAAATATACTGCATTTGCAGAATTTTGAAATATAAGCAAAAACAAAGGAGAGCGCTGAAGGGGTAAGCTTACGCTTTTCATTTCATTTGGAAGCTTGCATTTTGGCATAATGAAAGGGACCTGCAGGAGGTCCCCCATTCTCAGCAGCAACACTAACGTATAATCCTTGGATAGATATGCCAAGTCCCCACTCAAAATTTTGACAAATTTGCCCCTACTATTCCTGTTGGGAGGGCTGCTCCAGGACTTCCCTCCTTGGAGGGCTGGAGCTGCAGATCCAACTATCCTTGATTTCTAAAGCAAGTCAAATGCAACTACAGAATGATATCAAAGAGGCTCAGTCTAAATCAAGACCTGGCTTTGGATATTGCCTCTCAGGCATAAAACCTCATCTTTACCTGAAAACATCATACTGCATTAGTTAAAATCTGTGTCCTTTAATTGATTTTTGTCTAATAGATGTATGGATGGAGCTTCCCAAATCCTTGGAGCTAATTTTATGTTTCAGAGGGACTATTAAGACTGGAAAGAGAAAATTCAGGATTTTCCTCATTTCCTGACCATATATTATACATATAAGGACCAGTCTAGTTAACAGGTGGCACGGACAGAACACGCTCCAAATACAGCTGCAAGAGAAACAATCTGCAGCACTGAACAAAAGTTACTCATTTGGGGAACAGGTTTTTTTCCTCTATTGAAACATTAATTGATTCTTTTACATTCAGAAGCTATTTTCATTTATCCCAGACACTTAACAGAAAAATAAAAAATGAGGAATTTTGGTGTGAAAACACATTTTACCATAAAACAGGCTGATTAACTTGCAGACTTAAAAAAATTAATGTCCAATGGAAGGAACTGCAGACTGGTGAAATTAGATCTAGCTATTATGTCACTACAACAGAAACTAAATTAATTTTAAGTTTTGGAATGAAAATTTTATTTTTAATTTTTGTGGGTTGTAGAGGTAGAGGGACTGGATGCTCAGGAAATAAAAAGTTCCCTATTTATCATAGGCCAGATGCAGTACAGCCAGCCATAATGCAGGTTTTTCACAATAGTCTGAAATCTCTTGGTAACTACCAAGAGTAATTCTATTATAATTCCAAAATTTTAGGAGTTTTAGTTCAGCTATAAAAATTTGCAACCTCACAAACATGAAGTCAACTCAGATGTAAACATTTTTAACCAGGATTACAGAAAAATCTACAAGTCATTCTGAAATTATAGACAAGATTTTTGTATGCTCTTTGAAAAGCAGCTTTGTTTTTCAAATAGAAAGCTGGCCAAATACATTAAAATATCACCTCCAGCACCTATCTGTAGATATATGTAAAAAAAGTCCAACCTTTGGAAACTGTTTACAAACAACAAGGACAAACAAGGTTTATCCTGGTATAAACCATGAAAATATTAGATTTCTTCCTTCCTAATTCCTGGTCAGTTTTTTAGGAGAACAAAAAAGTTTTACTGGAAATGTCATTAAGCCATCAAAATTAAGAAAGGAGTGATGGAAGGTTACACAAAGCTATGACAGATGACTTATGAATAGGGAGAGGCTCCATCTTCTGCCTCCACTTACAGGATGCAATGGAGATCTTGGGGAAGGTGTGGAAAGGGGAAGGGAGAAGAAGAGAGGGAGAACTGGTGTGGAGTGGGTAAACATAAAATCCAGGGCCCGACAAGAAGACACATCTCCAGAACAATTGCAAAGACCTAAATTACTGCTCATGCCTTTGATCTCTCCTACCTTTTCCATGGGTTGATCTAGAGCTTTCGTATCTTTTGATCTTTTGCCCAAAAGGTCTTTCTTTTGTTAGAGAGGTGTTATAAAGTTTATGAGGATGTGTTGTTGCAGGGCTGTGTGGAGTGGATGTCACGTGGACTCTGTAGGGGCATAGCCTCAACGACCAAGGCACCCTTTCAAGTCCTGTGCATTACCATCACTCACCTCTACTGACTCTCCAAGTGAAATGGAGCTATCATATGCTGGATCTTGAGCCTTTGCTGTGACTCTGTCTCTGAATTTTCACTGTTTTTTTTTCCTTAATTAATATTTTAAGGGGTCCTGAACGTTCCCGCATGCGCAGCCCAAGGAGAGGCAAGTATTCCATTTTCTCACAGATCAGATTCTGGAAGGAGGGTACCTGCTACACCTGCTCCATGAACCATGTATGAGTTACCTTCAAAAGGATGGTAGTGAAGTTAAATCACTTACTTACACTCATTTGATGCTTAGCCTTCTGCTAGAAACACCAATGGTGCCCCTGAATGACAGCTACAGCATGTCATTTAAATACTTGCACAGGAATCAGAATGAGGTCAGGTACTTCCTTCTGCAGCAGTTGCCTAATGTTAACAACTTCCGGTCACTATCTAATCAGGGCTGGAGCCAAACCTGTGACTGACAGAGTTTTAATTGCTAGTCCTCTAAATCATGCAGTTCTATCTCACTGGGAGGTGCTACCTTGAACTCTTACTATGATAATGAAGGGCAAATTCTATTCTGTTAAAGTAAATCTATTGATGTAGATATTTGAGGGGTTACCTTGTCCCTTTGTTTTTTTGAAAATTTTTTAAAGTGAGAAAGAAGGACATAGGATTATTGAAAGAACATATTTTCAAAAGAAAAAGAAAAAAGAAATATATGTCTGTGTGCATAGATCTTTCTTTGAAATCATACTGTTCTTCCCTATTTTACTGCAAAAATAAAGAATGTAAGAATGCAGGAACAGTCTATCATGCCTCACTTCTTTTGCTTTCCAGTTTCTATTTGCTCCTTTATTTTCCATACTTTAAAATCTCATTTAGCATTCTCTTGAGAAGGAGAGCACAAGATTACAATCTAACGATTGTAATGAGAATGGGTTACGTTTGTGCCATTTCCCATTTTCATTACAATCTTTGTGGCAAGAGTAATGTAACAGAATTTTTAATGTCTTATATATTGCATGAACTTTTTTTTTTCCAGTGAGCTCCTGCTACATTTCAATGGATGATGCTGTTGCAGAGTGTTGCAACTTTGATCTTTTTATAGCTTGCATTATGATCACACTGGCCATTTCACCCACTTCCCCAAAGTGGAAAATATTTTGATCTACAGCTTGCTGCTACAAAAGCCAGTCATCTACAGATACTATACATACCTAGAAAATTGTTTTCCTCCAAATCCCAACTGTGGCTGAGTACAAGATACTGACATCACCGAAACTGTGTATTTCTCTGAATGGTTCTATGGGAATTGTAGTTTGCAGAATCTGAGCAGAAGAATAGAGAATTTTGTCTATTAAAAAGTAGGGACAGCTCTCGGAGAATAGTGTGCTTCATGTGTCTGGCATGGCCCTGACTGAAAGACAACTGAAAGAGTTCCCCAAAAATATAAACCTTCCTATAAAGCTTCCCATACTGATCAATGACTGAGAAGGAGAAGAGTTGTAGATGAGGATGAAATCTCAACAAACAAGGGATCAAGACAGATTCAATGAGAGAACTGATGGTTAAACTATATTACAGAAACAGCAGATGTAAACTAGCAGTTTGTTTGGATTTGCTAATATAAGATTAATGCAAGTGATTCTTAACACAGGAGCCCAATACAGCATATGGGAAAAGAGAAGACTGAGACGGTCAGTTCAAGGAAGGCATCCCTGAGGGGATCTGTGCAGACTTTGTGTGACCAGCAATGCTTCAATGGGAAAGACAGCTCCAGCGAAGGGGGGTTTCCACCTCAAATGCTTTGGCTACCCCGAAGAGGCAGCAAGAGATTAATGACATTGACAAAAAGCTGAAAAAACTTCAGGTCTTTGGATCATGGAAGTCTACAGAGTCAGAACAACCCTAGCGTAATGTGGTGGTGGAGGAGCAAGCCTGAGGTACTGCAAGGGGGCGCAAGCACAAACAGTGGGTGTTAGAAGTGATTCTGTTGGTCGTTGGTGGCTCATCACCTCATGGGCCAGAAACACTTCTCTTATAAACAATGCAGCTTGGTGAAAAAAATTGAGAGAAAATGGCAGGGAAAGCAATGGGCTTGAATTTGAGCATAAAATCAGGCTCAGACCAATACCACAAATGCTGTTGATGTGTGTAACTTGTAGATTAACACAGACTAACACCACTGAACTTCCAAAAAATATTTCAAGAGCCACACCTGTTTGCAAGATCAGAGGAGAAGACAACGTCAGCATATCTCAGTAAGACAGCTTGCACCTGACAGTTTCATGTTCCTGGTCAGGAAGCTTTATTTTCTTGATGCATAGGGTGGAATCTGGCATCCTTCAGAGCAGTGCCTACAGAGATATCCACAGCTCAGCAAAGCAACGGGTGAGGGAGAATGACATCCTCATTATGATAACATTCAACAGACAACCTTCAGATTTTGAAACTCTGGGCAAAGTCATTCATGAAAAGACACATGAGGCTAGGTTTCACACTTTACAGACTGGAATCCAGTTTTAATCTTGCCACTTGTCTGTGCAATTTCTGCTGCACTTGATATAAGCTGGGCACATCTACACTAAGGCTTGTTTTTTTTCCCTTTGAGTCTAAATTTAACATTGCAGACCCTGAGGATAAAACCAGTTGAGCCCTTTGGAGAGAAAACGTTCATCCTCTTTATCAGAGTGGCTTTCCCGGTGGCTTTCACTTCAGCAAGAAGAGTGTCTGGGATAATTGCTCTTTCCACAGAGGATCAATACTGTGTAATTAATCAAGATGAAATCATTCTTTGCACTTCTCCAGGTTTCATCCTTGAGACATATCCTCAGATTCACTGGCTCCCAGAGATAGTGACACTCTCCTACCACACTACCCCAAAACGCCCTGGGGGCAAAAGCATCACAATCCAGCTGTCCAGAGGCTAACCTGACATATCTTAATAGTACAAAAGAGACAAGAAGGCCCAGATGCCTCTTTATTAGGCACCATCCTCTCTGCAGGGACAACAAGGCCTCAAAATCTACCACTTTTAGAGTAACATTTGCATCAAGAGACTTTTTTTTCCCTCCCAGGAAACATGCCACCAAACTTGCAGTGATTACAAAGCAGAAGCATGCACTGTGGAAACATATCTAACAGAACCCCAGGTCATCGTGAGAATCATTCAGCTAACATTGCTGTGGTTTGCAGAGTTTGCTTAGCTCGGCTTGATCAGATGCATCTCACATTTCTGTTTAATTTCTTTTACAAGGTCAGCACAATTTTAATCCAGTGCCTGATATGAAATGGCATAGGAAGTCATTCTAAAATGCACTTTGTACAAGGAAACAAAATATGAAAATTTAGTTTTAAAGTCATTTTCATCTATAGCACGTCAGATTTTTTTTTTTAGATTTCAAAATGCCAGAGGGGGAAAACAAATAAAAAGACTATTGAATCAATTTTAATGGATTTGAGACAAAATGAAACATTTCAAGCAGTTCATGTGACCTGGAAATGTTCCCTTTTTAATATATATGCTTCTTTGTTTTATCCTAATTTGGGCCAAAAATACCAGAATTTGTCGCAGTCAAATAAGTTATTCCTACTTCTGTTTAAGATTCTTCTTGACTGTCAGGCTGTCTATCCCTCTCTACTAAGCACAATCAAGACAAAATGCCTCCTAAAAGGATTGCTGACCATTCTGGCATCACTGAAATGAAGTAGCTGGTGGAGACAATTATAAATAATATATTTGGTTGTGTTTATTACAGAAAGATATTAAAAGACTGACTGGAATTTTCCATCAGTTTGGGTAAGCAATGGGGACATTTTAGTAGACCTGGGCTTAGAAAACAGCTTTGGCTCAAATGATTGTGCTTTCATTCAGTTTACATTAAATGGAAGGATAAACAAAAGCAAGGCTGGAACTAATGTTCTCAATTTCAAAAGGGCAACCTTTGATGGACTAAGTGCTCTGAGCACCCTAGCCGCTGAATTCAACACACTATCTCCAGGCTCCAGGCACTCCGGGCCTTCAATGGGGAAGAGGCCTGAGGATACTTCAAATCAAAGGTGCTAGAAAGATCTCAAAGCTGTATGCCTAGCAAAAGAGGCAAAAGAAGGGTCTATGGACCAGTTGGATAAAGAGGCACTTAAAGAGCCATTAGCTCAAAGTTTAATAAGAATAATAACATTGAACAGAAGTGCGAGGGGAAGATAGATAATGGGAATGAGGTTTTACCAAGCTGGAAACAACAGCAAAAATCTAAGAGCTTAATCCGCTCTAGTTGGAAGGAACTGGATAATCTCATTCAGAATTCAAACAGAACTGGCACATGAAACTGCAGGAACAGTAGCAGGTATTCATGACAAGCCTATCAACTCATGGGATTCAAAAATAGCAAATGCGGTACCTGCAGTTAAGGGGGAGAAGGAAAAAGATCTGACAATTACATGTTAGTCTGACCTCAACTGTCTGAAGGCTTTGGAACAAATTTTGAAAGAAAAAAGTAATTTAAGTCATGGAGATAAACGAGAAATGGACTAAAAATATTGCCAAAGGGTTTGGGTTTGCTGAAGGTGGGTTGTTTTAGACTAACTTGATAGGACTTTTGTAAGATGAATGATTTTCTAGACAAAGAAAATGTGTTAGGTCTAACTTATCTGGGCTTCAGCAAAGCATTTAATAAGACACCAGGTGGGAAATCATTTCGTAAACTGGAGAAGATGGGTATTCTCAGAGGAACTGTTTAGTGGGAACCTGCTGAATGAAAGATGACCATTGGTAGTACTGAAAAGAGAATTTTTGGGCTGAAGGGGAGGCATGAATGAAGTTTCCCCAGGATCAGTTTTGGGATCTTTCTTTTTTCTCACTTTCCTGATAGCTTGGATATAAAAAGGGAGTGTACTCAGTTTTGGGGCCCAGAGTGGGCTACTGATGATTGTATATAGCTAAGGAATTCTGTCAATATGGAAGAGTATCAGAGCAGCAGACAGAAAGAATGGATATATTTGAGGAATGGAATAAAAGAAAAGTAATTCAATAATACATAAGGTCATGCACAGAGGGACTGATACCATAGCTGCTGTAAACGGCTGAGATGCAGTTAAGCTGGTCTATCAGCTAATGACAGCATGAGTGACTCAGAGCTGCCAAGGGGACCTGTACCTGAAAAGCCAAAATCTAGCACATGACAGGCAAGATAGTTCCAGCAGAAACAGAAGAGTATTAAGATAACTGTACAAAGCAGTGCTGCAATGAGATCTGAAATACTGTCTACTGCTCTGGCTACACACATTCAAAAGCCAGAAATTGAAATTGCAATTGGTGTGAGGAAGGCTATGAAGACGCTTGGGAAATATAGAGTTAATCTTACTAAAAAGGCTGGAGTTTGGCTTATTCAGCTAGCAAAATGATATCTGAAAAGATACAGAACTGCTCTCTACAGATACACAGGAAGTAAATACCTTCTGTAGAAGAATAAATAAAGACCTACTTAAGCCAACCACTGGGCAAGAACAACTACATATAAACTGTCTTCAGATGAATTTGATCTGGAATTTAGGGAAAATATTTCCAACCCTGTTACATCCTTCCAAGTGGAAGAGCAATGTCAACCCATCAACCTGATAAATTCTTCCAAAGATGGAGCTTGGTCACTGTATGACAGGATTTATGTGACACGGTGAATGCATAGGAAGGGGATTCTTAGCCCTCTGCCAGACTGATGTTCCTGTTTCCAGCTACGTTTCAAAACAGAAAAGTGTTTCCCTTTCCCTTTCCTCGAGAAAAGGATTGCAGTTTGGCATATACACAATCATATAAACTATATATGCAGAAAATTTTCCTCATGATTGAGGAAGGAGCAGCAGGAATTCACATGGGTGGTGTGGGACAGGGTGCCTGTGAAGGGCAGAGAAGAGATTTCAGAGACAGCAGCATTAGAAGACATTGGCTGAAACAGTGTTTGCCGTTACTGTCTTCTCTGCTCATCACCCCTCATTACTGAAAGGAGTAAAATGCAAGTAATGGATGGTCCTATGAAGGTCTATTGAAACAAACCCTTTATTAACCACATTATTGTCCCTTTAAAGCATAAATTATTTTGTACTTCCAAATGCTAGAATTTAAACAGTCTGAAATGCAGGCAAGAATGACATTTGATGTCATGAATATTGGAAAAAATCCATAAAATTTGTTGGTTAGATGGCTGAAGAAAGTAGGTGTGGTGGAGAAGCAAGAAAACAGCTTGGAAACAATCCTGCTATTAGGAAGAGGTGATAAAATAGGGAAGCCACTTAGGCAGGAAAAGGGCACAAAATGCTACAAGGAAAGGAAAAGATAAGCAGGGGAAAAAAAAGAAACAGAAACTTAGAGCAACATCAAAAGTAATTCTAACATGAAATATGTGATCAGCTGCCATGGTGCTCTTGGGGGCCCTGAGGGGGACCTGTCAGAGGTGAAAGGAGTTAGTGGAAGCTTGCCAGCCACTCAGCTGTGCCTATTCGCCCTGCTAGTGATTTAAGTTGAGATGCCAGGGTGGTGGCTGAGTTACAGGTATACATCCACTTCTGCTGGTGCTACTTCCAGGGCTGTTGCCTTTAGCAGAAAAGGACAGGACAGGTAGCTGGGGAGGAAGAGAGAAGTGTTAAAACTCTAGAGCAAAATGCCCTAAAAGTGACCCAGCAGACCCTCAGAAGAACACACCAGGAATCAGGGAACTGGAGCATCACCATGAGAATAAGGGAGAAAAAGGATTTTGGAAGCTCCACAGAGGGTGAGGTAAACAAGCAGTCAGCTGTGACAGAGAGCCAAAGCAATGAAGAGGCATAATAATATATAATGTTATTTCAAAAGAACAGATGGGAATAGGGAATTGATAGTGAAACGATTAATACTAGCAATGAAAGAACTAAATACCTTTAAAATGCACAATGTTTAATAAGAGTGAAGCCAAAGACTCAAAGCAATTCATAAATAACAAACAAGAACATACACAGTGGCAATAAGAGATAAAGAGAAGCAAGGACCTAAATATATGACAAATGCCTGCTGATGGAAATGAGGATAGCTTCAAGGGGTAAGGAAGGGGTAAGGCTGAGCCTCAGGGTAAGCCTTGAAAGTGCAACCTGGGAGCTGTATCTCTCTGAGCTGGTTAGCAGCTAGGAAGTCCCTGCAACAGCATGGGAAAGAAAGGGTGACCTTCAGTGCTGCCCCAGTTGTACCAGAAGGTGCATCTAACAGCAGCTGCGGCTGCCCGAGACCTGGAAGGCAGCCCAAAATGTTAGGCTGGCATTAGTTATGTGTGACCTGCTTTACTCCAGGCCACTGCCAGCCCACTCCCCTGAGGTCTCATTGAGCTTGGTCCCAGCAGCCTTCCTGCGAAGGCTGGCGTCCCACCACACTTGCCCCAGCTGCGAGAAAGAGGCCCCCACACCAAGCAGCCCTGCTTTCTGCAGCTGCGTCTTTAAAATGTGGTTTCTCATAGGGGCTTCTGAGTCCTTCGGTTCTCTGAAGTTCCCTCGCATTCATTTCTCCTCCACTGCAAGTTTTAACTTACATTTATGTTAGAGTTCCAGTAGCTAATGTTGATGCTATAAATTGCATATACAAATTCCCTGATTTCATACACAAATTAACTCATGGGTGTGCAGCTTTGTATACCTTGGTGCTTATTTACACGGTCTCTATAACTATTAGGGAGTTGACTGAAAGGGGCAAGAACATTATGAAGGCAAGAAAGAAAGAGAGCTGTATTTGTGCATTTCTGCCCAACTCCTGGTGAAGCTGTGGGTGTCTCGTAAGTTTTTATGAGCTTATTTTTGAAAACTTAGCTATAGAAAATTCTGAGCAAAATTGCCAGCCTGTGTTCTGCAGAAAAACGGGGGTAAAGGTGTGGAAGACTGGAAGTGATACATATTGACAGCATCTTATTAGAAAGCCTAGGGAAAAAGGATGTTCATCACAAGCAATTAAATTAGTGAGTTGAAGTTACCATTTCTCAGCTGAGATGCAGCAACTGCCCTTTTATTTCCCAGGCACTTCTAAATGTAAAGAAAAAGACATTAATGTAAACCACCAACTCCTGTTAGTGCAGCTAGTGCAACTTCTAATTGGTTGAGGTACACCTGCACTGGGACACCTGGGGAGCAGGAGGCAAAATTGAGGTGTTTCCCAGTGGTATAGGGGGAAGACAGGTTTGGCTGGATTTGTTCTGATTTTTTTTCTCCTGCTATATAGCAAATTCTTTATCAGGTTGCCAAGATTTTGCATACAATGAGTCATTTGTGTGGTTTTCTTGTTGGATATGTTTTTAAATTGCTGTAATGGATCCATTTGAGAAAACAATAGGGAGAAATTAAAAATACGTATTTAAAAAAGAATTAAAAATGAAAGGAACAGATGTGTACCATGCATGACATATGAACTTTCAAATGCTAAGTAAAATGCATACATTACAATAAGTGGATAAGTGGTACATATACATCAGCATTTTCCATTCTTTTTTTCTTTAGACTTGCATTTTAGATATACATAAATTATTTTTCCTTTTGTTTTATCCCTTTTTTAAAATCAGAATATTCAAACATCCTCTTTAAGAAGCAGAAGAGGATGAAAGATTGCATTTGGCAGGTCTCTTTTGTGCTATAATTTGTTTCTTTGTGGAAATGCAGCAAAGGGTGACTTTTATTATGTGTTAGGTAAGAATCTGCATAGAGCAACTTCCAGCTGTTGACCATGCGATTAGGCCGTTAAAGTGCAAAAATCGCTGTTTACAAATACCCATAATTACTATAATTTTCATGCAAAAATCTATACTCACCTAAAACCAGACCACATGCCAGTTCTTTCCTGGCCAAAATGGCTATTTCTTTCTGTTGTGAAGTCTCAGTCACATATTGAAAAAATATCTGCAGAATAGAATATATTTTGACTGCAGAAATAGATTTTGCATGAATAGACTCCTGAGGCATCCAACAGTTTCAATAATGTTTTCTATTCCAGGGGAGCAAAAAATATTTTTCCTTGATAGCATTTATTTTATATTCACTGCACTGGTATTACTTTTTCAAAATTCTGCCAGCGAAGACTTATCGTATGTGGGTGCCATTGCTGTAACATAAAGATAAGGATGGAGGCTTATTCCACTCATAAGCTCATGAGTCTGTAAATTAGAACTATCCTTCATAGTACAATGCATTTTACCAATCCAAATATTTTTCTTAAAGACAAGACAGGAGTTTTTTCTTGGAAGTATTTTCTTTCAGTGACTTAAGGAAGCATATTCATGGACTAGTTACGAAAGGAAAGACACAAACAATGCAACACCACTGGCTTCTCTGGATGAGGGAAGAGTCTGCATTATTTCAACAGCCTCAGAATCAGTCACTGGAGAAGCTGCCCTAAGCAGGAAAAATGCTGTCTGGGGAGCAGGAGATAAGATAAAATAGAAGCAAGGACCTTAGAGGACAGAACTGCATCCTAATTTGATGATCCAGGTGCAAATAAATGGCTCCACTCATTTCAAAAATGGGGCAGGCTACATATCCAGATCTGAATTTGGATTAAAACATCAGAAATGTTCAGGCCTGTGATTTTGTTACTGGCCAAATGACTATGATTATTACAATCAAACGTGATAATACAATGACATTTTACCTAGGGGCAGGAGCTCAGGTGAGATTAAAATGAGAACTGACTCGAGCCTTCACCAGGAAATTGAATCTAACCCTTTTTGAAGTTAAACATTTTGATATAAAATTTTTCATCGTAAGGCTGACCTGCATAAAATGACTGAATTCTCAGTGTACTGCTAACTCTTTGTATGCTACAGTTAAATAGTCCCAGAGATGGGAACCAGATTAACTTTGAAATTTCCATCCTCCCCTCACAAACAGCAGTTCAGCTCCTCTCATGGCAGCAGAAGTTTGCTGACAACCCTCAGTATTTTGATCATGGTGCTGTCTAGATCTACTAGGAGCAGAAATAATGATACAGTGGTAAGAACCCTAGTGGCTGGCCTACACTGGTTCCCTCTCCAATGCTATTAGTGATGAGGCTCAAACAATAGCAATAGCACTGGGGAATTCAAGGGAAGAAAAAGCTAGTGATGTCAAGACCCGTCTGGTTCTCTTCAAGTCATTGTGCTGTGCGTTGTAATATTAAACCCCTTCTACGTTATGGGCTAAATTATGGGCTTCTCAGAACTCTTTGCCCAGCAAGAGACAATGTATTGTTCCACAGATTTCAGGCCAAAGGGAACCATAAATCATCCAGTCTGATCTCCCCTATAATCATTAAGAAGCTTTTATGTTCCTTCCACGCATCCCTGTATTAACCTTAAAGACTTAAGTTAGAAAAAAATATTTCAGCTTTTAAAATACTAAACTATTGCCTGACACAGGTAGAGAACAGGAAATGTGGAAGTGCCACCAACACACCAGGCTTCTGCTGGGGCAGATGTGCCTGGATTTCAACAGGAGTCCCAGGCTGCAACAGAAAATGAGAAAATCCAATACTCCCAATTGCCAGTTTGTCCCAAAGGGAAATTTCCTGCTGACTAATCTAATCCTCTGTTGAATTCTCTTAAAACTGAACTGGAGACATATCCAGATGTCCTCTTTTTCCAGTGGTTTCTTAGACCAGCTCTCCTGGCATGTCCCCATGTTCACAGTTCAGCAGTTTGCATTTTGATGTTCCCTGCCCATTACTGTAGCATGCTGCCATGAGTTTCCCTCAGTGGCTCTGCCCTTTTTTGGCTCTGCACCAGTCAGCTGCAGACTCCCAAGAGGATAGATATGCTAGGCATGGAAACATTTGTCTTTCCAAAAGACCTGCCATTAATCTGTGCATCTGTTAGCACTCTTTCTAGAAGTTGCATCATCACTGCTTCTGTAAGCCTCAGTGTAGAATAAAGTCCCATTGTTGTAGGCCTGAATCACTAAACCATCAGATCTGCCCCAAAGAGCTTACAGCAGACATATGAGAGGGAGAAGAGATAATAAACCAGCAGGAGAAGCCCAAGGTCACAATGAGATGATAATGGCAGATGCAATAAGCAGTGGTAACAATACACAAATGATCATGCCCGTTGCCCTTTGTTAGCTCACTTTTGATACCTTGGCCTTTGCTATTTTTAGTGACATTAAGAACTAAAAGGGGAAATTACCCACAAAAGAGGGCATTAACCACTTTGTCTCTACAGCCACACTACATATTTTGTGCTTTGCTCTAATTGTACAGTGCAGGCTCCATTAAAGTCAATGGAAAGTCAGGGTGTCCCTGGTGGATTATGCTGCAGTAGAGTAGTTTGAATTTAATCTGGGGTTGGATTTAACACATTTAAAAGAGAGCAAATTCACTGTTAAGTCTAACAGTCCAGTCAATACTTCAAACTGATGTTTCTTACTCTGGCTCTGTATTTTTATATTCTGACAGAAGGCAGAAATAATGTACATGATTGTCCCATGATTACTGACTCCATTCATAACCATTTTTTCTAAAACACAAAAGAGAGACAGATGCCCTGTGCTCAAAGAACTGCCAGGGAATTTTGGTGCTTCTTTGAAAACCCCACATACGTTCAGCAAAAGGTAGAAAAATACCAGGAAAACGATTTGCTGACTATTAGGTATTAAAGTAGAGTGGCGCCTACTACCAAGTCTAAAATACTAACCAGTGACTCAAGCATTCCTTGAAAAAACCAGTCGACCTCCATCTTCAAAATATCTTTTCCTCCCACTACTCTAATTAGAAGGCCATTTCTGAACTTCCCTGTTCTAACGTTTAGTAAGATGCACCCAATTTTGAGCCTTAATTGATTCAAGGTCAATTTATGCCCATTTACTCTCATGTGAATTTTGCCCTCTGCTTTCATGGATCTTTAGTTTTCCTGGTGCTAATCACCTGGAATCTTTATGGATGAATATCACTGGTGTGAATCTACCAGCAATATAGTAATAGGCTTGCCTTTAATACCAAACAACAAAAAGGTTGTAGGGGAGGGAGCAGAAACTGGAGGGCAGCAGCACTGTGGGAACTGGACTGAGGCTGGGAAAGGTCCCTGGGCTTCCCTGGGTAAGAGAAATTTGGGGAGAGTGGAAATGAATCTGCAAATTTCAAAGTGTAATGTGTATGGAGGCTGTTTCTCTCTTTCTCCTTCAAGATACCATCCTCCCCTACTGCGGCAGAGGTCTCACTCCTAACTCATCCTGTTTCCAAGATCCATCAGCCCATTTCCCCGCACCCTTCCTCCCTGTAGCTGCCTGCCTGGCTCTCTCCCTCCACTGAAACCTTTCTTTCAGATGCCCCAACCAACCACAGCTGCCCCAAGTCACAGGCCTGCACCTCCATAACATATAGTAAGAGAAAAGGAAGAGGAGGGCCAGAGCTTCTCCAAGAGCCCAGGCGCACAGGACATGCTGTCCATCTTGTTTCTAAAGGCTGGAGGAAAGAACAGAGAGCCTGCAGTGAAATTGGTTACACATCCATTTGCACCCTTCCTTCAGCAGCAGCCCCAAGAGCTTGAGCACGTCTGAAGCTGTTGCTCCTGCTGTGACAGTCAGTCACAGGCTCCTCTGGCAAGGACGCAGTCTGTCGCCCAAGGCCCATGCCTGAAGATTTCTCTGGCTTCCGACATCTGCCTCTGTTTTTCCCGACAAAATAAGCTATGTTTCTTAGTTTCCTGTAATAAGACAGGCTGCCCCTCCAGTCTTTCTGGCAGCTCTTCTCTTCACCAGCTCCAGTCTGAGATCACTTTTTCCTTACACATATTTCTGAGCCCTTCCTGGTGCCTGGTACCGGCACATGCCTCATACATCCTGAAATCACATTTGGTTTTTCTTCCCAACTACACCACGCTGGTGAGCCACGCTGGGTATGGACAGATGTGCTCCCTTTGCCTGTGCTCTGAGCTATACTCGCTCTGATCCAGAAGCTGTTTGACTGCATGAGTGTTATATTATTCCTGAATTAACACCCTCTGCCTCCCAATGGGCCTTATTAGCTGAGGCACAAACCTCTCTAACATGGCTGTATGGTTTCTGTCCCAGAGACGGCTCGTATCTGGCCAGTTTGCAGTATCCATCCATCTGCCCCCTCCATATAGATATAGCATAGCACTCCTGTGATTAGCCAGGATACCTGCTCCCTTACCTTTTCAACATTTTCCAACTGATTGCTTTCTTCTCTATCCCCATTTTAACGTTCAGTTCTACCTGCAGGTCGTTTTTTCACCAGCTACGCAGTTAGTCAGAAAGAGGCCTTTTACAGAAAACCCCACCATACATATAAAGCTATCTTCAATAAAAATCTCAGAACTTCAATCTGGGAGCAAGAGACTTTCTCCTCCTTGCAGTGATGAGACTGCTAACTCCAAGGTATGTACCACACATGACTGTACAAGAAAACCTCATTGACTAATGCCACAACCTGGAATTCATGCCAGATATTTCAAATCTCAGCCCCATCAGATCCTGGTTCACAGTCTCAGAGCTGTTCATTCAGCACAGAAAAAAAGACTTATGCTCTTGATATTTATACCTTTGCTGCCCTTATGCATTTCTGTATCATTTGAGTCAATGTTTCGCTTTACCTGGGTTCAGATTCTCCCTCTTCCTTCTTACATAAGGTCTAAATGGCTGAAAATATCCATGAAATGGAGATATACCTCTTCATTTAAAGCTGGAACCTTTCTAATGATTACATTAATACCCAGGGTTCTGTGGACACCTGAGACACCCTCTGTCCTAAGCAATACAGCCTTGAAGAGCCCGCTAGTCAATAAAATAAAATACCCATTCTCTTTAATTAACATATGAAATAAACACAATCTGTGACACCTAGTGTGCAGCAGCAATTAAGAGGCATTGCTTAGTTAAACCTCCTAATACCTCATTTAAATATGCAATTAAGGGATAATTGCCTTCAATCAATAAAAAATTGAAATATTTTGCAGGGACCTCAATTATTTTTTGTGAGGCTTTCTACTTTGTACTTGGTCTGGGCTAAGCCTCCAAGTCTTATACCACTTGTTAAAGAAACATAATTCTTTTCAGCATTCCATTGATTTATGGCTTTTATGCATCCTACTAACATCAGGAGAATGTGATGCTAACACTAAGCTCATGCAAAGCATTTATTTTTGCATTTTCAATGATTTCCATTTTCTTCAAACTATCTGTTCTAAGTTCTCCTTGGATCATCTTCCTTTCCTGGTCCACACAGAGTTGTTTGTGTCTTTTTGCGCAAATCTTTATATGCACAGCTCCCCTCACAGACATCTTGACAATTCTTTTGTAATGTAATTGTTTTCCCATTTTTCAATATCTGCTTGCAAACAAGGAGTACTTCACTTCAACACAAGTACTAGCAATTTGAACCATACATCCAGCCCCTCTCCCTGCCTACACACAAATCAATCCTCAGTAAAACAAGACAGATCTGTGAATCAAACAAGGAACAAAGTCAACCATCATCTTTCCTCTCAAGGCAGGAAATTAGCAATGCAAATATATAGGCTCATCTAAGAGGTCCTTGAGTGCACTCCATCATGGCACCTCACATTGTCATCAGCCACGGAACAATCAGAATAAAGGGGAAAATATTTTCATGCTTAATAATTGAATTATGTGGTTAAAGAGACAAGACCTGCAAAAGTAAGTGAGATGGAAAAAAAAACAGGAGATAAGTTCTGACAGGCATTTAGAAGCATCTAATAAACACCAAAGAAAGCAGTGTACTGTACTGAAAGGGAAACCTCAGCACAGGCTAGGATCCATGTGATTTTACAGCTAGCTAGCACTAATATTACATTATTTGAACATGTTGTGGCAATCATTGCTGAAGTCAAAACCTCCATTTGGATTATTCCTGCAGAGGAGGAAGGTCAGCGAGGAAGCATTTCTTGGCTTCAAGAGATGAGAGCCCCAAATTGGTCTGCTATGTGACTTTAATTAAACCATTTCACTTCTTCATGCCTCTTTTTCCCACCACACTAGGTCTTCAGGCCTGAAAGGCTAACTGAGCTGGCTTCAAGCAAGGGCTATGTCCTTAATACTGCTTTCCACTTTTCTTATCTAAGTGATAAAACTGAGCCTGGATTTAAGACGTGCCTTTAATTAACAAAACATACCTAATAAAACAAGACTAGACATGCTACAGTCTCTCTCAGATGCATGCATTCCTTGTTGAAAGTCTTCGATGGTCTTCATTTTAGAGATTGCGATAGGTTGTATCAGTGTGGCTTGTATTGATATAAAAGTCAGATGCAAAGTGCTGCATAATGTAAGCGATAGAGCACAGTAGAAGTTTTTATCCCAGTTTTTGATAAAGCCTTGCTGAAGTGTTATATTAATTTGTGCTTGCCTTGTTCTTGCTCCCTCTATTATAAAATGCTGTCACTGGCTGGTTCAGTGACATCTGCTCACTGTGCTGAAAGATGCACATAAAAATGTAGAAAGTCTGAAAACTGTGTGTATAATTCTGATGAACATAAAGATCATGCAACAGCACTGCATATTTCTAAAGAAGGAGGAGCTCCTTGATTGCAAGAAATACGAATCTTGATCATTAGAAAGACCTAGAAACCATTTAAGTAATTATAAGCTTTATGACTTCCATCACTTTTGGAATACCCATGCCTTTTTCTACTATCTGACTTTCTAAGGCATTCATCCCCTTTAGTCAGTAGGTGATTGCTAGATTTAGATTTAGTCAGATGATGACTGCTCCTGCTCCCAAGATGTTTTTTCAAGATAAGGACCAATTCGCTGGGCTTAGAAATAATTTTTCCCCCTTCTTGGCTGTACACAATGGCTGTCAGTAGACATCTGCTCCAGTTCTCAAATTCTTATAATGGCAGATGTCTTGCAGAGAACCACTGATGCTGTGTTAGATAAACCTCAGAAACAAAGTATACAGGAATTGTATCTGGTTTACCAGAACAACGGGCCCATCATGAGCTGGGCTAAAGAAGATCCCTTTGCGTTAATAGTTCTTGGTGGTTGATTTTTTTTTTTTTTAATGTGCTAACCATTTTCTCAGTTATCCATTTCTCACCTATCCAGACCTTGTGAAACTGCAGCCTGTCAGCCTTTCTTAGTTATGTAAACAGGTTAAAATTCCTGGTAGTGATGAACCTGTCTCTGCAGCAAGAAGCCTTATAAAAAGAAATCTTTATGAAGACACATCTCTGAATATCATCGTCAAAGCAAGCAGAAAGCTTCACTAAATATTAGGCAAGAATTAACTAATAAGATGCATACATCATTTGCCCCTTCTTGGGCTAATTTCTGGTTTAATATTGTCCCGTTAGTTGTAGATGGGTTTAGCACAGTCTTCAAAAGGATTGTTTAACAGCCGTAGAAGAAAATTCCTCAGTGAACCTGGGACTGCTGCCTTCCTCTCAGACTGACTTACTCCTTTTCCTGAGCCTAGACAGCAGGGGAAATGAGAGGTTCAACTCTCGAGCCCAACCGAGTTCAGAGCCTTGCTGATAAGTCTGACATGGGATGCTGGTGAAAAGTATTTATCTTTTGTGATTTCAGGTATGGACACCTGCCTGACACAAACCCAAAAGTTATCACCGTTCTCTAAGAACACAACACTCTCATATTCCAAACACCGCTGAAGAGCCATCATAGGGTCACAGGTTTTACCCACTGCTATCCTAGTTTAACCTGGGCCAAGCCTGACCTGGATGGCTCATCAACCAGTTACCAATTATCTGAGCTGAGCTAGTCCCTCAAGGTAGCAATGAAATGGAAGCCGTTATATCATCACTGCGGTTTATTTATTATTATGAATGTACAGGCAACCAAGTCCTGTAGGATCTCATTCATTTCCATATAAGGTCACAGAGAAAAATCTGCTGCTCTCGTTTACACCTGTCAACACCAATGAAAGGAGTGGAGTGGAATGGATATAACTGAGAGCAAAATTAGCCTACAATGCATAAGTATTGTCCTGTGTTACTTGCACGCTGCTTTCCATGTACGAATTGATACATCAGCTGGGTAAATGATGTATCAATTGAGACTGAGACACAGAAGAACATGTGTATTTTTGCTCTTTTATCTGCTATCAGTTTGCATCAAAGGTAAAATGACTGACCTGAAAACAAACCAGTTTGCAGGAATCAAGCTGCAAAATGTCATTACCCAGCTCATCTCTCCAGGAAGATGTAGTAGCCTCAGAAAAGTTGTTTTCCATCTGGTCCTAAATTTTCGTAACGAATCAAAGCAAACAATATTCTGAGTATAGTGAGAATGTACTGCTTGATAATAATGAAAAATGGTTATCATAGTGGAATTCAAATGTACTGCCGGTTCAGAACACCACCAGTCTGATATTTCCAGTAGACATATGGGACAAGAAGCAGTTCCTGGTCCAGGAGGGTGTGGGTCTTCCCTTGGTGATGTGTTACATCTGCCAGCCATGGTGGATGCCTCAGACATCAAGGGGCATCTTAAAAGGCAGTTGACATCTCTGCTTAGGCAACTGAATTGAGTCCGTACAGATAGGTGCGTCTTAAGTAGTCTGCTAGAGAAACAGTAAAAATATAACGTCTATTCAAGGTTGGTCTTTATGGCAAAGCTAAATAACACCGCATTAAAAATCCAGGGGCACATGGAGAAGGCCAGCAAAGGTGACTGAGCTGGTCATAGAATTGGTCTTTTGTTCAGGTCTGAAAGCATGGCTAGATTAGATAATTTTATGGCATAAACATTTTGGCAAGGTACGTTAATCCAGTGTCCTGGCCAAATTGTGTTTGTACTTTAACGCCAATTTGTGTTCAAAATTATTTGAACTAATTACTCTTCCTTTCTTAAACTGTTGGGCGGTATTTTTGTGCTCTTTTGAGCAGCTTTCTTTTGCAACTCAAGGAGTGTGAGACTATCCTCCTACGTCGATATTCTTACCATACCTCCTTCCATAATAACTTAACTTCTCTTTCTGAGTGAAACATGCTACAAAAACAAGGAATTATAATAGACAGGCTGATGGATATATATTTTTTTCCTTTAAGGTGAATCACAAATACTCAGTTTTCAGTCTGATGCCACTAATAGTGCTAAAACACAGGAATGATACTTAGTAGTTTTGATGTACAGAATGGTGCTTTTGGAGCAAAAATAGTCTGCTTTGGTCCCCAGCTGTGATTAGGAAGTTTCACACATTCCCTGGTGTATAGCACAGTGGCAGGAAATAGCTCCTAAAGGGCCACAGATTTGCTGTTTAATTTTTTTAATTACTGCTTATTTAGGAAACATAAATACTTTTACAAATCATTACCATATAAGTATGAAATAAACACTAATTTTAATTAAAAATGAAGCTATCACTTTTTCACTGAGACAAACACTGTGAGAAACACTAAGCCACTCTTTCTGTAAGGTCTTTGCAAGGACAGATCTCTTTTTATCACCCAGGATGCCTCTATCCAGGGGTTTTCCTTGGGCTGAGAGGCTACAATGTTTGCAGTTCAGGAGCTTCTGAGCTGTGGTACATATTGTATGGATCTAAAGTACAGCAGAACAACAAAAGACTACCTGTTTTTTCTTCTCCAAGAGAAAGCAGACCTGATGTTCAGAAAACAAAAGCTGCCATAACACTTAAATATCCCTTCAGAGAGCTGCAACCTCTGTGTGAGAGGGTTTGATATTACTTGCTATTAAGATACAGCTGGACTTGTAGCCTTCCATGAGATACTCCTCAAGGAGACTATTCAAGTAATATTAATACACTGCCTGAAAATGTGGGTGGTTTTTTGGAACAGCTATGTATGGCTGAAACAGCCAAACTCTTCCCACCCTTGGGTTTTCTTTTTGGAAGTGATTTTTCCATTTGTTTTTTTTTTTAATTTATTTTTTACCGTTTGCATTCAGCTTAATTGATTGGAAAGGAATAATAAGAATGCTGGAGGATGTAAAACCCCGAGGAACCCCAAGCTGTATGTTAAGTTTGTGCCTACCAGCAGCTTTAATCTCAATTAGTCCAATTTGTGAATGTTTGTTTGTTTTTTCTTATTCACAGCCAAGCTAAAAACAAAATTTAACTCTGAATAGTTAGTTATAATAGTAGAAAATTACTAAGAGGCACTTCAGCTCAATGGTTTATCTTTAAAGAGTTGCTCCATCTCAAATCAAAGTTCTGTTAAGGCATCAATCCCAGCATCAGCTAGGCTGCGCAGCAAGCTCTTGGTTTTTAGAGTCCTAATTGAAATGGGATGAAACAAGATAAAGGATAAAATTAGGGGCCAGGAGATCTCCAGGGCCATTCCCTGCCATCACTGGCACCATGTTCTGTAAGGCTGTTGCTTAAAATTAGTGAGCTTCTGGGAAAAGCAAGGAGATTTTCCTCTCTCCACTCTCCCAAGACCTCACCGTTCTGCATGAAAACTTCCTCAGAGGGCTCTGCCATCCTGAAGACACTGCTGCTCAGCGTGGACTCAAGGATGACAAAACATCTCTCAAGTTTTTATGTCCAATCCCACAGGTGCAGGAGCCTGGGGGGCAAAATTCCACCTCTTCCTTGCAAAGGCTACTCCACAGACTCTTTCCTGCACCAGTCCTGTTTCAATTCACCTTTGAGTGGTCCTTGCTGTTACTAATCCTGTCTCCAAACACACTGTATGGCACAGGAGATCCATCAGAGAGGACAAGGTGCACGTGCCCCACTGCTGCAACAGCACAGGCCAGCTCTGAACTGCAGGTGAGGTCCCATGGGAGGCCAACTACAGAGGAGCACCAGCTCATGGGTGCTCCTCAACAGGCATTCCCCACTTCTGCCACTGTATAAAGCCTCTCCCACACGCTGAAAGAACAAGGCTTGCAGCTGAAACAGCCCTTTATAGCTGGATCATGTGCTAGCAAAGGTTTAATCAACACACAGGAGCATAGCTCTGCCTTAACATTTCTCACATACAGCAATGGTAGGTGCTGATTTTGGGGGTGTTGATAAGGCAGATGTTTCTGCTCTTCCATTGATTTGGAAAAGCTTGTTCTACATGAGGCGAAATACCATTCAAACTGCTCTGCAGTAGAGCCAGATCAGCCCCCTGACTCTTAATGTACCTGAAATGTGTGAAGAGAGCTGGGAATGTGTGAATCCAACCTGGGGTCCACAGTCGTGCTAAACATTTAGTGGCCTGGGCAAAACACCCACCACAAAGGCTGCTGCCCCCCCCATGTCTCCATCCCCTTTCCAAGAAACAGGAGCTCATTCTGGACTACCCAGCTGTTGCTTTCACTGCTCAAGCTGCCACAATCCTCCTCGCCTAGCCCTGAATTAATGCTCCTCCTAAAGCTGTTGCCTTCTGCAAATTCTGTCATTTTCAATGAGTCTTATGCTGTAATTTAAAAGATAGCTCACTCCTTTTTCCAGCATTTTAATGCATTTTATTTTTTCTACAAGCAATATACGTGTGTAATTAATAAACAATTTAGTATGTTGAGGAACCTAGGAACTTGGCAAATGTTCTGGGGATATGAAATCTCAGGAAAAGCAGCACATTATAAGAAATAGTAAGTAATTACTTATGTAAGCTTTTCTTTTTAAATTCTAAGAACATTAGCTACTAATTACCTACTAATTACCAGTACTTCAGCAGGTGTTTGCACTTAACTGTAGGCTAAAGCCCCTGTGAAAAACAAACCCCTCACACTCCCTCTCAAGATTAAAACAGAATCCCACTGGACTTCATAATACAGCATAGGTGTAGCAGAGCTGTTTACATGCCAGTCCTTTAACCACTTGGCTGCTTAAGGTGAAAACAGACTCCAGTTTCTTTTCCTTGCTTTTTCTGTCAGCGTCAAGGTGATTTACTGGAGTGAGTAACTGGAAAGGTCACGAACAAAATCTAAGGGTTAAATGTAAACTATGATTAAGACTTCTTCATCATCTGCACATTTATCTCACTTCTGTAGTGACCTGGCAATGGAGCGTTCTATTTCTGTTTGTGAATAGAGCTGGCTGAACAGGGTGAGAATAAAAACCTTTCTGTGAACAGTTCCCTGAATTTAAAAAAAACAGACGCAGAGCCCTCAGCTGTTGTAAAACGGTCTAGTTCCACTGATGTCAATACTTACGCCACTTGAGGGACTAGTCCGCAGCTTAGATTCAGTCTATTCATGCCTTTTTTGGAAGATTAATTCATACTGCCTAAATTTTGCTCAAACATTTGTAAGCAATGGAGTTCAAGTTTACAAGTACATTTTCAAGTTCATATCCCTGACAATTTAAACTTCAGAAACTTGGTTTGTTTGATTACTAAAAAAACGGTTTGCTTTTGATGGAAGAAAGATGTAAGATGTGAGAAGTTCAGTTAGAGAACAGAAATGGTAACAGACGACTTCAGTAACCAGGCACAGTGCACAGGTAGCACCTTTGGCAGAGCACCTCGGGGATGGATGAAGGCAGTTGAGAGGAACGCCTCAGAGCTATATTTTTCAACAAAATGGTTCACAGTGAATAATTCCAACAGTGCTACTAATATATTTTTACCTCCTGCTTTGCTTTTTTTCTCTCTGAGATCTGTAAGAACTGTTCAAAGTATATGGTTGCTTGTTTCACTTGTGAAAAAATCACTTCTTTTTCACTCAAAAATAAGTCTCTAAAGCAGGCAGTGGATAAAGTTTAGATCATCACCAGTTTTCTGTAGATGACAGTTAGACTACAGGTCCCCTCCAGGTCCATTTTCATTAAAGTGATAGAAGTAGTGACTCTGCTGGAAAGTACTAGGGTCACAATAGCAGAAGTGCTCATACCTACAGTTGGGAACTAAGTTTCTGGAATGGCTCGTCTCTATTAAAACAGTAGGAGGAACTGCAGGAAACTAGAAACAGTTGAAAATCTGACCCTTTCATTCAGACACTTAAAGGGCAGCTTCTGGCTGCCAAAACATTTTAAGCCTTGAATCCCACATCTGAGATATTAAAATTATTTTGATATATGACTGAACCAAATGAGACCATGAGTCTTCTGAGAAAATTATACAGCTCAGCCTTGGTGCCTTCCATCTCAGGTTCTTTAAACCATATACAAACATTAATGAAATAGCACACCTGGGAGGTAAGTCATTAATGTTTCACAGGTCAACAAACTGAGGTTTTGCACAGCAAAATGTCTTCATATCATTAAAAACAGGATTAAAATTTCATTTGGTTTTCATGTAAAAATACTTTCTGTTCCCTTTTTTCTCTGCTGGAGGTTTATGGTAAGGCTTTTCAGGGACATGAATGGTGGGAATAGTAGCAGTACTCTGGTCACCAGGCTTTTCCAAGGATATAATTGAGACTATTTCAGTTCTGAGGAAGGACTTGGGTGCCTAAAAGCTGATCTATTTTTTTCTATCTATTGTCTCAGGAGATCTAATAAAAGATACTGTTTCTCTCTCTATAGGCTTAACCTCACTGAACACTGAAATCACACAAATGTGGCTGGCTCATCATATACATTTATAAAAATCACCATTTATGTCCTCAAATGGGGACCTTATCAAAACTCTTCATGAAAGAGGGGAAACTAAGAACGTGTAGTACCTTAGGCTGAACCCGCTGACTAGTTAGCTGCTGCTGAAAGGTGAGCTCTCACTTCTGTCTTCCTCTTCCTCTACTCTTCCTTCTCCTGCACCTGCTCATCTTCCCTCTTCTCTTGCTCCCAGTGTGTGATCCTAATCCTTTGCTTCCATTGGTTCTGGAAATGGGGGAGGAAGGAATTAGTTTTGTGCTCACAGGCAGGTTTGGAAAGTGCCAGAGCCAACCCAAGGTAAGCGGTGTCAGGGTCCCAGGGGTACCAAGAGGTTCTGCAACCAAGAGGTTCTGCAACCTGAGCTGAGCTGGGAGAAGCTCTGTTGGGGCCTCCTCCTTGGCCCGGGAGCTGAGTTCAAGGCCAAGACTTGAGCTACATCGCAGCTGTGCCTGTGCTGGTCCTGGTCCTGGTTTGGTTTCCAGACTGTCCTTAAACCTCCTCACTTCCATGGACTTGCCTGGCGATCTGGGCCGTTGGCTGACCCTGGCTGGTGTTACTGAACCAGCTCTGCTCTTCCTGCTTGGGTTCTGTGGGACTGCGTGCCTTGTTGGTGCCTTGTTGGTGACGGTGCTGCTCTACTGGCTTTGCTGCCACCCTCAGCTCCCGGCTCCCCTTCCCAGCCGAGTAGCCGGCCCTGCTGCTCCCTGACAAGTGGTGGGAGCAGTGAGGGAAAGGGGGAGGTTGTGAGGCGGAAATGTGACATCCCCTTCTACCAGAAGTGAACTGTCTGGCCAACCAGTTAGACACCACTTAGGTGTTGGGCACTGAGGATGCATATCTATGACACCAGCAAGAAGCAAAGGAGTGTTTGAGACATGTCCAGTTTCATGGTTAGATTTGTTTTACTGATAAAGAATTTTGCTACTTTTTTCACCTGTTTTGTCCTTTCTCATTGTCTTCCAGGTGGTTTCCTTTGGTGGGATTTCACAGCCATAGCTGTGAGTATGTAAAGGCTGAGCATCCTTTCCTGCACATGTCATGGGTACTATAGATGCCATGGCCCACTGACATCATTTCAGAAGCAAATTGCGGAGAGGGTTTTTCTCATCTCTTTTCTTTAATCTCAAAGAAGAGAGGAAAAAATGCAGAGCCAGGATTTTAGCCCTTCATTTTATATTGTAATTGAAATGCCAAGAGACTGAAAAAATTCAATGTTGATGAAGAAACGGATGTTAGTGCAATGAAGAATAGCTCTGTCTTTGTCAGTCTGCAGTCTTTTATGTGTCACAGGCTGTCACTTTCTATTGCATTTCAACTGACTAATTACCCCAGTTTATTAAAAGTGAATATGAATTCACATTTTTTACTTTGCCATGTTCCAAGTGTTAGTGTTATCAAGAGCTATTACTGAATGATAGATCCCACAGTTCTAGGCTTCCTCATGTGAGCAAGTACAGAGCAAATCTACCTCAATATCAGTGAAAACCAGATATTTTCATTTAAGGGGGAAATATATACTCTGTGCAGTGTATATTCACATCCAAGCATTAATCACACTGGTCTGTCCCACATGGCTCAGTGTATTATTAGAACCTCACTCACAGAGCAGAAAAGTGTCTGTAAGTGATGGTGTTGGAAGGGTTGGACTTGAATTAAATGTACTCATCGCTTCCTAATGGAGTGGTATTTTCTGACAGCTGTAATGAAAACTGCTGCTCATCAAAAGGTACTCTGTGTCCTAGCTTGCAAATCCAACCTCATCTGCAAGTTACACATTTAAATTTCAAAGTTTTTATCTCTAGCCACACTGGAGTGCACTTATAAGTGTGGTGGAAGGGTCAAATTAGATGAAATCAAAGCCCTGCTTCTACTGAAGAGGCAATTTTAAGCTTTTGCAATTGGATCTGTGTGTTGTTATAGGCTTTAAAAAACTCGTCATCAAAAAATAGGGATTTCTAGAACATGGTAATTATCACTTTGATCTGCCCAACTCGGTTCCAGCAGTAACTACAACGTTATAATTTCCTCATTCTGTATAAAGTAACGCATTCAGATAAACAGGTGCATAGACTTCAGTAGCTCTTGTAGAATCAGTATCCACATTTGTTAACGCTAGTCCTTCACACTTTCCCCTACCTTTGTGCAGTGTGTGGTCGGATTTGTTGTAAGCATGTCCAGACTGGCTTTGAAGGAGCTGGATGCTGGTATAAGCCTTCCAAATATTGGCAATATTAATCAATAAGAGGAATAACAATAGCTTAGGAAGTTATGCCAATAGCAAGTGCTGGGAAAGAACAGAGCATCAGGTCTTGAAGGGAAATGCCATTTTGCCTGAAAATATAGGACAAAATCAACAGGAAAAGGAAGAGGGTGGCATTCTTTTAGTATTTTCCTAGTGAGCACTCATTGCTTATAATAAAATGCAACTATTGTATGTTTTTCTATGATTTAAGATATTTACCATTTCACATGCTAAATGAAATGTTCTTTCATTAGAACATACAGGGAGAGAAAACAATGTCATAAGACTGACCACAGTAGCGGCACTGTTGTCTTGCACCTTTACAAAAAAATGGCTAAAGCATATTTTTTACAACATGCCCACATGAATGGAGGCAGTGGGACACACACTCACATTATGGAGGCTCCCAGCAGGCCAGCTGGATGAGCTAGCTGTGATGTGGAAGCCATAAGGCTTCTCTGTCATGGGTTTGTGCCCAGACTGATACACTGAAGATACCACAGTCAAGCATCTATCATATTCCCAGACATGGGAACAAACAAAAGTAGTTCCCTATCTCTTAAATTAAGGATGGAGTGAGATCAAGCTGGCTGCACCTGTACATGAAGACAAGCTTTTATGCTGGTTGCACCTGGGAGGGCCATTTCAGGTGGGCACCCTCATCCTGGATGCCTCGCCCTTGTATTGGGTTGGATTTACAAGGAACGTGGCCTCTGTTTCTCTTCCAGTGGGGAAAGGAAGAGGTACAGCAGGAGAGGTGCCTGTACTCAGGGCATCTTTTTGGTGGCAAGTCAGGGAGCTGAAGGAGAAGGGAGCCAGGAGGAGAGCCTGAGCACACAGGGTGTGAGGGCATCTTCAAGCACAAGGAGTCTGGCTAGCTAGAGCAGTGAGCAGCACCAGCAGAGAAGGAAGTGGCTTCTCTGCAGATTGGGATACAGGAGGAGGCTTGCTCCAGAGGCAAATGGTACCTGCAGAAATCAAGAACTGGAACACTGTCTGGAGAGCAAATGATATCTAAATCCCAGTGCTAAGGAAAAACCATGCACCCCACTCCAGTCGTGAGATTTGTAACCATCCCTCCCCTAAAATAAAAGAATAGCTGAGGAAGTGGATGGCCCTTTTCTGATGGCAACAGAAGACTTACTTTGCTGGCTGCATGTGTTATTTAGGGGATGCAGATAGGGAGGGAGGAAGAGGTACTGCCTCCCATAACCTGAGATAGTGCTGGAAGGTGTTCAGGTTTTTCTGCTGCACTGACTCCATCCTGTTCATCCAACCAATTGCTAACCTAGTTAGAAGGGCTTTAAAGTAGGATTGAGGGAGGGGTTGACTTAAAAAAAAAAAAAAAAAAAGAGCATAAACAAGAGCAGCCTGACAAGGGCCTAAAATCTAGGATGATTTGGTTATTCATAATAGGGTCACAGGAGAGATATGGAGGATAGTGAATCAATCCACTGAACACTTTAGGTGTCTGTGTACTGATGCAAGAAATATTTGGGATAAAGAGGCGGAGCTGGAAGTCTTAATACAAATGAAAATTATGACTTAATTGGCATAACAAAGTCTTGGTGGGATAATTTGCATGACTGGAATAATAATACGAAAGGAAGAACAGTCAGGGGGAAAACGAGGGGTGTTGCCTCAGCCTGGATACATTTACTTGCTGGAAGCCTGGTGTGTAGAGAAGACTGAAAACTGCTGAAATTTTATAGGTAATAATTGCAGAGGAAAAGAACAAAGGTGGGAGGCCCACCACAACTGACCACAAAACTGATCAAGTGAGTAAAGCTTATAGTGAGTAAAAAGGAAAATCATCCAAAAAGCAGTGGTAACAAGGGGGTTTTAATGAGGTAGCTTTATGTTGGAAATGGTGTAGTCTCTGCAGTGTAGTCTCTGTCAGTACAGACTGACCAACAAGTTTTTGGGGTGTGCAGAAGTTCTTAGTATCATATTCAGATAATAAGGACTGAGTATGAAAGATTACCAGGAGCATGTAAGGACAAAAAAAGAAAAGTTGGAACACAGAAAAAATACCATTAGCCAGAGGGCACCAAGCGCAAGAAGAGATCGTTCTGCATGTACTTGAGGAGTAAGAGATAAGCCAAGGGTAATGTTGACTGAATTATCAGAAGTAGAAAACTCTGAAAAAGGATGCAGAAAAGGCCTATGTGTGAAATGGGACTTCTATATCCTCATCAATTAAAAGGTCAAATGTGAGCATGTAGCTGTCAAGATCAAAATCATAAACCAAACAAAAAAGAAAAAAGGTTTTTGCCTAGAAGGTGGGAAAATAAGTAATGGGTATTTATTAAAATTCAGTTTTTTCAAATCCTCTGGGTCTGATAAATTTTGTATAGGATACTTAAAGGACTAGCTGAAACAATCTCAGAGCCATTGGTAGTTTTTCTGGAAACTTGTGGAGGGGGAATGAAGAACCAGATAACTAGAAAAGTGCAATATAGTGCTTCTATTTGAGGATCAAAATAGAAGTATTTATCATGAAATCCTGTAAGGCTCTGACCTGGGTCTAGTTCTGTTCAGTACAATGCTTTTCACAGTCACAAATGGCATTTGCAGGAACCACAAGTAACACTTCAGTAAAACTGTAACCAATTGGAAAAACAGGATATAAAGGAAAGAGCCAAATGTGAGGTACTTCATGCCAGAAGAACTGACCAACTCAGGAGCAGGAGCTGTCAGTTCAGAATAGGGAACAGCTGTCTGGTTAGATAGCAGTTCCTTGAAAAGTCACCCTTGAAAAAGGATCACAAGCTGAAGGTGGATTAACAACAACATAAAAGAGAAAGCATTAAGGTTAGGTGTGTAAACAGGTACAGAGTTTGCAAGCTGCACAAAGTAACCTTGCAGCTCTCCTTATTACTGATAAGCCTCTGTTGAAGTCTTGTGTCCAACTGGAGGGGGTAGAGAAGGTAACCTTCAGGAAAGAGTATAAAGGAGGAAAGGAATGAGCAAAAAGTGACTTTTGAAGAAAGATGTGGAAGTCCTGGATTGTTTAATCTGAAGAGAAGGCTATGGGTAGACTTGATATCAGTCTTCAGGTACATAAAAAGTTGTTCTCAAAGGGCATGGGAATACTCTGTTTGTCACATACACGGTGAAGGATTTGAAAAGAAGAACCAGAGAGTTTCAGGCTCGACTTTAGGAAATCTTTCTAACAAGATGGACAGTAATGAAATGGGAGATGCTGTTTGGTGAGACAGTAGTATTTCTTTCGTTACAATCCCTGAGCCCTTGTCCATCCCTGGATGGCATAAGTATGGCATCTTGCCTTAAGTTGGAGAGAAGAAAATAGAGTAATAGAAAAGGTGACTTCTTGAGATCCTTTCTTGTCAATTTTTATGGCTTTATTTTATTTTAGATTTTCAGCTATATGAGAGTAAAGTGTTCCATTTAGCTTCATTCAGCTCCTACAAAACTCTTCAGTTGTACCTCAGATTTTAAAATATTTTCTCGGTTTGAGTTTAAAGTCAATGGCAGTTGATTTGCAGAGAGGTAGCACTTGAGTGTCTCGGTCATGAACCAACATCAGATTGTGCTAGGAGCTATGGATTTTTGCAAGAGCAGAAGTTTCTAGGCCCACTTTGAACATGACAGTCTGATCTCTTTTACCATAAGAAAACTACCAGGTACACAAGGCAATCAGCTTATTGTGAAACCTGTGGTGAAAGGGAAGATAATCTAGCGCGCTGGAACTTTAGCTTGGGCCATGGGAGCATGAGGCCCTGAATAACTTGTGTGGCAGTGTGCATTCATTTGTCCCCACTGAGCTGCCAGTACTGCAGGAGTAGAGCATTACCTCCCCGCATGGAGTTGTTCTGAGAATAAATACATGAGATGCCTAAATACAGTAGTAACAAGGGTATTATAAACCCCTAAGGTAGGTTTGGATGTGCAGATGCAAGAGGAGAGTTTTGGCTTTCATTCCTTTTAAGTATTGTATTTGGCATGTTGATTGTTTGATCCAAGTAGAAGCAAAGATAGATATGTTAGTCTCACGGAGGCCCTCATTTCTCCCTGAAAGAAAGATTCAGTCTTTGATTAGGCAGAAGTACTTATTTTTGTACTCAGCTTAACATCTGTGGTGTCCCAGGACCTATTCAGCAAAGTACTTAAGCCCAAGGGGTGAAATATTGTTCTACAGAAATCAGTGGATGTTTCACCATGGGCTCCAGTAGGGCTGAGGTTTCCCCCAGCTTCTGTCCCATTGATCTCAGGGGGTATGTAAATGCATGTTTTAGTGCTGCACTGAATCAGGATGCTTCTTCTGGACGGATTACTTGGAGAATCAACAGACAAGCTTGTTGCCCCCAGCTCTTTGCCAGCTCAGTGCGATACTGCGCTTGGAGCACCCCAGCTGCACAATACTCCTCCCTGCCAGAGCACAGGGCCCCTTCAGGTCTTCTGGTAGGGCTGTATGAACTCTCCCTAGCCCAATTCAGTAATACTGAGCTGTGCTAGCAAAGACCTATGTAAAAATTATGTTAACCAACATGGCTCATTTTAACTGACACAAGTCAGGGAGCAGTTTCACTGGTAGATCCTAAGGGGCAGTTACTTTCAGGTCACAGTGATGAGTAGCTTGGAAAGGGGATGGGACAGTACCTAGCACATCTGGAACCCGAAGAATGTATGTATGTCCACAGCTACACAGGTTTCTTTAAGTCCTTTGCTGAATTACTGTCTTAGCAACTGAAACTGACAATATTTTGGTATAATTCTCTTTAGAAGTCTTTGCTAAAACTGAGCAGTCTGCATTAGGACTGCCATGAGGGTATTGTTAGTATGTATCTCTCCAAGGGTATTGCCTAAACACACATATACTCCAGGCAGGAGCTGGTTAGGAAGTTCCTGCTCCATCTGAAAAACAGTGTTAATATATCTCAAGTTTTATTCTTTGTTCTTCTGACTGCATTGAATGCATACATTTTATGGTATGTATCTGTAACAGCAGTGCAGTTTTATCAGCTAGCAAGAATGCCACAGAAAACAGCCAAGGCACTTTTCAGGCTACACATTTACAACGGAGAAAAAAAGAAAAACTGCTTTTAACATGCATAAAGTGAATATTGTTTGATTGCATAAGAGGGTTGGTGGGTTTTTTTTGTTTGTTTGTTTTTAATGGAGAACTCTGGCAATGAGTACACAGCCTTAACCTTTACCAGAAACTGTATGAGCTAAACATATTTTGCTTGTGATGAAGTGTTTCCAGAGAAGAACATAAACATTTGGCCAAATTTGCAAGAGTAGAAAGCAACGTTTCTTAACATTTTCGGTTCAAACATCACTTCAGTTGATTAAGGAGGTCTCTCACCTTGCACAGAAATGTGGCTCCTTTGTGCTTTATTGGCCTCTGTGCCTCCTGTGCTCACTCCAGAATACCAGTTCTCGAATATATTCAACTTTTCTTCACAAATAAAGTATTTTAGAGGACGTATTATCATTGTTCTATCAAAACCTGAGGTTACACAAACATTTTTCTTGATATCAGTTCTTTGGTAAGCAGCTCCTGATCCTTCCTTCTCCATGTTGCCCCTTTCTTGAATATGTTTGCAGGTCCAGTGAGTTGATCTGAGTTAAAAACCACTCTACAATCTTGGGAATTGAGGCTGAGATAAATACCCATGAAAGCACAGTCTAATGTCATGCACATCAGAAAGATGTTCATGCACATAAAAATAAAACAGTTGACAAGTCTAGACAAAACATTTCTTCACTGGAATGCAGTTTGCTGTCAAAAAAACCAACTTTGTGGAGATGTATCAGTTTTCATAAAAATTAAGTGGGAAAGAGGGGAAGTAGAAAAGGAGAACTATAAAGAATACATATGAGTCTATATATCCATGCAACAAAATAAAGACTCTCTCATATATCACAAATCACAAGTGAATGTCTTCACAACAAAATAATGCCTGATCTGAGTTAAGTCACTCACAAAAAAAAGAGAAAAGCCTGATTTTCATTCCCATCAAGTAAAAAATAAATTTGAAATCTTGACATTTTTCCCCAAATAATTGTTTTCCAACTCACTTTAGAAAGTACAATAAAATGATCTGGGACATTACTCAGAAAAATCCTTCATGGCTTATTCACCTTCTGTGACCACAGTTTATACCTGTCTACTCCAGAAATCTTTGATTAACTCTAAAACATCCCTAACATGATTAGCAGTAGTAAAGTGAATTTTATCTTTCAGTTGTGGGAGATGCATACGATGCGAACTAGTTATAAAAGGCTGTTCTTTATGCATGATACCTATTTTGTATGACACGTATCAATATTCAGAGGTTTTCCAGATTGTGTAATTTGATCATACAAGTGAGCACATTAGGCAGTGTCTAAATATCAATTATCTGTAATAACATCCAGACTTGTATAGTATTTGGATGTTTAGTAATTACATGGCATCATACGGTTTATCTGAAAATAATTTGAAAAATCTTTGTCCTTATAAGTTATTCTGACTTAAAAGATATTTTACTTTCTACTGCACTGAGCCAAAAATATGTATTTGGTTCATTGTCCCTTTTTAAATGAGGGACAGTGATTAACACTTGGGATAGCAGGAGCTGGTGGGTTGCAACTAATGTGAGGGAGACAGCAGTTAAACAAAGTACAGTAACTTATAAAACTTCTTGAACTGCCACAGAAATGTTCATCTGATGATACCAATCATTCTCCAATATTTTTTGTTGTTACAGGTTTTATTGTTGTTTTGGGGAACTTTTTTGAATTATTTAAGAGTTATTAATATTTTATTCATTCTTATTTCTCTCACTCCCACTCTTCTTTCCATTTTCATGAGCTGACTAACTTTCCTAGAGAAAAATTTCATTTAAGAATTCATTTCTGTAAAGATTCTTTCATATTCCCTCCTACCTGGAGATTATCATTTTCAGGGTCTCCTTGATTTACCTGCATAATTAGGAAACATATTTACTTAGTTTATTTTAACTTCTGGCAGTGGCCTTTAGAAACTTGTAGATTTTTTCTTCCTTTCCTTGACAATCCTATTGCACACCTTCTAAGCCCATTCCTTATCCCTTTCACTCTGTGTTTCCATCACAATTTTACAGCTAGCCATTTAAAAATATATAATTAAGGTGCCAAAGCACCTGCTAGCCTCATGTATATGCATAAAGTAGAATTATGTCCCCTCTGGGACACTGGTGTGGTGACTCTGGGGAAATGGCTAAGTAACCATGACAACGTGACTCCACCACATCTTACTTCCAGTGATAAAAGCATGATTTACCCTGTTAAACAAACCACATTACAACTTGCCGACAGCAAGTAGTGTCAGCTTTCCAGTGGAGGCACCCAGTCAGGAGGGAGACCAGCCCAAAGCCATCCGTCCAAGTCTCCACCTCTTTGACTCTGCATCATGGCTATGTTGATGGTAAGAGGCAGGATGAAATTCAACGTACAGTATTTCACATTTCCATCTTGATAGATGAGATGAAATGAGAGTAGGAAATGCGGTGTTTATTAGCTGCAGGCACCAGCCCAATCCCCAGTACTACAGTGATGGACGGTACAGGAGAACCCTAGGGTAGAACGTAAAGATTGAAAAAGCCAACAGCCAATGATTCAGATGTTGAGTCAGATAATTTTTGCATCCTCTTTCCTGCCAGTTTGCCAAGGCTGCCAATACTTAGTGAATGGCATGGAAGGTTACCAGAAATAGTTTTTCAAAGGCTACTGCCAGAACAAAAAGTTAAATATGATTTTTTTACCATCTTGCTTATGTTACTGATTATATATTATCTTATTTAAAGTGATTTTTTAAATCAAGTTCACTCTTCATTACATATTTTTGATTTACACCTTGTTTAATTAAAGAAGACACCTTGAAATTGCATTTTCTATAATAATTTTATAGGAAAACACTCATCATTGGATCTTGCGTGCTAGCAAAATACAGCAATATTTGGATGGTAATCACTTTGGAGAAATATTTAAATCAACCAAACTATTTAAATTTTTAAAATATGGCTGTGAAAAAAATTTGTGTTAACCCTCTTCTCCCCATCATATACTTAAAGAAAAGTGTGAAACCTTAATTTGGGTTCTTAATCACTTGAGTGCACAATTTGATTAAGAACAATATACAGAGAGGTGAAGAAATTAAAAATATGGAAGTCTCAGAGAGAAAACAGAACTGGTGTTTAAAGGTCAAGTACATACACGTAATTAGTTTTACTTACATGAAGAATGGCAATTAGCTCTATAGACCACATTTTAAAATTGCCGGGTCTTGTGAATCTTGGGGGTTTCTTAAAGCATCAGCTCCTAGAGGCATGTGATTAGATCAGGTTCTTAGCTAAGAATGAAAGAAAACAAAATTAAGCTTCTAGTCTGAACAACTGCAAAGGCAAGGCTGAAAATATTATCGGAGTTTACCCAAAAATGACTAAGAAATAATAACCTAATATTTATTACCTGATTTGGTGACCTGACTTATAATGGTTAAGTGCTTGGGATTGGACCTTTCCCAATTCCAAACATATCCTGTACAATTCAGAGTACAAGAATTCTCAGTTTGCTATCTTTGCTCAGATTATTTTCTCTTCAAAAACACTCAGCACAGAGAAGGTCAGAGCCCTACTGGTAAGAAATTATTCACAGAAGTAGTGTTCACAGATTTAAATCCTTTGCTACCAAGTAATTCCAAATATCTGACTCCTTGAGCATGTCTTCATCACTCTCTATTTTGGACCATTTTCATTAAAATACTAATGTATGCTCAATCACACACGCCTGACATTTGGAACATTCTCATATGAGACAAAGCAATGTTGGGGGTGCTCCACCTATAGCCACCTTACAGCACTCAGATTTCAGAACCCTTTCATTATTAGAAAATATAACAATTTAGTGGGTGCTCAGTGTATGAGTCTTGCCTTATTGTTCTGGTCTGTAATGGCAATAACATGTAGAAAACAATACAGTTCCTCTTGCAGGTACAAATTGAATGCTTTTAGTTCATAGCAATGTTCAGAACTCACAACTATGACCAAGGAAAAATAAAATGAACACACTAGCAAGTTGAAAGAGAAGGCAATAGCTTCTGAAAGCCGTAAAGTTTGCTCCTGAAGAAGTCTGGTGGATTTGTAAATCGCAAAGCTTTTTAGCTTATGTCAATGATAAGTTTAAAAACATCTATGAATGTTCTTGACTTAGTAATGAAACCCAGAGGAAACAAGGGCTATGTCTCCAAGTGGTAGCAAGCCCCAAGGCTCATTCTCAAAAAAACCACAAGCCCAGTACAAACTGGACTTCTGTCAGAACCTGGGTTCCTGCAACAAAAGCTGTGTTTGGACTTCAGAGCTATTCAAAATGACCTGCATGCTGAATGGTATGAGACCATGGAAAACTTTCAGAATTAGTCCTGAGGATTCAGGCATCCCAGTGGCATCACAGGTCAACCCAATGGGAGAAGCATGGCTCCCGTTTCTGACAAGGCTCTCCAGTTGCCTCACATGCTGTAGCTTTCCTCCTGACCCAGGCACCCTGCTCAGGACTGCTCTTCCCTTGCCCCAGGGTGCAAGGAAGTACTTCTGACTACACTAATCCATGCTAGTGGCAAGGCAACTTCCAGCAGTTGTCTGTGTAGGTAAGTTAGGCATGTTGGTAAGGGTAAGGTCAAGAGGCACTACTGTATCTGAAAGATAGCAAGGATGGCATCAACAGTAACAACACCACTGCTACAGCCACAAATGCCATCTCCCCATTGGTTATCTCTTCATCATTACCCCTAAGAAAGAAAATAGGAAATAAAAACTAAAAGTACAAAAGCAAATCTCTCAGCAGAGAGCTTTCTATAAATGTATTACCTTATGAGTGAATCTGCCCTGGGAGGGACACTCTCCTCTAGGTAAGATGAGACCCAAGTGTGTTATCCCCAAGCAACTTAGGCATCTTGTTTCAGCTTTCTTTAAACATTGACAAGCCCTGTTTGTTTTATCATCACCACTTAAACAGTTTCTAGATGAGCACCAGTAAGTGTTCTTCACTATAGAACTGACGAAAGCGATTAAATGGAGTTACTCGAATGAAGTCAGCTGGGGAATTCATCTGAGACTGAGAAATTAACAAATAAAAATCATATTCAAATTTAACCCCCTTATTTCTTTCTCATTAGGTTCTCTATTCTTCCCATGACATAACTAACGTTCTCCAAACATCTTATTGTTAGTACCTCTTAAAATCAAGTTAAAGGCAGAGGTTGTTTTTCCAAGACTCAGCATTCTAAGAATAAATCATAATAATAATTCTGTTAGTGACTGTTCACCAATACGGCACTTTCTCCTATGCAAGAGCCATTTTGTCATGTATCTAGCCTTTTTCTGGTGCTGTATGGCATACCTGTAGCAGAGGAAGCAGAGCACCCAAATAAGTTGCAAGTACTTCTGAAGAAGGACAGAGATCTGTCAGAAAACAGGAACTGTTGCTTTAGGTCTGGTTTGTCTGCTCTTTTCTTGTGACTGCTGCAACACGACAACCTCCTCACCATCCAGAAACAATGAGGTGGTGTGTGGAGGAATGAGCAAGAGACAGGGAATCAGAAGTTCAATTTTATGATATTGCCTGGGCCACCAACTTGAGCAGTGGCCTTGCGCAAGTAACTTGCAGCAAACTGCGTTAGAGGGTGCCTGGAGCTTTACAGAATGCAGTAGAAAAATTAAAGGGGAAAACACTGCATCTCAGTTTTCCTATCTGTAACATGGGACTAATACTTACCAACCAACCCACCTCACAAGGGAGATGCAATAATTAATTAGCTAATGTTTGTACAGCACTTTAACTTTGTAAAGTGTAAAATAAATGTTAAGCATTATTGGCACTTAGATTCTACAGTGATTGGTGCCCTACAATTCCCTAAGCCAGGCAGCTAGTTATTGCTGCTCAGAGCAACAGTAGCTTACAATATATCCTGCATTATCAGCTAGTTTCTAGAGGGTTACATGTCAGTGGAGCTGCACCTACATCCTCCCACATACGCCAGCTGCCACACAGGGGAATTCTGACATGAAAGTCCAGGATGTGTCTAAGTAGCATGGGAAAGGGGCTCTGCAGCCACTCTGTAAATGAATGGTCCCATTTCACTGTTTTTCGTCTCCTCTGTAGCAGGTTTTTGGGTACTAGCCATTACCTGCAGCCCTCCCCCCCCTACAAATACTATTTTATCTGATTTTGTCCAATGACTTATTAGCATCACTGAAAATAGCCAGAATTCCAATAAATTCAGTAGCAAAGAAACTAATTGGTAAACTGTAAGGGAATTTGAGAGGGGAAAAAAAGAGTTCACCCCCTTGTAATCTACTGCTTTGTAAATCTTTGGTAGATTTTGTTGTCAGTGAACAAGATGGGTATGTAGGTGATACTGTTTAATATTAACTGCTATTACATAAACTGATGAATTCCCATCAATCATGGCTTTTATGGGGTTCTTTATGCTAAAGTGTTACGCAGACACAGTGGAAAGAGACTTGCTTTCAGCCCCAGGAAAGATGCAACTTTGCCATCTCAGGCTACCTCTCCAGCAGTGAGTAATTTGGCACAATAGGAGTGGTTTGGGAGACTGAAGTGGTCAGTGTTGAAGCCTCTATGTTTACACTATGTGCAGTTACAGGATTTTACATCAAATTAGATTCAGTCCAGTCCTCTGGATGAACATCCCTATCATGCCTGTGGTTGAAAGCCATCCAAAGCACCAGTCAGTTATTTGTACCCTTATGATTCCATATTTTGAGTGCATCAGATGCAAACCAGGAGAAGAGCTTCTTGTTTAGTTTCCTTTCAAAGAAATCTTGCTCGTTTGGACCAGAGCCACTCTGTGAACCAAACCCCGTGGTAAATGGGGAAAACTGGAAAATCTTGTAAAAAAAGCACTTATTTGAACCAAAACACCAGTGTAGAAGCAATCCCAAGATGTTGGCTCCTATGGTATTCTTCTGGCTTTGCAGGAAAGGATCTGGGCAATAATCAACACAAACAGATTTGAGAGTGTCCCAGTGGAAAGATCATTTCATTCTTGCCCACTTTCTTATATTGTTTCCCTAAGCATCTCCTATTTGGTTTTGTCAATGATAGGCTATTGGACTAGATAGACATCTGATTTGAGCCAGTCAGGATGTTCTTATACTATATTCTTATGTTCTCAGACTTGCCTGATATGTCCAGCAACATAAAGAGAATTCAAACGTTAATACATATTTAAACACTGGAGACAAATTCTAGCAATCTACCACTTTTTACTATGGAATATTGTACACCAAGGCATTTAACTAATAGAATCCATGGGAATTGTGATTAACCTCAGCAGGAACTGGAGAGACCTGTCTGGGAAATCAGAGTCCCAAATTTGACACTGGGATCCTAGGAGTTATATTTCATGTTGAGAAACTCTTGTAAGAAATATTTAAAACCTCATAAAGTGTGTTCCTGATGGAGGTGAAAAGAATCTGAATTAAATTATACTCACTCATCTTGTTAATTTAATTAGTGAACTGGATAAAATTGTCTCTTTTTGTGATCAATCCTGTGAAAGCAAGCAAAAGTGCTTAATGTAAGACTACCTGGCTATCATCAACACTGTATCATTCACCTTTGAAGTTTCTGAGAGTTAATAATCTAATTTATCCTTGTATGTTTAGTACTCAACCATTTGACAGCATCTAGAACAATGCAAAACAACAATATGAAATGTATTTATGCTGGGGTAAAAGTCAATCAGTCAGTAATTTTTTTTATATATATATTTCAGATGAGCAGGTACACAAACATATCTCTTCAAAGACTTACTGATCTTTAAGGCATGTCCTAAGCAATTTCTTGTCTTGATTTTGCCCTGCCCATGGAGAGGATGTTTATAAGGTGATATCATCTCTTTACAAAACCCTTTGCCTCATCAAAATCTATGATACTGATCTGTAAAAATTTCTCTCAGAAATGTTGGCACTCTGTGTACATGTCTATTTTCTTGAACTGAAGGATTAATACTCATTCATGAAGTTTCAAGGTCAGGAAAAGCCAGAAAAGAGTTATACATACATTTTTGCTTTGCTCTTTTTTGCAAATCATTGAATGAATACCTGAAATATTTCTTGGGTGGTCAACAACATACCTTCTCGCCCAGTCATTTGTGTTTTAACACAAATCTAGTTTTTTTGCCTATATACTAAAAGTTTCTGTTCTCCCTCTCTAGATAGCAAAGAAGTATGATAGAAAAGAGAGTGAAATGTCTTTTTAGCCAATATTGTTCCAGTTGTAAATGTTGGTTTTGCATATATGGGAGATGCACGCAGATCCATACAGTTTCTTCACTGAAGAAAAAACTTGGTATAGTCACATCTTTAAAAACTTTAACAGGGAGAAGGTAACTGATGCCAGACAAAATGCGTAAAAAGATACCATTGCTGGAAGGTGCTATTAGAAAAAAATTCAATCTGGAAATGAGAAATACATTTTTAATTATGAGGGTAATTACCAAATTAAAAAGATTGTCAAGGGGTGTGGAGACTTGCATTGTAGAGATTGAAGATGTCCAGTAAAGGCTGAAATGTTTCTTTAACTCATCCTATTTCCATTATTGGTTCTTGCTCTCCATAGTGAGTCTTGCAATATGTGTTATTTTCTGAAAGCCATCTATGTCAGGGCCAAATCATTACTGTAAGTTCTCAGTTTTCATTAAAAAGTAAGTAAGTTTAACTTACACTTAGAGGAAGCCTTGACGTGCAAATCATACATTTTCTAAGATTTACGTTGAATACATAAAAGGATCATGCCTTTATTACAATTATTATTGTATTATTTATATATTTCAGGATTATAAAGTGAATGGCATGTCTGGAGAGCAGGCTGATGGTTTTTGAACACTCAGATAGGCAATATTGGCATTTTCGACTGAAAATGAAAATATAAGTAGAGGATCCTCTTGAAAGATCTTCATTTTGTCCATCTTTGCTTACTTTTGGAATATACAGGGTGTGCTGGCAGGACTAGGAGTCACCCCTCATGTCTTACTGAAGTGGTGGTGTGGGAAAGAACACTCTTTTTTACACAGTGAACATACTATGAATACAAGAAAGAAGCATTTCTGTATTTAGTACGTGGGAACTTGATATCTTGTAATTCCTGCTCTTTATGTCCTGCGCAGTGACTGCAGCATGGTGGACAGGGTCATGAACCTGGAAACAGGACACTTGATAAGGAGTAGCAGTGCAGCCCTGCACAAATTGCTTTATCTCTTTGCAAGCTCTGTTTGTTTCCTGAAACTGTCGGCTCTTTGGGGCTCTTGAGTTCAGTGTGCACTTGTTCGTTGTCTCGTGCAAAGGGTCTCTCATCTTGCTTAAATATTTAAGTCAAGCCTGTAATGTGTATAATAAATATTAACAAGAACACATTTCTTCTTCCCATCCATTTATAGCCCCCTTTACAATTTAATTATCAACGCCAAATGATTAAAGTCATTAGAGACTTTTATTACTAATTTATGTCTGTAAATCAAAATTGGGCAATTTTAGAGTCTATTATCTCTAAATGAATGTAAGTATTCAGCATAGTCCACCTTAAAAATGACAGTACCTCAGTGATTTCTTCCAGTACAGAACTGCCCCACTCTAATTGCAAACAATAAAAACACACCAAAAATATTAAGCAGTGATTGCATTGTTTATTTTTATTTATCAACTTTAAGAAAGTTCTTAAATTCCGTAACCAAGGAAGAAACACATAATCTGAAATGAGACTTTGAATTAACTTCTGTGAAATTAAAGCTGGATCTGAACCAGGCTTGGAAGGGTGCTCCAGTCCTTAGACTTGCTAGTCCTTATTCTGTAGGCTCCAAACAACAGTTTTGTTTCATTTGCGTCTCACTACCATTAGCAATAAGAAGATCAAATTCTTGTGAGCTGCTGTGAGTATCCTGAGCAGCGTCACGCAAGGCTTTCAGGCTGCTTGCCAGTCTGCCATCCCCCTTCCCTTCCTCGCAGCATGTGCACACAATCTGACATAGCAGATGATGGTTTTATGCTCCGTGGCATGTACTCCTTAAACTCCTTCATCACTGACTTCCGGTATCATAACAGGAACACTTACAAATATCTTGGGGGACAACACACGAGATATAGAAACAATTCAGCTGTTCTGTCAAAAGCTTAAGAAAAAAATTCCTGATCCAGCTACTGCAGAAAAACAACTTGCTGAAACATCACCTAAAACAGGTGGTTCCAATTCATGGATCTCAACATATTACATGCTTGAGCAGCTCCCGGAACAACAAAATGCTCTGCAAGATTTTGTAGACCATTGTCAGGCAAAGAAAGGTAGATATTCTCCTAACCTTTACACTGTGGCATCTTGACAACTGCTCTGGTAACTGTCCTTGAGAAGCCAATGCTGACAAGCTACATCTGCCATAAAGGCCCAATACTGAAATCCTGACTGATTTGCACACACTTTTAACACAAACAAGCCTTACTGAATTAAATGGAAGTTTTGTTGTAGGAAGAACAGAGGAACGAATTCTTAAGTCTCTAAGTCAAACATTGAAAACATTTGAAGTGAAGGAGATTGTATTCTAATATCACTTACTTAAGATGTAGGCTAGCTCAGAAACAAATAAAGGGTTTCCAATAACAATTATTTTATATTTATAGTATGCTTTTCATTCTAAAGAATGAAAGCATAATAACTTAATAAAGAACCCTGCAAACAATAATCTGTTTTTCCCAAAACTAAAGGAAGCTGTCAGATGTACCAGCTGATTGATAACTACAGCAACAGGGAATGATTAAGGACTGGAGGCTTGCTTTTTTTTTTGACACTGTGGGGTGAATTTAGGGTCAGGGAAAATGTAATTTCCCAAACTGGAATTTGGCCAGGACACATCCCTTACCCTTTGCTTGTGTTGCACCAAGTACAGAGGAAGAACAAAGAACAAACCACTTCAATACTTTGCAGTAAACTGTATTCTAATGCTTTTAATAAATCACTTCATATCAGATAGAAATGTAGTTTTGTTTGCACCACATTGCTTCCTATTTTCCACTTAAAATTTGGGTACCCTAATTTTAACATGCCTCCTTTGTCTTATGCAAAGTGTGGCCATAGTTAGTTTTCAAGGGAAAAAAAAATCTCAGTGAATTAGTGAGCTTTGGATAGCAAGTTAATTTAATCTGATATCAATATTTCATAGATATCAAAACTATAGATTGTTTATTTGGGTGATGTTTGTGGAGATTCCAGTCTAAGAACCAAGCAGATAGTAAACAACAATTTCTTTATGTTAGTTACAAAAAATGTTTCACAGTTGAATATACATCAAAGTCAATTGCTGAGGGCATTATATATAATATATTAAATCTTTAACAGATGGGCCATACAAGAGGCTGAATAAGTCCTTGATTAGTGCTGTGCTTCTATAACTCTACAAAACTTCCAGATGCCATCATGTTGTTAATAATCTGGGGATCTCTCTTCACCATATTGGACCTGCTTGTCAGCTCTGTCCAATTAGCAAATATAGCTCCAAGGTAGGAGCATAATTCCTAGGGCAGTGGTTTTCAACATTTTTCAATTTGTGGACCTTAAGGATTTATCAGTGGAGATGTGGAACTCTGCACAGCAAATGTAAATCTATTGGCAGTGGGCACGCTATTGTTGGCTACCTTTTGTGGTCCCCATAGCAGTAGTGCTGGGACCCACAGGAATCTGCAAACACATCAGTTTGAAAATGACTGTCACAGGATAACATGTTTCTAACAAAGAGAAGTATACCTTTTTCTTGGGTTTTGGAAGCTGAGACTTGCAATTTTCTGCCACATACAAGAAGTCACTAGTCCTAAAAAATCAAAGCCAAGAATAAAGCAAAGTGAGCCCTCTCAAAATGTTTTGGAATAACATGTTCAAATAATAATTTGCGCTTTTTTTCCTTGACCAAAGGAAATGTATAGCTTCATTTAATATTTTGAAAACATTTTCAGAACATTCATGAATTCAAAGTGAAATAAATACAAGTACCTCAGCAGAACTGCCATTTAAATCAAATTAACTTTACTAATTAGAGGAAAAAAAGAAGGCATCTCAATATCAGGCATAATTTGTGCTTATAGAACTTCACACTCCAGGTGATATACTCTGCCTGGGAGATAGCTAAGAGAGCAATGTACCCATCAAAATGGGAAATCAACCATGGCTACTAAATTTTTCAATTCACAAAGATTAAAAAAATATCCGATTTGCCCAGAGGAATTTTAAGTCTTTAAAAGAAACCAAAGCCATTATATCCAAATGAGTGAGCATACAGAGTTAGCCACTGATACCCAAATGATTTCTTTGTTGGGTAGCTGGAAATAATAGATGGAAATGTGCTTGTCATAACACAGTACCTGAGTGCTTCAGATTTAAATCATATTTGCCTAGACTCTCATGTTTCTTCTCTTTTGACAGCTGAGACAGTGCAGTGGCTTATCAGATGGCCGGAGAAAAAATTCAAGCATCAGCTCATGGGGGAAGACCCACGGTGCTTGGACGCAACAGAAGCCTCTGGCACCCAGCCACGTTGCAGGGGCCACCCCCATCTGCGGGGGGGTTCCCAGCCCTTTTCCTGCTCGGTGGCATCAGGTGCAAAGTGCAACAAGCTGGTGATTCACTGTGACCTGCCAACACATCCACATCATGTCAGACAGTTGAGGAACAGGTGGTTTGTGCTGCAGATATTCAGGGAATACAAGGGTAGTCAGGGGTAAGCATGAGTCTGTGGGAGTCTTGCATTCAGTGCATGGGACTTTATGGGGCTTATGGCTGTGGGATAGCATCATGATGCTGTAAATCATGCATAAAGAGCCTCTAGAGAATTTACCTTGTGCAAGGGATTTCTCAGGCAGGGTAAAGACACTTCCACCAGGTTTTGGCATATGCAAAAAGAGAAAACAGGAGGAGCAGCATTGTTGGTAAGCCATGGCCAACGGCTGTCATAGTTTGAATCCTCGAAGGTCTCTTGCAGTTAGAGCAGCACAGAGCCAGGCTCAAGATGAATCTTTGCCAAGGACCTCCAGTAGCCTGAGAATATGATGCAAAGGCAGTTTAAAGTGATTATTAACTTCCCTTCTCATTATGCCCTTGGTTGCTGTGCTGAGTCCAGAAGAGGGGGGAAGGAGAATTAGGGAATCTCTGTTTCCATCAATGTGAGCTGATAGTGATTTGTCCATGAGGTTAAACAACACAGGAAATAGCAATCAGTACTGGATGGTGGTACCTTAAAGGTGCAACATCCAATTGTTCATTCTGGTCCACCATGGAGTCAGTTACAGCACCATCAATAATTGATTCATAAACTGTGCCTCCTTATTCCCAAATGCTACAGTAAGTAAATATATACCAAGGTCGAACTTTGTGGATAAGCAGTTATTTCTTATCTTGCAGTTGCTTCACTCTGATATGTAGCTGATTTTGATTTTTAATTCTGAGGTTTTGTTGCAACAGGGTTTCTTTTATATATTCCTTTCTGCTCCTATATTGCCTGCATATATGAGCTTTTATTAAGAAATTTATGTCCACAGTAAGAATGCTTACTTGACTTCAGGCTGCAGTGTGTCTGCAGATTACATATGTCAGCCAACTGTGGCCAGCAGAACAGACCAGAGCACCTTGCAGTAGCACTTCCAGCAAATGCAGCCTTTCTACTGGCACACTATTAGAGACTGGATTTCTGCTCCTTGTGCCAGTTACCAAATGTTTCATCATCATGTATCCGGTAAATGTGTTTCCAGTTTTAACCTTTGATATTAATACGTCATGCTAACAAAATTTAACTTTTTTTTAACAAAAGTGATGCTTGAGCTTGGCACAGAATTTCAGCTAATGATGCCTTTTTGGGGAGAGAAAGAGAGTTGAGTGTTGGTTACTTATTGAGCTATCCATCATTTTGATAGTGAGACCTGGCCTAAGTCTTTCTTCCTCAAGACATTAATTTTCTGCCTCCCCTTTCTTGCTCAGAGCAGGCCCAATCCTGCTCTTGCGGAAATCAATGGCAAAAATCCCACTAATTTCAGTGGATTAGTTCCAGTATCTCAATTTACATGTGATTAACAGTAATTTTGTCTGCCTAGAGCCTAAAAAATTCATAATCAAATTTACAATAAGCTATGCACCGATTTTGTAGGGATCCCAGCTTATTTTATAGGGTTCTAATTTCTATGTTTAATCACTTTTGGTTCTAGCCCAATATGCAATCATCTGACCACGGAATGTATTCTTAAAAGCTTCCCACAAAGTTATTGGATTTGTAGCTGATGGAATGTTAATTTGTTGTATTTCTTTAATACTGAAGTGCAAACAGAATTGCTCTGCTCAACAGACAGACATTCATCCTCCGAACGTTTACTATACTGAAAGCCTTTTTATATTTTATCTGCATTATCTGAGGTGAATTGGCAGAGCGATTCTCCGTTATCTCTTCAGCCCTAGGAATGCGGGGTAAGTGTGAAGCCTGTGTTTAAAGAACACGGAGTTGTCCTTGTGAAGAAGATGCATGCTTAAAATAACAGGCAGATTCCCTGACTCAATCTAAAGCTGTCCTACAGCCATCACTCTGGAGTGGTCATTGCCATTTTGAGTCATCCCAGGCCAAACGGTCAGTCAGCTCCGTTATAAGAGCCATCTACCCCAAGACAGATGGGAGACAGTCTCTTTGGAAAGGCCCGGTTTGGTGAAGTAGCCCCTGAAAACCATCAGCATGAAGCCATATAGGCATGGCCTGATCTTGCAAGGTGCTTGGCACACCTGAGTGGTGCTGTGAGCCAATTTCTCACTAGTCTTGCTGGTAGTGGAGGATTAGCATCACTTCAAAGGATAAAATCACCAGGGGGTGATTTAAAAAAAAGATGTGACTGATTCTGGTACTCATTAAAATGAAGGACTAATTGCAGTGGTTTGACTTGAGTCAGGTAATGTCTGAGCAGGTGTTGTGTGCTCTTCCCCAGACAGCTCAGGCAATGCACCTGCAGCAGGACTACCATCTCAGTCTTGCATCTCTCTGGATTTATTTTGTGGGAAAGATCACTAACAAGTGTTCGGCATCCTTGAGGGTAGGCTCCTCGGAGAGGTCTGTCTTTTCGGGAACAGCTGACATCCATTGTCCTATGACAGACTGTTTTCATTTATTGCTCCAAACATGATTGGGACTTAGGTTTCAATAAGTGAAAGGCTATTGCATAAGGATCAGCAGTGAGCTACTTCTTTAAAGGCCTGTCATGTTAACATGTCAAGGTTATTCATTTGTAACAGGGCTGGAGGACCTAGCCCTCCACCTCAAGTTAGGCATTTTCACCTTTTCAAGCCTAACCCCTTCTTCCTTCCTCTCTACTGGGGAGATGCTGGGGGCGGACTCAGAGCTGCAGTTCCCAAGATGCACCATGGACACAGTGAGAAACTTTTCAAATTGTATTTTTGCATATATTTGCCTGGCTAGATACATTATTTGATACTTATTCTTTAATTTATGGTAGTGAAAAAAATATAACAAGCCCTGCATAGCAGAGCTCATTTCTGTGACTCTTTCTGATCGCTTTATCAAATGGAACCCTTTCTTTAAGCTGTTAGCTAAATGTCGCGTGAAGTTCTGAGAACAAATTGTGCTGTTTTGGGACATTAACTTCACATTAATTTGGCTAATCACTTCTACTTGATAGAAGTTTGTTTGAAAAACAGGATACTTTGGCTACAGCAAAACCTGTGCAAAGAGTCACTTAATAACAGCGATCATCTCTGGTAGTGGGCAGTGAAATCTCAGGATGAGCAAACATGCAGTTCAAGATGAAAATACCCAGGGAAGCGTTTTTTCTGGGTGGTCATGTGTAACAGAATGGAAATAGGGACCAGAAGGAATGAAAAAAAAACATTCAACAGAAAGAAATGAAAGCTTCAGTTAGGCTCAACCCTTACTTGCCTGTTTTTTTCTGCCCACAGACAAAAACATGTGCAGCACTGCCAAATTTTATCATCAATTCCACAACATTTGTTGTTGTCTGCTTTCTTACAACCCCAGCCCCTGAGGTCAGAAAACCTGCATGAGATCGCTCCCTTCCTCCATTCCAGCAAATGTCTAAAGCTTGTGCTTGTGGAGAAAGCCTAGGGACCCTGACCCCTGGTGGCTCTAGAACCAGAAGGCACATGGAATTTACCATTTTTAATTTGCTGTGATTTTAAAGGCGATCCTGTGATTATTAAGTGCCTGACTCATGATTTTTAACTGCCAAGGGTTGGCAGTACTGTGCATGGCTTCTATATCCAGCTGAGAGAGGAGCTGGGCAGGGGCATTAGCAACTGCAAACGTGATATCCGATGGCTGTGGACCTGGACTCATGGGGAGCAACGCTGCCACTCAGCTCTCCATTACTGGCCCATTGAACAGGAGAGCACAGCTGGAAGGACAGGGTGTGTTTCACAGAGGTTGCACTCGCTACACGCATGCATTTGGTCACCCTCTGCACTTCTTACCTGGTGAGGCATCATGAGAGTGGTGAGAGAGGGGCTACGGACAGGAGAGACTATCAATGGGAACAGACTATAAACAGGAAGCAGGAAAAATCTGCTGCTGTACCCAACATTTTCCACTTGCAGACAAAAGCAATGAATCCTGAAAGAGTGTGGGACTGACAGGTGACACTGCCTTGCTCTACTGCATTGGCAGCTGGTGGGCAGCATGAAGGGAAAGGGCAACACTGGCATCATTTCCACTGAGGTGAAGGAATCTCCACCGGACTCAACTCCCATGCTTAGCTCCTATGCTTACTAAACCATATTTTCTAACAGGAAAGACACTATGGGGTATGGCAGATGTACCCCAGGGAGGAATGATGAAGGGATCTGGCCAAACCCAACAAATAAACGGTCTCCTCAGGACCATTGCTAACTAGTGCTAATTGGGACAGCTTTGAATCTCCAGGGAGAAAAAGAAAATCAGAGGGCTGTATGTGACCCCCTCTTTGTCCTGGAGGAGGACAGCCAAGGCACCTGACTCGGCAAGTGAATCTTTCCCTTGCTCTCCCGCCAGAGATGGGGAGCAGCCAGCTCCATGTGCTCTCCGCTCTGCAGTGGCCTGGCGGGAGATGAGCTGGGAGGAGCTGTGTCCCTGATGCAGTATGTGTAAGTGAAGCTGTGGAGGCTGTACACTGAGGCAAATGAGTCAAGTTCAAAATATTTTTAGAAGTGGGTGGCATGGAAGAAACTCAGGTTCAACATGTTTTGTCCCTACTGATGGCACTTTGAAGGTCTGCAATGTAGCTCTTCAACCACCATGACAGGAGTTTGTCCTTTTGCTTTTTTTCTGTTAATATCTTCTTGCTGAATGGACTAGAAATGTTGCTGTCATCTTTTGGGAAAGATCCACAGCTCTCCATCCATTTTTTGACTGGCTTCTTTTGCAGCTCACCGAGGGTTGCCCTTTATGACTGGCCCCGAGGAATCTCCTTTGCCCTGCTGCAACATGCTTTGCCTCAAAAAGTCTCTATTCTCAGTTGCTTTGGGTAGCTCCTGGTTCAGCAGCCCTCTCCACAGAGGAAAATGCATGAAGGGAAAGGGCAACACCAGCATCACCGGCTTCTCCTGGTAGCAAGTTTGGAGCCAGCCAGTCAGCCAAGCCCGCTCCCAGAAGCAAGAGCTGACAACCATAGCACAGCCAATGCTAGCCAGCCTCTACAGAGTACCATCCAGCATCTTTTAAAAGTGCCAGGGTTAGGATCAGGCATGTAATTAGCATATGCTAATGACTCATTATAATATGCAAATGGCACAGTAGGTCAGAACTGCACGCCCATTCAAACTAATGAACTGTGCATTTTTTTTTAAGTGGCGCTAGTAATTGGGTGCATCATTTTTCTATTGCTGCTAGGCAGAGAATAAGGAAGCCATCTGTAACGGCAGGCCAGTTTGTAGCAATCCCGTTGAGAAGTAAAGGAAAGCACTGCTAATTTCCAAGTGTCCAGCAGGGAACCAGTATACATGCCTCCAGTCACCATCGTCACAATTCTTAGTATCTGAGCATGTAATTATATGGTCATATTTTTAGAAGAGATCAGCATTTAAGATAACTGTTGAAAATTTCTAGCCTGAGTACCATGCAGAGATCTGTCTGAGTACCTACTGCCTTAAGTGCAGAACACCTGGGTTCTGAAAATGCAGCTGCATGTGACCTTGCTATAATGAAGAAAATACTAATACCTCATTTATGGGTTCTGTTCTTCTCTTGTAAAAATGAATTCTCCTGTAAAGTTATACTGCTTGGAAACAGGTAAACCAGTCTCTCTGAAGCAGACTAATGCCCAGCTTAATGTCATTCCCTATGTCTGAATAGACTATGAAGACTTGCTAAAACTGATTTCCTTCAACCCTCACAATTGAATTATTTACTTATTCTCTCTATTAATTAAAATTGTTACCCAGAGTCTTTATCCAGAATTAAATAATTAACAATCAAAGAATGATTCAAATATCAGTTCAGATAGCTTTTTAAATTCAGATACATTTTACAAAGGGATATGATTATTCTTTTATCTCAAGTTTAGATATGAAAACAAAGAACTGAAAAAAATCTGTCACATTGTCACCAGAGTTTGGACTAGAATCGAAGTTGCCTGGGTCTCCAGCAGATATTGCCTACAGTAACACCAGAAGTATGCTGGAGTGACGTGCTCAGACTCCGAAGTTGACTATGTACCAGGCATATCTTTATATGACTCAGGTCCAGTGCAGTAGGAGTGCAAGGAATCCCAAACCTAAGCATGAGCTGACAACTCTCCACAACACTGCACTGTGCCACATAGACTTACTTATTCAGATTTTTGATAGCTTGGGAATCTCTGCAGCAGGTTCTGGGTTTTGGTATAAACATACATTAACCTTACAGAAGGGTCCCATCCCATAGGGTTGTTATTTTGGGGATTAGCTCTCTAATGCAGAGATTTTCAGATGTTTGTTGTCTCTCTTGTACAAATCACCTATTTACGAACAGTCATTTGTATCCAGTCTTCATTCTTTTCCATCTTTTCCTATGCTGGGGTAGTGCTGTGGGGACACAGGCATGCTATAATGCTTTCTCTATTATGACCAATTTAGAAAACTCATTAAAAATGTCTATTAATCCTAATTCCTCTGTTCACATAGCCATTCTGACGGTGAAGGTATTTCCCCTCTGGCAGTTTTATTAAGTGTGAGTAAGGCATCCACTCTGAGTTTCACTGCTCATAAGCAGTCCTAGAACATATGAAGTGCACATAATCCTCAACAGCCTCGTGCTTCTTTGACTCAGATTGGTCGCTCAGAGTCCCCTCATGAATGGAAACTCAGTAATGCGGCATGATGACAATAAAGGATATTCTGATGCAACTAATTTAGGGTTTAAAATCTGGAGTAGCATTCCCAGAAAATCTTCATGAGAGGATGACCAAACAGAACTTCAAGTAACGCCAGTGAATGGCAAGGGTAACAATTTAACTATTGTGATTTACTAAGTGAAAACAGAGTCATGTAACTATATGAGAAAACAGCAAGTTTGATAGTAACCTGAAGATTTGCTAAACCCAGATCTCATTTTCCTTTTGCATATGGCTCTTGCTTTTGGTGTCAATAGAAATACTAGAGAGATAAGGGTTGGGCCAGAAGCTCTCTGTTCTATATCTCCGGACACAAAGTCCTGTTATTAGCATTACAAAAACTGTCTCATGTTCTCAAAGCCTAAATACATAATTTGTGAATGATGTTATGTATTTGCAGCTGGCAGTGAAGGGTGATATATTGTTAATGCCTTTCTGCAAATGTTAGATGAATAGCTATCAAAACTCTATTGTCTATATTGGCATTCATGTAGCATAGTCTAAAAACACTTCAATCTCGCTCACTAAACTAGAGGTTTTACTATTTTTCACATCATTTGAATTTTTATTACATCTAAATAATAAAATCTTTTATTAGGATCAATCTAAATCCACACTATTTGCAAATTTAGGATTTTCTCCATAGACTTGGCTCTACTCTCCAGAATCTAAGCTTTCACTTTACAGAACTGAACTTTCTCTTGCCTTTCTGATGGCAAAGGCAGTCTTTGCAACATTTAAATGCTGTACGTCTACAGTATGAGACTTAGTGCTGAACAGAGTAGAATTGCAAGCCACATTCCATTTATAAAATGAGGTCTAATAAAAAGATGTGTTTTTGGCTAAAGACAAGGTAGCCATGCTAGCAATTATGTTTCAAACTCTGTAATATTTGTGGGGTCTGTGTAAAAGAAAATGAATAGAAAATGAATATGCTAGATACATTATTTTCCAGTTGCAATGAATTTGAATAATAAGTAATAACGTATATAAAAATAATTGCTGCTGTTAATCATAGATTTTGCTTCAGTGCTATCTGTTTAAATGACCCTAAGTCACAGAGTACTTTTTAGTTTCTCTTCTCATTTCTTAAAAATTGAATTGCTCTGGCTAAATGAGTGGTGGATGTCTCTATTCCCTCCCCACAGACCACAGAGGGGAAGAAAAGAAATAGTATCTTGTCTCTGTTTCAGAGCCATCAGCTAGCTTTAGAAATCTTCCTGACTATCTACCTAGGAAATGTCCTCTTCAGAGAGATCGTGCTGCACCTGTCCAGCTATAAGAGCCAGGTTGTTGTATGATAAACTTTTAAATTGTGTAAGACATGCAATTCATCAAGGAAGGCTTGGAAGATGTGAGGGAGCATCCCCCCCAGCATGAAAAATACCCCGTCGCCTCCCCAGTAGATACCAGAGGTGCAAAGTTAAATTTCCAGCACCACCACAGGGTCGTCAGCCCCCCGCCACACACTCACTGCTATGTCGTGAAACCGAAAGGGATGTTTCCTCCAAGGACTATACAGTCCTGAAGTATTAGACAGGACAGTGTGAAGATATTTATACCTGTTAAGTTGGATAGTGGTAGCAGTTCAGCCACACCAGCTGAGAGCTTGCAGCTGACAAATTTACCCTGTGGCACACCTCAGTTAAGTTTTTCTTTGTTGCAGGAGCACAAGCACATTAAGCGTTGTATTACAATGGCTTTGTCTACCCACCATGCACCCTAATGGCAAAAGTAAAGTGAGACTTCCTCCTAACCACCCATGGTGGGTGCTTGCCCACCATTCATAGCGCTAAGTCCTGTCAGGGCTTCACGCAGAGGTCTGCTTACACAAAGGGGCTTTCAAGTTGATTTGCACTCCTTTCAAAAGCTTTCACTTGCATTGTCACAAGAAGTTACAGCTCTCACTGAAGTAGGGCAGCCTAGGCCAGAACGTGGGTCTTCCATTTGAGAAGAGAAACAAGGATGTCAAAGCCGGAGGTTCAGTCTCCAAGCTGTCAAGCCATGGGGCTTGCTTTGCAACAAGTTATACTTGGGGCCTTAAAAAAGGCCACTCCAGAAGGTCTGCACAAAGCCTGAGGGCCTAGCAGATCCTATTTATCCATAATGTTGACTCCATCCCAGACTATTTCTCCTGGCAGCAAAGTGTGCTGTGTATTTTTAATGGTGAGTTTTATTAGTTGAAAGAGTTAAATATTTGTAAAATATTTGAGAAACTAATAATAATCAAGAATATTCAAATCATCAGGATAAAACACCAAAAGCACTGCATCTATTCAACCGCATGAACTTTGAAAGGCATTTTAGCTCCACAAAGACTGCAAACCCACACCTTACTACTTTTATTTGCAGAGGTTTCTAAGACCTCTTAAGTGAGTACAAGATGCCACTACAAAATAATACAAAGAGAATCACTAACCCACAGAGCTCATGAGTTCGAGTGCAGGCAATATTTAACTACAAAATAAACATGCAAATAGGTAGGAAGATAACTGATCAAAGACAGGAGTGTTGCATAAGTCAATAATTACAGAAGTATCAATATTCACAGCAAGCTGCCATTCCAATCAACCCAAACTTGTTATGATTCATTTCAGAGAAGCAGGGTCAATTTTATGTGCTGCTTTTATCACTGATCTAGCATGAAGTACATATTAATACAGTGCAGCCACAGTGTTGTGGCTTCACTTAGCTGAGAAGTGGCAAGTGGCCTTCAGACCTACAAAAGTACAAAAAATGCAGAGGTTTTTATTAGACATAAAGTACATTCTTTACATAGATTCATGCATACATGCATACAAACGTCCATTCTGTGTCTCAAGGAAAGCTAAGCTACTATCAGCTGGGATTTTTGAAGTTATATTGCATAGGCCAAAATCTGAAAAAATATCAGGATATAAGTACTTTGTGGCTGGATAAATCAATGTCATTTACATTTTTTATGCTTATAGCAGAATGTTGGGACATACACACAAACTGGAGGAAATTACACAGAACTTGTGTTTTTTGGGAAAAGCTGTGGTAGCATTCCAGTTGCCTTTTCCTGATATGAGGTTTGTAGTGTGTGCAAATCCTGAGGAAATATGGCTTGGAAAAGGTAGATGCTACTCACTTCTTCTTTGTTTTACTGTATGACTCTAGGAAAAAGCCAGGTGATAAATACATTGAGTAGTCATAGTCCTTGCCAGCCGTACAAAGTTTCTTTCATTCTTCCCTCTTTACTGAAAAAATTCCACCAGCTTATCCCTGTCATTCAAGGCTTATGTGAACTAGTGATCCAGTCAGCCTCAGGCTACATAAAGTAGCCACTTGGCCCAGTCTGACTTTGGTTGTATTATGTTACCTGGGATATTCTCCAACCGAGAGAGAATTGCAGAGCTATTGAGAAGTGGTACATTGGCTCATCCCCCCACAGCAGACTGCTTCCTGAGAAGCTAGCAGTTCTAGCCATGCTGAAAGTGAAATTTTAATATGGCCTTGGCAGCACTCCATTGGCATGTCCCCAAATTTACACTAGTGTAACGAAGATCAGTGCCTGTGCCAATATCTGTATTGTATTAAAGATAAATTGGACAAGATGTGTTCATATCTGAACTAAACTCAGCAAATCAAAAATGAACTTAGCAAAATAAAATCAGATGGTCTGACTCATCCCCTTTTGAGAGATCCTAATAAAATATGGCTGTTCCAGAAGCGCTAATGTGATCTTAATAAAAGATGACACTGTGAAAAAGGCTGGGGGGAAAAAAAGTTGACGAAAAGAGGAGTTTTCACTGTGACTGGCTCAGCCTCATAGATCCCATCCCATCTAAATGGAAATAGATGAAAAACCTCAGCTTCCTTCTTTGACATACACAGAATAAAATCACTGCATAGGCAGAACACCATGATCATGCACAGTTGGTAGGTACCAGACTATAATTTCTTGTTCAAAATACCAAAATGCACCAGTTTAACTGAAAGAACTAGGACATGATATGAAACAGGCATGAGCTAAAGCACAAAACAGGGGGAATGACTAGAGCCTACCCCCTCCTATTTCTGAAAAAGCTGCCTAATCATTAGCCTGGGGAGTCATGCTTTCACTTTCCCTCTCTCCTTTTCTCAGTGAATTCAAACCATTTTTCTGCACAGTGGTACAGCTTCATGAGGAGTGGTAACGCATTCCCAGAAAAGCCTATAGTCTAATGACTAGAAGTGTGTTTGAATTTCTGACAAGGATAGGAACTGAATGTGGATTTCCTACTTTCTAACCTTTAGGTTGATGCAAGATAAAAATTGTGGTGGTTGCTTTCCTAGAAGTCTTTTAAAAGAAAATGAAGCCTTCAGTGAGTTTGCAAGGAACTTTGTCTAGTTAACCTATGCTGGACATGCTCTGAGACCATCTTCAGAATCCATCCATTTGCCATGTCCCCTTGTTTGTTCATTACTGGAGATGAAGTGGTCAGTGCAGACAGTCAATCTGTTTTCCTACCCTGACGGGTTGAAGGGATTGTGATATGAGAGGAGGAAGAGGGTGTGAGCATGAGATGAGAGAAGAAATTCATTTTCTGTCATCGAAACTGCACCAGTACATTTGAATGGCAGGTAAACATGCAGTCACAGCTGTGTGGCCATATCTCCCAATTGCTTGTTTAATTGCTGACTTACCAGGTATTTGGCCAAGTCACTTGAATAACGATATTCCTTCATCTGTCTTATTTTATACACCATTGTGTCTTTGGTCCCAGCCTTGTCCTGACTCCTGGGCACACATCATCCCTGTAGGATACAACCTCTCCCCCTACATGCCCTGCTTCCCTTGGGCATGAAACCCAGGAGCAGTGGCCAGAGTGGGACCATGCCATACATCAAACCGTTCTCCTGTGTGGAAGCTGAGGTGTGCACAATACACACAGGCCACCAGTCAGGTTAGATGCAGCCAGAGAAGCCAAAAGATCAGTCTCACATGGCCACATATGAGGGACCTACTTCTCCTGTATCAGGAGAACCATGCCAGTAAAGTCAAACCCCTTTTAGGGCTTGAACCTGGGACCCTGAAAGTACGAGTGTTCCCAGATGAACTCTGACAGCTCTTTATCAGTAAAGTCAAAGAAGCGAGACTAAAGTGCAAAAAGGTATGTGAAGACCTTTGTAATGCATTCATTAAGATCAACCTGAGAGTACATTCACAAATATCATGACAACATTGTGGATGATAAGTGCTATCTAAAAAATGCATTCCTGTCTAAGTGCTAGTATTAGACAAGGTGCATTCTTGTCAAATACTGTTTGGTCCAGTAATTGAAAAGGGTCATTAAACATTTACTGAAAGTCAAACTAGAAACACACAGATGAATGACGTTGTACTTGAATACCTCATAGCAGTCAGTGATACCACAGATTACGTGGCAGCATGTTACAGGTTTCCAGGAGAGGAGAAACAGAAAAAAAGAAAAAAACTCAGATAAGGAAGGCTGCAGTGTGTGATCAACTTTTGTGCTCTTGCTTCAGAGAGCTGGCAGTCAAGATGTAGCAAAGCATTGACATTCACACTTGCATTCCGTTCATGAGATATACCTACAGATTTATTGCACATGAATATTTGATATGACAAATTTGATATCAAGTAGGCAGAATCTGAATTATTTAATTGTTTTCCTAGAGTATTTTATTTTTATTATTTAATGAGTTCTGACTTTGTGATTGGTGCTGGTCAGCCATGAAGCAAACCTTAACTCTGACATGCTCATGCACAGATCTAATGAAACCCTTCACTACTTTGCTCATGGGCTGATTTAATGCTTTGAGGAATTCCAGCTTCCATTAAATTCTGAACCTCTGTGTGATGTTGTCCCATCATGGTCTTTAGGACTAACTGGACCAGCAACAAACCTACAGCTCTTAATTGTGGCCATCTCCAGGTAAAACAGGCCCTGGATCAGCCTCAAATTGAGGATCAGGGCTAAGTTCTGAAAACTCCCTTCTCTCCCAAAATTATCTTCACCCATGTAGCCCCAGCAGATAAAACTTTTTTTTGAGATCTGGTGTGGCATATGTAAGATGTGAAAACAGAACAAAGACCATTAAATTAAAATGTTTGTGATCCATTATGCAGAAGGAGCATATTCTACATGAAAATATTATTTACATGAGTTTGCTATTATAAAACTTGATTTTGTATTCAAGATTTAAGGTCTCCATGGATGTGGAAAAACACTTTGAGAGTAAGGCTTTGAAATACTGAATTGCCTTGTATAAGATAAAATCAATATTTTGAAAAAAAAAGTAAAGTGGAAATTAATGTTCTTGTAATAGGTGAGTAGCTTTTGCACGATTATTTCATGGTGATAGACTTGGTTTTGATGTAGCTTAATTAGCAGAATATAAATTATATATATATTTTAAAGATGTGCATATGTATATTACAAGGGTTTTTTTTATTTCATTGTGGAGCAAACCATTTGATGTGGCTCTGCAAAAAGCTCTAATACACATCAAAAAGCAATCAACAAACTCTTTGAGTACATCAAGCAGGATAATTTAGATGGTTTTTAATCATGATTATGAAAATATAATTAGGTGGTTTCATGTTGGTTGGTGAGTGCGTAGGGAAAAGTGATTCTCCAAACAGAAAAATATGGATAACATTACCCAGGAGCCACAAAACAACCACACACACATGCATATACAAACCAAACAAAAAACTGCTGGCCTGCTTCTCCAGTAGATCAGCAGGTAACATGTTTAAACAGAATGTCATTTCCTTTAGGACGTCAGAAAGATTCTTATTTAACACACAGATTACACAGAAGTAGCTTTGGAAAAATGCCCCTTTTTAATGTGCTAGAAATCATTAGTCTACAATTTAATAAAATAAAATCCTCTTTTCAGAATTTAGGCAACAAGCAGAAGATGCACTTTGGGTCTAATCAAACTAGAGTTTTACTGAAGGAAATACGGAGGTTTTGATGAGAGTGCTTTAACTCTGCCTGGGCCTCAAATATGAGAATGAATGCCACATGTGCATGTGTACAGTCTTCAGGTGAAGACTCATCTTGATGCTTTTAACCACCTTGTGTCCTGCCATTCTTCAATCCCAAGAAAGACTGACTAAGGAACCTTCACTTCTCAGTTTTATGCACCTTTTATTTGCCACACATAAATAGCCTCATCTGTGCAGGTTCTCTTTGAACAAAGTCTCCCTACACTTTCAGTCCTTTTTGTTTTGCTGATCATGATCTCCTGTATTTTCAAATGACTTATTTTTCTTAATAGTGGTTGATTAATCCTGAACACAGTGCTGTATGCCATGATGCTTCATCCCCTTATATAACAATATCTTAACTATTTGCAGCGTTATTCTCAGTTCCTTTCCCTTTATGTACTAACATTATATTTTTGGTTGTCGGTGAGCACGGAGTAGACACTCTTGCTAGCTGGACGTCTGTTTCCTGGCTGGATACAGGTAACTTATAACCCCACAATATGGCCAGTGCCTGCCTCCCTGTACGCAATCCTCACATGGTTGCTCCTCTGCTATGGTCTTCACTGTCCCCTCCAATTCTGACGAACCAAAGTTACCGCTATCAGCCTGCCAATATATTGAAGAATGGGCCTGATTCAGGGATATATGTTTTAACAAAAACTACCTGTTTTGTCCTTTCTCTTTTTCCACTCTCTTTAGTGTTTTTTTCCCTCTCTCCTTAGCAGGGTCTGTTTCATGGAGGGCTTTATCTCTCACTCAGAGGGAGTGATTATCTCTATAGTGATGACTAGCGATATCTCAGTAATCTCCTTCCATTTCATGTGGTTCACTAACAAATAATCTCTTCTCATCACTTCATACCAAAAGCTAGATCTATCTTCAGTGATGTGGTAGAAATGCATTTCATACTGTTCTAGGGATTTTGCATTTAGAGAAATGGTTTGGATATGAACCTTGTAGAATTAAATATTTGGGAGAAAAACAAGTAATAAATTGCAAGTGGGTGGAAGATACATGGAAACATTTTTTTTTCAGTCAGCTAAACACAAACGACCTGCTTGCCATTAGAGGCTCATAGGAAGCAAAATATTTCCTTTCAGTCAGTCAATCTAAAGTACAAAATAATCCTAATATTTATCAAGCTCTGATGTGCTAAAATGGCAATCACAAAACACAGGCTTGGTGAAAAGTCAAATTTTTTGTTAATGAACTGTGTTTTAAGACTTACTGGAAGAACAATTAAATGCGCCTTAAGTTAGTGACAGCAGAAACAACTGATGTTATTGCCCAAAGCATGGCTCAACTTGACAAGGCAGGAGCAGAAACGGCAGAAGTGGAGCACGGGCCCAAAAGCTTTCCCATGTATAGATTGTGAGTAGAACATCCGGGGTTTTGTTTGCTTGTAGGCGTATGTGTGAGGGAGTGAAAAATGATAAGAAAACAGAAGACAAAGAAAAAGCCACCTGCTAGAGTAATAAGCAATGGTGCATTGCCATGGCGAGAAACCAAAAGATAGTTCTTCCTGGCAGAGTCACTCACTAAAAAGACAGACTTCCGTTTCCAAATGGTTTGCTCCTGCTTGTTATAATTGTGTTCTGTGTGCATTCTCTGTGAATAAACAGGGCTGTTCCAAAAGAAATCCTGGGTTCCTCTCGTCCACTTCCCTTCCTAATGCAAAGAAGCCAGCAAGACCCCAGATTTTGGCTAACTACCCGGACCAAAGGGACAAAAATATCAGCTGGCATCAAAACCTGCTCTGCACATATTAGATCTTCTTACGAACAGTTAGAGAAAAGAAGGACTATTCCTTCCTGCCCAGGAGGTGAGGATCCATTCCTTCCCACATGCTTTCACCGGCAGGATTGCCGCCTTTCCTTTGGAAGATTGTTACAAACTCTGGCCCGATCCTGTTACTACTGAAGCGAATGGGAGTTTTGCCATTGACTTCAATGAGATCGGAAGCAGGCCCTCTGCTAGCAAATCCATGCCTTACAGTCCTTTCCAGATATTAAATAAAACTGTGCTTGCAAGTAATTTGGATGCCAACAAGCTGGCCCAGTTTGCTATGAAATTCAAAGATGCCCAACAATGTGATGTTTATTAGGATACAATTAAAGTATTTTTTCTGTAGTGCAGTATGTAATTTCCTTTCCAATAAAAATATAAACTTGCCGTATGTGCAAACAATTTTAGCATTTCTGTTTCTATGCCATCTTACTGACAAGAAACTCCCAGCTGTTATAATTTGTCTCATCCTTCTCTCTCTTGTAGAACCAGCCTTTGTTCCTTTTTGCAGTGCCAGGGACTTGCTGAGCTCCACCTGATGTGATTTGTCCAGGCATTAATAATGCATCTTCAAGATGCAAGATGCATGAATTCCTTCAGTAACATATCTGCTGGCAGACTGCTGTACCGTGTTGTGCTGCTTTTCTGAAATAGGGGAAGGCAGGGGGACCACACACACCACACGCGCACGCACACACTTGCACATGCAAAGGCCATAAGGCTTGGGAATGAGGGGGGTCCTATTATTATAAGGAAGTCATTGCATCCTCAGACTGAGGTCAGCTGAGGATAATGAATATTACAGTAACCATTCCTCAGAAAGGGACTCTCTTACCAACCATCCAAGAAATCCCTGTGGAAAGACCTGAGATGTCCGCAGAATGGCAGTCATTTTAGGAAACCCAGCAAATGAGGCTGGAGCATTATCGTGCTGGTGAGTACTCTACTGTTGTCCCTAAACATCATAAAACCAAATAAACTTTGCCTCTAGACAAATCCCCACTGCCCGCTGCCAGAAGATGGGACTGCAAGTGTCAGAGGTGTGATCACACTCTGATGCACGATTTCTAGATATCAGAAGGATGTAATTTATTTACTGTGCATCTCGCAGAGGGGAAAGTTCATCCTGGAAAGCAATTGCACAAACAGAAGGTCGTGGGCTCCTAGTTAAAGTGAGGAGCTCTGACAGGCTTCATCAATACGAGCCAGGCCAATTCGGCACTCCCCTCCATACGTTGCTTGCAGCGGGCCCACTTGCCCTCGTAGCCCCCTCCGCCCTAAAAAAAGCTCATTTAATCAATATCATCTGCTTGCAGGGCCGCTCCGGCTCTGCCTGCGTTGCCATAGCAACTGCTCTCCGCCGGCTGTGCGATGTCCGCTTGACGCGTTTCAGCCCTGCCGCAGACCAGACCGCTGGATACCAGCTCTTCGCTGCTGGGCCGGAGGGAGCAGCCGCCGCGGGGTCCCGGCGAGGGATGGGGAGGCTGGGGGTGGGCACTTGGGCTCGGCCGCGGTCAGTCCCATCCCAAAACTGCTTCCCAAACTGGTGGGAAAAAGAGCCAACGTGGTGATGACTGTTAGTGGGACAACTAAGATCAAGACATTAACCACAGACTGTAATTATCCTCTTAACGCTTCCGTTTTGGGGGGGCTTACAAGGCTAGCAATTACTTCTGGTTGAGATATCTCTTTGCAGTGAGTGATCAGCCAGGTTAAAGTCCTGAAGCAAAGCCCTGGGTCCTCAACAGCTTCTGCAGGTCATTTACTACCCAAAATTGTTTACCGTGGTGGTCGTTATTGCCCACACTGTTTTCTAAAACGAAGTACTAAAACTTCAGTGGGCAGAGCCAGAAAAAAAACCTACACAAAATACTTTCCGTACGTGTTTGTCCATTATATGTGTGTATACATGTACCTATACACACATGAACACAGTAATGTTTCCAAACTTCATGGCGTGAGGCAATGATCTTATGTCATTTGGGAGCACTGCATAGAATACATCTTTTAACACAGACTTTGGCAGTCAGCTAGAGGATCATAAAACCGATCAAAATCAATGCACTTAATACTGAACCACAGCCCACACTGCCATTTAAAAAAATGCACAACATTTACCATTAAAAGAAGCTGATGCCCATGCAGGCAATCCAGACAGAACTATTTCAGTGCCAGTGGCATTTAGAAATGACCTTAGGTTAATAGGCTTCAGTCCTGCCCATTTAGAGCGACAGAATGCAAGCATAAGTGAATTTCTTATGGGCTGTAGTTAGAATTACACTTTCCTGTGTTCCAAAGACTTCCCAAAACTTCAGGAAAAAATATATAGCTTCTTCTTGCTTTTTTCTTTTCATACGGCTGTGCAACATTTCTAAAATAACGTTACAATGTTTTTTAAAAGCTCAGCATTCCCCCACACTGTCATTTGGGAAGAACAGAAAATTTATTGAGATATCTCTGAGACCAGGGAGATGCCTACAGGTGGGTGAATAATGGGAGGAGAAAAGAAGAAAAGTCTTTCTGAGCATCAGTTTTAAGAATCCAAGCAAGACAAAGATTAACCAAAATCCTCCATGCATTTATTTGGACAATATTTTCAACCCTTTCATCCACACTGAACTTAAGGGGATATCTTTTTATTTTGGGGAGAATATTTCTGCTGTTTTCCACAGGAGTTAGCCATGTTTTTTGCATGCACGTACATATGAGAAACTTTTGTTCATAAATTTATATTAAAAAAGACAGTGATACAAATACTCCTGTGAATATTGCTTCCAACAAGCTTTTTCCTCCACACTGTTTGCAGAAGTCATCTTGAAATCACTTTATATTTTTGAAAACTATTTGCCTAGAGACCAGAAACAATAGACTGTGACTCAAATGATCCTTCACATATAAACTGAATTGTAAATTACAACTAGCAAAAACTCTGGTACACCATCCAGTCTATAACCAATACGTAGGCTGAAACATATTTACATGAGCAAGTCACAGAACAATTTATACAGTAAATAAAATTAATAGAAATTAAAATGTGGTCATTGATAAACCACAATCAGGAAAGAGAGCTAAATTCAACAAATCAGCTGTTTGCAACTAGTAGTTTTCCTAGGTCTCATGATAGATGTGGGTAAATGTTGACTTTTTAATTATGACAACAATACCAAAGAGAGTGTTGAGAAATCAAAATTAACTTGTGCCTTCTCTGAATTACAGTCAAAATCTATTGACACAAGTCTGGATCATTCCTATGAAACATTCTGAGTTCACAGATCAATTTTTTTTTCAATACGTTATTTATGAAAATGTGTGAGATTTTGACTTTCTGTCTCAATTTAGGGGGAAAAATGTATTATTTTTTAATATTAAGTTTTGCTGAATTCTAAGTAACTGTAAAAGGTTTTTGTACTGGGAGATGTCAAGCAATCTTACTAGCTGTTGGTTCTGCTGTTGGAAGAGAAACTTTCCATTGGGAGGGGAGGGGAGTAAGCCGTGAGTATTACATGAAAGATCTTGTCCTGGCTCAGGCTCACTGAAGACTCAGAAATCATCAGAGATAACATTGACCCTCCTCCAGCTTTTGAGGTTGAGGCAAATTTCTACAAATGCCAAGGAGAGAGTGTTTCCTCACTCTGCTCCACGCTGGATCCCCTGCGAGAAGTTTTGCATATGGAAATCTAGCTATAGTAAGCACGAAATGCAAGTTGCAAGTCCCTTATGTTCAGTGTGATTTTATTGTTGTTCTGAATGAACGAAACTATAATTTTCCTTATGTTATTTCTGGTAATATTTCATTTGAAAAACCTGCAACATTAACATGTTTTGAAAAAGGACTTTAAATCTGGGTGAAAGGATGATGGAAAGTGCCTTGTGATGTTCCTGCATCACCTACACTGCTGCTTAGGAAACTGACCTTTTATTGTGTAAAGATATGAGATTTTGAAATATTTTCTTGTGGCAAACTCAGATGTCAAAAAGTTTTGCACAAACCACTAAATTAAGAACAACCTGGTATCAATAAAGCTGAATATTTTAGTCGGACATTTTTGTAACAATTTCATTTCAACTTCAGTTTTCTTAAAACTTCAGTAGCCCTAATTTCCTAGCAGTTCAGTTAAGCAGACTGGTTTGACATCTGTGACACTTTCTTTCCAAAAGTTTCCAAAATGAAAACTCTATTGAGCTGTTCTTGTTTTGTGAACATTTTTGATTTTAACAAATTAGCATTCTTCAGAGCAAGGAGGGAATGTTTAACTGAAATGTTTCTTCCGAGCACTGGTTGCACATATATAAATTGAAGTTCCAGGTTAAGCCTGGAGATATACAGGATTCACACAACTTACATCATAGGAGACCTTGGCTCAGCCCCAGTGAATCCGTTCCAATCCACTCCAAAAGGCTTCCTAGAATTGCCAAAAAAGTTTTTCTCCAGCAGTCTTCTGTGATCCTTGTGCCAGAGCAATGGTCTCAGCCATTCATGGTGACCCATGAAATGTTTCTCAGACCATTCTCGTGTTAAGTAAACTCTGTGCTCTATTGCTTAGGAGCTGTGGTTAAACCAATCCTTAACTAACAACACTATTTGCAAAATCTGTTACTTGGGAGTGGTGAGCTCAAGGGGAAGCCAAAGGGACTCTGCAGAGTACTAGGCAGGGGCAGCCCCACAGGGCACCTACCCCTCACTAGACTGACAGCTCACTTGACCAGGGAGCTTGGGGTATTAGTAGACAATTTCAAGATTTCTGTGTGCCACATATGCCTCCTTCCCTTACATACTTTGTCAAGCATTAGACATAACTGCAGCGAAAATCAGGGGTCTACAATGCTGCTGTACCAGCCCCAGTCTGTACATCCTTGTTAAAGCATAACCCTGTGAAAGTCTAGACAGGAGAGGCCACAGAGCCTTGCTGGCAGATGTTATGGTATTGATAGTCACTGGCACGACTGTGAGGGTAAGCAGTGATAAATCCAAAAACATTAGGAGCTGGTCAGAACACCTTATTACAACGGCTGCACCAAGTCCCAGTGGTAGCAAAGTTGATGCATTCAGGCAAGGTGATGTAGGTCGCTATTGCTGTGGAAGCAAGGGAAAGATAAGAAACTGAAAAGAGAAGAGTGGCTCTGTCTTGCTGTCCGGGCTCGACAGGCAGATAAACCATGTTCCCGCAGCCCAGAGAGCCGGAGCTGCCCAGCTGGCCTCAGTGGAGCTGGCTCCCTGCCATTCCACCAGCAGCCGCCGCCACCGAGGAGCGGTCCAGCACTGAAGAAGCAGCTGGGCTCGCCAGGCAGAAACTCCCAAAGCCTGAGGCAGTGGCCACGGAGAAGGCGATGGGGGGAGAATTGGTTTGAGAGCTTTTTGTTCAGAGACAGCAGCTCCAGCTCTTCCCCCAGCTGAGAAAGCAATCTATTTATGTAGGTATATGCGTATATATCAAGCCTGATATTTTACTGTAGAAAAGTTATGGAGCTTTAGTGTTTGCTTAACTGTTCTCTTCTATAAATATTAATAAGCATGCTGTCTTTTATACATACACAGTTTCATAACAACAGACTATTCTAGCTTTGCAGAGTCCTAGTCATCTATTTGCCTGGGGTGAGTAATTTGTTTTGATAGGCAAGTTAAGCAAAATTCAGGCTTTCTTTCTTGACATTTATGGAACAACAGGGAGATTTCTGGGCTTGTCCAGGTAAACCTTCAGGATTTCAAGAAACTCGCAACATTCTGATGTTATAATAATCTCCTGAAAGTTTCTTGGATATAAGTTGTTTTTTGTTTATCCATTTGTTTTTTCCCTTTTAACATAGTCTGATGTGATACAATATGGACTTCAGACCATTTTAACTAGTAGCATGCTTTGTAATATTGGATGTCATGCTATCATATGTACAATGGAAGCAATGTCAACAGCTTATACTAACTAGTTCAGTACTTTAGCCAAAATCTGCCATATGCTGTGTAAGCTTTTTAATAGCTGAACTATCAGATGAAAGGGCAGTAGAGTTAATTCCCCTTTTTGCCCCTTCCCTCTGATCTTCATTGCAGGTACCTGCAGCAGTGTTCCACTTAGAGACTGAGAAAAGCCCTTCATTTATGGATCTCAACAGAGATTAGCCTGACACAGCAACCAAACACTGCAAAGGATGATAAAGGCATTTCTGGGCATACAGAGAAGAAAAACTTTAGAGATAAGGTGGACAAAATCTTTGGCACTTTCAGAACCACCCAAGAATTTTAAGATCACAAGTCTGGACTTAGACACCTGCAGATAGAGTCAGGCCAGTACTGGGCACCTGAGCTAACCCCAAAGCATGTCTGAAAGGGACGCAGGATACAGCTCCATGGCTTTGGCCATGAAGCTTGCTTAGAAACTCCTTGCACCCTGGAAGCCATTTGTTCCTAAGCCAAAATTCATCATCTCCACAGTCCCGACAGTACCGCTGCCGTGCTTTAAACTGCTTCACTAGAAACAATCCTCTACTTAAAAAAAAAAAAAAAAGTTTTAAACTGTTTTTTTTTCTGCCAAAGCCAATTTATTGACTAAAGCCTTCGTCCCTTCAATCATTAAGTTACTTGTGAAAATTTTATTCATTATCCCTGAAATGATGTGGTTAGTGTGATGGGAGCCTTTTCAGAAATGGGCACCTCATCATCCTACTGTCTCTAGCCTTGGATCAGCAAGGCAGTCAAGCATGTGCTTACCTTTAGGTATGTACTTAGTCCCCATAACTTGCTGCTTTCACAGCAGCTAGAAAGGATAAGCACATACTTAGAGATAGGCATGCACTTACTTTTCCCCGTCTTTATTATGGCAGTTGTAACCAACAAACACTAACACTAGCCAAATTCCTTTTTCTTCTAATTCTGAAAACAAGCACAAATATTTATTTAAAATATTAGTATGTTTAACATATCTTATCTACGACATAATTAATTAAAAGAACTAATGTAACGCCTACATACCCTAACAGTAAAATGTGAGAATAATGGAATTTAGAGTGAGTGATTTATTATTTTTAAAATATGTACTTGGAATCAAAAAGGTAAAATTTTAAATTGGGAAGCAATGCATATTAATATTATGTTTTATAAATTAGACTTGGATGAGTGTGTTTACACAACCACAAAAGGCATATGCTAGGTAATTACCATTTAATATATTTTTCCATTTTTATATTCTGTAAAACAGGGAAATAAAGATAAAAGCAGCTCTTTTACAATGTTCTTGGTGGCCTTTTTTAGATTTTATTGACCTTTGATATAGACAAAATTTTAAAAGCAGAAACACAGGAAATATTATCAAGATTTTCAAAAGTAACTTTAAAAAATCATACACCCTCTCTCAATTGCTGCTACCCTGTCTCTACATATACCAGATGCATCATTCTCCAGCTTTTCCCTCCTCTTTTTTCTCCCCTGAAAACTTCCTTCAACCTGTTTCCAGTGCCACAGTCAGAAGTCTTCACTGACTTCTTCATAGCTACCTTTATCCTTCCCTACCTACCTCTTTCACATTAGACATTGCTCCCCTACCCTCCTCTTGAAATCATATCTTCCTTTGGCTTCTATGACTCTTTCTACCTTTGTGCTTCTATATTTCCCTAATTTCTCTGTTTTTATGTCCTTGTGCTTTGCAGTCACTAGTGACCATGTTATCCAACACTGCCTCACTGGTTGCTTTTACTCCCAGCCAGCATCTATCGGTCATCTCCTGGCTTTTGGGTATGCTGCAAACACACAGACAAAAAAGCATCTTCATCTTCCACCTTGGTATAGCACTGAATACAGGTCTAAATTTTAAGAAATACAGGTTAATGTGTGGCTGCTGTGATACCAAAACTTTTTGAAGCTATGGGTATATTCTACTTGTTGATTTGATTAAACAACTGATAAAAGGATGGCAATGAATTGTTTGTATATGTCACCTTCATGTCACCTTTCTCACATCATCTCAGATAATGTGATTACACAGCAGAATAACTAATTGTCAAATCATGACTTTTATGTAGGGAAATTTAGTCTTCTAGATTAGAAGTCTGGCATACTAGCCAAAAGCATGCAAATTAAAAAAGCATGTTGAATGCCGCCAGAAAAATTGTGTGAAATATGCGTGAGCTTGAAGGGAAGAAACTACACAGAGGTTGTACAAGTTGCTTAAGAAAATCTTTCTCTCAACTATGACCCTATTAGAAAATAAAGACCTTTTTTTCTCTTTTACATATATGCATGTCAGTGATGTCTACAACATACAAACTAGAGGTGGCCCAAGGTCAGCCACGTATTTAGTTGTGTCCCTGCCTATCTGGAAAAGCACACAGTTACGTACCTAAAAAAATATGACTATGCACTACTGAACAGGAATGCTTTCTTGACTCATATTCAAAGTTAGTCAAACATACTGCACAAGTCATCTGTGTCTGATACTAATATGCTCACCCAAGTGACTTCTCTGCTACCATCACACTCTGTTAGGTGAAGAACTACTAGACACACAAGACCTGCATAAAACCCAAAGGAAAATGCATCTTTGCTTCAACCTTGAGTCAATCTAGACATAATAATTGCATGGAGCTTAATTTGTTGATTATAGATTTGCTGAGCTTAGAGAACTTGTTGTTGTTGTTTATATCTATCCTTTCCCATGAACTCTGAACTGGAGTTCATAAGACTGTTAGCTTAATTTCAATAGCAACAGGAAAGCAGGAGAAAGATACACATGTCATGGCGCGAAACAAAATTCCTAAGATCGAGAATGATTAAATGGAATCTCCTTTATATTCTGTTACGGAGTTTGAGATGTGCTTTTCTATCTTATCTTCCAGGATCTTTTTTTCCACAGGAAAACTTCCCCATAAATTCACAAAATATTCTGGTGCTTGGTATAGTTTTACACCCTGAGAATTTATTATTCATGAGATATGCCTTCTGAAGTACAATTTCTAAGTATTGATGTTTTATCTTTAAACAGTGAACATGAACACTGGCTTAAAGGCCCACTGACAATCACTCAGGAATAGCTCAACTGCTGATGTCTAGGCAAGGTCTTCCCCACACAGGGAACCTTTTGTAAATATTAGTTACTAGAATTGCAATACTAATACATGTAGTTAATAATTATTACAATGTGCCAAAACTGCACAGTTTGCTGCCTGATTACAATATTAAATTGCTATTGAGGTGTGGTATTTGCTTCAGGCAATACTAATGAGAAGCCTCCAAAGACTTTGGTCGGCCTCTCCGCACAAGAATGGGAAACGTACACCTGCACAGAAAGCACAGGCAGCACTGGGGTTTGCCAGAAAACAAACAAAATTCAGACAATAGAAGGAAAGTTTTATAAGAGATGATGTGTCCTTTCACTTGGGAACTGTCATCTTGTGAAAAGAAAATACACACATGCACTTGATAACAGCTTCTGTGGCAGACCATTACCATGGACACATTGATTCAAGCTGTTCATAGAGGATACTGCGCAGGCAGCTCTGAAAACTTTGTTTTAGTTGCTTTTGATGGTGTCTAAAAAGGAGCTGAGCCACTTCAGAAAAGTTCAGAGGTTCCTCCTGACATGTTTGCCCACCTCTATCAATGGGTACCTCCTGCTGAAACTTTTGCCCCTTGCCCTCCAGCCTGAAGAATTGCCATCTAAGAGCAGAGTTGTGGACTACAAGGGGGAGCTATTGTTGCTGGTATCATTTTTCATCTTTGTAGTGCATTACAAATTCATGATGGGTCTAAACCCAAACCTTCAACCTCATCTTTAACTCTTGGTTCTTTGTCTGCTAAACCAACAAACAAAACTTGCCATTTGAAGAGTCTCCACCTTAACAGTGTAAAATTCAGATATGACTCAAACTCTCTCTTCAGATTTCAGGTATTTGAGTTGGTATCAGCATTCAGACAAGCTTACAGTAGGATCTGAGAGATACAGTGATGTCTGAGCACTGACCATGTCCTAGATAAAGGTTTCTGTTCAAGGACGAGAGTTGGAAAATGCTTCTGCAATGCAGGTTAATTAATGTTGAGTAATCTGCTGTGTAAATATAACCCTGATTTGATGAGAGAAGTTGTGAAAAATCTAATAAGAGCAAGGTTTCAGACTCAGGAATTGTTTCTTCTTTGCCTGTGCTTGAAGCCAATTTCTCTGTGATTTTTCTAAAGTGAATGCATTTACAGTTTGGTAAAGCACAGAAAAGTATCATAGCCAAAAGAGGAATGTGATTTGCAGGTACAAATTCCAAGCCTTGCACATACAAAAGGCTGTTGAAAGAGAGCATGCAGGCTTTTGACTTTTTCTATAAAGCAAAGCCAGGTGTTTGCACTTGGAAAGTGCAGGTGCAACTTTATGTACTTGAGTTTATCAGACCGAGGCTGAAACTGTACCCCGTATGAGATCATATGCTATTGTGCAGCTTCTGCATCATTAAGGCATGTAGTTCATGTAGGTTCTGGGAGTTACTCTTGAAATCAATGTGCTGGGTTTTCTAACTCATTTCTTTTGTGAGCTTTATGGTCTCCTTAACAGTGCTATGTGAGTTATATGGGGCATGGCTTCCATCCTCCTTCAGAAAACATGTTAAATTGAAACAGTAATAATACTATAACCCCTAGAACAGGAAAGAAAGAAGAGGGGACATGCATTTGCTGGCTGCTTGCCTAAAACTGTGCATACGTACCTCAGCTGAATTGAGTATTTCATTTCAGCATCTGCAACTTACCTCAGACACTTCCTCAGAGAAGATACTGTGCTAACTCGTCCTTTTTATTTGTGCAGTTGCTGAATTGCGGAATGTGTGTTTTAGGTCTCAGCTGTCAGCCTTTTACAGTGGGCCTCTTGTCCAGAACAGAATGTCATTCTTAAATTAAATCACAAAGGTGTTAAGAAGAAAAAGAAAAGGAAAGGGATAAAAGAAAAAAAATGTCTCCAGACTGCTTTCAGGGTTCTTCTCAAACCAAGGTCATAAAACCAAGTAGAAAGAAACTATTGTGCATTAAATCTGTCCTGCTATCAGCGCCTGCTTGTATCCTAGCACCTATTTTATGGGACATTGTACTGCCCAATTTTAAATGTCCCAAGCAAAATTGGGACATTTAAATATGGGTTCTTTTGGATCATGCACCAAACTCTGATCAAGGTAGCCAGGTACTGCTTTTTCCCCTGATTCTGTTCTGACAGGCATCTCTGAGGTACTTTACATCCTGTCAACAGCCCCCCTTCAAGAATAACCTGGAAAGCAGGTATGCTATTAAACAAGTAGTGAGGGTCTGCTCACTACTCTGCTAACACAGAGAAAGATCAAAGCTTACTGCAGAAAACAAAAAGCAAAGAACTATCTGGAGTTATATGTCGCATTGGCAGGTACAATTCATTATTTATACAGCACCATCGGTACAGCAGCACACAGGTTAGATTCCTGACTACACGGCCTGTGGGCATTTTGCTGAGGTACATCAGCTCTGTTCTTGGTCAAGTATCATGGTCCTATCCCACTGCTGAGCACATGTGTCTTTTGTGTGTGAATTACCACTTAAAGAAAAGACATATGGCTGGGGAAATGGCATCTCGAGCAGCATATATATGTTTCACTGGTTCTGAACTGTGTGATAATTTTGATCTGATCTTACAGCCCTGATTTTGGACAAAATAATTGATTGCATTTGTAACTATAAAAAAGGTTAGTGTAGGTTCTTTCCAAGGCAAAACTAGAAAGCTAGAACCTTTAAAAAGCTAAGATTAAGAGAAAGACTCAAGCTGAGGTTGGTATTATTTTGAAGCTTATATAAGAATTTATATTAAAATTTTTCTAACTTTCTTCTCATTCTTTTTAACAAACCTCCCTCCCTCACTGACTTCCAGGCAAATTTAGAGGACAATTTCTCATCTAGACAATGCTGTACCTTTAACACTCATGCCCTGTATTTCACAATGAACCCATAATCTCTGCAAGCCTGGACTAAGACGGGCTATGACTTCCCTATCTACTCTTCCTAGTGAAGATTTACCATCAGTGCTGACAGGCCAGCAGCAGCCTTGCTAGCTGCAAGTAACATCTCTTCTTGCTGACAAAATATCCCATCAGCCTGTACTAGTCTGGAGAGCGCGTCTCTCCCAAAAAGCCCTCCGTCGTATCCGCGAGTCCCAGTATGAAGCCCTACCGTCAGGGCAACAGTCAAAATTTTTTCTCATGCTGGCCTCACACGTTAACTTGTCACCAAACTAAACTCTCCGCTGAAAGGCTGGAGCTTGTATTCACAGAGGGTGAAAATTCGTTCCACTGGGAAAGCTTCAAAGTCATTTCAGCCATTAAACTGTGGCTGGATGTATCATAAGTACAGAAGAGGTGGAGGCACTGCCTGTGAACCACGGGGACTTGGTAAAGAAGTTCCTGCTGAAACTGGCAGTGCTATTGTGTATTCTGCTTCAGTCCGGCTCTGCAGCAAGAGCGAGTCGCGTTCGTACATGAGACTCATTATGCTTCCTCTGTTTAACATACCAATTATTTTCTGTATTTACCATATTTAGAATGACTTCATGTCAAAAATTAATAATGCTAAAATAAAGAGCTACGCTGATGTGTGCTAAAGAGGAAGCAAAGCAGACTAATAGAATGTGAAATAGAAAGGGAAGGTGAATTTGCAGCTGTGGGGATCACATCCGGACAAATTTCACTGCGTGCAGTGCCAGGGGTCCCACAGAGGCCTGTGTGCTCTTTAAGGCACACTTCAGACAGTGATAAGTGTATCTTGAGAGGCTGCAGCGCCTAAGGAATTTCACCCTGTAAGCAATGTAAATAAGCTGTGGTGCCAGTCATTCCCTCTATGAGCTGTGCTCCTCCAAACTTCTTGTTGGTCTCTCAACACTGGACAGAAGCGTTTGGGGGACAAGTAATTAAGTCGAGTGGACAAGATGACAAGTAAACCTTTTTTTTTTTTGAACTGACCTTTGTACAAGCTTGGGCAAGTGAGGAAACCTTGATTCATCCCTGCTGGTCCTAGGCAAACCCCTGTAACAGCAGCGGGTCTGTGATCTTCCTTCTCAAAACTCAGAAATCCACACAGGATTTTACACAGATTCCCCAGAGAGTCTGACAGCTCCAGTGCATTAACCCTTGCTTATAACTTCTGAATTCAGCATCTGTCTGGTAATAGCACTTGAAATGCTGTCAAAGCCTCTAACAAACAGCATGCAGTCACATGCTGAAGAGTACTTCCTTTCTCACATTAATCACAATAGACAACAGACTGGACAACTTCCTAATGGGAATTAACAATAAAATGACTATATTTATTAGTGACACTGGAATTCTTGTCATTAATGGAGATCATAAAAACAGTTATAATATTTATAACCAAAACAGATGGAAAATTTATGTTTTCATTAAAAGAAAGCCTCTGTACATGAAGACCTTAACAAGCAACTAGTACACAGAAATGCACTGTTAATTTATATTTTAGTAGGTCTCCAGTTTCTCCAGGTTGGCATAAAAAAAATCCTAATTTCTGCATCACTTCACTCATAATCTGTGCTGATTTCATTATTGAAACTTTATGGGGGACAAAGGGCAGAAGCTCTGAATCCACCTGCAGCATGGCTGATTTGCTCGGCTGAAGGAGTAATAGAAATGTGGAAAGGGGCTTTTCCAGTTTCTTTTAACAAGCAACTGATCAGTTATAGTGCGACACCTTCATGTAAGTCCTTGATGTTGGAAATATCAAAATTCTTCCAAAAGACAGCTGGGAGCACAGTTCTTAGTTTGCCTTCTTTTCACTTACATTTTTTAAAGTAGACTCAGTTCCGCAAAAAATGAAGGAGATGATAGGAATCCAGGGACAAGATGGCAAAGGACAGGACCGGTATGCCATCCCTTTTTTCCTTTGTTTGCTGACCCTGCTCAGACTTTTGAGGTCCCTCAGCCAGAAGGTCCATGTATGGACAGACAGAACAATTCTGCCTCGTGGAACAGGTCCCAGGGGCCCGGATGCAGGGCCCCTCCATGCAAAGCCTAGCAAACGATCTCTAGGTTTGTCTCAAACTTGCCTTACTGCTTTATACCCTGCATGTTCCAAGGGGAGCAGACTCATCAGTTTGATATAACCCTTCTTGCTCCAGCATTAATGAATGGTGTTTTAATATTTTCCTGTTTTTCTTGCTTTGGAAAGCTAATCCATACTTAAGCAAACAAGTTGCTCTTATAATAAAAACACATAGTGCTGAGAGTTTGCCTTGTGTGTTTGCCCTCTTGTAAAAGACGATCTCAATTAAGAAATACGTATTTGATAGTCTATTGGGTAAAGGCTTAAGAGATGCTTCATGTGTATAGACTTTCTCAGGGCCAAATCCTGAGCTCTTTGCTTACTTCTTTTCCATTTAAACTCCCATTTGCTTTAGTGGAAGTTTGCTTTTCACCGATTTCCATATTAAATATGCTATTCGCCCATCATTTTTTTTTCTACCACAAACTCAGTCATGCTCTGAAGGCAAAGCAAGGTTCTTTCCTTCTGATGCATCACTTGCAAATAATGAAATCTCAGCCAGAAAAAAGATGCAAGAATTATTGCCGGGCAAACATTATTGGCCTCTTACACAAGGAGAAATTCCACGCATGCCAACACTAAAGGAAAAAAGGGAGAGATTCAGGAACACTTGTTAACAACAAATGTATACACTGACTGGCCTCGTAACTGATAAGAAGTACAGAGTTTTACTAATAATACAATAAAGAGGAATAAGAACCAGATCACTTGTCCTAAAGAGGTTTTGCAGGGCTAAAAACCATACACTTTGTAGTTTTGGACGCAGGTAGCAATGATTCTTAATACACAACAGGAACAGATCTGCTGAGTAAGAAGGTTCCATTTTTATAACATTGCTTTTAGAACAAGACATACATCAATCCTTTAGTCTTAAATGAGCTCAGTGCTATTCTTCCAACAGAAAAGACAAAAATACATGGTATGAAATCTAAATCACTCTGTTTCATTCCACTTGGACTGGATGGAGGGCTATTTGCTTCTCACTGACTACATGAAAGCTAATGAAAGTGTAGAAATACCTCAGGTTTAAATACCTCCAGAAGTACTCCTTCTCCAGAGGGTAAGGCCCTTAGCAAAGAGAGGCTGAAGTCATCAGTATTTCAGCTAGGAAGCGCTAAAATGAACACAAATTTCACACCCAGCTGCTATGCACAGCCATGGAAAATACTTTGCAATACTTAGTGTATCAACTTCCACAATTTGGAATTAGAGTACAATATAGCATTGCATATCTGTTTGGTTTTGCAATTAGAGTACACTTCTTAAGTGCTTTTTATATTCAAAACATATCAAAACACATTGCAAGGAACAAGACAAGGTGGAGTTAATGTTAACTGTATAGGTGAAAGAAGCAGTCAGGCTGCAGTGCTGCACTTCTGCTCGGTGACAGCACAGGGTTATTAGAGATTTGCTCTGACATGCTGCTGAATTCTCATCTTGCTCCATGATATGGCTTCTGAAGGCTGGTCACTTGTGGGCTCTCCTCTATAGTCCATTGGCAATTTCTTGATGTTGCATTGGCAATTTCTTGATAGGCTGATTGTCAAAACAAACTTTTTGAGGAAAAACTTTTGAGAAGGATCTTCCTCATGTCATGGTGAAAAGTTGTCCAGCCAGTAAGAGCATTCACTTGGGCTAGAAGAGACTGTTTCTGCACTAAGTTAATCAGACTAAGGATTTGTCTCTCATCTTTAATTTTTCACAATCTAGAGCAGAGCCAGTTGAGGAAACATCAAATATATTTACAGAACCACAAAGCTCATTTCTCTGCATGCCCTAACTTTCTACTCGAGACACACAATAAAAACTATCCATACCAAAAATTACACTACAAGACCTACCTTCTTGCTGTAATTACACAACTCAGTTAACAGTAGTAATTTATAACAGCTCTAAGTTATGAACAATTCAATAATTTCAGAGTAGTTCCTTGCCTGGACCTGGAGGAACCTCCTTCTTTGATCTTGATAGATATTTTAAAGTAATCTCATCACTTGACAGTGGCTTAGCAAAAATTTTATACCACTGAGTAGAATAATAGAGAGTTCAGAGAACTGAATAGAAGAATAGCAAAGATAAGGTTATCTGGGATTCCAGAAAAAACAAAAATCTCACATGAAAGGTCTGATAAATAACTAAGTGAGAAATAACATTCTATTGATCAAAACTGTGCTATAATTTGGATATGTCACATCAGGAATATATAACTGACTTCATGTTACTCAAAGTAATCAAGGAGTTTGGATCTGGAATCTCTATCTTCAGCAAGTAATGTGCACTGTCCTATGTGATAATTGTATAACTTGAGTCTATCTATGAAATACAAACAGAATAATTAATATCTCCCTCATAACATAAAATGGTGGGATGGACTAATGTTGTTTGATCTCCTTGAGTCTTCTCTTTGTAATAAGCTCTTATTTTGTATTGCATTATGCATAGTATATTCACTCACGTCTCACTATTGCACTATTTTCTACCAAGACAATGAAAATCCTGGCCCCCTTTTACATGAACCCACACCACATATTGCCAGAAGTAGCTCACATCTAACCTGAGGCCAATAGCTGCTGGGAAGTAATTAGTTGTAGTGCTGCTATAATCCCTTAGTAAATGTAATTGTAACTCCTATCTGTGCTGAAGGTGAAATGTTTGTGGTAACAAATGCCCTTTTCTCTGAATAAAAATGTATTTACTTTTAATCAATCAGGGACTCATTATCAGTGTTGTCTTCATCTCCCTAAACCTTGGCCTTTTTGTGTATGATTTCAGGGTTGGAGGAGAGTGTCTGCAGGTTATTTAAGAGAATGTTGCAGAATAAGTCTAATGACCTGAATCAGCTAGGAATAGACAGTCAGAAATTACGAGGCAGTCCTATTATCTTGTAGTGCCTTTAGGCTTTCACTGGACCCCCACAGTCCACAAAACAAAAACAGGAAGGATGTTGCATCCCCTACTATTTAATCAATGGGTACCTGCATACATCTAGGCATCATATGACGTGCGGACGTGCATGTGTGAAAAACCGTTTCCAAAGGGGGAGAGGGATCATAGGTGAAACGCTGTGCTTTGCTGCTGAGGGCTACAAGCTGTGGGCTCCAGAACATGATATGGAGAAATCGCTGCCTTAATTTAGAGAGAGGAGCTGGCTAAAGAGCAAGATGATTGCTGGGCTAGCTCTGAGCAAGCTCACTCGAACCTGAGCACTGTTGAAGAGAGATCTCCTGGCCAAATAAAGCTTTTAAAGAGCTTTAGGTTGTTGCAGCCCTTCTCTCTCCCGCTTCAGAGAGACAAAGCATCCAGAGAGGGGGTTAAAGGTTTCAGCCATAAAGCTTCTCTGCTTTTAAAGGCTAAGGAATTGAGAAGGGAACTCTGGGAATCTGTTGCCACGATCTAGGGCAGCAGGTTTATTTATTCTCAGTTTCCCCAATGTGCTTCTTTTGGCCAACCCTGGAAATAAAAGTTACAAATCTCAGCTATTACAGTAAGTAACTTCCCAGCAGGGCCCTGCAGTGTGATCAGGCAGAGGGACTTTCCAACAGGCTTTTCCAGGACATGCTTGAGGAGGGACGGCAGGATTCTGTGAAGGAAATAGCATGAATGATGCTCTGTCTCACGTTTGCGCTCTTTATGTTCAACCCCAAAGCAGGGTGAGAGAAAAGTACCCACTCCTACTTGTTCACTGATATCTTACAACAACAGGGAAGTGACAAAACATTATTGAATATAGGGAGGTGGCACTGACTTCAGGTGTGGCTGCAGTATCTGCAATCGCTTTTGTAATTTGTTTAGATTTTTTAAATTTTTTTATATTTGTTGAGATTTTTTACATTGACTGTGAAACATTAATGCCAATAAGAAAGAGAAAATCTTAGTAATAAGCTCATTTTAGAGAGGAAAAGCTCAGAACTAGTGTTGTATCCCTCTGGAGTTAATCTGTTATCCTTCAATATACAAGTAAGGCTTCTATAGACAAATGAAATGGCAGTGCACAGCATCCGTTTGCTATGGAAGGAGCACACAGTTGTGGTGAAAAGTACATGTATTGCAGAATGAAATTTTGATTCTGAACACGTGCAGTTACCTTCTGATACAAAACTCTACTGTTACAACCTGTGATCTGGACTCCATTATCATCTGCTTTAAAGACCTCTTTCTATAACATCAGCAATGCTGAATCAAGCCAGGATATTTGACTTACAAGAATAGCTTTAGCAGAGGGTAAATTGTAACAAAAATTGTCTCCTTCTTTGTTTCTTTGTACAGTGCAGATCAAGTGATACACTCTCAGCAGTAATGCAGCCTGATCATTACTGAGCACTCTCCTTGGCATGCCTATGAGCAAACTTTCTATTGTTTCAATTAGATGATCTTGGGCATTCAGGGAATTTAATACTGATGGAGCTCAGCTCCTAAAATCCTAGAAATTAGAGTCTGAGAGAACCTAGGGAATCATCTTGTCCATCCCTTGACAATGCAGATTATTTTCTACTGTATTTTTACTGTTTTTTTTTTCCAGTTTATTTTTAATGATTCTAGCAACGGGGTTTCCATCACTTTTCCTGGGAGACTATTCCACATTCTAATAGATCTCACTGTTAGGAAAATTTTCCTGATATTCAGTCTAAATTTTCCTTTGCTCAATTTCATCCCATTACTCCTAGATATGCCCAGTAGAGGCTGGTGAAAACTGAAAGTGAGTAGGCAAACCTGACACATTATGTGTGCTCAGAGCCAATTTACAGCAGCAGGTAAAGTGATAGAGTCAATTTGCAGCATTCTGTAAGTGACAGAGAGGGTCTTAAGGCATGCACTCTCTGAAAATGGTTCTGAATCTTGATGAAAACCCCAAAGTATAGAAAAATATCCAGAAACTCTAATAACTTATATTTTTTACAATTTTCAGTCTGAACAAAACAAGAATCCTCTATGAACAGACAACAGGTAGGGCACCTTGTTTATACTACAGTTGCCAATAAAACTTACATTTATATGGGCATCTGAAGAGCATACTTTCCTTTGCACTAAACACTGCAAATTGTCTTTTTCTTTTACATGCTAGGCAGAATTAAAATCCAAGTTACATTCCTTGAGCTATTACCCACTCAGTAATGGATAATGAAACCCACAGCTGAAAAATTGCATTTATATTGTAAATGTTCTTGTGTAAGTAACTTTATGTCTGTATAGTTTTCTGATATCTTGCTAATGAACTTTCTAACAAAATAAATTTGCTAAATCCCTTCTGCACATACACACATCACTCTTTTCATTTCTCTCTTTTCTTCTTCCCATCTTGTCACTACTTTGCTTCCCATGTCACTACTCCTTTCAGACCATTTAACTGCTTTCATCTCTCTTACTGTAAAAAGTTCTTATTTCTCATCCTCCTCTTCAATAACATAGATCTCTCTATTCTTGGGCACACATGCACCATTTTCACCCCCCCAAAAAATGTTTTAAATCCTGCTCCTTATTTATGTTCCTTCTCACCCTCACTTTTTCCCCAGAGTCTTTAACTAACAGCACCCCAAGACCCGCATGCATCAGCCTTTAGCTGGTATTTGTGTCTGATAGAAACTGCTAAGTTCTCAGACATGGACAGTGCCTTCCTTTATGTTGGTTATGGAAGATGACAGAAAGCTGGTGAAGTAATTCACAGGGGGAATGATGTGGCCACAGCAGCAGGAAAGAAAGATGATTTTAACAGCCTCTTGAACAGCTATCCAGCCTCTCTCAAAACCATAAAAAAGTTTAGCAGACAAAAGAAAACTAAAAGACTGTGTTAATCTCATAGCAATTCAAGGAACTCCACAAGGACCTGACCAGAATTGTATCCAGATGCCTAGGCAGTGGTTGAACCTCCGTGGATCACAAGAAGCATGAAAACCAGCAACTCATGACAAACCAGGTACATCTGGAAGAAACACAAATCATAGACATTGAAAGAGCTGGTTCAGCCACTTGTTATCAGCAGTTTATATCACCAATTCTGCACTTGGGAAGGATTCAGCAGTTGTAGCAGGCAAGCAAAAGGCGAGTTTGTGAGAGATTACAAAGAAATGCCAGTACTTATCAAGAGCTACAGGATGACAAGGACAAGGAGCAAAAGTTGATTCTGAGGATGTGAGAAGCAGAGAGAGTGGTGGATCTGATGGGAGAGGGAAAGAAATGAATCATTAGGAGAAAGAAAGTTCGGGCTGGATGCAATGGGACGCGTTCCTGATGGATCACTGTCAGTATCAGGTCTCCAGATGTCCCTGGTGGTGATATGAATATCTAAGATATGAGAAGGGTAACAAGGAGAGTCATCTTTCCAGTTATCTAGCATAGCCTCAGAAACCGATCTGGAATCACTGAGTGCAATCCTATGGCTTTGTGCGAGAGGGAGGTCACAGGACAGGATTACAACCTTTCCTTCTGGTCTCAGATTTTATCAATCCCACTGACTTCTCCTAAAGTTCCTTCTCTTCCTTGCAGTCAGTCCAAATACTGCTCCAGATGTCACTTTTTTCTCGCATGTGTTCAATCACATAAGCCACCTTATCTGCAGCTTGGACAATTTCACAATTTCTTAGTCTTTTGGTTAGCTGGAACTCAAGAGGTGTGTTCTGAACTTAAAAGAAAATTCCCTACATAATTGAGGATCCACTTACAGTAAGATCTTGTTTTTCCCTGTAACAAACTGCTACAGTAGAGGCCAGTAGATACACTCAGACTGGAATTACTTTAGTGGCTGAGCTGGAAGAGCACTTTCCTGTAGGGGACCTCTGCTCTAAGAAATCACTCCTCACCACAGTCCTCTAAAGCCCTCTCCAGGCCTGCCAGTGCTGTCCTTTTGGTTCTCCTCTCCCAATGGGTGGGAAATTTAGCAACACTCAGAATTAGCAGTGCCCTTCATCTGCAACTGTCCTTGTACAGGACAGGCACCAGTCCTTCAACCGTATTTAGGAATCTGAAGAACCAAGTGTTTTATCAACTTCAGCTGCCTTTGGCACTCCTGGAGGGTCCTGCACAATCTTGTCTTTCCACTCCTTTCATCCTATTTCCCTCACTGATTCCATATTTCTTCTACTACACTGATCACAGTGCTCCCTGTGACCCCTTCTTCCACTCCGCTTTCTGCCTTCTTTCATGCCATTTGAGCTATCCTTCCCCATCTCCTTCTTTCATGTCCTGCCTTAAAACTCACAGGACTGGTATGCTGATCTTCTCACTTGTGAGAAGGCCTTCCACTTGTGTTCCAGGCGCTCTTTCTTCTGGATGCTGACTGTAATTTGTTTTGGTCTGTTAACGCATAAGCTCTTTTGGCCAAAAATGGCAAGTCCTTGTTTCTTTCACCAGTTGTCAGGTACCCTCCTGGCTAGTTGATGAGACAGCTGGTGTACCTATGCGGTGTTAGGTACTGAGCTTAAACTTAATTGTTGTCCTATTTAAGATCTCTATAGGTTAGTGCATGTGTCTACCACATATAGGGCATATAAATGCTTTCTTAGAAGTGATAACTCTGAGACAGAGGGGATTTGTTGAGGTAGAGCTCTACACAGGTGAGACAATACAAGGAGAAAGAACATGCAGGAGTCCCAACAGATCTAATACATAGTCCTCTCAAAGTTGCAGTGGTTCTGCCTTAAGAAAAAAGCCTCTCAGCTGGCTGCTGCTCTCTGAGGGGGCCCAGAGGCAGGTTAACATTCAGATTAGATCTTGGAACAGTCATGAAAAGCAGAATGTACTTTCCGTAAACCCCTGTCACATAGTTGCCTCCTCTACCCTATTTCAGTCTTTTTTTTGGTGGATGCTGCTTTCAGAGTGTTTCCCTTTTGCCTTGTGTCTAATCCTCTGGCATGCCAACTCCACCTCTGTCTGGGAGTGGAGCAAGTGTGTCATTAAGGTGTTTCTGCCTTCGGTGTGAAGATCTATGACCTTCTCACAAGCCCCAGTGGAAGGCTAGTAGGAGGATTTTTTGGACAGGTTGCTAGCAAAAAGAGCTGTGGGCAAGAAATCTGTGCATGATTAACTCTTCCCTTAAGAAAGCAGCACTTTGTACATTATTATAAATTAACAGAAGTGTATCAGAAATATCTCTCTCATTAATTTCTCCTTCTAACTGGAATAACCTGATGAGGTCATAAGGGAAAACCCTGGTGTCAACACCGGAACTGTGTTCAAATGGAGGAATTATGAGCTGGTATTCTTCTTGAATCAATGACAGATCTGCTCTCAGAAAACAAAACTAGCCAGAAGGAATTAAAACAAGACCAGAAGGCACTAAAACAAGAGCTGGAAACTTTACAAAAGGAATTACAGCAGCATCTGGAGGTTTCCCAGAAATGGCTGAAGTGATTTGCAGGCAGAGGTGAACTCTCTGTTGAAGTAACAACTACAAAATGTCCCAACAGACTGAGAAGGCCAGCTGCAAAACTTTCAATAAGAAATGGTAAGCCCAAAGAGGTAAATAATTATACTGCCACAGACTCCTCAGGGCAGGGAGAGGCTAAGGTGGAACCCACTAGCAGGGATGAACTGGAACAAGGACTCACAGGATAAAGCTTCAGCTCCAAGAAGAAATTTCCAGTCACAGACCCATCATGGTAGCTACCCATTTGGGCAGTCAATTGATCCAATCAAAAATCTTAGGTGAAAACAGATATTTAGTGCAGTTCTACTTGGTTGTCAAGTCACGGAGTCCAGTGAGAGATGCTGGACTTTCACAGGTCAAATAATGCAAATACCTAATATCTTTTAGAAGAAATTCCACTGTAGACTTACTTAGATAAATAATAAGCCAAATGGAAGGCTAGGAAAGATGAACAGGAAGGAGGCATTCTAGCAGCAAGTCTGAATAGCCATGCTCTGAGGGAGTCATGGCACTTATTTCCCCAAAAGATTTCATGCAAACTGTTGACTTTTGGTTTAGAACTGTTCACAAATCTGAGTTGATTCATGTGCAGCTAAGAGCCACAAGAAAAAGGAAAGAGAAAATCCCAGACAAACTGCAAGAGAACCTGCAGAAACTTGTGTTGTTGGCATGAGCAGATGTCAGTGAGGGCTCTCAAGATAGAGTGGCAATGGATCAATTCAAAGACATTCATCTGGACTTAGGCTTTCAAATTAAGTTCAGTGGATGACAGGCAAAGACACTCCGAGAGGTCTGTAGAGTTTATCATGGAAATTCTGATTGTCCCCTTGCAGTCATGCACCAGAGGAGGAAGTAGTTTCTGGTGACAGGGATGAAAGACGGTCACTATGAATTCTATAAGTGTAGTTCCATAACAGGGAAGGGGATACTAATTTGCCTCACAATATTATTGAACAGTGAGAAAAATGAAAAATTTGACACACTAAAAAAATTGAGAGTAATGTGATCTTCATTTGAAAACTGGCACAATGAAAAGAAGGATTATTATGATTTTAAGACTGTCCTGGGCAGACCATCATTACTTCCTAGAGAACTTTTCTTTCAGCTTAGGAAATGGAAGGACATCATACTGAAGAAGCAAAGCTCAAAGACATATAAAAAGACCAGCCCACCATTTTTATTTCAAGCTGGACAGCTAACAACAATAATGGGAATTTTGGCTAATGAATACATAATAAGATCAGTGAAATGTGAAGGAATCATAGACGTTGTCTTCAACCTTACATTTATTAGACCAGACAAGCCAAAAAGACTACAGATTTGGGAGATCCAAAACTGAACCTCCTAATTGATTTCAAATGGAGAGAATGTCTGGGGAATGTGAACGCATCCAAGAACTGGGAAGATAGGTTTTGAAAACAGGACCTCTGTAGTTTGAACAAGAACTATGAGTAACTGAGGTAATAGATGAGCTAATAAACGAATTAATCGTATCTAGTAACAATAGGAAAAGTCTATTGTAAATATGGTCTTTAGAAATTTCTTTTAAAGATGTGGCCTAGTTGGAACAATTGATTTTCTAACTGGTATGCAGCAAATAAGCTGTCCTGTTTCCAGCACAAATACCGTTATAATAGCAACATACTCTGCTATCTGTCCTACAAAGGAAAGAGAGAGAGTGTCTGAAATCTGGTTTTTTGGCCCAGAATCTTGGTTAAACTTTACCTGCCAAAGTTCTTGCAAGTTGGCTGCAGGACCAAGTCCCTGTTGTTTGCTGCTGAGCAGAAGATACAAGGAAGGAAGGAAGGAAGCAGAAAAAGAAGACACACTTTCAAAATGTGTATCAGTGAATTGAATAAACTATAAGACACAAAAAAACTGAGACAGTATAGAACTGGCCTATAGCTCGAATTCTCCTAGAAGTAGAAGTTTTGTATGACTGCTCCTGTTCATTTGCGGGCTTGCTAATAGCACCATCACCACTCCATAAGTCTGATGAGAACAGAAATCTGTACCAGATAATCTATTTCTTCACCTAGAACAACCACTTAATATCTTCCAGTTTAGAAACGTCTCTGCTGGATGATGACCATTCTTCAGTTCCTGAACCACACCTGCTCCTCCACGTGTCAGATGTGGCTTCTTGTCAAACAAGCCTCAGCGAATTCATCTCCATTTCTTGCTATGGGAAAATTTGAGCCATTGAGGATGGTTGAAATTGGCACTGCCAAGTTTTGCTGGGACTTTGTGTTGCTTCAACTCATAGCAAGCTGTCATTATCTCCTGTAAGCCATTCCTAGAAGGTCCACATCTCCTGATTATGTACGCAAGCCCTAGGAAGGTGTTGGTTCATGGCTTGTAACATCAGAAAAAGGTGAGAGTGGCTTCATCGAGGGCCATACAGATCCGGAAAGAAAATACTCTTCAGGGACTTGTTAGAGATACCATCTGACCGGTAGCTGGAAGAAAATAAATCAGGAAGGGAAAATCTCTTTAAATTGTTATTGAAAACACTAGAAATGTCTGGTGATGTGAAATGAGCTTGATAGAAATAGCTTATAAATGTGGTAAGGCTTAAGCTTGCTTTAATTTTGCTTTGCTAAAATGTGGGTGAATTTTATCTTGAAGAACTATGTATCTTTGACTTTGTATGAATTACAATGGCACTGTTTCAGTGGCCTAGTGGATGTGAAGGATGTACATCAGGTTAAATCTCTTTCAGACAGGTATACTTAAGTATCAACCTTTAAATAGATAACCATGTGTGTTCACCTAAAATAAAGAAAAGGTGACACAGGAAAGAAAGGCTTTTCTGAGTATTTTGGGAAAGACATGGAGGGGGTTGGTAAAAGAGAGTGGACAGGACATAGATCAGCTTGAGGGGAAAACAAACACTTCAGCCACTTTTGAAAGAACTGGTGTATGACCTGAGAGCAGCAGAAAGTACACTTTTGTGATAGGGAATTGCAAATAACCTTCAAGCAAGGAAACTGCCTCCCTTTCTCTTGTCTTGAAAGCAGAATTTTGTATGTTTCTGTAAATAAACTGAATTTTATCAAATGCACTTCACTCCATCAGTTTTTCCTCCTTGTTGTCATAATATAGAATTTTGTCTACCCGCTCACATCAGAAGGAGTTACAAAGCTGACCATCTTCATGATGAGATACAGTGAGGAAAAGTGATGGGATTTAGGATCCATGGTAATGGATCCATGGTGTTCTAGCAGGGAACTGAAATACAAAGATACAAACTCAAGAGAATTTTCTGCCACATTTTTTACTATTTTCTTCCAAGAGTTAATTAAAAGTTTGGTTCTCAGAGGATCAATTCAGATTTTAACACACTTTCTTCCTAGTTGCAGAATCTAGAGATCATCATATGTTAGAGTGGGAAAAAGTCCTAAAAACAGAAAAAAGTGAAGTAAATCAATATGGTGAATATTCTTTACTAATAAGGAGTGATAGGTTTGTGATGAGGAAAATATTATGATCAATAATCAGATATATTTTAAATTAAGTGGTCGAGAAGCAAATTGAAGAAGTAGAGCAGCGCCTGATGTGGCTTATTTTCTTTCCTGTCAGATTGCTGGTTTTGTTCTTTGTGTTGAACTTTTGGATGATATCTATATAGTTTTAAAAAGGCTTCCCTGATGTCACACCTATTTATTCCTTTATTTTCCTTGTAACTCTGCAGGCAGTCTACAGAGAGGAAGATCTGATCCACAACAGAGGATCCTTTGAGTTGTAGTGTTTACCATGCTATCTCAAGCCCTAACCACTTCATTCTTTGTAATTTGATTATTTGGTCATGCCCTGGAATGCAAAGTATTACTCTGATGTATTTGTATAAACCTAGCCTCTTCAAATACAGTAAGTAGCTGAATGATGTATGTTAATGACATGCTCTCAATTTTTATAATGCAAGATCTCAGCTCAGTTTTAATGCTTAATATCCCTGGGATTCACATTGAAATTATTACACACATTATGTATTCCATTCCTTGGACTTAGAATTAATTTCAAAACAGAGCAAAAGTGCATCCTATTTGTTTTCTTGAGGGAGTTTGCATCAGTAACAGTCTATTTATTCTGGAGCTTCTGAAGTTAGAAATACCTTTTTACTTTACTATGTTTGATCCTTCCTGACGAACTTGTGTGGAATATTTCATTTCTGTGTCTTGTCTCAGTTATGTCATTTCCTTTTTCACTCGAAAAATATTTATTCTAGCAAAATTTACCTCCTTAAATGAAGGACACAGGTTGTTACAAAGCACTTTCACAGAATCTTCGACGTAAAGCTGCCTGCCAAAAATAAACAGAAAAGAATAGCTACTTCTCTAGATCTTCTATATGAAAGACTGCATAAGAGAATTCATAATCTGCATTGCTTTGATCGGTCATTCAATCTTTGCATTGGTGATGTTTCTAATACAGGGGCTTAACCTCTGGAATGACTCCAAGCAGGTTGGAACAAAGCAGCTAAACCTGTGTTAGGTTGTGATCTGAGCACTCTCAGGCAATAAATCTTTAATTTACAAGACTGGCAACTATCTCAAAATTAGAATTAAAGGAACATTTAGCATTAGTGATGTTCTCAGTGTTGTCAGGAATTTCTTTCCTAGGCATTTTTTGAAAGATTGGGTCTTACTCAGAAGCATACTTCCAACATACCTGCTTACCTAGTAACCCACCCATTCATTCCCCTCCCTGTTAAAAATCAAACCCAAAAGGCAGCATGGAGATGTAAAGACAAAAGGGTGTTGAAGCTCCCATTTATTATAGTCCTACTGACAGGATGATTTGTTCTAGCTGGTCTTATATCCATGCTGTTGTCGCTGAACAGGTCTTTTCGTATTAACAGTGCAGAGAGAAAACCCTGGTTTGAAATAGTCCACTTCAGAAAAAGGAGTTCACTCTCAGGCATGGGGACAATGTGGCAATGCTACTTTGGTGTGTGAGGACAGAATGATCCACCACCTTTTCTGGGGGAGGGTCTCAGGATTACCTACATATTTGCTCAAGCCTCACATATAAATGGGAGCTTGGCTACACAGTCCTTCTAGGCAAGATCCACAGAGGGTTTCCCACCTAATTTCTCCTTCTGGCACATTAAGTCCAAAGCCATGTGGTTCCCAGTTTTTCCTTTCCTTGAAGGCATGTAAATTCCTTTTCTGTGTGACACATCCCTGGGTGCCCACAATGTTGTGGGCAAGCATCACACTGTTGGGATGCTGAGCAAGTCCCACCTATTTCACAGCAAGTGCCAATGGGCTCCTCAAAACAGATGGTCCTCCCCACATCCGATGAACACTCTGATAGGTATTCTCTTAATAACTCTGTTCCAAGCAGAGCTAACAGAGGAAATAATGCCTCTTTTTATCTAGTGGCTTAGTAAAGTTTTCTTACTAAGTAGAGCAGGAACTGAAACACCCCAGCTGAGTGCCCTAATCCCCCTGCCATGTCTCCATACTTACTCTCCCTGGCTACTTAATTCTCTCTTGTAAAATGGAGCTGCTTCACTGGAGAGAAATTGGGAGTGATTCCCCACAGTCCCTGGGCTGTTACTTATGGTATTCCCCCATGAGGTGTAAGCTTGAAGCTTTTTCCAAGAGAGAAGTGAACCAAAGTCTCCTACAGCCCAACTGAATGATACAGTCCCTGAGATACTTCTCCTTACCATGAAATGAAGCACATCTCCAAAGGACTGTGTTCTTGCCAATGTGCCTTTCCATATGCAATTACATTCTCCCCCTTTCTCTGCTTTGGGATTGAGAAGAGATGGGAATTTGGCCCTGAATGAAAGACTATTAGTTTCTCTCTCAGCAAGGGAAAAGACAGGGACATACAATAAGAATATTAATTTTAATGAGAAACTCAGACTGGCAAGAGAACTTTATTGGCAGAAGTGAAATTAGCTTTTCTACATAAACAGTTAGTGGTGTCAAGGGACTAGTCATTCATTGCCCAGAAGGAAAAAAAAACAAAACAAAACACAAGAGTCTTTAAGGGTCCTTACTCTCAAGAATGCGCTTCTCTGTTTAATGCAGAGAGGATTTGCTTTGTACTTCAGCAAAAATCAAGTATGAAAGATATCATTCCTTTCCAGTATTTTGAAGCAGTAAATATCCAGCAGAAACCAAGTACTTCAGGCTTTTCTCTTGACCCTCCCCCTTCTTCCACATAGACATGTGTACACACATTAAATTTTTTAAAGCTGTTTCCCAATTTAGAAGGAGAATTAAGTGTAAAAATCTTCATGATCATAATCTCACCATTCCCAGAACCATTTTGGTTTTGGTTCATCTTGGAGGACTCACCTTCCCTGCTCTTGCTCTTGCCCATTCCTCCTCACTGTTGTCACCCTGATGTGGGTATTAAGAATGGACTGTCCAGTTCTGTCGGCTGTGTGACACCTGCCCCTTTTTCCCATTTTCTCCCTTCTAATTCCCCTGAGCTAGCCCACAAGGGGCCTGCAGGTGATCAAGGTCCCCTTTATGTGACAGATTTGGTGGTGACCATTCTGGTCAAAGTCCAGGTGAGAAAAAATGGTTTCTTGAGACTTTGACCACACTTGTTAGGATAGCCTCTGTATTGCCAGGGCAAAAGCCGGTCAAGTAGCCTACACAGTAGTTTTCCTCTGTGTGTCTTTGGCAGTAGGATGGGATTTAACCCATAGGGTAAGAATCCATGGAAGAATTGTGTTACATAGATTATATAGATTCCCTGAAGGGAGGTTTTATCTTGCTCACACCTGTAAAGAAAAATAACATTTTATGTTGGAGAACAGAAATGTAGTCAGCCTGCCACAAAAGGTGTTGTTTAGTGGAAGTGAGCCTATTTTACACTTCAGAGTAGGGCCAAAAAAAAAAAAAAAAAAAAAACCACTGGGGTGTATTTCTTCACAGAAACTGGCCACATCTGATAATGTCCTTTTTTTTTCCCCCCACAGCACAATGAGAAGCAAATGTGTGCAGAGCCTCTAATATTTCCACCTCCACGCAGCCAACAATGACTGCATAAAAAGAGAACCATTCCCTCGCACGAGTCAGCCCCAGCCAAGTCAACTGGCATTCCTATTCCTTGTCAGCTCAAGACAACCTGCTTTCTTTAACTGTAATACTTTTGCAGGTTTTCTTTTAAAAACACTGTTGTGTCTCATTGTACCTGGGATTAACTGATCTAAACAAGGAAGACTAGTAGTACTGATTCAAAATTTGTATTTTACAGCTGGCTGAGGAAGCGTGTGTCCACAGCAAAGGAGAAGGCATGTTTCGTCTTCATGACGTGTTGCATTATTCAGCCAGGAGTCAGCACAGAGTAAAATGTCTTCTGTTTTGATTATAAATAGCAATGGTTTAGACACCGTTGCCTTGCAATAGTCCTTCCATGCAGCTGGCCTTTGCTTTTTGTGCAGCTGCCATGAATCTGCTGCAGGCCTGACTCTGGGTATTGACTCTGAAGCAGCTATTGACTCTGAAAACAACATCAGAGGCAGCAGAAGAGCCGCTGCCCCCTTTTTCCACAGTCTACTTTGCCTATGCCAGAGTCCAGCAAAGCCAAGCTGGTGAGGATGCACAGGGTGAAGCTACTGCTGAGGGACACAGAGAGAGGAAAAAAAAGGCAAAATAACCCCTTCTAGCCCCTGTAGCTGCTGACTTTTCTGGGCTCCAAGTAGCAGCAAAAACAGTAATCCTGACTGCAGAGGGGTTTCCTCAGTTGCTCCGTCCCAAACCTTCCCTCTGTTTTCTCCCTTCAGGGCCAGAGCAACCTGGAAGACACTTCTGGGAAGCTTTGGACTGCCTTGACACGAATGGAAAGAGACTCACTTGCACTGACTAAAAAAACTGGCCTTAATGCATCAACTGACTTAGCAGAACACACTTTATCATAGGAAAATGACTGTTTATGCTTAATTGCTCATGTTTTAGTTTTTGGGTTTTTTATGAAGACATGCAGCAAATCTGGCCCACTTACCCCGTGCTGCCATGTGTCAGTTATTAACACACTCAGTGTACATGCAATTCTGCTCGTCATTTTTCCCATCTGGGATTCAGAATAAAAATCTGTCTTAAAATATATTCTGCTCTAATTAAACAAATATATACAAGATTCAGAGCCATCTGTATTTCATTTCGTAGTTTGTAATGTCTCAATATCACAAACTCCAAGGAGTAGCACTATACATTAACGGGAGCATGTGTCATATCTACTTGCTCTTTATGACTTATGGGCTATCTATATTATCCCCATGTCTCCAAATCTCTAAAAACAAGTGTAAATAGTAATTCTTATTAACTGCAGAGACACCTGCCCTGATATGGACAAATCTGGTCAACAGCAGGTTCCCCTGCTGTTTTACTAAGCCAACAACATGCTCCTGTCTCTGGCAGATGCTCTTGTTTTGTATTACTTCTAAGCAGATACCAAATTTATTCACTTTTTGAAATTCTTTTCAGGAACTAGTGTCCTTCTGTCTACCAAGGGCCTTTTGCTGGAACAAAGCAATGAAGAGATCAGGAAGGTACCAGGAGACTGAATTTTGGTCCTGAAAATTACTGGCAGCTTTTGTAATCTTCCCATATTCCCCCTGCCAGGGATTAGCAGCAGCAAGAAGGATAGGGTTACTGGGGAAGACTTGTAAAATGAGCAAAAATTACCAGTCTAAGCATTCACCCACTAAATACCAGTTAAATTACTAGTTTAGGCACCTAGGATTACTAAATACCTTTCTTGGGCACACTAATAGGTAATACTTCTCTTCTTCAAAGCTCTGAGTATTTGTATGAAACAGGAACTGTATTAGGAAGCAAAGTAACATAGCATCAACTTGGGAAAATACAGCAATAAACAAATCCAAATGAATGATAAGTGGAACACGCTCCACAGTGATTTTTGACTATTACTGCAGTCCATAGAAACGTAGGACTGAAGGGACCCTTTGGGTCATTAAGCGCAAACGCCAGAGATGGCAGGCAATAACTTGTTATAATTCTCCTCCTAAACTGAGGAAAATCCATCTTCAAACTTGCTAAGATCCTGCCCCATTTTTTTTCTAGATATATGCCCCCAAAACGTACCATTGGTTCTTTGCCTCAGGCATTCTCAGCTATTCTTGCTGCCAAGACAAGGTCCTGCTGGGCAGCCACCTGTGCTAGCATGGCTCTGGGCGAGGTGCTGCTCTTTCGGACTTAGCACCACATTCCCCCATCCTTTCTTGGAGCTCAGCCATTTTCAAAATCTTGCAGTTATTCGAAGAGGAAAGATTAGGAGGAGCAGGAATCTTACAAGGGGAGGCCTTCAAAAATTTAGGAACTTCTGGCTTACAGAATGATGCAAAGACCATTTCCTTCTTGTAGTGCTTCCTAGAGCACTTCCTAGGCAACTGGATTTATGTGCATTTTGAAACTGTTTGTTCCTAGAGACACTAAAGGGACTATCAAGAACTGCACACCACGTTTCAAAACAGCTGAAGTAACGTTATGCTCACAGGTACAGCTCTGTGTGTGCATGTGCCCAGCTGCGGACCATGGGCACTTTGATGCAGACTCCTGGGCCCACAGTCAGGGTTCCTGCCTTAAAACAACTGTGATTACATGGCAGCATCATATTCCCAAGTCAGTGCAGTGAAGTAAGGGGGAATTTAGCTTTGAGGAGCTATGTAAAGCTTTGCATTGTTCAGGAGGAAGAATCACTCCTATATAGATGTATAGACTAGCTCCCTCTGTATCTTAAATAGAAATACAGACATCTGATATACTAAACTAGAGCCTACAAGAGGCATGCCATGATAGCAAATTCAGAGGGCACATAAAAATGAATACAAGCAGTGAAATTAAAAGGCAGCGTTTTTAGAATTGTTAATTGTATGGCACTTGGAAGTCAAAGCAAGATCTATTTAAAAATCCAGGATGTCTACTAGGAGTCCACAGACCAACACACATCAACAAAAATTAGAAAAGGAGGCCAGATTTTAATTGTAAATGGGATACTAACCATCAGCAGCTCAGTTTCCCAAGTGTCAGTCAGAGATGGTTGTTTGACATTTTACATTTTACTCTTAGCTTTAGTAAAAGCTCACCAATGGCCTGTATACGGGCAGGTTCCTAATAACTGATAACTATTACACATTTAACCAGGTAGCAAAAGTATCCTTTTGGATAAATGTCCAAAGACTTGCCTGTAATTGCCTACATCCTAATTGTGTATCTAGGGGTGAAGTTCCTCCATGAATGATTATAGCAAACAGTTGTACTGTGGTGGAGGAAGCACTATTAAATGTAGCTATTACTATTCAATTTTCCTTCACTACAGCTTTGCTGAAACACAGGCCAAAGTACTGTCTGCTCAGGATTTCTTTGAAAACATTACAAAGTTAAATGCCAGGGCTAACGTGTGTAAGACTCCGAGAAACAGAGATTAACAGTTCTCAGATACCTTTCTTGCCTACCCAGTCACTGAAAGGTGTATTATGCTGGGGTCACATATAGGGGTTTTCACTCATTGCTTGGGATGACAGTCAGGGCACACCAAGAGCATCTCCGTGGAGATTTAGCCCAAAGTAGCTAGTACATTCTCGATGTGAGTATACCTGTTTCTAGCAGAGAAATTTAGCTGAGAGTAGAATATTCAGCCAGATGAAGATTACCTACAAATGAAGGGAATTTCACAAGGTGAGGTCCATGCTGGAGCTGAGGTGAATTTGTCTAGTCCCATCACCGGAGTCTGGTGCATGAATAACTCTTTACCTCCCGGAACATGTAGGATGACACTGGGTATTTCTTTTCTCTGTACATTGACAACTTCCTATTTGACAGAAGAAACATAATTTGCAGGATTCTTGTTCTTTTAAAGTAATTTCTGCTATTTTGCCCATCAGCAATGGGAGGAAACCTGCCCATTGTTGAACATCAGGTAGGCAGCTAATTATGGTCATTTCTTCTTCATTGCTGCTCCTCGACAATGGGGAAGCTGAAGACTCCAGCTCTCCTCGGAGGCAAGGGTTGATACAGAAACCTTAGTTACTATGACTGACTCCTCCCAAAATTGCCTATCAGTCAAGCTTGGGCATGTGAGGTATCCTCCCAGGCATTCTAGCATCTGTAAGCTTGCATTTTAGAGGCAATATGGGTAATAATAAAGCCTTACGGTGCAAAGTTTTACCAGAGCATACATCTCCAACAGGCTTCATACTAGAGTGATACATCTCTGATAAGGATTTTGCCACAAAATATTTAAATAGCTTCAGATTTCTTTCTAAGAAGGCCTTAGGGTATCTCTTGTACCTGGGTGAAATACTCAAGGAAGGTTTATCAGGAATCATTCATTCAATTGACTGTGTAAAGCCAGCTGGCTATGTATATGCCATTATCCTACACCCATCACCATGGTATCTAAGTGCCCTCTTCATGTCCCTGTTTATATTCATTATTCATGAACCTTTGTGCAAACAGGATTTTGTTCCCCATGAATGTTTGGAGAACGACTGCTCTTCATACAAATGGCCACATTCATATGTTAACATAGGTGTCTTTGCACAACAAAATGTTCATTACAAGCCCTATCTGCTATGTATCATTCATTATTCTTCCATTTTAAATGTTCCCTTCATCCAGTCAAGAGACTTCAGTAACCATTCGCTCAGCACAAACAGTGAATAGTAGAAGTGAATAACTTGTGAAGACCCCCTACAAATCACAAACACTCTCTTAGAATAACACCTAGTGTGCAACTAAGTCCTGCTCCTTCACCGAGGTTTCCACATACCATCCTAGTACCAATAGCAGTCACAGCAGAAATCTGAATTGTCTCATGAGCAAGCAGAAAACAGAAAAAGTCACATTCCCTGAGCAACTGAATGGGGAATACACAGGAACCAAATAGCACCATTTTATTTCTAGCCAGGGCTTTTTGTATGCTTGAGATGTTTCTGATTCGCCATTTCATGTCCATCTACTTAATTGGGTGAAGTATAAGGACGTGGATATATGTTTGGGAAAATGCATATTGACAGGGAAGCACACATTTTGGATTCTAGAAGCTGAGGCACAGTTTTCAAAACAGAAGAACTGAAGTTAGATCAAATCTTTAACTAGGCACTGAAATAATGAGATTTCATCTATACAAATGCAGAATGTCCAGCATCTCCTAAATTAAATTGATGGTATCAACTGCTCTGCAACTGGAACACTAATAAATAAAACACCTATTTAGGTATGCACATATTGGCTTGAACTCTAATTTTTGGCTCCCATTTTGAAAATCTTATCTGAAGTAAAATCCTAGAAACTGACTGCAGGAAGAAGGCTTAAAATCTAACAAGTAAACAGTACAAAATCCTGAACTAAACACTGAGGAATGAATGAGTGTCAATGTAAAAACAGCAATAAAGAACATTTAAGTAACTCACATGAACTGTTAAGACAAGAACAATTGCACCCCATTCAGTGGTAATGCACCTCAATCCATGTCACTGGAAAAAATAAATTGCAATGAAAGTTTTGTAGTCACATTTGTCAAAAGTACAATTGGTAAGATCTAAGTCACACAGGGAAATTGATGTGTTTAAATACAGGACAGAACTGTTTATCACTATGAATAGCTGGCATAAAATCAGATCAGAGCAGAGGAAAAACCAAATGCAGTAAGAGACAGCTTAAAACTGTTTTAGACACCTTTCTTTGCAACATATAAACCTAACAGGCCACCTGTTTGCCTAGTAGCAAGCAGAATCTACGAATTAGTTTAAAAGGTGACTTTCAAAAAAAATTTAGTTTGAGGAAATGCCATGGAGCAATAGCTTAAATCTTTCAGAGTTATTATCTTTCCTGTGCGAGGATGTTGCGTGGCCTCCACAGTCATCCAAAGTGGCAAATGTTTCCCAGAATTCTCAGGGAGAGCTGACACACTGAACTAATCTTTAATTTATTGACGTACTACTTCACTGAGAGATGTAGTATATCAATAAATGGCTTTAGTTAAGAAGCTAAGGTCTAAGAAGCAGTGGTAGAAGCTTGCAAAAGTACATCAAAGCTTACAGAAAATAAAATCAAGAGCTTGTGGGAGAAAATTGATGTCTAGGAAGGACAGAGAGAACAAACAAACACTACAAACTTTTAAGATCCACAGTAAGAGTTTTCTGCAAGACAGCATCGCTGGCCATCTTAAACACTTACACATTTTGCAGGCTTCTACAGCCTTCTCCATTTTCCAGCAGCTTATAAAAACATTATTATGGAATAAATAACAGTGGTCAACAGTAAAAAAAAAAAAATTGCCCTAAAACAAAATAGGAAATCACTGTCGTATGTAGGGTAATGTGGTCTGGTAACTGATGGCCTTATTGTGATGATATTACCCAAATCATTGAACCCACTGCTGCAATTGGCTGTGCTTAGAGGCTTCTTTGGCATGATAATAGGCTGAGCAGACACAGAACAGAGTAAAAGTAAATCTGAGTTCACACAGCACAGGAAACAGTATTTGTGGCTTTTTTTTTTTTTACTGCTGTCATTTTTTTTCTGTAAAAACATTTGAAAATGCAAGACAACAACTGCAGAGTTGGGGTACCTGCCTGCAGCTGGTACCTTTGTACCTATCTGATACCTTCCTATCTTCTGAGGGCGTGTGTATTAAAAATCACTCTCTGTACTCAGTCCATGCAGGATGTGCATTGCCACATGCTGCTTTCCCACTCCCAGCCTGCTGGTATTACCTGGCTCAGCAGAGCCTGCAGAAGCAGGTCCCTGGATCCACTCACACCCTTTTCAGCATTACCCTGGAAGACACGTAGAGTAAAAGAAGTTAGGAGGCACTGGGTAATAGCAGGAGCCACCATCATTGCAGACCCCTTACACAACAGGGTGTAAATGAACATATGAATCATATATTATATGACCCAGAGTATAACCTCTGCAGCACAATCAGAAAGAACAAAGTCCCTCTTCTAAAGGTTTCCATAAAATTGATCCTTAAAGCAACACTTGTAGGTGAAGGTATCCAAATAATCCTTTGGGCAGCTTGGATGAACCAGGTGACACTGAGTTGTGACTAACTCAGTCTTGCGGAGCCCCCCACCCCGGTTGCTGCTGTGAGCTCCCAAATACTCCCTCTGGAAGGCCAGCTCCCACCAAGGAGAGAGGAACTGATGGATCAAGGATGTTCAGGGAGATTCCCTGCCCAGAGACGATAAAAACAGTAGAATATCAAAAGGATGAATTGTCTTGGGATCAGCTAACGCTGCTGTTAAAGAGCAATTGGCATTGCATGGAAAGCCGCTAAAGGTAATGGGAGAAGCTGTTCAGGAGATAGGCCAGAACACATGAGCAGGCAGGACTTATTCCTTGCTCCCGGGTAAAACGAATCAGAAACAATGAAATGGAACAGTCCTCCCTACACCGGAAAATGCCACTTCTACAGCCTTGACACGTTCCTGCAGAACATAACGTTTTTGTCAAATTTCCCAGCCAGAAATAGGCATGCTTCCCAAAAGCACCAGCTTTTCTGCACCCCCCCTCCCCATCTCCCTGCCAATCTTCACCTGAGCCACCTTTAGACTCCTGGGAACCCCAGAAAGGACAGGGAAGCTGTGGGCATCCATCCATTGCACTCTGCAGCAGGGACTGGGGAGCTGGCTGGTCTGGGAGTTTTATCAATTTTTCCTTTGAAAACAAAACCATAATACTATTGCAATTCTTTTTAAGATAACTATTGGATTTCTCCACTCTGTAGGAAATTTCTAATTTCAAGGTTTCATTCTATTCTTCATTGCAAAATAGTTTTTAAAAATGAAGCTTCCTAATTAAAAGGGGTTACAGATTTTAATGTAAATCTGTCCCTGAGTAATAGGTCTCGGGGTCTGTGGTGATGTCATATGCCCATTAATTAATCAGACTCATCTTCTTGAAGAACATATCAGTGCTTGGGAAAGATATGTTTGCCTTATCCTCAGGACAAATGGAAATTAAACAAGTCCAGGAGGCTCTCATGTTGCTAGCACTGGCCTTTGCTTCTGGAGAAGTCAGTCTAATTATTAGCAATATCATAGCTTATCCACAGGATGGCCTGCTTGCCAAGAAGTTGCTAGACACTTCCCTAAATAAGGTGGAGGTCTAGCTGCTATCGAGGTTCCCGCCGCAGCAGAGCCATACATGTACTCTGAGAAAACTTCAGGGATATTTTTGGAGTGGCAGGAGGACCTGGCAGAACAGGGTGCTCAGTCTTGAGTGACTGATGAGTAACTCAGCCAGGTTGCTCTGTGTGCTGTCAGAAACGTGGTGCTTGCTCTGCTTTTTCCTTTTCACAACAGAGCACATGGCCAGGAAGGGGGAGACCTGTGTTCTCAGCCTGAAAGGATTTCATCTGTACAGATGAAGTAACAGTCTGGCAGTGCTTTACAGTCTGGCAGTACTGCAAGTTTCAGGGTAACCTTCCCCTTGTGGCTGGACCTCCATGGAGGATGCCAAATGTGCAGAGCTGAGCGCAGACAAAAGGGAGTCTGAGCCCACAGGCACAGTTGTGGCATTTCTGGAGAAGTGGAGTGATCGCCAGCTTCAGATCCAGTCTGACTTCCTTTTCTCCTATCTCTTGAACAGAAGTGGTGTACTGAGTCCCACTCCACAAAATCACCTCATTCTTCAGCTAGATCAGTATGCACTTCCCTGCCACACACTTTTGTGCTTTCCATGACTCCTGATGCAGTGTGTGGACAGACAGAGGGGATTTCAAGAGGCATCCAAATTCGCAGTACAGCCAAACAACAGACAAACTCTTCACAGTATCATGCATAACCCCAATCAGTGATGAGATTATTGACCTGGCTGAAAAAGCATGGCTACCTCTTCTCCTGTTATAGCTTTCCTTCCCTACTTCAACGTCCTTCCTTCCCTTGTACTCTTCCCCTGATATGACACTTTTCCCCCAGTCTGTGCCATCTGGAGGATGCTCAATGGACTCTTCTGGACTCCCTGTAGCTCCCGCTCTCTTCCTCCAACTTTTTTTTGTCTTCAAAAGAGCTAAGACAAGTGTCAACTAAGAAACTGAGACATATCTCTGTTTAGAGCTGCTCCTTAAAAACTTGCAAAATTGATAAGTCCTGCAAAGGCTGATACAGGTTTCTTGCCCAGGGGTTTCAGCTCCAGAGCAAACCCTGGCACAGTCCCATTTCACTCTAATGATTTCTTGAACTTGAGTCAAGCCACCGAAAAAATCCTTTATGACATTCACTCTCTATGCCAGACACATCTTTGCAGATGCAAGCCACTCATGCCCCAATGCATTGTTTTACATTTGAAAATGTAATGGCAGTCCTTTGTTGCAGGTTTCACCTCTGTACGCCCATTTTAGCATTGCATGTTCATTTAACATGTAGCTCTTAACTCATCACAGACATCTCCTAGTGCTTTAGGTAGACCATGCAGACCAGGACCAAGGAAGTCTGGTCAGGCAGAAGAGGGTGTGCCCTTGACTGGCTACAGGGATCTTTGCTGTCGCAGACTCTCAGACAGCTTTCAGTACCACAACTCAGGCTTTAACTTTAAATCAGTCCAACAGTTACAATTTTCTACAATGTCTTCGCAGTTTCAAAGCTTCCTCTTGACTTTCATGCTCGGGCAAAGCTGCCAGTGAAAACAATGAGTGGCTTGCCTGAGTAATGAGTATAAAATTGGAGCTTAGGTTGGTAAAAATTACTGCGGGAGAAAGACTACGATAACTGAGTATATGCAGCACTCCTGTTAGTTCCCTGTCAAAAGACTAAACCTTTCATTCTGTAGATCTTTTTATAAACCCCCCTAGCTTACAATTTTCTCCATAAAACAACCATGGATTTAATTTGGCTTTTAAAGAACAGAAGAAAAGGAAACACCCAGTACCTGATCTGTGTCTGAAAGGTAAAGAGGGAATTTTACATAAAACAGCCAAGCCAGAACTTTTTTATTTCAATTTTTATTGGGGCTCTGATTTTAAGTCAGAGAATATTTCAGAGAATCTCATATTCTGCTATTTTTTCCAATGATATGTTTTTAATCCTAGATTTCACCGGTAGTCAATTGCTTCCTCTACTCCTTGCTCCCCACCTCTGACTTACTGTCAGTATTTCTGGCTGATTTTATTCACAGCCCTCACTTGCTAAGCTCTAAGTCTATGTTGAGATTTCTCAGTGAAGCCTCAAAGCCAAAAGTCTTAATACAACCTGGAAGCCAAGCAAAGTCAGCTGCGAGAGACTGAATGGAAGAAAAAAAACCACTGACTGTGCATACTGAGTACTCATTATGTATTTATAGTTGGAGTGTTAGCAAGAGGCATCATAAAAAATGACCTGAAAACAGAAGAAGAGAACATGGCTTTTTAAATCTATATATGTTTTTTTTATCATGCACAACAAAAGCCTGGAAATGTTATTCCTATAATCCATTACTAAAGTAGGGTGGCAAAAGATTCTTGTTTTTTGTTCTAAAGATTAAACCATGTCCATTTTGACTTTTCAGGAGTGTTTATAGATGACCAGAGAGCCAGTATGATTGTTAAAAGCACCTCAGAAACTAAACTTGAACAAATAAGAGGGTGAGGTACTTCTAGTAAGACCATTTAAAGCTATTTGTTGTTTTTTTCAAGTATCTCCTTACTATAACTCAAATACCCAAAAGAGGTTAGAGGAAAAGATCTCTTTGTTATTCAGCATCTAAATTAAAGGCTGATAAAGCTGCTTGTTCTGACCTTTAGTCAGCCAAGATGACCTCCAGCAAAAATGACAAAGATATTTATTCCTATCCTTATGAACCAAGTGGAATGAAAAACAAGTATTAAGAAAAACTTGAAAATCATATTTATTCTTTCATTTTACCTATAGTTGATGCAACCTCCTTTTTCCCATGTTCCAGGGCACGTTCTAGGATGCCATTTGCAGAACTTTTAGGAAAGCATTCATGAAAATTAGTCAGAAGATTTTTGTAAAATGCCTAGGGGCAAATAATACACTCTTCTCATCATTTTAATAATAACAATAATATTTTGGAGAAACTCTCCTGCTGAAAAGTCCAGTAAAAGAAACAAAGAATGCTATGCTTAGTCAAAAGTGCCTGAAAGAACTCTGCTGAAAGTTGTTGGAAATTTGTCTCTAAAAAAAATTTGTCTCTAAAAAATGCACTTCTTATCAGTGACAGTGTTTTCCCAGCAGCTGTAAGACAGGTTGAATAGGCTGCAGATTTATGTGCAGCTAATCTAACTGTGTAATAAATGTCCATACTCAAAAGGTGTATATTAAATAGGGCAGGGATCCAAATGACACATATAAAGTCCATTTCAAAGAAAGTGGCACAGCCTTTCCCACCAATTCATTGCTTTCAGTCTGGTTTTGGGAGGAAATGAGGTTTACCCAGTCACGCTGTCTGTCAGTCAGTCCTCCCATAATAATTCTCCAACCCATTAACCAGTTTCAGACAAATTTGAGAGAGGAATAGAAGTCTCAAAGATATTAAGTTCCGACAAGTCTCATAAAAATGAACAGCTGGAGAGAGGAGAAAAACCCAAATTAGTGCCTCCGCAGAGGGGGCAAGAGGCAGACTTCATACGCGGGCTCGTCTGCCTCTGTGCAGCCTTCGTCCCAGCAGCCCCGCTGGCCTCAGCCCGCAGCAAGGAGGTCAGGCTCAGTGCCCCACGCTGCCTCCTGCCACGGCACCGGCGTGGGGCAGCGAGCTGAGACGGCCGCAAGCCCGTAGGAAGGCTCTGCTCACCCTGCTGCCCACAGAGCTGCTCGTTTTCCTCCCTGATGCAATCGCAGGGGTTGTTTTCCTTCCTTGAGGGGGAAGAAGAAGGGATACAAAGGCCAGTCTTCTTGCCTTTGGAATCACCACTGTAAAACTTTTCTCTTTTTATTCCACTTCCGTTCCGCTAAAATCATTCATTGAATCTCAGATGAATTCTTGAATAGCTTTGGTCAAATTGAAATAGGCTTTTTCAGTGAGTGAAGGGGATTCGACCAAAAAACTCTCTTAGCTCTTCTTGTGATTCTCATTGCCACATAATATTTTTAATTGGGAGCCTACAAAACAAAGCTTTCCCCAAATCTTTTCAAAGCCACCAGGAATATCATCCAGGATGTCCAAAGGAGACATGCAACAGGGAGCTGGGGAAATCTTATGAAAGGGTTCATTAATAATTGATATATAAGAGTATTTTCTTGTGGGAGCAGATTGATCTTAAGTTCCTTACAGGAAGAGCAAAATTCTAAGGAATGATGAGAACATTTAGGTGTCTTCATTAAAAAATGCAAAGTGCAGTATGTAAGTGCCTCACTGCAGTGGTTTTTATTAAGACGTGAAAGGGAATTGAAACTGTTTTTCAGAAGACAGTTATTCAGTACTTCTTATGCTAACGGTTTGCTGTTCCAGAGGAAATCTTTGGAGAGAAGAGTGGAGGCAAAAAGACCAACAGCAGAGGTACCAGCAGCAACAGGCTCCTTACATCTAGCTGACAGTTTTGGCAAAGCAGAAGGCCAACTGGGGTTAGAATGTCATCAGCTATTTATGGATATTTCTTTATTTCTTTATTTCATTTTTGCATTTTAAATGGGGAGAATCACATTGCTTCATTATTTATTGCAGGATGCACTTTTAACAGAGTCTAGCAGATTTTTTTGCCCACAGCTCAAGCTAACAATTAATAGGATCTGCATGCATAAGTTCTTTTCCCCATTCTCCATTCAAATTCTGATCCTTTCCCACAAGAAATATGATTGCTGAGAAGTAAGGATTATTTAGTACTTTTTTTCCAGGGAAAAGAAAAGAAATAATTTGACCTCCCAATTGACTGGCATTGCCTGACCTCTCATTGCCCTCACTGCAATTGCACACCCACTGCTTAGAAACACAAAGCCATCTTTCAGAATAGGACCACTTAAACACTGAGCTTGGGGAAGATGATGGGGAAGGGAAACACTACCTGTTAGGTTTTAACAATTTAATAACTTGACAAAACACAGAAAGGAGAGACAAAGTTCTGAGAATGTTTTAGGCTAAATTTTGTCTCTGTTGCCAACATCCTCGGTACTATTCTTTCATGAATTTCTCGTTGTGTTATTCCAAAAGTGAGATCAAAACTGGGGAAACAGTTCTTTAGCTGTGACCCATTTGATCACTCTCCAAAAGAACAGGGGAAACTCTTAAGATTAGTACTTAACATTTTTCGTAGTGAAGTTTGAAAGATCACTATGCCTATAAAAAAGTCTGGGCAGGTAGGTCTCATGGACCAAGTTTTTCAGATACCGAAAGACAAATTCCTTTAGACCTCCTTAGTTCACTGGAGCTCCATCAGGATGAATTTGTATCTTGATGTTTCTTTTACTTTCTTCCATTAATAATAGACTAGGCATTCCCAACTGTCTATTTTTAAACACCTTTTCCTGAGAAGGTAATATAAAAAAGTGCAGTTTTGCAATACCTTTGACTTGTTCCCCCACCTTCACTTTTCACACTCTCATAGGTCCCTTTTTGGGTAGCCAGGGACAAAGTGAGACAAAAGTACTGGGTGTAGATGCCCAGGAAATAGTTTCTATAGAAACAGTAACTACATTAAACCATGTTGAACTTTCTTCCTACTCAACATGTTTTAAGATTTCAAATATCATAGAGACCCTGAACAGGCCAATGCTATTTCCTTTATAGAGATCCCTGTCCAGCTCTCATCAAAAACAGTTTTGTGCTCGGGAGAATTTTGCTTTTTTGCTCTGCTGTAAGTGTGGAGTTTGTCCGTTGATGCTAGTGAACTTGATCCCAATTAGCACAGTACAACTGCGGAAAGATTTGGCTCCACACCAAACTGCATTTAGGCTATAGCTGGGACCCATATTTCTCACTGGTGGTGGCTGCTATTTTTGGCTTGGTACCAGGCTTGCACCATAAATGGTATTGCCAAATATACTCAAACAGGTATAAGACTGTTTTGCATGCTGATGCCTTCTCCATCTACTTTCCTCTTCTCTGAGAGCCTAAATTCCTTTGTACCTCAAAGGACATTTCTATGGGATAACTATTTTTATCACATGCAAATGTTCACTTGCAACGCTAAGGAATGGGGGGAGGGAGAAGAAATATCAAAGGTAATAAAAAGGATATAACTAAGAGTAATGGGAACTACAAAAAGGAAAAGTTGCACTGAAAAGTCAGGGGAAAAGCTTCCCAACAGTGAGATCTAATAGGCCCATGAAAGACTCCCAAAGGAAAATGACAGAGTCATATCACTTGAGACATTTAAAAGAAGGCATGAAAAAATATCAATATGCAGCCAAAAACAATGTTCCCTGGCTAAGAGAGGGATGGTCTAGGATAACCTAGTAAATGTATTCCATCTTTAGAACCTCTGGTCTATCTGTATTTCATTTTTAAAAAACTAATGTTACTTGCAAGACCTCCCCTTCTGTAGCTTGAGCCTTCCAAGCAGATAAAGTGTGTGTAACTTAATATCTTGTATTTCATTAACATTGGTTTTTATTTAAATGCTGCATTGCTCCATCTGTTTAGTAACTATGCTACGTGTGACAGACTAATAAACACAAAATAATACAAAAATGGGTATTTTATGTGGTATCTTCCTCCTTCAAAATCTTGCAGATGTTTGGGTCCCAGTGATATTTCTTAGAGGATGGAGTTTGCAACTGCTATAATTAAGCAATACAGTACCATTAAGTCACTCGAGAGGAAATTAGGAACTAAACCAGTGCTGTGTGCCGAGGAAGCCAAAATTGTGAGCTGAGATCTTTATTCAGTGCATGAAAGTCTGCCTTTTTCTAGTTTACTTTAAAAGAGGTGTTATTCCTATTATACACCATCAGAAGATGTAAGAAGTGAAATTAAATCTGTATTCAATGTTTATTTTACACGTAAATTGGGATCTTAAATTGTGGGAAAAATATGTTTTCGTCAACAGTGCTTTCTGTTTTGGTATTACTGTATTAGCTTTTAATAGGCAGGAGAAATGTACAGATTTGGAGGCTTTCCAGGAGTTTGGCAGTATTCCACTGCATCAGCACTGAGTAAAAAAGATGTTATTCCTTCTTGTTACAATAAGAACTGGATAAAGGTAATGTCACTTCTTTGAGTCATCCTGGCAAAACTCCATCTAAAGAGAGGCAGTTAGACCAAAACAATCACAGTATGAGACATGGAAATGATATATGATAGGATATGAACTCCCAGTAACCTGTATGGGACATTGATACTAATACTGCTTATACACATCACCTTCAGCAGCATATTTGCTGCTGACCCCCCAACAGGGTCAGAAGTGTTGTATCCAATGGAAAAAAAAGGACTGTCTTCCAGATAACACTGAATTATTAGACTTTGGATAATCCACCATCATAAGAGCTTTATACGAGAGGACCTGCTAGCCCATATGGAGCTTTACCCAGCAGAGGAAAGCTTTTCTGATTGCTGTTTCTTCATTGTTGATTTCCTTGGGTTTTTAAGGCACACAAGGTGGCCAGCCCATCTTCATACAGCTCTGTCTGGGACCTCTCCTCTTCTTGCTATCAGTAGTTCTGCATCTCTTCTAGACAACCATCTTCTCAGTTATCCACTGCCTGCAACCCCACAAGGATTTTTGTTTTGTCTTTGACAGCCTCCAGACCACTTCTCAGTGGGATCCTTGACTTTGAAGCTGCCACCATCCCCCAAGTCACATAGTATTTGCCTGACTCAAGAATTCTTTGTAGATCCCAGCTTGCCAAAAAACATTGTCTTTCCTCTTTACTTTTCAAGGGATGTGATTTTACTCAGCTACATACAGAAACACCAGCAAGATATTGATGTACATTTTCAATTTAGTTCTTGGACTGATCTTTCTGCACCTAAATTGCCACTTGAACAAATTGCTCTTCTCACTAGTCTTGACATATGCCTCCCCTGATCTCACACTAGACTACAGTTTGGCAGCTTTCATAGATGGAGTTATCTATTCTTCTTCTAGTTTCCAGGCCCACAGACACTCTTCTTTCTATTTACCTACCTTGACCAAATAGGATTTACATAAAAGGGAAGCTACCAGTTTGCCAGTGCATACAAGTGAATAAATAATTCCACCTTAATTTAAGTGATTCCAGAGCCTTGCTGTGCTCACAAAGGGCTACTCATGAATGTGGTAAAATAAGCCAACAAGGTGCCACCTCCCTGTCACACTGCTCCTGAGATTAGATTTCAAATTCGGTCTTTCTATTGTGAATTATTAACTGTATTGCAGTAGCAACTTCAAGCTGCAAAAAAAATCATCCCATTGTGTAAGATGGTGTAGTAAAATAATGTAAGAGAAAGTCCTCTTCTGCAGGGTCAGGCAACCTAAATAGATAAAACAGACAAAGGGATATAGAAAAGAAGTCTCATACAGTGGTTGAAACCACAAACATTTAGTTGCCAGTTTACGCAGATGCCCTCATTCTGTCCCCTTTCTCCTCAGCAGGAAGTGGCACTGTGTCATTTTGTTGCCTTAGAGTGGCACGTCATATGGTGACACTGGGTCATACCAGTCATGCTGCTTTTGCAGTTAGAAAAGAAAGGCAAGGGGTCAGAGGGGAAAGGTGAGGACCTAAACCTGCTTCTGAAAGGTGGTCCTGAGGGAAAGACTCCCTCAGGAGTCACCTGGAAGGGCAACTGCAGGATGCTGTTCATCTTACCCTGAAAGCTATTGCCCCTCTGCAAGGGGCATAGACCTCTCCGTGGCCGTCAGAAGTGCCGGGGGACTAGCTTGGCTCAGACTCTTGGCTCTTTGCTAGTGATATTTGGGAAAGACAAGTCTCACCCTATGTGACTTCACAGTAGGTCTACGACAGTGTTAGGAATGAGTTTCTTTCCAGCCCTATTCTCCTAGAAGGACACATTCATGTCTTTGGAAGGAAATAAATCTTTGTGGGTTATATCTATAGCGCGTGGCAGGATACAAAATAATCAGTTATTTGGTGAAGTCAGATTAATCACACCAGGTACTGGAATGCCAAACACTGCTCAAAGAGTTTTGAAAGGCAAGAATCTGCTTTGTCTCATACAAAGTCTCTGCACAACAAGAAAAAAAATCCTGTTTGTCAGCTGCCTCCTTGATTATGTTCAATAAGAGTACACAGGGCTGGTTTTATTTTCACTTGGCAATTTCTGTGTTGCTATGACTTCACTAATCTCCAGTCCATAAATCATTTGAGTAAACAATACACCAACAAGCTCAAATCCAGAGGAAATTTCTCCAAGGCAAGTTTTTTCATCTTTCTGTTTTCAAGAGAGAACTCAGGAGATTCCTCCTACGTGGGATGTCACCATGAGAAAAAACTCCTGACATTCTCTAAGTTTAGCTTTAAACCATATCATTAGGTGTCGATATTAAAGTGAATAGAGAATAGCACACTGTGGTCAGCTGAATCTTTTCTCTCTCTGAGTTTTACTCCCTCTTGACCCTTACATGAGGATCCTTCTGTTGACTAGAGAATCTCTGTTTCTCTTCCCACTTCAAAACCCTTCCTCCTAGCAACAGAAAAGCTATCGATGTGTGGAGGCTTTTAAGGCAGCCCATAGCTGTGCTCTCTTGAATGTCAAAAGTGGTTGGTCTCACAGCTACAAATCAAATGTCATTTTACTTAATAATGTAATTCTTAGTGGTGTCTATGTCATCTGAGTTGTTTAGTTGCACATCTGTCCATTGAATTTTATCTATAGCTGCTATCCAGTGCAAATAATCTTGGGATAGGGGAAATGGGCATCAGCTTTATAACACAACTTAAAACGTAGTCCCATAGGTAAAGCACTTTATAGGAATGAGAGGGAGGGGAAAAAAAAAAATGCAGAGATGCACTAAAGTGAAAAGGTAGTAGGCTGGTCTAACTCTCTGCTGCCCTATATCTTGCTGTTAACATAGTGCAGAATGAGTTCAAAACAGACAGAAAACAATGACAGACCCAGAAGGTAATATTCACACCACCACCCACTTCATGCAAACTTCAGTAACTATGCAACATGAAAGGCAGAAAGAAATCATGTACCCAGTTTTGTTGATGAAGTGACTACCTACCAACGTAACTCTGAGATACAATATAATCATGTTTTTTACAATGTCTTTCGTGGGTTGTGAAAGAAGATTTGATGTGCCAGCCTTTGGGGACTCCTGACCTGGACAGACTCAGGGTGCAATGGGCTGACTGGGGGAGGAGGGTTTGAGTGCCTTGCAATCATTCTCTGCTTGTGTGAATTGAATATTCTTTCTTTACGATTGAAATCTTTTCTTTATATTTGACATGCAAATTGACAGGGAAATGACCCTGTGTGTGGGATCCATGCCTAGCTATGACTTAGATATACTGTGTGATGATAGCAAGAAAGTTAACTGTTTTGGTCTTTGGTTTACTCATCTGCAATATGGTGCTGTTATTTTTCTCATAGTCAGTACTGAAGAGGCCTAAGAAGTTGTTGGCACACTGTACATATCCTTTTTGCTAACACAGATTAAATAACATTTTTTCCAGATTAAGTACTTGTCTCTTACTTTTATTCTCAGTCCTTTCAGTAGAAAGTATCTTAGCATTATCACAAGGTCCTCAGCAGTGGCTTCTGTATGACTGCTGGCTTTTCTCATGCTCTTCCATTAAAGGATCCAGCCTGAGTTTTCCAGTGTATCCTGATTTTTCCTAGCTGTATGTTGCCACTTCGATACATCAGGAGACAGACACTGAGACAATATTTGAGAGGTTTTGTTTTCTCCTCACCTGCCTGCATGCATGGCTCAATTTCCTTCCTTCCCCGGCTCTTGGCTCTCTTCAGCATTGCTCCAGGCACACCATTCACAGGAGCCATCATGGCTTTCTGGTCTGTCAGTTTTAGAGAGAGTTTGTTCAGACGTATCCTTGAGAGAGCCTTCACTTCACTCTAATAACAGCAAGGAATCCCCAGTATGTTGCAATTTAAAGGATGGTAAGAGGGTGGAAACCTGCCTCACAGAAGTCCTAGCACAGAAAAAGAAGCCCCAAGACCCAAATCTCTCTTTTCTATCCTGTTAGTCATATTTCCCCTTTGCTTCCACTTTTCTTCTTTCACATGAGATGATCTGCCAGAAAATATTTTTTCAACTATCTTCAAATGTTCATCTCATTTTTGACTACCCCAAGGGCAAACTCAGTCCCCGTTTTATTATCGCTTTTTTTTTTTTTTTGCCACAGAGGCAGTGTAGAACAATCTCCAAATAAAAGCAATGTTTTTTCACCCAAAATTGTCAAAGTGCCTTACAAAGGTGAACAGGCAATAAGGGTCCCATTTGCCAAGTGAGGTTAAGTGACCTGCCTGAGGCCACACAACAGGCCATAGCAGAGCTCACACTCAGTCCGTGACTCCTCTTGCCTGCCAGACCAGGAAACATTATTAAATCTATACATCGAACAAGCACAAACAGGAGAGGAAGGTAAGAATATTGTCCTCACCTTGCAGATCACTTTAGTAATTTAGCTACAAAAAATCCAATGGTTCTTCAGAAACAAATTCTCTCTGATCCTGTTTTCCATCCTGTTTCTTGGAAGAGATCTCTGTAGAATCACCTTTTTTCCATACAGAGAGTCGTCAGTGGTGGGAAGCTTATGCAGCTACACTTAAACAGACGCTGAATGCAGCTTCTCTTAGGAAGGCAGAAAATGTAAGCAGAATTATGATATTAAGACAGCTGCTATATGCACCAGTAGACCTAAAGAAAAAATTAAGTTTTCAATTAAAATGTCTAGTGTTATCATTTTGTTCCAGCATTCTCTCTCCTTCTTCTTGAAAAGTTCCCCTACATGCTCTTAGTCTTCTTTACACCTGCCTCCCACTTTTACAATTCTCTGGCTGCCTCCCACCAAAAACAATAAAAAACAGATTAAAAGCAAATGAAATATTATTGAGTACCAAAGAAGGTCAGACATATAAAACTATTTATTTTTGTAATGAAAGTGGGGTGTGATTCTTCTACCATAGAAGTTTTCTACTGGGTGGAATCTTACTGCACTGAAAAATTTTGAGCAACACAGGAACCCTTCAGAAAACATATATAGACCTGTTGGGGTAACATATTTTTTAAAGTTAAAATATAGGGGTGGGGTTTCTCTTCAAAAAAAATAAAGAAAAGAAAATTGATATATTCCTTTTCTATATTTACTTTTTAAATGGAGACTCCGGTAATTTAAAATTTGCTTAAATAGGATTTTAAAATAGAAGTTTGCAATATTTCAGAAAACATTTTTGGTGAAAAATCGTGATTAAAAAGACATCTTTCTTGTAAACAAGTCAGCTAGCATGGCCGACTGCAGTGTGCATAAGTGAAAGAGTCATTATATGTTTACGACTGAGTCATAAGCATATTGCTGTGCACCATTTATAATGCCATTTGCAGTTTATTTGTATCCCTCATCTATCTGTGGCTGTTTGGTGTGGGCAAGGATTTGCCGTCAGTCAAACGTTCCTAAGAACAAGATGCCTGGTCTGAGTAGCCTCCAAACCGAGACCCAGCCGCTACGGCTACCAAAGGGCTTGCTGCTGCCACGGGTATTGAAAGGCTCCCCGAGGGCCTCGGGGCGGTGGGGCCGGGGGGCCCCTGCGGCTGAAGGGCGACTGCCGCATACCTCCGCCAGCCTTCCCGGGACTGAAACGTCCGCCTGGGCTGGGGCGAAGGACAGGTGCCCGGGCAGCCAGAGACAGGCAAAAAAAGGCAAAGGAGGGTTACGACGGCGATGGTACAGGCAGGCAGAAGAAGGCAGGGACCATGTCTGATCCATCTGGAAGCATGTCCTCAGGTAGTGAGGAGAAAGGGTAATTGAAACTAAAAAAGAAAGTGTTGTATTGGACAATTAAATATCATTTTTTAAAGGAAGCCAAATGTTTTATAATCACCAGCTAATTTAGATATTTGTGCAGTTGATTGAAAATATGCAAAGAAAGCAGAATTATTTAAGATTATTTTTAAATGTTTGGAACTTATTAGAGTTGACTATGGAAAAGAGATAATTAAGGATTCTAAATATAATTAATGTGCTGAGTTATAAAAAACTCTGCTTAGGTTAGGGGTTTTCCAGCAGTTAGCAAGATGGTTGACACAGTAACAACATTTTTACATTTAAAGAGCTTTGCAGTTCACATAAATATTTATTGAAAAATAATTTCACAGGGGGTGCATAAAGAATATACCTCATATTACTTAGCTGTTTATCATTCCATCTTCATTTTAGAGCCTTAATACATGAACAACTATTGGGGAGAGATGAAGATAAGTTAGAATAGAAAGTCCGGACAGCTGTATAACATGGATTTCCCCTGTCTTTGACATATGCAGAGGGGAAGCAGAATCTCAAGCAGGCAAGGAGAGGCATTCATTTCTGGATGCATTAAATGTTGATTTTTCAGCTAAAAGCTGGCATACAAAAGGAGAGAAATTTAAAAAAATCAAAGGCAATTTCTTCGAAAAAACATTATTTAGATTTTTTTTTATACTCAAATGATAAGGGGGACAGTCGTCTTACTTTGATTCTCTTGAGAGAATCTAACTCACAATCTTTGATCATTTGAGATGAACAAGCCTAGAGGCAGGGAGGTATTCATTAGCAGGAGAGGAGTTCAATTTCATGGCAGGACCAAGCAAGAGGACAAATATCCTCCTGCAAAGAGGTAAGCTTTGCTTGGGTCTGTCTGCATATGTTCTATACTAGCCAAAGAAGGAAAAGTTTGCTTTTCATACCCTTTGCAAAGCTTACCCATCTGTTCAAACTCTACCCTGCCTGAAGAGGAAAGCTGAAACCCTGGCATGTCGAGGAGGCTGCTGCTCTGGGAAGGGCCAGCTCGCGTTGCAGGCAAATCTGGGCCTTAACACCAGTGCCAATGGCCTAAAACAATCCAGCTGCCCAGTCCCTTTGCAGAGCCCATGCTGGGACATGCTGCGGAAAGCCCAAGGAGACAGTCAGCGTGGTGGGTCACTTGTACCCGTTCATGCCCTAAGCAGCCTGGCGGGGGACCTGGGCACTCAGACACAGCTTGTTTAATGCGCGGAGAGGAAAGTGCATCTGGGCTGCATGACGGACTGCGTCGAAGCATTATACCAGCTGGGCACCAGAAATTGTGGACCTTCTGAAAGGTTACGAAGCTCAGCTAAAGGACTGCTACTGATTTAAACACCTGTAGGCCAGACTTTCAAATCAGTTGCTGGAAAAAAGAAAGAATGCATAGAAAACAATATTAAAAATGTCGGAAGAATTATGGGCATGAATATTGTATGGAAGGCCAAGCAAACCCAGCTAGAAGCCTAAGATTCAGCATAAAGAGAGTCAGGCACTCACTGATTTCCAGTAGCATGTAGCCTCCTAAATCTCTGTGCCACTTTTTAAACTGGAACTTAACATCTCAGGCTATCAAAATTTAGAATTTACCATCAAGTATAGTGAGATGCAATACTTACCCTTCAAGAGGACTAAACTTGCCAGATTTCCCCTGCTATGTCTATTTGGTCTTTGTATGAATAGGATGTTCATTGGTCCTCATGAAAAGTAAATTCAGACAGTGCAAGGGAAAGCAAAGTGCAGATAGCAAATAAAGTCTTTAGAAGAAAATTCATTCTTCTCTGGAGGAAAAATGCTAGTATTGCAAATAATGTTGCCGTAAATCAAGTCATCTAGGTAATCTTATCTATTGGTGGACCAGAACTGAATTTCTTTGGTTTTTTGTTTGCTTGTGTTTTAAGATCCTCACTGGATCCTTGTTATTGCCTGACTGGCTGCCGCACCTGGAGAGACTCCCTCACATTTAAGGTAACCACTTAGCCTCCTGGAGAACAAGAGCAGTCAGGGCGAGGCTTGTGTAACCTTAACAAACTGAAATCAATCCCTCCTGTAATGGCTTTCCCAACTCTTTGCTTTTGTTTTTCACCAATCCGAGGAGCATGTCTGAAACCAAACTAAGGGGATATGATCCACAGCTCCACTGGCACAGGCATTTCATCAGTATCTTTAAAATTAGGAATTTGTCTAGATTTTATAGTAGCTGTTTGAAAGTCAGATTTCTTTATGTTTTAAATATGTGTTTGAGGCTGTAGTTTTACATAGGCTTGAAAAGAACTTTAAACTCCTTGATACTCTGTGTTCAGTTTGAATGCACACACTCCAAAATAATGAGGACAGAAGGTACTTTAAACTGATGTTTTCCACAGACAACTGAGATTTAAATACATACTACAAGTCATTTATTGCATAGACCTTCACTGATTACAGCAGCATTCAGTGCCTACAGTCTGTTGTCAAGTACTGTTACTCAGCTCCCTGCCGTAGGGTATCTTGCCATTGCATGGACTTAATGGCAGATAACATCTGTCCCCCCTAAAATGAGTGGAAGACTGCAGGCATTTTTCACTCAGGCTATGCAAATGGCCTCCTGAGAACCTCAGAGAAAAAAATTTGCTGAGGTGTGAGCACCCCAGCTAATGTCGAGCTTGGGCTGTAGAGCTCAGCAACACCTACCTGCTAGAGGTGTTATTTTCCCTTCATTGCAAAAAAGCTGTCACGTGGAGACCGTGTTTACCTGTATCTCTGCACATTAGGATACTCAAAACATAAAAACACGTTCCCAGAACTTTATTACCACCACCGGAAAATTATTCTGTGGAAAGAAGGAAGATAAAATTCCCAGACAGATGTTGCCTGGTCTTAGGGCTTTAATGGGAAAGAAGAGATCATCTGAGGGGTTTGTGATACTTTGGCCTGTTCTCCGGTTGCAGTCTCATTCTCATTTAGGATGCCAGTGTTTGGCAGAGGGAAAATCCTTTTTCTAGAGAGACTCTGTCCCACTAGTAAGTTTGCTGTAATCAGATTCTATTTGCTGAAATAAAATACAGAGATTTGAGGGATGGCCACAGATCTCAGAAGGCCAGCCAGCAGGTTGATCCCACCCAGGGGAGCACCAAGCAGTGCTGCAGCCTGCACACAAATAGCCAGGGAGTAAGGACAGCCCAGCAAAGCAGCTGCCAGCTCTGATCAGGACCTGTTTTCACCTATATGACCCTGGCAGGTCCCCATGGCCCAAACTGAGGGCTCCACTTACCCACACACTACTGCCTTAACACGAGACCACTGCCCCGCTTTGCTCTGCAAGGGTGGATTACGCGATGGGATTTCTCCGGGCTCAGAGCATTGCTGCCACTGGCACATGCGGTGCTCAGCTGCTGTCATCACCAGCAGAGCAACTCCAGACACCCTCCTCAGGGGAGGAGACAGGAACTGGAAAGGCAAACCTCAGACTTCATGGTTTTCTTTTTCCCGCAAGAGCTAGGAGGAGTGTCTGTGCCATGGGACGATGGGAGGGGAAATAAAATGGGTGCTGGTGGGGCCCTGCTGCCCCTCCACACACACACATGCTTGACTGCTTTGCTTTTCTAGGTCTTAAGCTGGTGTTTTTGCAGGCTCTTGTCTCACGGGGGTCTGAGTGCTCACAGTTTTTCCATACTCCTCTGGCTTTGCTTTCCATCCTAATCTCAGCTCTGGCTTTATCTGTTCCCTCTCCTACATCTGATCAGCCTAAAAATAAACCATAAAAAATCACAACAACTCCAATCGGAAACAAAATAAATTATTTTAACTCTTTGGAGCAGCTGTTCCCCTCCACCTGTGAATCCAAGTGCTAGGAGAAGCATGATTCACATGACTGTAATGAAAACCATGGGAGGAGGGAAGGGGAATTGCTGTGAAACTTAATGCCACTGAGGAAAGGATATGACAGCAGGTCATCCAGACGTAGCTACACCTTGGCTAGGGTCTAGGATACTTAAGTTTTGAAATGATGTATGTCCTGGGGCTTCTAAACCTGTCCAGCTCCAACCTAGGTAGATTTCAGACATATGCCTCTTGCTTCCTAATTAAGGTAGAAGTCACAAACAAGGCAGAGTCAATCTCTTGGAAGGAGCTTCCTGCTTCTATGGTTGTTTCTGTCAAAGGGAATGATTAAGATCGCTATAAATGTTATTAATGTTGTCCTTAAAAAGTCATAAGGAAATCTGCTCTGAGCCAGGCTGCTGTTCCCCTGGAATTCAGAAACCAGCCTGTTTGTTTCCCAAACAGTAATTTGCAGCAGATAAACATAGAGTAAAAGGAAATATATGGTGCTGGATGGTGACCAAAAGAGTGCAAGAGCTGGGAGGTGTTACTCAATCTGCACAGCCGGGGCTATGTTACAGCTTCATATCACGCAGCTGAGTTCACTAGGTGGCAGTGTGTAACCCTTAATATTTGTCATTGTTAAAGAGCTGGTGAGGTTCAGGAGAGACACAACAAAATATTCTGTTTAGAAACATTTTTGTTCCCATATCATATTAGCTGTATTTCCCCTCTGTCATTGCCATTTACAAGGATATTGACATATAAACCAATGTTTATTTTGTCAAGCTCATTTTCTCTTCCTACCTATTTCCCCTCTGAAATCACGAGGTGAACTATTTGCAGAAACAATATATTTGATAAATTTACTTCTTTTTCCTTTTCACAAATTATCTGGGAACAGATATTGATTTTTTATTACTTTGTTCATTATCTAAAATATTTGTCAAATTGTTTACAATAATATTCCAAACCATGCATTGCTATCAAGCAGCCTGTCACAGGTATCGTTAACAATTTTGACTTAGTGATTTACTTTATGGAGCTGAATCTTGAATAATTCTTCATGTCACTCCCAGATCCCCAAGACACTGTTCATTTGTTTTGTAGGAGCATCTTCTAATCCCTGACATGCATCAGGCCATCTCTGTGCTAGGTGCTGCATAAACACAGATGAAAAAGAATCTTATTCTAATACACAGTCTAAGGCTAGAAATGAATGGATATCACCAGAAAAGCCAGAGCACAGAAAGAATGAGGCTATATGGGTGAGTATGATGGACACCAGTTTAGCATGCCAGCAGCCAAGCAATTGTCAAATATTTTGTAAGCATCATAGCAAAGGCAAGTTCTAAGTAGAGAGTGGAAAAACAATGAGGTAATTTACATAAATACCTAAATCATTTTGGTTTATTCTTTTATCTGATAATAATGGTCCCCTATGTTATTTAATATTGCTTGGGTTCTTCCCAGACCTTCAGGCTAATTTCATGAACAATTGTGGTATCAAAATGCCTAGAAAAACAACATTTGTACAGGTATTTATGATACTGTCTCCATTACCAATTCTCATAACTACTTTTTCAGAGAGTAAAAGAGATGACATACAATCACAGCCAAAGTAAGAAAGTGTATTTTCTCAACCTTTAATTTAAAAGACAATTTTGTAAGTTCAAGCACGAAACATTCTCATTTTAACTGTAATGTCAATGCACTTCCTGTTTAAAAAGGAGAGAGTCTGAGAGAAAGAGACAGAGGAAAGACTCTAGATATAAAGAATTTTCCCCATAATTTTCCACAAGGAGCTCACAGCTGTTTAAAACTAATAATCATCATTTCAATATATAAAATCAAGCTTCAGCAGAATCAGGCCAGAGCATATCATATGTGACTGCTGGGATTATATAATGGGGAAGTTCTCATTGATTTTTATAAAGCATTGGATCCCAGAGATTTTAAAATTAGGCACTGAGGTTGACCCAGTTTGGGTGGAAAAAGCTTGCAGAATCCCAGGGAAGAACATAGCCCAGGGAGAAGTCTCAGGAGGTACAGTTATTTTTAACCTTTCAGACCTTCATGACGAAGAATGAATTCTGAAAACTCTGAGTAGAAAAGAGATATTTAGTTTAGAAATTTTAGAATCCTCTACCCCCTAGATCTTGACCCTGGTAGAGAACTTGTACAGCAAACTTTTTTTCAGATTAAGAAAAAAGTTTGGAGTAGATTGAAGCTGTCATTTGACTCTTCCCTCCAGAAGTGTGCAAGACAAAAGTGAAACACTTTCTAGGACATGATTCAACTAACAAATAGATAAATCAAAGCCAGAATACCAAGACAGAAAGGGTTTTCTTTTCAGCTAGAATCAAGAAAGCTAAATTTGTAATCAACATAAAACATGGCATACACAAACTGTATACATAAAAAGATGCATTTACCCTCAGAATTAACATTTGAAAACTGTTCTAAGAAACACTGCAGTTTTCCAGAGATTAAGTATGCCTCATTAGATGATTCAAACAAAATTTGTTCTGGATAACTATTCTGTTGAAATTGTAATTCAATTTTCTTTCAACCTATTGCAGGTTTCAGCCCTTCTTATAGATGTGACAGAACCATTAGCTGAAGAGATTTTATGATACTTGCTGGACAGCATTTCAGGTACAAAATTTGTTAATTTGTAGTGGAGTAATATTAAACAGGCATTTGTGTTTCAAATCAGGTGGGGATGAGATGTTTGTATTGGTATCTGATCTTATCGTAACAGCATATATATTTTTAGCCACTCTGAAATGGGAAGAGGACTGAATACACATTATTTTGACAACCTAGTTATATAGTACTTGCCATTTATGGATTAAAACCCTCACTCCATTCCAGCCTCATTACACCATATAAAAAGGCTAGATTAGCGTAACAGGGCTTTAACACACACTCTTTGCCTGATCCCTAAGGATGGAAAGGTATCGAAATGCAAACAGCAGAAGAGATGTACAATAAGGATGTACATCTTGGGTCTCATTTCTGAAGACCCCCTCTAAAACCCCGGGCACAGACAAGACGGGGAGCAGTGAGGCCGGGGGGTCTGAGTCAGCTTATGACTTGTTGGTCTCTGACTCCCATGCTATCGCATCTCCCACAGGGCTTTTAAGGCTGCCTTCGATTAGTCAGTGTGGAAATTTTACAGCATGGGACTTTGGAGGAGCTCACGTTGTGTGGCCAGTCACAGGTAGGAGAGAAGAGCTGAAGGCTGAGTTCACCCCTCACTGACCCTCTCTTCCATCTTGTCCTGCACGGTGCTTTCTCGTAATGGGACCGTCCCCCACAGGCAGCTGATGAGGGTGGGCAGCTCGCGCCCTGTGAACTGCCGGCACAGCCCCAGCTGTTTGCTGCTGGCATTCAGGCTACAGCTCAATGATAAGTAGCTTTGGCAGCCACATCTGGGTTAACTACTGCTGCTGCAGCCTCTTATTCTTGCTATTCTCTGTGCCCACCAGGTGTCCCAGGACAACACTGTATGGGACCGTGCTGTAAATGGCTTCTTGCTTTAAAAAAAAAAAAAAAAAAAAAAAAATTTCCTTTTTTTTCTTCTAAAGCAAGATCAAAATTCCTGATCCTGTTCTTGGCACAACTGAGAAGGCAATGTACTGTGGTACGGGCAGAAGGTGGCAATGTCTTAAGCTGGTATTGACAATGAAGATACAGACTATTGTCTCAGATGAAAATCACCGGCCTCACAGCCATGTTTTGTTAACAGAGCTAAACGTTTCTCTTGCATTGCAATCTGGCTTTGTTTTATTCTTCCTTCCCATCTTTAGTGGAAGAAAAATCATTCTAAATAAATGCCTTAGAAATTAAGATATTTTTGACATAATAATCTTCGCTACCTCTTAAGAAACTTTTAGGTTTTTATCCACAAATTTTAGTGTTGCTACCTTCGACTAAGAGTCAGAAGTGTCCTGTTGATCCTCAGCCACCTACCATTAAAGAGACAACATGAAGCACATGATCACAGAAAGGAGCCTGGACAAACTTCATTCTAAGGCAAGAAGAGTCAGATATCATTGACCTACAACTTGACATTCAGTTCCTGCAACTGAATAGAAAAAAGCATTTATAACCTATTAAAAACCCAAGGATGATTGTAGTCCTTTATTTTTTTCTTTTTTTTTTTGAGAAATCAGCCTTTCAGAATAGCCTGGGAGTGAATAAAGAAGAACTTTGCTATGTTTATTTAGAGAATCTAACCCCTTGGAGCCAGCATTTTCACTAATGCATTTTACATTAGCGGGCTGCATCAGGAAATCCTGACTTTTGGTGCCAGGGGGGTAATTAATATCAGATCATGTTTGCAAAATGGTTGTGTTTATGTGGGAATGAGGACTGAGCTGTAACTGGCAGGATTTGAAGTACTCAACTTTGCTATGGGGCTTCAACAACTTGCTGGAGAGTGGGATGTTGAAATTAAAGTACTAGGTTTTGATGGCTTAGTAAAGCTACTGTTGCTGAAGAGAGTTACAGTCTTTTGGATTCTGCTCATAAGCCCTTAAGGAGTGTCTGAAGTACTTTTCTTAAAAATTTTAGGGATTTGTAGATAACATAGAAATGGTTGTTTTGTTCCTGTGGTCTCAGATGTTACAGGAAGTGCCAAAATATGCATAACTTGTTCCTCTTCTAGCATATCACCTCACACAACACTTCCTTCCAAATCCCTGTGCTTACTAGCAAGGCAACATCCACATATGGTTCAAAAATATTTGTTCAGCACACCTCAGAAGAAGTACTTGCATGTGTGTACAAACCAGCTAGCACAGTCTGAGCAGTAGGTATGGTTCAACGCCAGCCTGTTTCCCACCAGCAGTGATCACGCTCAGACTAAGAAAGGTATTTGGAAATGTATTTGATGAGGTATTTCTTCAACCACTGTCATGTCGCATTATTGCAGTATGGGCTACGTGCCAAATTTATTTCTTCAGACTGTCCAGAGTCTACAAGCAGGAGGGATGGGGAGTAGTTAAAAATATCTATTTTTGTTCCTTTGGCTCTCTTCTTGCACCCTAATCCCCTAAATTTTGGAGAAACTGAGAGGGAAGTTAAAAGGAGCCAACTGCTAAAGCCATCTTCCACAGGCCAAAACTCCTTCTCACTCTGAAGGGATGTGGCAGCTGGCAGGTTCTCCATTAGACAGTGTATTTACTCCCCTCCCCATCAGACACTTTGCTGGAAGTTCATGGCTCCCTCAGCAGTGGTGGGGATTAAAAGAAAAGGTGTAATCTATGTTAGAGCTAATATATGTTTCTTATTATAATAAGCCAATATACTATTAGGGATCTTGCGGTCAGCTCACTGTGCTTGATAAATACCATCAATACATGTTATTCCCCTCTGAGATCTACCCACCACCATCTTTCCATACTCATCTCTTGACAGTAGTCATTTGGGGATAATTATCCCCACCAAGAGCCTACCTCTAATGTGCCCATTGTCTTTCCTCCTGCCATAAATTGGTCTGATACAAGCCATAAGATAACAAATCTAGACTGTATCATTATTATTGCTCTTATTTTACTAGTTCCTTGATCCTAAGATAGGGGTAACAATCTAATCATTTGCTATAGCTATAGGAAAGCTACATGTACCTAATGAATTATTTCCTCTCAGGCATCTGTGTAACTGATTATTTCTACCCATGTTTAGGAACAGTGCCCTAAGCTTAAATACTCCTCAGCAACATTGTCTACAGCTTTTGTTCTCTGCGGAGCATTGGACCATCTCTTCCTTTTCTCTTTCTACTGATATCTATGGATAGTTATATTTCATTTTGTGGCTTGTTTTGATTTTATTTCAACAAGTTCTACTATTTGTTTAAGCTTAGCCTAAAAATACACTTCCTCTTCTGTTTGAAGGCACTGATGAGTTCTTGATCCTCCATGTTGGGATAATTTGTACTTCTAGCCATAGCATAATTTCTTTAAGGATTTGCCTGCTCTCCTGAACACCTTTTTCTTTAGACCTTTTCCCCCATGTTACCTCTTCAACCTCAGAGATTACAGAAGTCATCTTTATGGAAGTTCACTGTTTGTTAGCTTCCTGAGGAAACTATGTGTGTGCCTGCCTGCCTACCCTCAGTTGAACTCCTTGACAAATTTCAACCAAACTTGACAAAATCCAGCCAACTCAGAGAAGGATGTTTCAAGACAGTAAAGAGGAAACTCTTTCACCCAGAAGAAATCGGGCAGGGGGACAGCTTGCCCAGAGAGGTTGTGCAGTTTCCACCCTTGGAGTTTTTCAAGACCTGATTGGAAAAAATCCTAAGCAACTTAATCTGATCTCACAGTTGACCCTGCATGGTGCAGGAGATTGGACTAAAGACCTCCTAAGGTCCCTTTCAACCTGAATTACCTTATGATCCTGCTTGATGACTCCTGAGAATGCCATCAGCCATCTCAGTCGTTGTAAAGTATTGAGTTGTTCCCCTTGTATTGGCACTGGTGCTACACACCTTGGCGGTCTCCCTTGTCCTTGAAGATCTCCTGAAGCCCTTAACTTTGTGGATGTTTCCAAGCCTCACCACCTCATCCTCCTCGCAGCTTACTAAGTCCTCCCTTTACTCAAACATCTATTTTATGCTTTAGAAGGCAACATAGCTCTCAGATTCATCAGTGTACAGTAAGCATGCTGCTGTAATACATGGACCCTTTTATACCATGCATGCTTTTCTACATAGGGTCTCATGAACCTATGCCACAGGATGTTGGCAACATTGCCCACAGTGCACTTAGGAATCTACACTCCGTGGACATCCATGTACCCAGAAGAAAAGGAAGTATCAGTCTCTCCTGCTCTGAAGACCTTGACTTGCAGAACATGGGTGGGGCAAGGGGAGGAATGTCACAGGCTGGGCCAATGAAGGCAGTCAATAAATCTGAAAATTCATGAAACTTTGCAAAACAATGGAATAGTAACTCTTCTTGTTAATGTAGCCACAGGTGGTCTAGGATGTGTAAGTTATTGGAACTGAGGAATCCGTGTCGGGCAAGGTTCCACAAGACCTTGTGGATTTTTACATTTCCTTAACTAACTTCCTTTTGTGGAGGCAGAGTTTAATAGCCATCTTCCTTGTAGTGGGCTTTCCCACTTCAAAGTCATTGGCCACTGAGAAGAAAGCCGTTTCAGGGCAATGAACACCCTCTTCCTCACATTTACTGGTGTCTGGAAGGTGTGCTCTTTTTGAAGTGCAAGAAGCAGTTCCCTATAGAGATCTTCAACCAGAAGTCCTGCTTCCAAATGACGAGGATGATGTAAATCCACTAATTTATACTTGTCTCTCAGGCCCAGAACCAACCTCCTCATAACAATGCAGAAGGTGGTTTCAAAACACAGACCGAAGCAGAAACTGGAGATGATTTTCTCATTGTCCACTTGGGCAGCTCCATATAGATTCCTATCAGTTTTTTATCACAGGCATCTTCCAGTGTCTCCAGCAGCAATTCCACCTTTGCACTTGTGTCAGGCTTCAGAGGCAGTCTTGCCTGCTAACCTTCTAGAGGATGGACATGGTCAAAAGCTGAGCTATCATGGACGACAGAAACAGGAGAGATGATCAACATGGTTCCACAAAGAGAAAGCAAAAAAGGAGGGAGCGAGCTTCTCGTTTTTTGCCTAAATATACAAATTGTCTGCATGACTGATGTCACAGTAAAATGTGGTAGCCTACAAGTTAATGAGTTACTGAACCAATGTGTTGCAGAAACACAGTCAAATATACATCAGCCAGCATGACACCCTGCAGCATCCTCCTGTAAAAACTCAGTGAAAGCGTAAGCAGCTCAGCAAAAGGTGTTTTGGCACATTAGCTCATTTCAAATTAACTGATGAAAATTGGTAGTGCAGACATACCATCAAGTGCTCATTCAGATGGTGACTAGCTGTCAGTGGTCATTTAAACAATGATCACAGGGTAGAGTATCAGAAAAACCTAGTTAGGAGGTCACTGCTATCATGCTTGTCCCACAGAGCTCAGGTCTACTGCATTTTAAACTACAAATTGTCAACAGGCAAAACAACTAACCAAGCAGTTCAATTCATTCATCTCCATGTTTATTATTCCTTCCTCAGAAGAGTGGGTCTCTCATAATGATCTTGGTTTTCTGCCTCCCTTGTTTGCTATCAGAGAGCAGGAAAACCCAAAGCAATGCAAAATTGAAGAGCAAGTAATACAGGCCACAAAGCAGAACTAAGCTACTGATGTAATAAAGTATCAGTGTTATCCTTATAGCAACAGCATAGCAACATTCATAACAAGCACCAATGAACACCAGGCTCCATTAAATATGTTAGCGTGCAGGCAAGCTATTTGTAGTGGTTACAGATTTCCTAGTACCCACCAGACATCCATTTACAGACCTCAAATCAACCACTCACCATCAGTCAGTAATTTTGGGGGACACAATAGATGCCTACAGGCTTGCCTCAGTTTTGCTATGCTCTTATCTTCCCTGAGTGTACAGGGATACCAGAGCAGGTGACAAATCTGAAATCAGTGTCAAGTTGGTTAGTTGTCACATTCAGATGGGCATGCTCTCTAGTTTTAAGAAATTAAAAGCTCTCATGTTTATGGGCAGAAGGCTCTTCTCTGAACAGTAAGCTTTTAAATAAGGTATCTCGTGGTAGGAGGCAAACTTTTTATCCCAGCTCAGAAAACAGCCTTGGGAGCAAATATAGACATAGCTACTTGGTGCTCACATAAAAAACAGCTAACCTCAAAATGATATGTATCACTGCTAGGAAAAAAAGAGACATAGATATACAAATCAATAACCTTTCAGATTGACATCGTATTGACTTGACAAGAAAGTATTTTAACAAGTAAGGCCATAACCAGTATTTAGACAGAAACTCTAAGAACTGTGGCACTTCTTAATACTGTAGCTCTGTGGAAAAGAGGTCTGAAGCCTCTGAGCTGAGAATCAGAAAAGTTATTACTGAACAAAAGGCAATGTAAAACTGCAGACTGAAAATTCTTCACTTGATTTAAAGCTTGCTAAGAAAAAATAGGCACTAGCACTGATGTAGCTTAATTTCATGAAAATGAGTATTTCTACCAAATCTGCCCTAGCAAATGGTATTTTTCTACAAAAGTATCTGTAATGGACCTATGTCAAGATGCCAGCACACTTCTGACAACATCCTACTGCAGTAGGTGATTAGAATTTATGCTGTGTAAAATTAACTTTTAGCTGAAATGAAAATAATGAACCAAAATACAAAAGGATTCATAAGGCAATTCACCGATTGCTTAAAAAATGTCAGGTCAAGTGAACATAATGCAGTGTTCTGAAGAATTCACAGACTAATAGCTTCGGATATTCTAGCAGTTTCTTTTCCATCCCCACAGTTCTTTTAGACCAAAACTTGCATGTAAATATGCAAAACCACTGGAATACTGAACTACCTTCATTTAAGATCAAGTGAAGACTAATAAGGGGAAATTAGAAAACATTATTTATAGGAGAAAAAAATAAAATAATCAGATGTCAGGCACGGGAAATCATTCATTCTGCTAAATTAGTCAAGAATTTTTGTTGAAAAAGTATGTCACAGGAAACTTATGGGAATTGAGTGAAAACACCCAGCATCTTGCAAGTTTGAAACATAGATAGGAATTAGAGAGGCAGAAGTAAGGCCTTTACAATAGGTGTGTGTTTCATGGAAACCAATGTGCCCATTCTATCGCAAGCTGAGAGCTGAAACTGTTCCATAAAATGCCCTTTGAACAGCCAAATGCATCACTCACCAAAGGGAGGTGGAAAATGAGTTGAGCAATTAGCCAGAGAAGCCGATAGCAACATGACTCCTCAGTCAACTCATGACCTCAAAACAGAAAAAAAACCCGATAGTTTTTCAGTGGTGCCAGTGATCAGAAGCAGAAATTAATAGAATAGGGCCAATTTTGGAATTATTAGCAATTTCACCAAAAAGCCAGATTTAGAAGCTATGTAACAACCATATAACTTAGAAATACATTTATTAGGATAAGTAATAATGCACATTAGCAAATACATCCCAGGCATCTCACTACTCACATTATTTTGATGCTTCATTTCACCATCATGGTGGGAAAAAAAAAATCATTTTCTGAACAGATCATTGTCACACCAGTTCAGATCTAGATTTCATTTTAGTTCTGCAATCTAATCCAATAGACTGCTGCTAATAATGCCTACTACCAGGTTTTTCAGAGTAAGGGTCTGATAATAAGGATGACAAAAAGAAAACTAAACATTCTTCCACTATTTCCTAAGACACCAAGAGGAATTTCTTCCAAAGTCTAGCATGTTGCTTGTTATTTAATGCTGTGAAGTTTGAGGTTTTATATTCTTTCAAAACAAACTGTTTCATCTGATTGGATGTAACTGTGCACGTTCTGATACATATAACTATCTAATTCCTTTTTTAATCCTACTAAGTCTCTGGCCTCAAGAGTATCATCTTGTGGATCGAGTTTGCAGTTATGCATTTCATAAAAAGCATTTCCTATTATCAGTTAAAATGTATTGTTGCTCATCTTCAACATACATTGTCTGTATTTTTGCAGAAGTTGCACTATTTACTATGTACCTCTATTTTACCCATTATCATTTTTGAAACGAACAATCCGTCTGTTAAACTTTTACTCATACTTCATTCTTTCCTTATCATTCATTACCCATTTATCTTTTACCTCACCTATCCTTTTTTGATACAGGAGAGAAAAGAATTTACACAAAAATTTAAGTGATGAAAAATCTCTAATCAGATTTACAGTGGTTTGGTAAGCATTCTATACCATCACACCTTAAACATTTTCTTGGCACTGTGACCTCTGATACTGGAATTTCACTGAACTAGCCACAGAATTTCTCCTGACAGTTAACTAACTGCATATGAGTAAACTGGTATTATTCCTTCCAATACCTATTTTGTTGTATTGGTCAACAACAGCTCTCTTATGCCATTTATTAAGTTCTGCTATGACTCTCTGTTTTTAGGTCCTGAAGAATCTAAGTAGCACTATTTTCACCTCATTTTGCTATCTCAACATCGATTACTTATTTGCACTTCTTTTAATAGGTGTTAATCAGTGGTCCCAATACAGAAGCTCTGGCATAATTTATTATCAAGTGTCATCATTTTTGATATTTAACATTTATTCCTATTCTCTCTCCCATCTTATCTACTTTCCAGTGTTTGACAGTTCATCTTATTGTATGGTCCATTTTTATGACAGCAGCTTCTCAGAGAATTTAAGGCTGTGTGAATATACAAATACAGATCAATTCTGTCAGACTTACTGATCTTCTACAATCATTTTAGTAGATTTCAGAGGCAGATTTTGGTGAGGGTTCTTTTTGGGGCAGATGGATGTAAGCATATATATATCATCATTTGGTATAGTATTTAACATCAGATTTTTAACTTACTACTTCAGCCAGTTATCTAGTCTCCCTAAAAGATTCATTTGGGTTGGTTTCATAGAGTATCTCCCATATGATCCTATTTTATGGTACAGCAACTATTGCCCATGAAGAAAAATCAGCTACTTTCTTTTTAAATTTCTTCAGGGCTTCTGGCTGAATTTCACCTGGCCTTGCTGATGTAACAATTTCTCTTCATTTCGTAAATTTAAGTACTCCCTTCTTTTTTGAAACTAAAATATGATACTTTTTTTTTTAATCATAGGAAAGTATGTCCTCAACATCCTCTGTGGTGAGAACTGCAAAGTAGTACAATGATATTTTGCATCGATGTCCTTGCCCCTCTTTATCAGGAGTATCACCTTAAAAAAAGTCAATTACTTTAAATGTTTAAAAGTAAACTTAGATATGAAAACAAAAGTGGGACTATTTGCAAAAAAATGTTTGTTCTTTCTGCTTTATGCAGCATGTTTGCTTGTTCTTGTTAGAACACTGTGAAGTCAATTCCACTCCAAATAGTGAGCCAGCTTCTCCCTATCATGAGTCATTCACAGAGCAGAAGGGGAAGTAAAACCATCTGAAAAGAAAGAGCAAAATGTGATGGCAAAAATCACAACACTATGACAAGCAAAAATCACTTCATTCATTTACTCTGTCTCTTTACTCTTAGGATATTCGTACCGTTTCTGTTCACATATTTGATTTGCTGTATAGGTCCCCCCCTCCCCACCCTCTTATTTTCTGCATTCTGCACTTGGCATTTTACATGCAAAATGTAACACCTTTTCTACTAGTTTCCTATTGGTTGGATTTTATTTAATAAAGGATACAGACTAAAACGAACCTTGTATCTTGCTGTTTCATCATCTTATATGCATTCTTGCTTCTTTTTTGTTTAGGGAACACTGATTTTTTTTAATACAGAGTTTTAGTAGAAATACTCACTTTTGAGTAGAGCTCTCGTCTCTCAAGTTGTTCTTCTAGCATAGTACCAGAGGAATAAGGCAATTTTTGTCACCACAAATTAAAAACTTTTACGAAACAGGACCGTTATAAAACAATTAAACCTTGCAAATGCAGTAGTCTCTAGGAGGGAAACCCTGGAGGAAATTCTGCTTATTAAAATTGCAATTTTAGTTTCCATTAAAAAGGAGAATAAGACAACAGAAGATGGGCTGGCAAGACAAATTATTTCTTAATGTCAGATGAGCTTATTTCAAATGAGATAACATATCTACACCAGGTTGGGTTCAACACATTTTTGCCTCCTCAACTCATTTATCTAATTCAGTCATCTTGATTATAGCCTCATGGACCTTCATTTTCAGGAAGAATTTCGTAACAAACAACCTACGCATCATGCTGATTACTGAACAGTTAATTCTAATTAAGTTGGCTACGGCAAGAGAATTTTGATAAAGTCCTAGAATGTAAATACAGTTTGGTTATCCTGGCCCAACTTCTATATAATAAAAACCCACAGCAGAATTTCCAGATGAGACATCAGAGTGATAGAAATCTAATTTAAAGAAACAAATGAGAAAATTAAAATCACAAATAATTTATTCTTCTGTTAGAATTGATGGGAGTACAGTTTTAAATAGCAATGAAGTACACAGTGGTGGAAAATTGGCACAGAACCTACAAGCATTTCATTCATAATAATGCTCCTCATACCATATCTCTTCAAACCTTGATGTGTATTTTCTATCAACCAACTTTAAGTAAAAGAAAATTGTTTTCCCTTTAAAAATGATGAACAAATTGAAAATCTTGTTTTCCATGTATAAGGTCATACACATACAATGAACACCATTTTTTTTTTCCTATTCAGACATGATTGCGAACTGAAAAAAATATGATTTTACTCCTGGGCTAATTTTAAGTTATGTCCTTTATAAAAGTTGCCAGGAATTCTTGTATACATATATTCCTGCACAACAGAATATCCATTAATTTATCTGATATACAGTTGCAGGACAGTCTCAAAACCAATTTTTGTTTACTATGCTACTGATCAAGGTGCTGCATCTATCTCACATGCAACACTATAAGCATTAATGCAGTTCAAAACAAAATTTGGCATTTACCTTACCAACAGGTTTTATATTTGATGTTCTAAGACATCCCTTGGTCTCATGTTAACCAGGAAGAAAAATGGAGTCACACACAAAATGCCCCCTTTCTAAAGATATTAACTCCCAGTTAGGAAAGTTTAGATAGGTTTTACAAAGTCTTCTAGGCTATTTTGATACATACAAATTATTCAACTAAAGGTTAAAATACACTTACACAATACAGTCCTGTTCTCCATATTCTTTTCTGAGTTCTTTGCATATTCAAGCCAAATAAAATTAACACCTGTCATTTTCTGTGTTATTGCAATTATTAGGAGGGATTACAGCTTGCTTGATGTGAAGCTGTGACAAAATGCAGAGATAAGAGATACAACCCAAACATTTATCCTGTTACCCCCAAAATGTTGCAGGAAATTGTCAAACTATGTTAGAAACAATTTTTACAAAAATGCTTCACTCAGAAAAATTGGAAAGCTTAAAAAATTAATCTTTGCACAAGACTATATTATACTGTCCTTAATTATGTTCCCATTTAGATAACTGGGATTCTTATTCTTTGTACATGAACCTATCAGTGATGTTTGACGCTCTTCGTCTTTTTTCACTGTTATCTTTATCGTACACCATTTCAAGGACGTACACAATCAAGCACTTATCATGCCCCTACCCATTTTGACAGTAGATTTCTTATCCTGCCCAGCGAGTAGTGTACTGTTTGCATATTCACCACATGAAAAACATAATATACAAAATATTGCTGTTGTAAAAAGTGTGCATTTCCCCTTTCCCCCTACAAAAAAAATCTGTGGAAAAAATATTAAATTCCCATAACCTTCATAAACATACAAAGCTGTTCGCACCCTTCTGTCTGTAACAGTCTATTTGATATACAGTTCTCAGCTCACTGCAAATTGTTATGTCACATATTTTCTGTCCAATATTGCCATCTAGAGTAGAGATGTGAAATCAGTTTCTGAGAATCTACAGTCTTTTGTAATTAACCCATAAAGACTGCATACCATAAAACAGCCATTTATCCACAAGATTCTTCCAAAAGCTAGATGGATTGGGAAGTTCTCATCTCAGGAAGATGTCCACAGTGCTGAGGAAACAATATGGCTGCTAATAGATACTGTCTACCGGAATGTGAGTACTTTTTCACTGTTGATAATTTCCATACTGACCCTAAGAAAGAAATTCAAAATATGGAATTAGACCAACAGGTAGCTTTCCTGTATTGAAAGTTGAAATCAGAAGACCAATCAAAAAAATTGTGATGTTAAATGGTGTAGACATATGACAGTAAGTGGTAAATTGATTTAAGTAGTACAAAGTTTCATCTCACTAAATCCTTCGTGTTTTAATGTATAAGTAAGACTGATGATATGGATTTAAAACCAGGAAATTAACAGAATCCTATGTCTTTAAATACAGCACACTGCTGTGAAATTTGCAGAACACCATCAAAAATAAAAGATGGGAATTACTTCCCACCTAAACATCCAACTATATTTTAAAAAGACAAGGTCATCTAAATTCAAAGAGGTTTAGAAAACTAAACTGCTTTCAGACATACCTAAAATATTCATATATCAAGCATCACAGAACAGACTGATACAAGTAACTCAAAAACCAAGGCACATTATAGTGAACATAAATAAGTAACCAACTTATCCTACAGGAATCAATTATTCTACAGATCTGATCCACAGAATTATTCCCCTTGTTGATATCTGCTACCTCCTTTGACAGAGAAGTCCAATGTGATGTACTGAAGAGGAGGGCAGAGGTGAAAGCCTCAACGCTACAGGCTTACCATGATCTTTTACCACAGGGTTCAGAGCTCACAGAAAAAGTTAGTGTGCCATAAAGCAAACATTCTTCAAAGTGTCATTTCACACAAATTCATTTTTTCCTGTCAACATTCCACATAAATAGCATCACAATAAGGCAATACTTTAAATGGCATTTTTACGTTGCAATGACACTTTTTTCCATTGTAATATGCTGATCAATCGGGAAGAAGAGTTTCAGAACAGCTGCCAGATGAGTATTTAAGCAGTGCAATTCCTACAGGAATGGCTTGTATGAAAGAGTGGGAAGGCCTTCTATAATTGAATTTCCCAATGGAACTTAGATTGCACAAACTGGAGGACTAGAATGTGCCTACACAAAGGGTTATCCATTTCTACCACGAAGGAATCTGAAACTCAGCAAACTGAGTTTCCTTCACCCTACGTTTGCCACAAGCAAGGCATTTTCCTATAGCTTATTCTTTGCATGAGAGAGATATTAGTTCGGTGCCTGAGCATTTTATTTTTTAAATAATTAGGAGAAATAATTGCACCTCTAAACTACCACACTAAAAGAGTCTGTCTGTTCCTTCTTCCTTGTCTTTTCTAAATTCTGTAGAAAGGAAATTTTGAAATGCTGATAATTGTAGGTATTCTCACTTCTAAGGGTAAGTTCTTGTTAAAAATTCCACTAACCCTTTACTGACCTATCACAATTTTTTTTTGAACACTAGAACCTCAATTGGACCATAGTATATATTCAGTTATATCGATTTTCTTTATGCCAAGTAATAGTGTCTATTCCAATGATGTTCCTGAGCTATTTACACTGCTAAGATTAGACTTTTATAGTTTAGTAACTTCTACATTAATAAAACCTCTGCTTCGCGCTTTAATGAGAAGACAGTTTTACAGGAGTCCTCAAGTACAACTCCAGCCTAGTGGGCACTTTTTTTTTTTTTTTTTTAAATCTTATCTCAGTAGTGATAGGAAAGCAGCAGTTGATTTTCAGGTCACTTCTTTCCCATGTTCAGCGTTCCTTTATACTGCTCAGAGGAAACCTGTGCAAAAGCGGGCTTCATATCTCCCAACAGAGTAGAAGGACTTTAGTTGTTCACTTGAGGTACTTCTGTAGCTGGAGAGGAGGATTACTGGATTTGTGTTTGTGAAAAATTAATTCAACCATTTTTAATGCACAACAGTAATGAAAAATGATCCTACATGGGATTTAGGAGTCTCAAATTTCACAACACTCTTTCACCTTTAGATTATGAAACAGATCACCTTAATTTTTAAGGTTCAAAAACATGGTCTGTAGGCCCTCACTTTGCCAAACTGCATTAAACTTTGAAAACTCAGAAAAGAATGACTAATCACACCTCCAGATAAATATTTCTGAATAACCCACAGGGAAATAAAAGCACAAGAGTTGCATATACATAGCAGAGAGACCATGTTCTCAAATTCATTAGTTTAAATGCCTGCAACAAACTAAAATTATCAAATAAGCGTATAAGAATCACAACACTGTTTAAATGAAGGCATACCTGGTCATATCCATAAGGCCTCTGCTGTGGTGGCTGTGGTGGCCCAGGCTGTGTGGGTCTGTATCCCCCATACTGCTGGCCCTGTCCTTGTGGATAATTGGGATACTGAGGTCCTGGGCCACTCTGGGAAGGGCCTGAAAACCATTAAAATGGAAACAACAGAAGAAAGAAAAATTGGTTAAAGGAGTTAGAAAGAAGCAGTGGTAAAACCACTGAATTTTACAATTGAGCAGGGCTCAGAAATAGCACTACTGTGCAATAAGGTCATCTCCTACCTAAAAATGTATCAGGGATCAGTGGTCCGCCTCTTACACTGGAATGCACCTTAGCTGACAGGGCCTGTACTCCAACCATAGATCACTTACCTTTTTTTTATTACCAATGCACGTAGTTCCACACACTAGGTCACAGGACAGGAAGAACAAGGCAAGAAGTTACAAACAGGGATCATGATCACTTTGTAGGGTTTAGGGAGGCCCACTCTCCTCCTGCCATATGCAGAACTTTTAATTCCAGGAGCAGCTAAATGATCAGGTGCATTTAGCATTTGGACTTTTGAAGAGACTAGCAGTGCTGCTCTGCCTAAGAATCAGTTCTCACACTACAGCAGGCAATCATAAATGGGATGATAGGCAAGCAAGTTACATGCATAAAATGTGAGATGTGACAACCAGTAAATGCTATTGTGGAATGAAAAAAGGCACCCTCTACTTGCTACTCCTCTGGTCATCTTAACTTTGCAGGAAAAGGGTAGAAAAGAACTTTGGCTCCAGCCTTTTTTGGCTGTAAAAGGAAGCAGTTCTTTTGTCTATACAAACTCTTTCTGTCACCACTCACAGGGACTCTTCTTTCCAGCCAGTTTACCACTGGAAGCTGCATGTTACTACTATAAGGCAGTGCAGACATGTTCCAAACAAAATGAACTTCATCCCCTCCCACCTTAGGAAGAAGAGGTACTGTGTGTTTCAGTGATACTCCAAGAGGACTGTTTGCAGCAGATGCCTTGTAAGTTACTTTTTTCAGCACCACCCCTTAAATTGGTAGAGTCAGGAATACCTGCAGCTGTCTAGGAAGTGCCTTCTGTGCAAACCTATTTTTTCAGAAGAAATGGATATGTTTCAGCAATAATGTGATTCGGTGCTAGAGAGTGCTAGTTTTAGCTACAGGCACTGAACATTAAGATGACATCAGCTGGTAACTCTTTTGATAATTCTGGATCTATGAGAAAGTCAAAAAGATGACCTGGAGGAAGAAAGCTCCATAGGCTATTACCTTCCTTCTCAGGCCTCAAATCCCCTTGAACTATACAGTTTCAGCCTTCTGCAGTGGGACAAAACTTAGAAAACTGATAATAATGACTGAGATGCTGATTTTTCAAATTAGTAATCAATTAAATATTAAATCAAGCAAGGATACTACATCCTAAAAAGTGCTGCGTTCATCTGAAACTTGGTTTCATTTATTCACGGTAATTCTTCATAGTAGAACTGTAAATGTTCAGTAACAGATTTTGTAAAATAAAAATGAAATCTATTTATTTGGGGCTTTAATATCTATTTTTGCTTTAAAAAAAATCAGAAATTGAGAAACAAGCCACCTAGCTGTACAAATTTTGGTGGTTAAGTACCTCCAGTGGATTTCTTGACCCCTTTCCTCTAGCATTTCTCAACCAGAGTAAATCAGATTTATTTGTTTACAACATTTAGAACACTGGGCTAGACGGACCTTCACTCTGTTCTTGTGTTAAGCTTAGCAGAATACAAGTACATGAACATTACTTTAGAACTATCAATTCATCCATAACCTCGAAAAGTTTGTCAAATCTCAGTGGATCCTTTTAAAACTTAACTCTATCTCAACATAACTAGATTTGATGTGAAATTGGCATTTATCTAGATGGCAAACAAACAAGGTCTGCACTTCCTTGCATACCCACAAACCTGAATTCTTACCATTTAAATTTGCAACAAAGCTAAATGTTAAAATGTATGTAATTAGATTTAAGAGATTCCTTTTTGAAGGTTGCTGCTTCTAAGATAAATATGTACAGCCTTACAATATGCAAGCAAGGAAAACTTAAAAGAGCCGTGTTTTCAGTATGACCTTCTGTCCTAATTTTTTAAGGAGTAATTCACAAAAATCACATACTAGTACTATAAGCTTCCTGTTAGGGAGAATGTCCTTGAATCCAAGGATTACATCATCTCATGTGTGACAAAGGATTTCTATTGTGTCGCGTGTGACACAACAGCTTAGGAAGTTTTCACTACCAGTGCAAATACTTTCTAAGACAAACTCTTTCCAAAGCTGCATTGGTAATGCTTCTATTAATTTCTTTATTGATCAGTGCAAGAATTTTTAAATGATTCATAGAGGTTGGATGAAATTTTACAATAGTTTTTAAGAGATGCAGTTCTAAAATGCAAATCCAGAGACAAAGGGGTGAGAACAGCTTTCTTCCATCTTTGTGCCCTCCTGACTCTATGTTCACCTACAGAGAATGGAAAAGAGCAGAGCCTTTCAGGGTCTTTCTAAATTACAGATACCTGCACCAATATTGTCTGGAAACCCCTCAGTTTGCCATGCTATCAACCTTTCTTAGTTTGCCACCAGATCCACTTCCCAATGGATGCTGGCTTCTGCACTTTCTTGTTCTGGCCCAGTGAGATTGAGGGCATAGTGCTCTTTTGCATAAAACTGGATTTTCAACCTAGTAGAACTGGGCTGGAATAACATATAAGGATCTCACTCAGTCTTTTCTATGATTACTGTCTGTGTCTTCAGGTTCTTACCATAACCCTGCTGTTGTCCTGGATAGCCTTGTTGGCCTGGATATTGCTGCTGTTGTGGTGGATACCCCTGCTGCTGTGGTGGTCCTTGATACGCATCTTGCTGCTGACCATATTGTGAGTTTCCTGTAATATGATTGCAAGAAAGAAAAAAAAACAATTAAAGATATTTACTTTATTAATTTTTTCCTTCTAAGATGCACAGCCAACAACACAAGAACAAAATGAAAATGCAATACTGATTTCAAAAACTGAACGAAACAAAAAACTCAAACCAAACAGAAGGAATTCGGCCAAACTGCAGTTAAAGCCAATTTTGCAAAGTTGAACTGCAGCATTTTCAGCATCTCTGCCAAACGAGCATTACATTTACTGGAACATCACAGTCATAAGATCATGACTATGCTAAATAAAATAAAAAAGACAAAATTAAGGACAGCTACAAGAGCACAGACTAGCTACACAAGATCAGCAAGCTGTTTCCTAACAGCACTATAATTATACAAAATATATACACACACAAAAAGAAGATATACAACTGAACCAACAAATTTATGTTTAAATAAAAATTTCTATTGAGGGGAAAAAAAAATCTCTATAGTGTTTTAGTCATTTTACTGTTGTTAGAAATGGCAAATTATGGTTATACATTTTAGGTGTTTGCAAGAAATTATTCTGAATGCTTCAAGTTCCCTGCAATTTTCAAGACAGCCAGCAACTAGTATTCTACAAGAGCTTTGCATGGGTATAAGTTGTGTTGTGCAAGAATTTTTGTTCCCGTTGCAGGTGGGGGAGGAAAGGGAATGTATGTGCGTATGTGTGAAGGTATATAGATACCTCCTTCGTAGTAATGTTGTGAGGAATCCTCATAAGGCCTATCGTAGCCTTGTTCAGGATACGACGGTTGCTGATAACCGTAATCATTATGACCTACATCAATTCGACAAGAGACAGGAAGAAACGTTAATGGCCTCTGAGTGAAAACCCTAAAAATATTTAATTTTTCAGAAAAATGAAAAAAATTTCAACTGGAAATACATGAAAAAGAATTTTCAATTGTATTAGCCAAAGATTTATTAATATGATTTCCTTTCATACGGAATTAACATGTGACAGGAAAAAAAAGGCTTAATGCAGTAGTTTTAGCAACATCACAGCAAGGGATGGTCTTAACCTTCTGATAATCCTTGTTGGGGGAAAAAAAAAAGTACTTTATCTTTCACTCAAAAAGAAAAAAGAAAGCATTTAGGCCTTTCACATGTAAATAACCTGAATTAAATTAGAATGAACAAAGAAAGCAATTTTCATACTTTGTCTAACACCTGTTCTGCTGATCTCCAATTCAAAAGCATATGCTAAAGCAGTGCGAAATATAACAAATAAAGCTCAATGAAGTTATGAACCACAGTCTATATTAAATTTTGCTCTGAAGCAAGAGGAAAAAAAAACATTCTCAAGGTTGACCTTTCCCTACAAACAGAATTCCTAGAAGTCTTAAGAAAACTTCTCCTGTATTGCATTCCAGTCATGAGGAGAATCATTACAAAAGAACCTTCCTTTCCAGAGACTACAGACATCTCCGACTAAGAAACCAATACATGAAGTAAGCACCCTACCTGTTGGTTGTTTTAAGACCAATACATTTGCAGATGACCAAAACATATCATATTGCTAACTCGGTCATGAAAACAAGCTGAAATTTTGCTAAAATCTGGGATAAAATTACACTGAGTAGCTAAAATAAGAAGAAAATAGATCTAAAAGGTCCTTGTAATTAGTTCTGCAACTGTACCATACCTCATTGACTGAATCTAATACAAATACATAACCATTAACATAAGTTTCATAATATATTCTTTTTACGTTCTGTATAACAGTAATAATGAGGCAGTTATAAAGAATAAATCTTTAGAAGGAATAAGTCTTAGTGAATTCATCTGTGCTGCTACAGAGCTGTCAATGATAATGTCCAATTTCCCTTACTACAGTAAATTACCTGTAACCATTTAAAGGTCATGTGTATAATATAAAAGTCCCAAAATGAAAGCTCAATAATTATGATTGAATGCAACTTGTAAAATACCTTTGCATGTATGTATCCAAAAATAACATGCGTAAGCTTATATGCAATACCTTTACACAAGATCCTGTGTCTTAAAAATTTGATTTAATATCAACTAAAATTAAAATAACTAACTTGTGTCCTTTCATTTGCAACGAGGAGTTCCTTTGGCAAGTATACAGCTTTGTTTTGCATATATTTTTTAAAACATTAATATCTACCACTTTCCTTGAACTTCATAAGATGCCATTAAGTTGCAGACAGGGTTATCACAGTAGCCAAGAGCCAATATCTTTATTCTCCCAGTCTGTGCTCAGCCTGAAAACAGGTAACTGCAACTCTCCTAACTTATAACACAATCCGATAGCCTTCAGGACTCTAAATTCGAAGAGGTAAAAGAACAGATTTGTGCGATTCAAAGTTAAGGTCTTGTTGTGAAAGCACCGGCGTACTTTTAAAGAGGATTCACAATTATAAGCTCCTTAGGGCAGGGACCATTTTATGCCTTTGTAAAACATTAATTAAGCTAAAGGCCCATAACATAGCAGCAATAAAACATTTTTGTGACTTATATTAAAACTAAAAGCTAAGATAAAAAAAAAAAACAGAAAAAACACGTCTTTTAAGCAAGTTTTTCCATTCCAATAAAATCTTTCATAAAAGGATATCACCCCCTCTCTTATTTATTATAGTTACGACTGTTTTAATTCAGCTCAATTATACTAGATATAATAAGGAACCCTTCATACTTTTAGACAAACCAATTACAGAATCTTCATTTTGAAATACTGGTACTGATGTTATGGTAACAAATGGAAGTATTACAAATTACATACTTTAAGTTGTAAAATTAACTAATCATAATTACTTAAGCTGTAGTAACAATACTGAATTGGGAAGTTTTTGTAAATGCGAGGTATGATACTCAATTACTATTCTTGCCCCATTCCCTAATTTTGGGCAATGTAACGTCTACATTAATATTGGGCAGGTATAGAAAATGGGAAAGTTAACATTTATGAGAGATTACCATCAGGGTAATATTGCTGGTTCATGCCTTCTGGAGGACCTTGTCCACCATGACTGTATTGGTCCCCATAATAGTCTTCCTGGCCTGAGTACTGCTGTGGTGGGCCTGAAAAACCACAACCAGTCAATATGTAAATAACTTGTTTTCTCTGTTATAAAGCTTGCTAATTTCTGATTTTAGTTGAGAAATATTTCTCAAATGTATTCCCCACCCATATTGTTGCATTTCAGACAACATATGTAATCTGGTTTACTTAAAATACACACCCACACACACACCCACACACACCCACACACAGAGTTCTTTGGCTGCACTAGATCTGAGCACATATATACCATACTTCATTTCTGAGTTCACTTTATGAACATGTACGTAAAAGCACTAAGGCATTAAAAATAAGATTACTCCCCTTCTAAAAGGACTGCAAAGAAAAAAAAAAGATGCAAGATTGTGGAACATTTTCCCTTTTTTTTTTTTAATTGAGCAAATTCAGAACCAAACAGGTACTCTGCTCCTTTTCTATACCTATAAGTATTTTTAACATTGAAACAGAATTCTGCATCAGCATATCTGAGATGCATTCTTTGAGATACTTTTTGTCAGAAAGAACTCAAAACAGAAGAAATATTTGTCGTCAAGTTTCATGGTGATACCAGTAATCTGCTGCTGCAAGATCCACCCTTAAGAGGGTAACAAAAAAAAGTCCACAAAGTCTAAAATTGTGACACACAATAATTTGATCCAAATTTGATGTCAGCAAGAAACTGATTTAAAATAGTTTTAAAGGTGGTTATTCAAAATTGATATAAAAACACTGAAGTAAATTCTTACCTTGCTGTGGTGGCCTATATGGAGGAATCTGTCTCTGACCCATCATGTGATTTCCTTGGTTAACTTGGCCCATCATTCCTATAGGCGGCTGCTGTCCCTGGTAATGCTGGCCACCTGCTTGTGGCATATTGTATTGCTGGGAAGGAGGCTGCTGGTGCATCATTGGACCTGTAAAAGGAAAAACATAGTGAATATGTCTTCTGTAACACATGACCTGTGATTAAATCTTTCAAAAACTCTAATATGGAAACTCAAACTTAAAAATGTGAACCAAAAAAGGCCCTACACTTCTAGTGCTCTCACAAGTATTGGTTGCTTCTGGACCTCTGCAAATGCAGGTAACCAACTCAGTGACCAAGCTGCAGAATAGAACTCAGACTGAGCAGTAGGACTGCTTTCAAGATGTTTTTTCTTTAAACTACAGGCACATTAGTTTACTCATACACAAAGGTAATTGAAACATTTTTTCCATTCTTTTAAAGTTCCTACAAAGGAAGTGTAGATGAAAACCTGATAGTTTGAAACTTTCTGATAGATTGAACTTTCTGATGGATTGAAAATTGACAGATTGAAACTTTCAATATGTCAAGTCATAGAAACATTACTTAACATTGTGAATTCCTTGGGGCATGGTTTTGATACACATCCAGTTGTTCTAGTCCATTAATGGGCAACTTAGCTGTTATCACAAAATATGAAATTTTACTTGGCCTATAAAGACAAACCACTTGTACCACTGGGTCAGGCAATCACACAACAGGTATTATGCAGAAGGGCTCCCAGAAATACAGGCCCTGCCCTCCACAGAACAGGCCCAAGCAGCCTATAACAAAATCTTCTTTCATACCAAGCTGCAAAAAGTTACTGTGAGCCACATGAAGAGACCAGGAGAGACCAAGTATTGTCAATGTTTTATTAACCGAGAAAATCTGGTTAAGGCTGAAGTTGAAGAAATGTAAACTTCAGTATTGAAAACAGACAGTAACAGAACTGCTATCGACACCATACAGCAATGAAAATTATGATTAAGCTATGTGAATATATCTGATTGCAGATCAGGTTGATACAGCTTTTAACAAAGAATAGCTTCCTCACTTCCTCTGTAGCAACACTTCAGAAGAGAGTTATTCCAGTATTACAAAAATGAGAACCAAACAGCTGTGATAAGGAGCTACACTTTTTAAACAATACTTTTTTACGATGTTTATTCAAGCTAATTGATGCTTATTTTATACTTTATAATGCTGAAACTCTAAGTTTCTTGCTAAGAAGCTAAGCTGTAATCAATCTTGCGAAAAAACAAAAACAAAGTGAATCAAAGTACCAAACTAGCACAGCTTCTCCTTATCCCCATACCAGGAAATAAAGGAAGGTGTAATTTATTTCTTCTACTGAAAGCTACTTTTTGCTATTGCTTTTAATTTTTGTTTAAATAACTGAGTGTTGGAGCATAAGAAGAAAGTACTATGCAGAAAACCCAGTACTGTAGTGGAAAATCAGCTGGATACAGTCAATACTGAGAATGGATTTATACAGGGAAAGGAATACACAGCCACTTAGATCTTGTCTATATGGGGTTACTGAAGAAATTTAAGCCAAATTAATTAACGGTATGATTTCAAAGTCTGTTAGTTAAATCCCATTAAACCCCTGTGTGGAATCTCTCAGTGAGAAGTAAAGCGGCCTTAGTTCCGTTAAGCTTAATTTTCCTCTGAAGATACATATTGGCTACTCTAAAGATGATCTAGTCATGCTTCTGTTCTTCAGCACGACAATTTCTGTGTTCTGATTTTAAAGTAATAAAATGGTTTAAACTGAGATACTGTAATTATTTTTCACTTAACTACAATATATTTCATTTTTTGATCTTCTGAGCAAGTAGGTAATTCAGATCATTCCATTTCACTGTGTTTTTGTTTGGAAGTACTGAGAAAGATTAATCAGCTTTGAAAAAAACCAAAAACTTGTTGCCGTAATGTTCCTAGATCTCAAGAAAGCTTGTTAATTAACAATATTAATATTAGTCACAATACAATGTGATAAAATGTGTTGGGTCCCCATGGTGCAATGTAGAGGTTTTCTGTTTGCTTTTTAAATTAGAACTTCATTAACGCTTTGTAGAGTCACAATGAGAATTCACTACCCTGTATCACTGTGTATTGTGTTAATAACAGAGTGCCTGGCTTATTTCCAGTTTGTTCACATCTCTCTCTTATCAGAAAGATACCTAAAAGAAGAATCATGGTCTCTAACATCTCACAGAACAGAATCATTTTACGCAGAAGTTTTGAGGGGTGAGGGAACTTTAAAATTTTCTTTTGAAAAACTAAGCCTACAATAAAGTTACATTTATTCACCATATTACTACCTAATATGACATAAAACTGTAACCAAGAAAATCCCTCACAAAACTGTAGTCAAAAACTATTTCTAGTTCATTATCTAAGAGTTTCTAATATTTATAGCATGTATTTTTTGAGACCACGTAAAACACAGATTTTGAAACTTCAATCAAATCACAGCACACGATATTCTAAGGAAGTCATGATCTCTTCCAGACTTGGACATAAGACATCACATGGAAAAGTTCACAGAAAGAGCACTGCAAGAGAATGCTCACTGCTTTCAAAAACTCTCTTTAGAAACAATCAGTTTTTGGTGATCTTCTAGAACTATTTATTCCAGAGGGGAAAAAATACCTGATTTGTATTGAGCCCATAATAAGCCCAAGAAAATATTATGTAGTGCTATTACTGTAAATATGCAGGTACAGAAATGAATTACGGTCTTTCCAAGAAACTTCAGTAATTTTGGCAGATATGCATTCTTAAGTATTTCTGTATATGAAGGAGGGGACCTTCACATGTATATATATTTTGAACATTCTTGGGATAAAAGAAAGGCTGAAGAAAAAGATTTAAGCATTAGCATCGTAGGTCCTGTGAGAAGTGCAGGTACTTTTGGTAGGCATTAAATGGGCATTCAAAAAATGCACTGTGTAAACACAAATCAGTCTTGTAGAGCAAGTGAACGTGTAAGAAAGCCAGTCAATAGGTGAGAACTGAACTACTGTTCATTGTTCAATTTCCTTTAAAAATAATCTGCATTTGTTCCACTATCAAGAATGCACAAAATTCTCCACAGCTACTCAGTTCAGAGAGTCTTCTACAGCTACTAAATAAAATGTTCTTCCTCCAGCTAGTGTCTCATACACAGGACTAGTATAGGGAAGAAAAAGGTGTGTGGATATAAGTAAAAATGGACTGGTACTGGAGTATCTCATAAATCCAGTGATCTGTGGTAATCCTCTGTCAAGAAATTTCTTAAGGAAACTGACAACCTATTCTCCAAATATTTAAGAAGAATGGGGAGAAACAGAAATGCAAACTATAAGTGGGCCCCAGAGCAAACTGACAAATTTGAGACCAGACATGCGTTGAGGGTGAATGAGCTGCAGAAAATCGTAGCTGTTTAAAACAGCTCCTTAATCTTGTCTCTTCTACTGAAACTCAGATACTGATGACAAGTGCTATAAGAGGACAAGAATAACTGCTGACATGGTCAAAACTTCCGAAAAGCAGGGAAATGAGGAACCATACTCACAAGTGAACTGGTGGTACTGCTGTTTTGGTTGAAGAGCTAAGGGAGCAGGCTGGGTCTAACCGAAAAGCAATAGTACAAACTGTTGTTTTTTCAGTCTTCCATAATATGGTGGCTTTGTTGCTAAAAAAGAATCTATTATTTAGGCATTTCATATTGTGCACACATACTGGTAAAGCAGTCAGATATCCACATCTAGATTACCAGCAAAATGCTGCACCAGATACTCTAAATCTCACTTTTGTGTACACTGTTACACAATCACAAAATGCATGCCTAGAAATTTGGTGGCCCTCAGCAAAATTTTTCTTTTGTTCCTCAGGGTTACAAAAAGATCATAGGAAATACTTGTTTTCAGACATAACTGATGATGACAATTCCTGCAAGACTTAGCTTAGGAACTCTACCATAGGGTAAATTTAACCTTCAATTTTCTCAGGATTTGTGACAAAAGCTAGAAATTCCACTAGAGTCCAGATACCCTAGTCAAATGGACCAAAATCTTAATGGCTTTTTTAACATTAAGGGTCAGTTTAAACAATTTCTCAAAAGACTTAAAACTTTCAAGATACAAAGTCTTCTGCTACTCCTAATGTACGATTTAGACTGTAAATTAAAAGTAGTAGAAACTTCTCCACATTTTTACTCCACAAAGTCTTCATCTCAAAATGAATTTGAAGTTACTATGCCTAACCATTTCAGATGTTATTTAAAATGCAAACACAAAAATGTGTCAGGCAAAAAAAAAAAACAACCCACAATGGTTACCAACATTGCCTTTCACGTTTTACACTACAGAAGAAAGATGTATTTTTCAATCAAGAACAATTACCATGACACCTGTTTCTATCTTTGTTTTCTCAAGACAGGAGAACTGCAGTGCGTTCTACAGCTAGACATTCTGCAAAGCCAGCTGTAGCACGACGGCACTTCAGAATCTGAAGACAATTTTATTTTTTTTTTCATAGGTTTGATGTCCAAAATATTGGGGTTTAACTCTATTGAGACTGCTAGGCTTCATCCATGACACCATGGCTACTGTAAGCAGGTGAGATATTCAAATTAACAGCCTCTCTTTATATGGGAATGAACAGATAGCAAGACATTCACAAGGGTCATCAACCTTGAAAATTATTTTATCCCAAACTGTCACAGCCTGAATATGTTTATATTTTGGACAACACAGGGTGTTCCTATCTTTCTATTCCTTTATGTGGACAACAAAAGGAGATAAGGAATTCCTCTCCTGCCTAGTCTCAGCCGTCTCTGTGATCTCTTTGTATTCGCTTTTGGTTAAAAGGGCTCTGAAATTTAATGGATCTTTTTAAAGTTTATATAAATGAAATGGTCATTAAAATCTCACCATCACATTCCAGAATTACTCTTTTGCAAACGACCAAGTCAACATGACATCCTCATGTACAGTTGAGCTGTTAAAAATAAACTAACTCGTCCCATCCCCCTGAGCCTTTCCCAGAAGCAATGTCTAATGCCCATTAAACAAGGACAGGGGAGTCTGGCAACTTACTTCAAACACTTCTGGCAAGGGAAGGGACTCTAGCAAAATGACCTGAAAAATGTGATTTCTGAGATGGTCATGCTATTATTTATTTGGTCCCTACTTTCAAAGCATGTGAATTCCACAGTTCATATTCTATGAATGTGAACGATCTGTTCAATAGGTAAGAAGGAGTTTTCATGCAAGTTTCCTGTTCCATAAAATTCTGCTTACACTTCTTCTCTGAAAAAGCCAAAAATTAGCAAGAGTTAAAATATTTCATTCAGCATAATGTAAGCAGCTTCCCATACATAGAAGAAAACCACCCATAAAAAAAGGAGTTTCCATCATATTCAGTCAGCTACTGCTGATTCCTATCTTTTCCACAAAAGGAGCAAATATTCTTTGTGGATTTCCCACAGTGCTAAGGTAGCTTTTTAACTAAGAGTCACCTGTAAAATATTCTATTTTAAACAATCTGCTTCTTAAGTCCAGCACAACTGAAATTCTTATTTTAACTGGACTGACTACATAAAAACAATACTGTGAAAATTTTGCTTCTCATTTAAGACATTCCTTTGGCTAGCATTTTATAAACTAGTGCAAATCAGCAATGAGTATAGACTAGAGAAAGTAAATTTAACAATGGATTCCGTTACTATGTGTTATATTTTTTAATTATAACTTCCTTTTTTTCCTAACACCAACTGCCTCAAAATGTATATACAGAGAGATGCTTGACAGAAACCGCACAGAAAAAGTTATGCCAAAAACACTCCAAAGTTAGATCAAACCTTTCTGTGTGTTATGGCATATTCTTCTATTATATGATGGCACGCTTTTTCTCTTCAAGTCCCGGCTTCATTCAGTACACAGTAGATACTCATTGAAAAGCTATTCAGTATTTTGTTTCATTCTAATTGTTCAGTGTGAGATGCCATGACTATTCAAACACTGCTATGAAGACAGAATTATTAATTTCCTCATGGGTTTTCTTATGGCACTCATAACTAGAATGTCCAAATCTTCATAATGAATATACTTTCACAACACTCCTGTGAAATCAGATGGTATTATAATCTCACTATCAGATTCATTCCTCTACAGATGGGGAACCCATGCAGGGAAAGATTAAGGTCAAAAACATCTACTAATTTTTAACAGCCCATTTGAGATGCTAAGACCTTATCTTTCAGAATATTCAGCATTATATTGAGCTAGTGTTGTAACTGATAGGAACAGTAGGATCTCACATTCTCAGTGTGGATTACTCCATATGAGGCAAAGAAGCAAACTTTGTTAAGGGCTCACAAATATTTCCTGACAGCAGTATTGAGGTTCAAAAATTTTGGTTTCATTTCAGTTTCTGAAAAGCAGCATACCCTACTGATTAAAAAAAAACTTCAAGCCACAATCTGTTTATTCCCTTTTTGTTTGATTGTATCCAAGCATACTTCCTATCTGCTCATTCTCATTTCTTCACTTAGATGAGGAGCCTGCAGTGTTTGGGTTTGGCTGGTCCATCTATCCAGACAGACTGAATCTTGGCTACCTCTCTGAATCTCTTTCATGGTCTCATAGACTTGTCTGCCATTCTTTCCCCTGCTGTCTTAGAATCAAAGGAGAAAAAATATACAAAATATTTCCCCTAATTTGTCACCAAACCTCACAACGAGTGCATTAACCAGGAGTGGAAAATGGAGGAAATGTATTACATAGACGGGGTTGGAATGTTCTCAGGTCAAAGAACTAATGTACGGGCATACCTTGGAGATATTACGTGTTCGGTTCCAGACCACCGCCATAAAGCGAATATCGCAATAAAACAAGTCACACAAATTTTTTTTGTTTCCCAGTGCATATAAAAGTTATGTTTACACTATACTGTAGTCTATTAAGTGTGCAATAGCATTATGTCTAAAAAAAACAATGTACAAAATGTGACACAGAGACATGAAGTGAGCACACACTGTTGGAAAAATGGTGCCGATAGACTTGCTTGACACAGGGTTGCCACAAACCTTCAATATGAAAAAAAAGCAATATCTGCGAAGCGCAATAAAATGAGGTACACCTGTACCAATACCTAACAAATGCACATCTTCTGTCTTAAAGATACCCATGGGTACTTAAAATTTGACCAAGTTGGGACAGTATTTTCATTGAAACGGCAAATATAATTTTGCTGGCAGAACAGACAAATTTCGAAGCCTTGCTATAAGGCAAGGGGCACCTGCACTCCTACATTTATATATGAAGTGCTCTATTTAGTAATGTTTTTGTGCAACATTTAAAATATTTTAAAGAATGTAATTTTTCACCCCATTTTCAGAAATGGCCCTATACATCTGTGAAAATTCCACAAAAATCTCAGCTTGAAGCAGACATTTGACATGGAAAAATCTCAGCCTAGAGGCTCAAAATTTGGTAAAATTAGAAGGACTCATAATGTGAAAGCTTACTGTGACCTTAAGTCAATGCTTAAGCTCAAGTCAATGCTACCAACTCCAATGATACAACTGTTATAAAAAGAGATTTTGTTCTCTAGTCTAAAATTTGGTTAGATACTGCTTTATCCTTTATTCCCCAAAGATACTACAATACTATTATTTGTCCAGAACAGAAACCTTCTAAGTGTCCTTCTGCCTAATTTCTAATGAGCAATTTCCAAATCTGAAAAGAGTATTGAAAATAAAGCAGGGGAATATTACCAGAAAGTGTAAAGAACTATTTTGAGATGGGAGAATCACGAGTCCCAGGTTGTAAGCCAAAATCATACAAAGTAAGTTGTTTTCTGTAGAGCAATTAAGTGGATGGCTTCCTCATACAAACTACTGCATATTCACTGCTAACTTTCTGCAACTAGGAAACTTTAACTGAGCATGCACAGGACTTTTCTAAAGTGTCTTACAAATTTTATAAAATTACTTCATGATGTATTGCCCAGAATACATAGATACTGATTCAGAGAGACAGACAAAAATATTCCCAGTTGTGATGGCTTTCTCTGCTATGTGCCCATTTTTACTTTCCTTTACTGTCAGATTTCAAGAACAATGCCATTAACAATGTGGATGATGTAAGACTCAGAATTCCTGCTTTCACCACCGGTAAGAAAACTGCAGAAACACCTGGTTTGTCTTGACTTATTTTGGATCTCATATTAACTTAACCTTTAATCTGTTATAAACCTCTAACTGATCCAATAAAGTATACCTCACGAACAACTGACATCTATATAACAAAATGGAGCTTTGGCCTCCAGTGAGAGTATACTGTGATAATAAGAACCCATGCCACTGGAATATTATTTTTATAATGACCACAAAAGGAGTCTTAAAAAGCGTAAAATGTTTTCTCTTACAGCCTCAGAAAGGAAGAAAAACCTCAACTCAAGTCATATCCTTCAACTAATCTGTCTTTAATAAGAGTTCATACAGACTGAACAAAAATGCTTACTGTAACCATGGCACAAGCATTTTAAAAAAAATTCTACAGCATCTCTTCTAGTGGGTGGAATGTTTGGATCCAGATCTGTAGTAACAGACTTAACAAGCAAGCCGAAAATACTGCTTGCTGGCTTATAAAGCACATTTATAAGACTATGCAGTATAGACACAATTTAATAATTTGGTCTGTTGTGACTCTAATGCAATATTTTAATACTGCAATGTCCTTGCACTTCAACAAGGACCATACTGTCAACAGGATACATCATCTGTTTATGCTATGCAAATATCCTAGATAGAAAATTAGTTTTGAATTTTACTATATGCACAAGGATATCTTCTAAAAACAGTAGGGAGTAGCAGATTTGTTCCTGGAACTGAATTTTATTTCTTAAGATTAAAAGACATTCCAAGCTAAAACAGCATGCCGCAAAGAACTAAGATTAATTAGGCATAAAAATCTGAGGGCTACCTGGCTTTAATTTTTCGATTTACCCAACAGACTGAAGAGTAGAGAGATGTATTTTATCAACTTGCACAATAGTAATACTTAGAAATGTAAAATCTGAGAAAGATAAACAGCAGTTCAAATTTATGACCCATGAAAACAGATCCAATCCCAGATTTTCATGCAACACCTGAAAACAGTTCAATGTCTGCAAACAAAAAAAGAGTCACTGACACATAGGAGAAAGGAGATGTTGAGTTTTACAAACATGGGACAAATATATTTAAGAGGAAAAAACTAATCTGCAGGAAAAGACCTTTTAAAAAACATGTCTGTATGTGAGACCTGTTTCATTTTTAGAGAAGCTAACAAGTGCGTCACTTACCTTGGTTTGGTTGCATGTTCATGTTTGGTCTGGGACCATAGCTGCCCATTGGCTGTCCCTGGCTCATAGTCATCTGATTCTGCACTGGCATACTCTGTGAGGATGGCACTGAATGATTATAACCACCCATTGACCCATGACTACTTGAAGGCATGTTCATGGAACTGTTTGTCATATTGAGTTGGTTAGGTCCAGGTCCTTGCATAGGCATATGGTTAGGTCCTTCAGAAAAAAAAAGGGGGGGGGGGAGAGAAGAGTTTTACATTAGGTACCATATATAGTCACACTGAATCACAAAACTAAATGATGTCATTAAATACATTTACTTTAAAACAGAACTAAAGCACAAAGTATTTGCTAGTAATTTCCTGACCTGGTTAACTCCTAAAATACAGTTAACAACTGTTAAAGTTCAGTTCTACTCTGAAATAAATTCTCTGGTAGAGCAGCTGAAGCTGTTAAAACGAAACTGTAAATTATTATAAAAGCCATCTTATACTCATATCATATGCAAAGCTAGTCTTTTTAATACTTACTTAACACACCCTGAATTTCAACTTGAACTGCACTTGAACTGAGTATAGCAGGCTCAGTCTGTTAAAAAAAACAGCTAGAACATTTTTGTGTATTCAACCAAATCATACTAGACACTTTTTTGAATTAAAGGTTAATGTTTTTTTAAAAGGTCAGGCAGTATTAACATTGATATGGTACAAATACATAGAGAACAGACATGGCTAAAGGCATATTTAATGTTGTTTGACCATCAAATCTATAGCCAACATTTTGTAAGTGTGTTTACTGATTACTGGGGTGAGAGGGGATGACTGGAAGGACAGCCACCAAATATCAGCTCACCTCTCACCCTTACAAAGACACAAAAAAAGAGCAACTTGGTCATATACCCATGTGGCCAATTACACCTGTTCACCCTTTACTTCTCCTCTTCCTGGCAACACAGGTTGGAGTTGGATTGTTCTCTGAATTACATCTACTCTCAATGGATATTTTAAAAAGCACAAACATTACAGCTTGCCAGCATGCCGTCTGACCAGTTTAGCCATTACTTTAGCCAGGAGAAGTGAGCAGTGATTAGGAGTAAAGTTAGTAAGATTGGATATAGATATGACAAGAAAAAAAAGAAGCTAGTGAAATGCAAGGATTATGCATATGACAAGCACCATATGAAGAATCTATGAAGATATGAACAACTAGAGTATGTGACAGAGAGAGTAGGTCAACTGTAAACCAGGCAAGTGTTGATATACAGAATTTGTAGAGAAGACACCATCATTGCCAAATATGCCACATATTTTTCTAGTTACATAAGCTGCAAAAAGCTATGAAATAGAGAAAACTTAGAAGAGGAACCTAAAAGAAGCTATTCCAGTAGAGTTGTAGGAGGATACAGTGATTTGGTTACATATCTCCACATGCAAAAAAAGTTATCTGCCTTCAGATGAAAACACCTGCTGAGTATTGTCTTGGCCAAAGAAATAACTGCACTAATCTAGGACAGAATGAAGGCAAAAGTAAGGATTTAGACTATGAGACTTGTACTCAAGGTCACAGAGGCAATACCAACTGATGTGCAAACAAAAAGATGCAGAAGGAAAAGATAATGATGGTCAAGGATCACAGCTAATAAAGGCCAACATAAAGAAACAGAGAACATGTTTAAGGAAGCTCCTCTGGCCCTTTTCGGGACAGCTTGCTGAAATGAACATATAAGCTTATTCTACCAAGAAAAGTGAAAAGAATAATGAAGATATCATATGTGCAGTTCACTGTTGCTGCAAAACAAAAAGTAAAATTAAGTTAAGCAGAGATTGCTGAATTGTGCAAAGGCAGATCCATCACAAATACAGAAAAAAGATCTCAGTAAATACGATTATGATCATGACAGGGAACTATAGATGCCTATACTGCCACCTCTCCAAATGAAGAGTGCCTAACTCTGTAACAGCGCGAACAAGGTGGCTTAACTGGGAAATAAATGAGACCATCCCTAACAATGAGATCATCAATGTGTTAAGGGAAAGCTAAGATGGAGAAAAGCTCCAGATTGGGGCGCCAAGAAATTATTACAGGACTGTGAGAAGACTACTTGCTCAATACCTTTCCTAAGAAAGTAAAAGAGGACACAGGATTAGTGCTAGAAAGTCAGCACCTGGGAGTGTTTATTTACTTTTTGTTTAAAGGAAGAAATTGTCAATAACAGATTTTAGAGAGCCTTACAGAAGTGAAGAAATTATTGATATCCAGTAGTAATAAAAGAAACAAAATGGGGAAGACAACCCCACCCCCCAAAAAAAAACAATGCAAAAGAGAAGAGGAAATGTTATACGTGCATGTTCTGGGATCAAAACCAAGAAGTTTGTTAGCAAGAATATGGGAGACAAGGACAGGAAAAGCTGAGACTATTGTATGAAGAAAACCTTCCAAATGAAAAACAGTAAGAGAAAGTTTGACACATGATGTAATGTTTTTATTACAAAATTTGCCAAAATACTTCATCAGGTTCTCCTGCACATAAGAACAAAACAATTACACTTTTTTTTAATATGAATGAAGTAGGAAGAATAAAATATGAATGAAATATGAAGAGCATATCTGTCTTTAAATTAACTACTTTATGCATTATACTAATTAGATTCTGTGTTATATAAAAGTTAGTGGAACAAATATCTTTTTTTGACTGTAAACAGCAAAACATTTGCCTCTTAACCACTTATGGACAACGTCTGACTTTGAGACTAAGTCATAAGTCTGCTCAAATGCATTTGGCACTACATTCATAGAAGGAAAAGAAGAATTCCAGAAAACTTGTTGGTAACATATAAGCACCTATTATTCAGGAAGGACAGTTACCAGTGCCAAGACCTTTACAGAACCCTACGACCTAGTCTTACCTTTCAACTTTCTATATGGACATCTATATTATAAAACAGGCTCAAGAAATCAGGCAGATAATAACCTGCTACCAGTACAGCCGAGTTCATCATCTTCCACACCAAGACCACCCATACTTTGAATTACACAAACTCAATGAATGTAACCCTTCAAATAAGTCTTTTTTCAGATTAAAGCCATAATCTGCCACAGGTATAGATAAGATTCAACTCCACTAGAGGCTGAAAAAGGTCCGTCATGACTGCCTTCCCTGATAAGAGGATACAGATACTTGTCTGTCAAGGGATGCAATTAAGGGCCTCAGCAGTACTTCAAGCCCTTTATTAACTAGAACACAAGTGTGAGAAAAAGAGAAAAATCATCCTTTGCCCTTTAGGTAAGGGGACAGGTCTATGGCAGAACTTTAAATCAACTCAGACACTGACTGTGACTAGACAGCTATTTTAATCCTCCCATCACCCCTTCCACCGCCAGTCAGGCCTGTGGAATACCCTACTTGGAGGAGGCCTTCCAGAATTCCTTAGCTGGTATTTTTAAAAACCTGGATTTTGTTTCTTCCAGGCAGGTCAACTCTTGGTTGTCTTCACAGAATTCTCTTTGTTTACGTATTAATGACTTAGCTCTATTTGAACAGATCATCTCTTCAGATATTTAAAGTTTTGTATCTAGCTTCCATTAAAAAGCAACTAAATAATTTTATGGTAAGTGTCCTATGAACAGAAAGCAAATGCATACACAGAATAAATGATTACAAGTATAAGCCTATGAAATACAGAAAGGTGCAAGTACAGCCAAACTAGCAGGCACTTTAAAAAATTATTTTAGCTATTCCCTTAATAAGACAATTCTGTTTACCCTTCTCCAGAGTGTAACTATGAAATGATTATAGCATGCCTTCCCAATATTAGAGATACCCTCATCTTAAGCTGTTTATCTTCACATCCTCAGAGACAACCTTAAACAGAGAATGAAAGGAACAGACATTCAAAAAAGGGAATATGTTGGAAGAAAGGCTAAATTAAAGTGTAGATGGAAACTGTATTTAAATATCTGTCTAGGTGAATACCCAAACAAATCTATTTACCTTTCACATTTTCTTAAGAGCTCTCTTCTTATTCTATCTAATTACAAAATATGTATGTTTAAGCAGTGACTTTTCTCCGCTGTGGTTCTGCAGTGAAGTCATTATGCTCACATTGTGACTTAGTAATCCTTCTCCTTGGAAAAGATCATTATAATAACAATAACATGATTACACTAGAAGGTCAAAGAGACTGATCTGTGAGAGGCAATGCTATTCTCCACGGGAGATGATGGATCTTAGATGGATAGGAGACTCCTCAACCAGAATACCTCTGCTCTACTTAGGGAGCAGCATGTATTGGTCTTTCCACTTCCAGATGCAGACCATGACCAAAATGTACAATGAAACTAACTTCTCTAGATCATTTATTATAGTTGTTGCATGCAGCCTCTGCAGGCTATTCAGCTACTTTTCTCAGAAAAGTTGTCACTAACATTATCAGGTCAATTTTATCAAGATTTGAAGGGAAATTGAAGACTATAACAATTGTTTTAGTTTTAACTTCATATTTTAAATTTTCCATAGAGATTTACTATGTTTATTGCTATGGAGCTCATCCTTGTGAATTTGAGAGGTGAATTTTGAAAGATCCCTTGACAACAGTTTTCCTTCTTGGAAGAATCAATACCTTGAAGAGCTTTTGTATGAAAAGTTCCTCCATATACAAAAGTGAAGGGGTCCTGAACAAAAGGAATCCTAGAAATGCAATTTTAAGTTGAAAGCCAATTCACACGAAGTAGACAGTATGACTTTATGAGTGGAAATACTGGAAAACAGCCTCTCTATAAAGAAGCAAGCTTTTCCAGGGCTCCCTCCATTCTGCTACGACTGCTGAAGGGAGCAGTTACTCCACAGCCAGGCTGGTACGATGTGGAATTTTATCATCTTGTTTCATTGCTTTGTTTTTTTGACTTTTCAAGCACTTTTCTTTTTATTACAAAACAGGATGGCATAAAAACTAACTTAAAATTTACACCTCGAACAATGATCTGGAGGCCATTTCTTTACAAATCCCTTACCATTTCAACATCTTCAATAATAAAGAACATAGAAGATTAGTGGAAACTGGATGGCTTTCTGTATAAAAGTGATTCGTTTTTTTAAGTTTACTCAAGCTTGAAATGTCCTCTTTAAGATATATCTATTTTATTACTATTTAATTATTTAGCTATGATGATTTCACATCGTATTTTTATGGAAGGATTTGTATACATTCAGCCACAGGCCAATACCGTTCTCCAATAAGCCTTCTAAAGCCAGCTGTACTGCATGGTTTCAAACAGACTAAATTTAGCCAGTTCTGTTCATCAGAGGAATGCTGTGTGTCAGCTACATCAAAGCCCAAGGGCAGCCTGATAAACACTGAATACAGGTCACGTAGCTCTGTAGCTAACAAACTCTAAGAGAGCTTCTACTCGGGGGCATTCAAAGCAGTTTTGTCATCAACAATCTAGTATCCCTTGAGCCCCCATGTCGTTTCAGTTGCTAAGCAACGCTGGTGTTAATGTCTTGGAGGAGAAAAACTTACCAGGCATCTGGCCGTTCATCTGGTTCTGCATGTGTGGTGCAGGAGGGCCCCCACCTACCATACCATCTGAAGACATGTTGTGAGAACGTGGAGGTGGGGGAGGGCCACTCTGACTCATCCCTCCTGGACCCATAGGCATATTCTGTGTGGGTGGCTGAAAGGAGACAGTTTAGTCAAACAAGAGAAGCAGTTAGTCTGACAAATATATTATATGTACATATGGTACGGCAGTTGCCTATATTGTTAAGTGGAATATCAAAGAAAGCACTGAAAAGCATTTTTTGCTTTTTCTCCTGATACATTTAACTCCTCTCAATATTAATTTTGGCAAAACATTTAATATTTCTATCAATTTTACATGAAGTATTATACACAGGCAATGCTACAGCACCTTCAAGCATTACTTTAAAATAAAAAATACAAATCAATGCCTCATTAAAAAATTATATCCAAACAGTTTAAGATTGCTAGAATTACTCTCTCCCACATACACACAAAAGCTTTCCTTCAAAGCAACATTTGTTCAACAGAAAAATAACTCTTCTATTATAATTCTCTCACATCAACAATTTGTTGCTATTAACAGACCTTGCACCAGGACAAAGCAGGTACAACAAGAGATGAAAGCCTCTAAATGCTCATAGAGTAGCAAAAATTTGCACCTGGGTGTGGTAAAATGTTTGAGATCTCTTCTTTTCTCTCCCCTGAAGCACTGAAGGCCTAGTTCATAATTTTGTGCCAAACACCCCCTACAGACTGGAAGCACATTAGTGCTGGCCTCCAAAGGTCCAGAGACAGCTGCCTAGAAAGGATGTTTTTGGCAAATTTCCTAATGAAATTGTGAGGAAAATAACTGAATAACCTTGAGAGTTCAAAGAGGGAGAGCAAGAAAAACAATAAATACAAGGGGGAATTTACTATTAGGTTCTACTCAGGGCAATGTAAGGAGATACAAAAACTGCTGGTAGTTTCATTTTCCTATTAAAAACACCTGTGAGACTGTACTTAACCTCTTCACAAACCTTAGCCAAAAGCTTTCAAGGAAATAAAAACAATCTCTGCAACAGGGAAAGCCTAGGTCTATGGTTTTTGAAGACCCTCTCCAAAAAGCCAAAACTATTCATGCAAAATCCATTCCTGTGAGATAATGTGTCTATTTTTCAACATTTCTCTTCACAGAAAGAAACAAGGGGGTAAACCCCAGGTTATTCTCTAGTCTAGTCCCCCTTTTAACTATACCTATTCATCAGGAGGTTCCTAAACACAAGATATAACAGAGTAGAAAAAAAAAAATTCCTTCAAAATGAGTGTAAAGCAGGATCCCTGTTTTGCCTTGGAGAGGGCAACATATGCAACAAAGACATTAATACATGCAGGTAATACAGAGACTGTGCTCACTCCTCCCAGGGCAAATGGGTGTGTGATGGTGTTATAGCCACTAATTTATTTTCTCAACATTCTTCTCAAAAGAGGCTGCCACTTCAAGGTATTATTTTCCTTGATATATTTTAAAAAAAATCCTCAAGAAGTTAGTGAAAGGCTTTTTCTTCAGCAGGAAGAGGGAGATGACTTATCTTATTAAATCCCTTTCATTCCTCCACAATGAAGAGAATGACCTTTTATAAGCAAGTTTCTTCCTCATCCTGTAATAGAAGTGGGACAAAGTAAAAAAGGTAAAAGGCAGCTCTACTCTCTGAACAGTATAAGGAATGAAATGCAGCTCCATTTTGCTTGATCTTTCTTCACTAGTGAAGTCAGGAAGAGAGAAGAAAGGCCGCTCCAGTTACGCCTTGCTTCCTTTCACCTTCAAAAGATTACTACCATCCTATTTTGGCATCTGATGAATTATCTAAAACCGATGCACAGAGAAACAAGTGAAAATAAAACTGAGGGATTATTTTTCATTTTCTTTTAGAATGAGCATTTCTTGAAATACTAGCAAACCAATACGCACTTGGTATTACTACATGAATTGCTAGAGCTCAGAGTGGAACAATAGCCCAGTTTCAGCACAGAGCAGAGCCAAAAAAACAACCAAGCCGGAATGAACAAACCATGCCAGTATTTTCCTGTTAACTTTTCAAAACTAAGGTGAATTTCTTAGTCAGACTTCAATTATAAGTCATCAGTAAATCCACTGCTCACACATGCTGATAATGAGAAATGCTGTAAAGTACTAAAAAATATTAGGTCATACCTAGGTTTTTTGCAGGTGCAATTGCCAAAGTTATGAACATGCCTGTACCCTTATGCATGGGAAGATATACAAAAAAATTCCAATTACTATTTTAGACAAAACTATATTTTCCAGCTCTAAATTTATTCTGGAAGTTTTCTAAATATGTATTGGTTAAACACTGAGTTAGACACTAAAGGTATCAAAGACAGAATTCACAGACCAAACATTCAAGGACAGAAAAAAACCACTAACTATTCTAAAAATTACATTAAAACAAAAACCTGTAAGAGACTTCAAGAACCACTGGGAACTACATGGGAAAGGAAGGAGCAATTAAGGGGACAAAAAAAGGCACTATCAGAAAATAAGCATGAGGAGCTTCTGGATATGGGAACACTCCTAAGACCAGTGTGAAACCATTTGAGATTCCAGAAAAAAATGCAAGAAAAAGGTCCAGACTGCTAACATACACAACCTTTCTTCAAAATAAACTACTCCACGAGATGACTGGAAGGCAGCAAACACTGAAGCTCTTTTTAAAAATAAAACAGTAGGATGAATTCTAGGAATCACAAATCTGAGGGCATTGTTCTCCAAGCTGCAAGTAAATTGATCAAAATAATTAGAGAATTATAAAACTCCAAGAGCAATAGAAGATAAAGACAAGTTAGTGATGTGCCAATAAATGGCATTCTATCTTACTAATCTGATTTTTTCAAAAATATATGCAAAAATTTAACAAAAACTTTTTGATAAAAGTTTTTTGACAAAGACTTTTTGGAAAATACTTTGTCCAGGGCTACACACTTTCATTGATCAGAAACTGCCTAAAGGAAAGAAATAAGCAATAACTTCATGCTAAGCTCAAAGGATAAAGGAACACATGAAGGTTTCCTGGAAATATTTATTAGTAAATGTCAACATCTGAAGATGCTATAATGTTAATAATTGAAAATTATGGAAGAAAGAATAAGCAGAATGATGCTAGGTGAAATTCAACACGGATAAATATAAGGCAATTACACTGGATTTTGAACACTCCTCTCTCCCTTAGAATTCTACTGTCATTGCAACTAATCTGAAAAAAGAATTGACCATGACCCAGTTTGGTGGGAAAACAAAATACAACCTCCCCCCTGCCACCACCACCACCTATTCAAAATATGTATGTTCTCTTTCTGATTGTTTGCAGTGCTTGTTACATCAAAAGCGAGGTACAAATATAAGAAATAAAATGCCATGGTATTTCTGATATATGTTCAGTTTTGGGAAAGCTACCGGAAAAAAAAATGCACAAGCAGAAGGATTCCAAAGATAAGCACCTAGTGACTCGAGAATTCAAATATCTTTCACGTGAACCAAGTTGCAAAGGACATTTTTTTTAAATAGAAAGGAACCAAACATAAGAGGATATGACAGAAATACAATTTAACGTATGATACAGAGAAAAAGTAGATGATCCAATTTATGCTTGAACAACAAAATACCCCAAGGGCATAGTCAATAAATTGAGGAATAACATTAAACATATAAGACACCACAAAAATCACATAAACCTGAGGAATTCATCAACACAAGACACTAGAAGAAGGTCTAAATAGGATTCAGAAATAATTATACATACATATATGCAATAAAAATAGAGTTGTATTAGGATATTTTTAAAGTGCGTTTTAAGCCTTCATGCTAGGGTCATAAAGGGTCATAACCAATCACTACCTGAGAGTAATTAAAAGCAAATGCCTCCTGCTGATATAATTTATCGTCTAGTGAAATTCCTCCAGAGTACTTTTTACTGGCCACAGCCAGAAGAAAAAAAGAAAAATTTGATTTAAAATGGCAACTTCCCTGTTTTTATCAGAGTTAATGCAGGCTTTTAGAGGTGATGAACTTCTTTTAAATCTTCTTTAATTACAGAAAAAAATGTGTCATTTAACCTTTTTTGTTCTTTATAAAAGTTATGGAAATTGGCTATCTCCAGTAATATGCACTAAGCATAAACAGATTTTTTAAAACACAAATTGACCACACAATATTCAAAAGCCAAATGCTAAAAAACAGAAGAAAATCCACACCGTTTTTCAAAAGCAAAGTGACCCAACATGAATCCTACTCACTCGATCTAAATTTGAAGGATGAGACTACATCCAAAGGCAGTCAGGTTGACAGAAAAAGAGAAAAAGCTACTTCTTCTTGCAGAATGAGCGACAGAAAGGAATGGAAATTAAAATCACTGCTGATTTTGTTCCCATTATGAAATAAAAAAATAATAATATTCTACTATCATTAAAAAAGTAAATTAATTAAATGTAAGCTCAGAGTTAGATACAGCTTCACTTGCTAACCTTTAATTTTTGGCTCTCTTCCCCAAATACACAGGTTGCAATTTCTAGTCACTATGAGCCTTTAAAATTTATCAGAGCATGAAAAAAAATTATAAGCTATTTTTCCTAACTCTGGAAGGCTAAACTGGGGAGACTAAAATTGACCTGCAATTATGACTGGAAAAAAAAATCTCAAAGAAAAGTAAACATTAAATTTGAACTGATAATTTTCAGCAAACAGAAAATCCTACTAAACCAAAAAGTCATTTGTAAGTATACACTGAAAACAATAGACATACTGTACTTTTTCAAGGTTTTCCTTTGAAGTAATAGAATAGATCAGAAGCAAGAGAGCAAACAAAAACATGGTTTATCATGGTGGAACTGTGCATCTGGAATTTTCATGTACTATCTCTTCTCCGCCCTAGTTTAAATTATCAGATTTTGCTTGCCATCAATAGCAGGTTAAAAGATTTGTTTATGGAATATCCATTGCTATAAAAACCCAGGTGGAATACCAACTCAGTAGTCAAAATCTTAAAGCTGTAAAAATGTAAGAGACAGGAAATATTTTTAAACAAACTAAAACACACTATTCCTAATCAATATAAATAGCAATAAATATTTTAAATATACTATTACAAATATAATTTTCCTGCAGTTCTCTCAGAGTAACAATTAAAAGCTACAGGCAATGCAAACATAAAAGCCTTTCTGATCTTTCCAGAAGTAGAGAAATACTCAAACTCAGGATTTAATCATCTTTGTTTTCATTTCTCAAATAAAATTTTCTGCAAAGCAAAATATCCCATCCCAGGAGGTACCTCGCCCTGCAATCAACTGCTAATATCACAGCCCTTGTCCCAGTCTCAGAGAACAGTTGTCTGTTGATAGGTGGTGATGGCACCTGCAGAGTACTTACTGAGGTGTCAGAGCAGGAAATAAGATCATAAAGGAATACGTTTTTGAGATTTGAAAAAGGTGAGATATATTTAATTGGTTTATGTCTCTTCTTCTATAAGGAGCAGGATATTCTTGTACTGAAAATATCTTAAAAGAAAAAGATAAGCAACCCGTATCAATTCTCAGAATAAGTGGCATTTGGGGGTGGAGGAAGATTTCTGTGTGAAAAGCATTTACAATCATGTCTAAAAGGGAAGTTTAATTACAAATGTAATTTGTGCTCTCACTGCTGGAAGTACCAGTTGTGACACTAGCAGTAAGGAATTCTAAATTTAGAATGACAACCAGTTTCTAAATCTCCCTTTATATTAATACCTTCAAAAGCAAAAAGAACTCTGATTTATTATTTGAACAAAATGTTAAGATATTTCATAATGTAAATAATAAAACATTTTGTCCAAAGAGTAAACTAGAATCCTTAATTGTTTCAAATTGTACAACAGACTGTATAAAAGTATTTCATTGTTTGGCTATTCTTTGACGTTACGTTAATAACCAGAAAATTTAACCCTAAAATACTTGTTAATGTCCACATAGCAACAGCTCTTTCAATACTTAAAAAGTAGTAACATACAATTCTTAACTCTTGATATCACTAGAGATGATTTAAATTGCAGGTTAAAAAATCCAGTACAAGTTCAGATGATTTTATTGAGAGAGACAAGGAATAAGTAACTGTGGGCATTCACCTGGGGAACACGCAGCTATAGAAACTAGACAAATTCAGAGGTGTTCTGCAACTGCCCCATAAGGCAGTTCATTTTGTTTTCAAAATGATCTTGAATATTTTCTTGGGAGAAGTAATTTGGAGAATCTCTAAATTTGGTGACATTTTTGTCAAGATAATCAAAAGAGGAGCCTTCTGTTCCACAACCGTGTATCTCCTGCTTTAGCTTTTAAGATGCCTTCAGTGCATTTCATTGGGGGAAGAGCAAAATTGTACAGGCGAAAGGACTTGCATCCATATAAACTGCATCTGTGCTACAAGACTGCCTGGTACTGCTCTCAGAAAACTGTCTAGAGCAAAACAGAAACAAGACAAAATTTATTCTACAGATACTGTACTTGACTACAGAGAGTCAAATCACATCTTCAGGTATGAAAGGATTACATTTTAGAGCATCAAATTAATCAAATTGCCCATTATTTTTACTAATTACTAAAATAGCCACAAAAGTCAGTGGGCAGTAAAAGTAGGGTTTTTGTGTACAGTGCACTAGCTCCCCATGTGGACGTACAAGATTAGCACTACATGCAAAATAGCTTACTGATCCTCTTATTCAAAGTGGAGTACACTGGTGGTCTGCAAAATCACCCCTAACATGCTAATGCCTTAAAATAACATATTCTGATGAGAATGTCTTTCAGTGGAAGTGCTGATTCAAGAAGCTCTCTCCGGCCACTCTCCCTTTCCCAGTTCCATCCTTTCAGCTGTCCCAACACAGCTGTTTACATAGCCCTGCAGTGAGTCAGAACTAATCTAGAATGAAAATCCCCTCCCCAACACACACGATTAGCCTGGACTGGTTCATCATACAGCAACATTAAAACATGACACAGCAGAATTGCAGCGGATGAGAGTACAGCACTGCTTATGTCAGCATAACCATTATCAGAAAAAGAAAGAAAGAAAAAAAAGAAACAGAAAGAAATCTTGTCAAACAACAGCCAAACTTCTCCCCAGCATTTAAAAGTCTTCACTTCAGCCTCTCTGGAGCAAAATGAACAACTCGGAAAAGCAATTTTTATTGTAAGACCATGGCACACAAGTGTAAATTGAGAGTCCAGTCTGAAAATTCTTTAAAAAAAAAGGCAGCGTACCTAATTCTCTTTTGCTAGAGCAGGAAGACTCTACTGGCCCCAAAAGAGGCGTATCAACATAAAGACTGGTGTGGCTATGGAGATTCAACAAACGGGCTAGGGGAGGAACAACCCTCTAAACTTAATTCATAGGAAACTTGGTTGTCATGCCTTCAAATCTTCTAAAAATCCTGCACTGCTGACAACTTTACAGGCTATCCTTCCTGTAATGAGAAATTTTGCAGTTTCCTGAGTTTTGTGACTAATGTATTTTCTTCCATCCTCTGCTTAATAAAATAAAATAAATAAACCTGACTAGCTAGTTGTAAAACTAATTCTCTTTCAGTTACATTTTTATTTATGATGAAGGCATAGGGAATTACAGTTTTCACTGAGAGGCCAGAAGTCACATGGCATCCAAAGCCTCAAGCAAAGAAAATGGATAGAGAAGATTACCTGTGGCCTTGGAGCAAAGACAATTAGTTGATACAGACACACTAGACCTCTCCGTAAGAGCTTATATAGCTAGATCATAGTGCATTGCTCTTACAACTGGTTATTACCGCCATACCTAAGAATCAGGCTATTGACAGCAATAAAGAATTATATCTCATCTCTAACAGACCTGTAATACTGTAAAACTTCAGGAAAAATCTTATTTACCATCTTGTTCAAAGTGCTTAGTCTCTGAGATCGTTGCAACACAGTGATAATGCTGAATTTTAGAATAATGAATGATATTACAGTATATTACAGTACAAACCTAGACACCACAGATTTCTTATTCTTTAGCAACAAAGATGGCCAAACTGTGGGCTAGAGAGATTATCCAAGGAGGCTTACCCCTTGTGTTTCTTGCTCACAGAGCATGAAATAAACATAGCAAATGAGAAAGGTAGAGTATAAAAAGAGTTGGAAAAAGAAAAAATTTAAGAAACAATGTTCTTTGGGAACAATGTAGGCACAAAAAGGTTAGCTTTTATCAGCTATAGATTTGCACTGGCTAGGTAATTTGTAAGAACAATACAGGAACACAAAACTTAAGTTCTTTTAACCACATCAAGTAGAGTTGCTTCACTTGCCTCTCATTCAAAGAGCAGGAAAATCATTATTTTCTTTAAGCTATTCTAATGTGAAACCCAACAACAAACAGAAGCAGCCAAATTACTTGTTTTAAAGAAGACAAGCACTGATGCTGATGTGTTCTAGAATTCTTCCTCGGATTCATATCCACCATGTTGTGCAGGTACACCTCAACACCTTCCCTCCCTTTCTCAAAAATATTAACTCACATTGTGCTCCTGTCATCATCTCCCATTTAATGTTTCTCTTGGGGGGGGGGGGGGGGAGTCTTTTAGACATTATGCTTTTTGAAAACTGTTTATCAAACATTTAACAAAAGCAGCTTTTCTTCAAAATTCATGCTCAGCTGACTAATAGCTCACTTGTTTCTTGACAGGTAACATTCAATGTTTCTTTTACTCCCTGTTCTCTATTAATTCAGGTTACAAACAGTTGAGAAGAACTGAATTTGGTGCAGACGTGCTCTGAAAAACTAATGCTGAGCATCCAGTATAATGTACTACTATGTGTACATCAGCATCCACTATAAGGTACAACTTTGCGTTTTTAAAATAATTTAATCAATGTTTACCCTACCATTCACTGTACACAGAATTAAGCCAGAGACTTAAAGACTGATGCCAGCTGCAACGAGCAGGAAAACAGATATGACTAACAGATTTTCTCCTATACTATCATAAAGATCAGACTTTCCCAGGTAACTTGGTACATACTAGACAAGAATTTTATTACAGTTAGGATTCCCATCTTTAAAAAGAAATTTTACAAATAGAATACAACTCAAATTTTAATAGCAAGAGATCTCTTTTCTGTATGCCATCTTGCTTTTTCAAGTTATATCAGTATAATTTGATTGGTGTGTGTGTGTATATACTTATTCTGAACATAAAAACCTTTGTATTGTTCAATTCCTAAGACTCTGAACTGTTTCTATAAACTAACATATTCTAATCATGTCACAACTACATTAAAACTGTAGATTAAACATTGCCCTTTTCAAAAGTACTAAGTGACATTTGGCAAAATGAAGAAGTATCAGGGAGGGAAGAGACAGATGGAGTAGATAAATCTATTTTCACTTAAAGTTTTGCAATGGCTTTTTAATGCCACTGAAATACTAAGATCACATGAGACTTGACTAAGTAAAACCAATCTTATGACACCCATTTAGCCATCTGAACTCTACAGCTATTTAGCTAAAATAAACCGTCTTCCATTGAGGAACCTGAAGCAAACTTTATTAGTCAAGTTCTGGCTATGATGCTTAATGATTTTACCTCTGGAAGCAGATACTTTGGAAACAACCAGCTTTTCGGTGTACTTAATATTGTGTTGCTTACAAAAGTATTTTGTAAATATAATGGCAAGGATTCTGCTCTAGTCTTTATGACAGTTTTGGGGAATGATATACATGAAGGGACAACACACGTCCTGCAAAGAGCATTAGTTTCAAGAGATAAACTCCTCTCTCAAAAACAAAAAAACTCCTCTCTCAAAAACAAAAAAACACTCACTTTTCAGTATTTTATTAATAACCTTTCCAATATTATGAAATGAAAAAACAGTATAATAAGGTGTGCACATTTTTCCACAACTCAGATACAATGAGTTTTCTTGTAAGTCACGTCACATACGTAGTTTACCTTGCTGCTGGAAGAGACTGGCAGTTTTAACAGAACAGTAGAAAACTGGCACATTATAAAAGTGAATGATGACTGTATGCATTTATTTTCATTAGCTTCTTGAAATACACACTGAAATCAAGTGCTCCACAGACACAATGAAACCTGACTTCTATCAGTAAGAGAAAGACAATCTCTAAAGAATCACCTTTTCTTTTAATTACAAAAAGTGTTCCAAAGAAAGTAATTCCTGCACAGCTCCATATTTATCTGTTATAAAGTCAATGCCAAAATGAAGGGGGGGGGGGGGGGGAAACCAAGTGTAGGACAAAAACTCCCCTTTAGTTTTTCCAATAAAGTGATAGTCATGGGACCATCATTGCCATTTGGCAAAATGAAGAAGCATTGGGAAGAGGAAGAACAAATAGATTAGAAAAAAAAAAAACAAAAAAACTATTGTCACTCAAAGTTTTGAGATGGCTTTCTAATGCCACTATCTCTTAAGAGAACATAAAAACTAAACAATGGTCGGAGGAGGATAAGATGCCTGTTTTGCCATTTTAGATTTCATTTGGAAATACACACACACACACACACACACACACACACACTACTTTACTAGCTATTCTGTGGATTCTCTAGTAAGTCTCTGAAACCACCTTCGATTGCATCTTTATTCTCTGCAATTCAAGTAGAATAACATATTGCTATTGCTTCTCAGATTGCAGTGTCAAAAGCAGCACAGTTGGAAGTCTAAAGTGTTGTATTCCTCACTATGTAAGGCCTTTTTGGGCAGCTTATCTCATACAGTTGTGGTAAACAGACTCTTATTTCCTCTGCTTTCCAAGAAACAGAATACCTGCCAAAATTCAGTAAGAGGCAGCAAAAAGTTGTATCAATTTTACATGCTGACTTACACCACTACCCTTATCCAGTAAAGATCCAAAAATGCTCCAAGACAGGCCCACCCTTAGCAATGCTGAGAAAAGCACGGCTGAGAAGAGACTGGTTGAGTTACGGAGTTCACTCCCCACTTCTTTTGTCTTCTGACGTGATGGAAGGCCTCTTCTCACAGGAGTTATAATTTAATATTGAACATTTATGATGCATACAAAGACAACATGAGCCTTGTTATAACACTGAAACTCCAACAAGGTCTTTCTAGTTCTTTTCCCCTACAGTTTGCAATGCTTACTTTAGCCGTTCCCCTTTTCCTCAGTTCCAGGCCCCTTTCAGAAGCATTTCTGTGCACAATATAGTTCATTCACTATATTGCTGTTTAGCACAAGATTTATCTTATTCCCTACAGGCAACACTGCACTTTATTTCAAAAAGGATGCACAGTCATTTTATTAGTATAGCCCGTTCTGAGACATGGCCAGTGGCACAGAAGCTGAATATTTCAACATCCACATTAATGTTCAATACAAAAGGCAGGAAGGAGGCAGTAACAAGCTGGTATAAGATAGAAAGAAAATGTGGGGGAGAGCATACTACAAGCATTTTTCCCAACAATATGAAGTGTTAAGCCTAAGGACTATTGTGAAAGGACACAACAAAGTACCATTAGGTCCAAGTCATTTTTGGTTATATTAAAAACATTCATTCACCTGAGCATTTAGCTCTGTTGTTCAGCATGAATGCTACCTTAACAATAGAATTCTCATTTTAACTTCAGTTTGTCATCCATAAAACATTCTATAAAAAGTAATAGTTAAGTTCTATCTTGTCCTGGTTTTAATCAGATAAATACACTTTCAGGGAACTTTAGAATTTAAGAAGTATAGTTTACTAGGAGAACAACCTTCCAGATATGAATAGATCAGACATACTCTAATGTTAGAGAAGCTAACCAGAATAAAGCCCTCTTAATTTATATGGGAAGCTACTGCAGTGGTAATACCACAAGCTTGGTGTACTATATTTTACTATTAAAAATAGTAAATGTTTACACACACAGTATCTTGCTCCATATTTAACTGTTGCCTTGAGTTTAGTAAGACTGTACAACAGCTGCCACAGAAGAGTGGTGAACTGTAACCTAATACCTCAAAGTCAGCTTTGACCTCATCAGTTCTCAAACAGAAAACCAAAGAAGAGAAAGAGTTTGAAGCAATTGCATCTTACACTGAAAAGGCAATAGCTCACACATTCCAAAGTTCTTCTGGCTACAGTTAAATAAGATAGCAACTTTAAAGAGTAATTTTCTTGAAAACCAACAAAATAGTTTTGATTATCTGATTAAGTTATCACATTTCAGGCAAATCTTCAAAGATTTGACTTGGTAGATCAGAGTGTTTATGCTTAGATACAACTGAACATCCAAATTTGGTCTTGTATTTTATTTTAGAAGAAAGTAACGAAGAAATTACCTTTTCCTTTCTGCCTCCCCTAATCCATTGGGGGAAACAGTTATCAAAAAAAGAAGAAATAATGTGCCATTTTCCCACTACTGTGAAATCTTCCTTACATACAAGATCAGAAATACACTTCAGTCCTGATCTGCAAAAGTCCTTCTTGGCCCCATCTGTGTTTTCTCTTAAGGAGAGAGTGCCACCACACTCAACTGTGTAAACAGAGCTGTCCACCAGGGACTAGGATAAGGTCAAATTCATTTCCAGTTGTCATCAGAACCAGGATATGAATTAAACCTCCAAAAACATATTAGTTGAATAATACACATAACCCTCTTAAAGGTTCCCCACCATCAACCCCAATCAAGCTACAAGGATAGATTTATAAGAGAAGCCTCTACAGGAACATAGGTTGGACATAATGAAGCACTGTTTCTATAGTTCTCGAGGTACCAACTTGAAAGGATGCTTCACTAGTAGCAATGATTGGAGAACACTTCTCCAGAGACCAAAGAAAAAGTAATTCAATTTCAGTTGGTGAAAACTAGTATATAGAAATGGTTGTTTTAAAGACTCTTTTTAGTTTCATATTACAGAAATGAATTAAGACTACATTAATTCAAGAAAAGTCTTATTACCAAAAACAAAGAACTTCCTAGTGTTACTCATAAATCCCCCAATCTTTCTGATTAACACACAAGACAAACAGATAACAGGCTATTTTAACATTTGTTGTCTCTTTCCTTACTGCTCTATAAGATGAGCAAGGGAAAGGGAAAAATTAATGGTTGGTATTTTATAAAATAAGGGCTTCAGAAATCCAGAGAAATTGCAAATTAAAGAAAACCAGCAAGTATTATCCAAAAAAATGCTTAACTTGTAAAGCTATGCAGCGCTTCAAGATGAGCCTGCATAACCTTACTTTTTGCGTATTATCACTACCCTCCTTAAAAAGGTTGCTTTCTGATACTACAGAAAGGCAAAGGATTTTGAAGAGGCTCACTTAGAGACTAAAACAAAGTTGATAGAGATTTACCTACCTCATTCCACTGAGGCTAAAAAATGGATAATACTCCAGCCAAAAAAACCTTTTTCCTAAGCTCCACAGCATAATAGATAAACCAGAATACTTTTGTAGGGGCTGACTGAGAAGAGTCACACCAGGAGAGTTCTTAGTAGAGAAAAAAAATGATGGAGACTATCTATGAGGCAGGCTAGATAACCTGTGCACTGTGTGTTTAATCTAAAATATCAGTTTTCAGTTAAGCAGATCAGATTGTGAGCAAGAAGGACACAAGCAGTGAGATTACTAGACTCCAAACACTGGATGAAAAAAGACTCCACCTTGTACTCAGTGTACAGTAAATCTTAGGCTAAATGTTTAGTCAGTACCTCAAGCACCTTTTTTGTCAGGAACCCAAATGAAATCCACTCCCCTAGTTTTATAGTATTTTGTACTTGCTGCTGGTAGTAAAGACTGCTTTATAGTATTTTGTACTTACTGCTGGTAGTAAAGACTGCATGTTCTGGTTGGAGTCAGCTATAGTGGCTAGGTAAACCAAGTTCGTATGCAGCATCTGCTGGTATCTATCAAAATAAACAAAGCAAGACAGATCTTAAGAAGTCAAGAATACAGTAATATTAGAATGTACTCAACTCTACGCATGTAAATAAAGTTACCTATGTGAAACATGGTTCAAGAGACACACGAGAACATTTAGGAATCCTTTGTCTTTAGTAACACTTCCCTATTGCCCAGCTTTTGACAATTTCTCTGTAGAAAAGAGTTGTCAAAACTGTGGCTATATCTTTCTATGAAAATCTAATGCAGTGTTCTCACCTATTTCACTTCCTGCCCCAACCTAAATCACCAGGAGATATATAGATTGTATGAGTGTGTGTGGCTGTTTGGTACAGTTTGTATCACAAGCACTACAAGACAGCTCCTTTTATTATGTCCCCAGATGCAAGATATCATACACTTATGTAAATCATGACCAAGAACAGCACAAACATTTTAACAGAACCCTGAGCTTTGAAGATTTGCTATGGAATCCTTTTTTCTGCTACAGAACTACATCCCAGGACATCTAGCTCACATTTGCAAGAATAACCTTCAAAGCAGGAGCAGATTATGGACATGTAGCTACTGTATCAAGTTATATGCAAACCTGTTCCACACCCTACTCCTATCAACAAAAACATTCATTTAAAACAAAAATACTTACCTTTTGCCCCCCACAGACCACCAGTCATCTTAAGAAGGGACTCAAGAGCCCTAATGTGATGTCTCATCTAGCACATGATGGAATATTTGTCCAAATATTATGTTATAGTATCTTACACTATGTTATCTTCGAAGGTTTGAGAAATAAATTACTTCCTTCCCAAACTGTAGTTACGATACAGGTGAAAAAAGTCTCTACATTTTGGTTATGCAGTCCCCATAAGAGTCATTACACTATCAACTTGCAGTAGTCAAGTTACAACTTTTCAGTGACTGAAGTGATAGTCATATTGCAAACAAAATAAATCATAAATATAATATCTGCAGCAATATTTTCATATTCATACTAGCATAGTTCTCCTATGGACAAAACAAATCAAGAATTGCAGTCTAGATGGAAATTCACCCAGTTCACAGTAGATTTGGATTAATGTCTTACTGAGAGCATTCAGATGTCTTTCCTTTGTTCTGATAGTCCATTATACACTGAATAAGATGGTTATTTTCATCCAACATCTGAAATGACAAAGAAGAAGTTTAGAATAAGTTTCACGTTCTTTATGGAAAGAAACTGAAGATGAGTTTGAGTCTTGCTCCTCTTGTCAGAGATTTTTTTTTTAAAGCAAGTGTTCTAAAAAGCTCTATTTAAGAACCTCTTTTGCTACCATCTTCCCCCTCAGTTTTCAGTTGAAGGGCTTCAAGTCACTGCTATAGCTACATATCTGAAGATTTTCCATTCAAATATCTACACTTGTTCTACACCATGTTCTTATGAAGTTTTCAAAATCTTCAGTTTGTTTGATCTCTACCCAGAAACTTGTTTAAAAATTTATGTCCTGAATTTCCTGTCTCCTATTAAAGCCTGTAGCTGTTCAAAAATTTACTAATATGTACTGAAAGGCTATAGATAGCAGCTGAGCTTACTAGATAGCCCTTGTTTCAAGGAAATGCATGGGAAAGGCTGTATTTATACTAAGAGTCTCTAGCCCAACTGCACTTTATAAATAGTCTATAACTGGCGCAATAGTTGTATTATACTTCAGAACTGTTCAGAAATACGAAAACCTGTGAATTACCATTCTGGGGGGAAAAAAAAAATCTTAACCATGAGAAGTTGTAGATCTCATTGCTTTCTACAAAAAGATTCAAGATATTGCCAAGTTCCACAAACAGGAAAAATAATATACTCTGGTCTCTTAGAGTTGCACATTCCCCCTCCCCCATACGTCTTCTAATCACTCTCCTGCACTCTGGTCAGACAAGAGACAGCAGAACTACGGCTAATCTGAGCTACCTGCTAAATTATCCAAGTTAACTGAACTAAACAAAAAATTTACTACCAAAAGGAAAATTTTACATCAACTTTTCCCTGCGTTTTGCCCTCAGTGGAGGGCTAGTTTAGATTTCTTTCCCAGCTGCTGAATTTCAAAAAACTGGTAGAATCTTAATTATCTTCCTTCTTCCAAACATGGCCAAAATTAACCAGCAGGCTCATGATTCTGAAAGGGAAGCACAGACACCATAATTACATCATCCCCAACTCTGTAGGAATCTAATGTAAAATAATAATAATAAAAAAAACTATAAGAGAAAGATATTTCTTTTTTCTCCCAAATAACCTATCTTTACTATGAAAAAGGTACAGAGTCCGAAACCTCACACAGTCCACTCAGGAGTTACATTCACGTAAGAACAAACAAGCCAACAAACCAAACAAGTCTTTCTAAATTCAAACCAGTAATTCACCAAAATGGTCAGTGAGCAATTATCCTTGCCTAAAATTGCTAGACCTGGAAAAAGCGTCCATAAGCTATGGACACAGCACCACAATGCTTTTAACAACACTCTGAGCTCCAGAAACTAGGCAAAGTTGTACTTCCATGTTCTAAAGGGGCTTGCAGACACATTCATACACAGACACTTCACATGTACTAACACCCAGTTTTGTAAGAAATACAGTGGCTATTTTCACCAGAAAAATGAAGTAAAAAGGAGCAAGTATATACATAGACAAATATAAGTCTAACAGCACACTTGCAAAGGAAGCCTTGGATCAAGACTCTCATCAGAATGCTTCCCATCTTCTAGCAGAAGACAGCACATACTTAAGGATAGGCAGATCATCAGACTGCCAGTTAGATGATACCATTTTCTTTCCCCCTCCGCCCACCAGGTAAGCCAGACCTCTTTGGAGAGAAAAAGAAAGAAAAAAAAGAAAAAAAAGAATTCTAGGGTCAGGAATAAAGCAAGTAAGATGGAATACAACTGTAGCCTAGACTAGGCTGCAGGCACTGTTTTATATAATTTTCATCAGGCAGTTGCTGATAAAGAATTGAAACAGTTCTCTGAAAGAACTGTAAACACCTACCACCAAGAAAGAATCTAGGTTTCCAGCCAGATGAAGACACCTCCAAGGCTTCCAACAGCTTAGGAACACTACAAAAACTTGTCAGCTATAACTATACTAGGATTTTGCAAGCATGGCTGCATCAAATTAATGGTAAGCCTACAGCAAAAGAAAAATCCTGAAGTGTCTACATTCTTTAAATGCATCCCAGTGAGCTGAAGTCTCTACTAACTACCTGTAGGCAGCTCTCCACCCAGTGGGCATGTATTTTTGGGCTACGCTTCTCAAGCATCGACGACTTCTGCTACACAGGTCTGCATCCTAACTCTGAGGTCTTCTTTGAGATCCTGATCCCTAAAACTTAGACACCTTGCTGACACCCTTATCCTCTAATAAATTAGCTGCTGGCTATATCTACCTGAAAGGCACCTCCTGCTACAGAAGGAGCTGATAGCCATAAGCAGAACAGATTTCAGATCACAATTTAAACTGAGGACAGTGAGAGTCTAAAGTTAATTTTCTAAAGGCTACAAAGTTACCACCAAACTTGAATGTGCTCTTCTGCGTCCCCCAATACGACACAGTGTTAATTATTACAAGTCCTAAATACACTTTCTCTCCTTGTTTTGGAGAGTTAGCTTGCTTCCTCCCACAGGGACCTAAACGGACACATCCCGAGTCCCTGTCATCAGCTCTAATCATAGCCTTCCCCCATAATAACACTTTAGAGTTCGTTTGGTTGGGTTGTTTGGGTTTTTTTTTTTTGGGGGGGGGTCCTATCAGGCAGGCCAAATATGGTAGCCCCCGCTCACCCCACGGAGGAAGAGATCAAGTTCACGAAGGACTTTAGCAACAGCAGAACTGAAGAGTAACTGGTAAGCGCCACTCACAGGAAGGACCTGGCCGACTTCTCCATTTCCCCAGGGCGCCGGACGAAGGCGTCACGGGCGAGCTCGCAGCCGGCGCGGGGCCGTGTCCCCCTGGGGGGTGGCCGGGGCAACGGTCGTTCCTCGCGCTCCCCGCGCGCGGCCTTCCACGCGCCCCACCCCTCGCGGACGCCCCCGCGCCGCGAACCCCCGTGGGCGGCACCGCCCCGCGGCCGCGGCCCCGGAACAAGTGCCAGAGCGCAGCGGGGCAGCCCCGCGCCCCCCCCACGCTGCGCGGGGCCGCGCCACGCCGCGGCCGCCGCCCGACCCCCCCCCGGCGACCCCCCCCCTCCGCGCGCGTCCCGGCGCCAGGAAGCAGCTGGAGCTCCCGGGGCCGAGCCAAGCCCCTCCTCCCTCGCGCCCTCACCTTCTGGATGGCGGCCGGCGTGATCTCGCCCTTCCCCCGCTGCCTCGGGGCCGCGAACGCGACCGACATGTCGGGCCGCTGCAAGGAGGATCCGCTCGCCCGCCCGCGACTGCCCCCGCCCGCTCACGCGCCCCGCGGAACCAACAGCAGCGGGAGGCGGCAGCGATCCGGGAAGACCGCGCGGCGCGACGCGGGGGGGGGCGGCTGCCCATCGGGCCAGCCCATCTCTATCCCGCCGGGGAAGCCGGGAGGCGAAAGGGTATTCCTCCCCCTCCCCAGCACGGAGAGAGAGCCCCGATAAGGCAGTGGCCGCCTCGCTGCGCTTCAGAAAAGCAAAATGAGCAAGAATCGGCGCGGCTTCCTTTAAACGTGGCCTCTCTCAGTCACGCGGCCCTGTTGGCTACCCCTTTCCCTTCGTGGCGTTGGTACGTTCCTGCTCAACGCTGCTCCGCGCCGGACAGGCAGCGAAGTGGTACGGCCGGCGGGGGAGGGGGGAGCGCTGTGGCGCTCACGTTACACAGGACGCACGCCGGCTGTGCCGAGGAACGCGCTCTCCTCCCCCCTTCCCCCTCCACCCGCGACCGCAGTTGGTTGCACCCGGGCGGCCCGCTCTGGCGGCCGTGCGGGGCGGCGGGGGAAGGCGCCGCGGGGAAGCGCCGTGAGGCGGCGGCGGGTGTTGCGCTCGTTCAAGTCCCGGGTGAGGTCGCGCCGACCTCGGCGTAGCACCGTCAGACCCGCTTGTGCGGGGAGCCACGCACGCAGGCCCGGGGCTACGAGGCAGGGGGGTGCCGCTGCCGCTGGGGCGTTTTGTCCGTTGGCGGTGGCGCGTGCCGTTTGAGCGTAGTGTTTGTGCTGTCGTTTCCAGGCTTCTGGTTTTATTTTTTGCTGTCAAGTCATTGCCAGAACTAGCAGGTTAAAAAAAAGAAAAAAAAAAGTTGCAGGGGAGCAGGACCTGGGGCTGTTTTTTCCCCCCAGCTGGCTTGTGTGGGGTTTGCTTCCATACCGGCCTCCCCAGCCGCAGCTTGCCTGTCATGAAAACGAAACCGAACACGGAGAAACAACTGAAGCAATTGTTGCTATGACTTTCAATAAATTATAGACGCTAAAATTGCTAAAATCAGCCTTGATTTTTTTCAGTGCTGCCTTTGGAGGGATTTCAGGGGGTTCACCACAGATCCTCATATATAAGTTTGCAAAGTCTGAGGCTGTTCTTTTCAATAGTAAGAGTTTCAAAGGTAATGTCAAAGGAAAGTAGAAAATCCCAAACTAAGACCCTCTAAATCTGCTTTTTCCCAGGCACCTCTCTGCGCTGCCTGTATGCTTTTCAGTGCCGCGCTGTAGGTCGTGAATACTCTGTCTCCTTCCTGACGCATTGGGCAGTGACCTTCAGTAGCTGATTTCTGCTCTTGTGGTTGACAGATATGCCTGCTCCTGTGGCTGACGGGACACTGCTCTGTTGCATGACACCACATGACAAAATGTGACTATCCTCCCTTATTACGTGCATTTCTCTCTTTCCCTCTCTCAGCTGTTGCTGGCTCAAGTCCCTGACTCTTCCGTCCAGCCTTAGCCTTTTTGGTTACAACACACATTTGTCAGTGGCATCCTTGGCCACCCCGTGGCTGTGCAGCTGCTTCCCAACTGGCATGCTTTCTCCTCAGACTGTTTCTAGGCTGGCTTGTTTCCCCAGCCCCGTGGAGATTGCTCTTCCTGGCTCTGCTGTCCTAGGATTGACTGTGACTGCCCATCACCCCCTTTTTTTCCCCTTGACAACCAGTTCCCAGGCTTCTGTCTCCAAGCTGTTCTTGCATTCCCACAGCATCCCCCTCTCCAAGGGCCTGTCACCTGGGCCCAATTCTCTCTGTTCCCAGAATGGTGGTTCTTCTGCTCTGTCTCTTCAGATTATATAGGGCCCTGAGTTGATGCTATGCTAATCTGGCTTGCTGTCCTCTCCAGCAAATGACTCTGGCCCAGTCATTTCACTGCAGGTCATTCTAAGGAGGAGTGGTGCCAGCATATCCATTAGATTTTTTGTGTTTCTAAGTATTTCAGTCATCACCATGGTATCTGAGTCCATTTTACTTTATTTGTACAAGTAGTTTTTTTCTCTCTCTCCCACACATTTTATTATCTGCAGCAGCAGCATTATCATAGTTGTAGGAAAGCAAAGGCAAAAAGAAAGGGTTGAAGAAATCCTTTTTTCTGAAGTTGATGGGCTTCATGCTTATTCATGGTTATTGTTGAATATTCTTGGAGCGAACTCATACCACAGAGATGGTGCTCTGTGCTCTTGCTCAAATCAATATTATTTCTAGATACTGCAAATGACAATCCTAGGAATGAAGATCACTGTGGCCAGAACATAATCAGAAGGTACTATCTCCTAGCCAGTTGCAAATAGAAAAAATAAGACTTATTTCTTTAGCAAGTAGATACTTGGCTTTCGGGAATTAGTGAGGTGTCTGAAAGCATTCCCAGGCTGCAGGCACCTTCAACAGAGGACAAATACATTCTCATAAAGTATTCTGAACACTGAAAATTCTTCAAAATGCTTTTCTCTTCCCACAAGTATAACTTATCTTGCTGTCATCCTTTAGTTAGACAGTCACTGTTTCTGAAATGTTTTGCATTGGGGTATCTTGGTGATTACAATATTTGGCACAATGTGAGTTAGGTGTCAGCCATATAGCAGTTGCTTTTAAGCTCTGAATGGTGCATCATGCTGTTCCCACACTTTCAGGCTGATGATCAGTGGAAGAAAAAAAATAGGCTTGTGAGAATCCACAGGTGAGGAACCTTAAAATGAAAGAAGTAATTGCCCATCCTAATTCCCAGAGATGGTCCAAATTACATACCAGATACTTTTAAGTGCATTTCTGTTTTCCATCCCAAATGCAGAAGAATGGTGTTTGGAATTCAGCTGTTATCAGAGGAAGATATAAGAAAAGATCATTCGTTTATAATAATTAAAACTCTCTCTTTTGCCTGCTTTTATCAGACAGTTGTAAATTAAATCCAGTTATTCCCCTTTCTTTGTGATGATTTTACATTCATATGTTTAAAATGTTGGGTTTCCCTGTTCTTAAATAGCAACAGATCTAAAGAACAGTTCAAAAAAGAGATTGCAGCTCCATTTTTTAACGTGGAAAGAGAAATTCCTGTTGAAAATCAACATTTAAATAATGGCACAGATGCATACATGCAGGGAAATAGATAGCTACAATGGAAATGTGCCACATGTCTCAGAACACATAACCACAACAGGGTGTCTCTTTTATGGCTTTCTTAATGCACTGCAATATGCCTAGATATCGAAGGACATATGGTATATTTTCTTTTTAATTGCACATTTCTTTGCTCTTGTGAGTTACTCGCAACCTTAACTTTATTTAATTGTAATTTTGATGCATAAATCTAGATCATCACCAAGAGTTTCAAATACAAATATGTTTCATCCAGCTCTTCCATCTCTGTTCCAATTTTTACAAGAGTGTAGTGCCCCCTTTTTTAATGTGTATTTCAGTATTTCATACTTTTTGGAAAGAGAAGAATGCAGACAGAGAAGGATGGGCCCTTTTCTGAAACATTTTTCCCCATGTTTCTAACTCATCTTTCTTAAACACAAGTACTGGGTAACAATATAGGCTCTGAGACTAGCGTCCAGAAAGCATTAACATATGGTTCCTAGAGAAAGCTATTTATTTGAAATGAAGTGCATAACAGTTGAGCGATTTTAGCCTCCTCAGGAGTGTGTCAAAATTCCTGATTGCACTGGGCTTCATTTGATTTAGTTTTGGGGAAAGCTGTGAGATTTGCAATGATCCAGTCTTCCAACAGTTCTGAGAAAAAAAATTAAGCTAGCTTCAGTTTCTGCCTATATTTTCTGCCATTTTTATTATCTGAGTTTCCATAAATTCCCTGGAATAGAAGAGACAAATAAAAGAAGGGATCAGGCAACATTCCCTTTCACAAGCAGGAAAATACAGAATGCTAATTTGTCATCATTTTCAAATTTAAATTCAAAACTTAAATTCAAATTTTAAAGTTGGTATTTAACAAGTTGACAATACAAGACAGAGGAAAGCAAAGAAGTTTATGGTAACACTGCTTACACCTGCTGACTAAAGATTGCAGTATCAAGCTGAGAATGATTCCTGAGAGTTAGAAGTTTCTCAGACAGAGACTAATTTGTTGGTGACAGCACCTCATTTTGTGCATTCACCTCAAACTGACAAGAAAGAATCACTTTATTAAAAATAAGTATCATAGCTCAGAATCTAGTGCTGGTAGGATGGCAGGGTTAATTTGAGCCTCTTTTCAGGGTTGACTATTTTTTTATCTTGCGATTGAAAAAAAGAAAAAGGAGTTTTGGGTTTATGCCTGTGTTTTGTAACATTTTTAGATCAGCAGTCAATCAAGGAATAGTTACAGCAAATCTCAAGAGAGTAGCTTCCTTTGGTAGATGAAAAGGAAAGGTAACAAAAGGAAAAAATACTGTTTTTGGTTTAGTGTTTCTATGGGCTTCACCAACTGGACTTGGTGTGATCTTGTGACTTTGGTGGGATTTCCTGTATGCCCAGAAGCCATGTTAATTCTTCTTGAGGCAAAATGGAGCTAGCATCTGAAGGTCTTCCAATTTCAATGGTTGCACATAGAAGATGGTTCAGATTCAGTTCCTTTAATTAATCAGTGAGTTGTTATCAAAATATACAACAATATCAGGCTGTTAGAGTAAATGGTCTCTCATGGTGTTTTTGCTTCCTAAAAGGGATCACACTAATAGGGTAAATTTGTCTTGAATTTATTCTGTCAGCTTCTTGTCTGGTTCTTTGAATTTTGCCATTTATATTTTGCATTGGCCTTTGTATAGAATATTAACCAGAATATTAATATTGTATAGAACCTGAAATACAACCTTATATGTTCTGTTATAAAATGAACTACCCAAACAGCATGAAAACTACAAAGATATTAGTGGCTCTACTATGTTCCAGATGGGCAGTAGCAAAAACAGGAAAAATCATTGTGAAGCTAAATTTTTATTCTAGAATCTGCCATGTTAGTTTACAAATATAAATATTGAGAATAAAGAAACTCACGCCATGTTCAGCAGTCTGCATAATGGGAGTAAGTGCAACGGCTGCAGTGAGAAAATCTTTTAGTATCCTGATTTTATTCTTCAAAAGGGAATCTCCAGCTCGTAGGAATGTATGCTATAAATAAAGAATAGCAGAACATCTAGTCTAAACCTCCTTAGAGCTGAAAAATTTTTAAGAATTCCTAGAGCTTATTATTTTATTTTAGGACACAGAAGCAAAGTACTATAGTTCACTGACTTCATTTTTTTTTAATGTCAAAAGCAAAGCAGAAAAGATAAACATGAGAGAGTACTGCCAAGCACTGAGGAAAAGGTAGCAATGGTCTTGATGATAACTGAGTACTCATATCTGTATAAAGGCAACAAATTTGCAACGGAGAGGTGTACTGTTCTACTGGAGATGTTTCTCAGGATTCACTTCTATGTCATGAACTGAGCAGCTACAGGACACTACTTCTACCTTGTCATCGTAATTCTAAACAACTTGTTGAGGAAATACAGAAAGAGTATTATATGAAATGCAATTTTCTTGCAGAGGGCAGGATCCCATGACCTAAAGAAGATCTGGAACTCCTGCAGAAATAAATCAGCATGGACATCATCAGTGAATGATCACTTTATAATTCAGAAAAAAAAATGCACTCCATTCCTTAAAATATTCTGAAGATTAGTCAAAAATGGGTACTTACAAGGCTTTTATGAGGAATTCAGTTTGCTTGGATAATTTGAAGCATATCTTTAAGAAGACCTAGCAACTTGAAGGTCTTCAAACCCATCTAGGAATTGAGAGATCAAAACCAGATGCCAGTGATTTGGTGGCCTAAATTCTGAACAGCAGAAGATACAGGGACCAAAAAATTTGGATCTATAGTAGCATTTGAAGAGGAAGACATAACCAGTGGAGAAGTATGAAAAAGGGACAGAGCAGTTTTGTCCATTCCTTTGTTGCCAATGCTATCCTCCTGCCATTTTTTGCTATTGAATACAGTGTGCCTTTCAGGTGTTTTACAATGTACAATGCCATAGTACACTAAATTCTAATCCAGGATTTGGCAAGAGACATGAGGATACTGCATACAGCAGCAAGCTGCACTCTTCCCTGCCCCAAAGCACATCGGGTGATATTTCCAGTCCCTCTTTCTCCTTACTGATGAGTTTCTATATGGTAGTACTGGTCACAAACTTACAGCGTTGCAGTTCCTTCTGCTGGCTCTTGCTTCTCAATCTGATACTGCTTGCATGTCTCTGTGCTGTCCTATATATGTGATCATAGACTCTTAGAATCATAGGGTGCTTAAGGCTGGAAGGCACCTCTGCAAGTCATCTGCTCCAACCTCTCTACTCAAAGCAGAGTCAACTCAAGCAGGTTGCCCAGGACTGTGTCTAGCTGAGTTTTGGATATCTCTAAGGATAGAAACCCCACAACTTCTCTGATCAACCTGTTCCAGTGTTTGACCACCCTCACAGTTTAAAAAAAAAAAAAAAGTTTAAATGGAATTTCTTATATTTCAATTTTTGACCACTTCCTCTTGTCCTGTCACTGAGCACCACCGAGAAGAGTCTGACTCTGTCTTCTCTATACCATCCCATCAGGTATTTATACACACTAATAGATACCCTGAGCCATCTCTTCCTAAAGCTAAATAACCTCAGCTCTTTCAGCCTCTCCTCATACGATAGATGTTCCAAGCCCTTAGTCATCTTAGTGGCCTGTATGTTCATGTCCTTCTTGTACTAGGGAGTCCAGAGCTGGACACAGCACTCCAGATGTGGCCTCACCAATGCTGAGCAGAGGAGAGGGATCACCTCCCTTGATCTGCTGGCAACATTCTTCCTGATGCAGCCCAGGATGTTGTTGGCCTTCTTTGCTGGAAGGGCACATTGCTGGATCATGTTCATCTTGTCCACCAGGATCACCATACCCTTTTCTGCAAAGATGCTTTCCAGCCAGTCAGCCTCCAGCATGGTGTTATTCTTCCTCAGGTGCAGGACTTTGCACTTCCCAGTGTTGAACTTCATGAGGTTTCTCTCTGCCCATTTCTCCAGCCAGTCAAGGTCCTTCTGAATGGCAGGACAGCCCTCTGGTGTATCAGCCACTCCTCCCAGTTTTGTAACATCTTCAGTTTGTGAGGGTGTAATCTGTCCAATCATCTAGGTCACTGATGAAGATGTTAAACACTGTTGGCCCCAATATCAGCCCCCTGGGATACTCCACTAGTCACTGGTCTCCAGTGGGACTCCATGCTGATCACACCCCTCTGAACCTAGCATATCAGCCAGTTTTCATCCTCTTCACTCCCCACATATCTGGTCCATACTTCATCAGTTTTTCTATAAAGATATCATGGGAAGCAGTGTTGTAAGCCACAGTAAAGTTGAAATAAACAACATCCGCTGCTCTCCCCTCATCCACCAGACTGGTCATCTCATCATAGAAGGATATCAGGTTGGTTAAGCACAACCTTCTTGTCCTTCATGTGTTTGGAAATGGTTTCCAGCATGACTTGCTCCATCACCTTCCCAGGGATAGAGGTGAGGTTGACCAGCCTGTAGTTCCGTGGACCCTCCTTCTTGCCTGTCTTGAAGCAAGCGTGACATCTGCTTTCTTCCAATCCTCAGGAACCTCCCCTGATCGTCACAGTCTTTCAAATATAATTGAGAGGGTCTTTGCAATGGTATCGACCAGCTCCCTCAGCACTCATGGGTGTATCCCATCAGGTCTCATGGACTCTTATATGTCCAGTTTGTTTAAATGTTACCAAACTTGATCCTCCTTCACTGAGGGTCAGTGCTTCCTTGTGCCAGACTTTCCCACACATCTCAGGGACCTGGGACTGCTGAAGGCAGATCTTACCTGTAAAGACCAAGGCAAAGAAAGCATTGAGTACCTCGGCCTTTTCTGTATCCTTTGTCACCAGGTCCCCTGCCCATTCAGCAGCAAGCCCACATTTTCCCTAGTCTTCCTTTTGCTGATGATATATCTGTAAATAGCCTTCTTGTTGCCCTTCATGTCCCTTGCCAGATTCAGCTCCATGTGGGCTTTGGCTTTCCTAACCTCATCCCTATGTGCTTGGATAGTATCTCTATCTTCCTCCCAGGTCACCTGTCCCTGCTTTCACCTCTTATATGCTTCCTTTTTACGTTGAGTTTAGTCAGGAGCTCCTTGTTCATCCATGCAGGCCTCCTGCTGCTTGTGCTTGTTTTCCTGCTTGATGGGATGGACCATTCTTGAGCTTGAAGGAGATCATCCTTGAAAATAGACCAGCTCTCCTGGACTCCTCTCCAGGGCTGTATCCCATAGGATTCTTCCAAGTAGGTCCCTGACTGGCCCAAGTCTCCTAATGTCTGGAGTTGTGATCATTTTTTTTTCGTTGTTCCCTTCTGTCAGGATCCAGAACTCCTCCATTTCATGGTCACTGCAGCCAAGGCTGTCCCAAACCTAGCCATCTCTGACCAGTTCTTCCTTGTTGGAAAGTGTGAGGTCCAACAGAGCATCTGCCTTCATCCACTCCTCAATAACCTGTGTTAGGAAGTTGTCATCAGTGCACTCCAGGAACCTCCTGGATTGTCTGTGCCCTGCTGTGTTGTTCCTCCAGCAGATACCAGGGTGGCTGAAGCCCCCATGAGGACTCGGGCTTGTGACTGTGAGGCTTCTTCAGGTTGTCTGAAGAAGGCCTCATCTACTTCTTCTTCCTGATCAGGGGGTCTGTACCAGACATCCACCACTGCATCACCCATGTTTGTCTGCCCGCTAATCCTAACCCATAAACTCACAGCTGGCTCATTGTCCATCTCAAGGCGGAGCTCCATGTATTCCAGCTGCTCTCTCACATAAAGATTGTTTGGTTTTGTTCTCTTCCACCTGCTTTCTTTGTTTGTATTCTCTATACATTGCTTTTTAAGTCTTAGAAGAACAATAACAGACATTTTCACATTGTGTTCTTTAACTTGCTATACATAGTATTTCTCAAAGTCACTATATTTTATCAGGAGAAGGTCTTCAGGATTATTTGTTTTGATAAATGAAAAATAATAAATTGTACAATGAAATACAAAGCAGGGAATACAGTTATATTTGACCAAAAATAGAGAGTCTTGTCAGTGTTAATAACCAGTGGTGCCATTTCTCTTATACAGCACTTCAGTGACAAGAAAACACAGCAAAGAAACAGTATACTCATACTTCTGTAAATATGCTTTGTGAGTATTACTGGCTTGAAACCAATTTGGGAAAATATAGTCTTAACTAAAATCATGTTTTATTGAATGCATATTTATTGTTTTCCACTTTTAATGTCAGTGAGATTCTAGCTTCTTGCTTGCTTTCTTCCACTTTTCAAATATTTTTACGGATAAAATTATTATGATTGGACATCCAGTTGCAGAATGGGATCTGTAACATTTCTTACACACACAGTGCATACATTTCACTCTTAACCTTGGAATGAGGGATATAGTATATTCATATTTTATGTTTAAAAAGGAACCAAAATAAATTTATGTTGAAGACACATACCACATCATTGTTTGTACTCTAGTATTCATTCTCCCAGAAGTGGGAGGTTTATTTTGTCCCATTTCAGTATTTGCTACTTCTGTGGTAATTTAGTCACGAGGACTGCTTAAGGGCACATGATTAATTGAAAGTCAAAATTCCTTTCCTGCAAAAGTTTCCGCATTTATACCTTGCTATTCTGCATAGTCACACCGTCAGGAGAAGCAGAATTAGTAACTGAGTACATATATGTTTTCAAAAGGCGAGACAATCACTAGAGAAAATAACTAAGTTATTTTGAAATGGTACCTTTCTCTGGTCCAAGCTTCTTACGTGGACTGTGCAAGTACAACTAACAGTTGCTTGAAATGTGTCTCTAACCTGTATTACTCTAAACATACATACATGTATCCTTATATTTATATGCATGTGTTTCTTTTTAATCAAGAGAAGCCCTTTAAAACACAGTGTGGGAACTCCTGGCCTTTCTCCTCCCAGCAGCCCTTTGAGCAATACTAGCAGACCTCCTGCAAACCCCACAGCATTAGATCTTACAGCCCTGCAAAGGCCTGCCCTAGTCAGCCTGGTTGAGGGGCCCACTGCTGCACGCCAGGAGCTGTGCTGGGAAGTGGCTCTTGACCCCCAGTGTCGGTGCATGCTGGCGAGGCAAAGGAGGAGAGCTGCAAGACCAGCCCCCTGAGCCCCAGTGCACTCGGTGGAGTGGTTGGGCGAGGGGGAAGCTGTGATAGCTGCAGTGATGATCATGCGGCAGGTTGCACTCACAGGGAGAGGTTTGACCTGCAGAGGTGATGGCTGCTGGAACGCTGTCCTTCCCAAGGTACGCCACTGCAGAAGGCAGGTGTGCAGGCCATCTAGGTGTATGTAACTGACAAAATGTTCAGATATTCCCCTGGTGTCGCGGTCCGCGGGAGTGACGGGAAAGAATCATACGCATTCACAGAATGCAGGTTCAATTCCAACTTTATTCGGCAATTTGCCCATCTTATATATGTTTGTGCAGTCGTACACTTTGCTAGGCCAATCACCATGCAGATTATGTCACAGGTAGCCAATCATGGCACCGATCACGCACGCAGCGATCATGCCTTGTACCTTGCTACTTATTTAGCAAAGCTATCTTACCCTTAACCTTGGTTCCCACTGGCTTCTGCTAGTTTATCTGTACTTTCTCAGGATGTATCATTTCCAGCTGCACCAGTGTCCTTGGTGGACTACTTCAAAGCACGTAGCAGTGGCTATAGCCTGAGGCCTAAGGCTTCAGCAAATTTAGCTACTAATGCTAAGCAAGTTGTGCTAAGCGATTAATCCTAAACAGTGTTAGTTCCATGCTCTATATCTCATATAGATTATTGTTCTGAAGCACCGCAAGGGCCCCAACACCCTGGCATGTGGGGTGACCTTCTGCCTGCCCGGGAGGACCTGCCAGTGTGCTCACAAGGCTTGGCATACCAAATGATGGGGGAAAGGTATCCTTCAAGAGAAGCAGGGAGCACACATATAGACCTTAATTACAGTCTCTGAAGTTTATGTTTGCATGAAGGTGGAAAACTGCAAGCTATAGATCCTGGTCTTCCCTTGTCTTAAAATGAGGGCAGCTAGGGGTGCATGCTAGAAATACATAAACTGCCTTTGAGTTACCCTAAAAAAGGCATTGACTGTTATCAAGCAACATATGAAAATAGAAGAATATAAGTGTGCTGATATATTTATTTTGCTTTAAGGGATCTGCAGTATTATCTCCCATCTTTTGCTTTTATTCTGTATGAAATTTTAGAGCATGTCTCTAGTCTAAAAAGATATTCTAGAAAGGTATCACAGTGTTATTTTGCAGTTGTTTATTATCCATAGGTTGCTATACATTCTTTTGTAAGAAAAATATAGTAATTTATCTTACTGTTAAATCAGTTTGAAAGTAAAGCTGAGTTCACTCTGGATATCAGTAATAAAAACTCTAAACTAAAAGCCTAATTAGTAGCTTTGCTGATAGGAATGTTGGGCCATAATCATATCTATACCTCTGATGTATTGATGCTAAAGGCATCTTTTGTTCAATAACATGATCTAAACATTTTTGATAAAGACTATTAGTCTTCTGACGATGATAAAAAACTATTTTGCACAACTCTCTAAATATATTCACAGTTTAGCTATTAGTATACTGTTGTAGGAGGAGGGTACTTTGCTGCTCAAGTATATTCATTATGCATTTTTCTAAACACTGTTCTTTCTTACTCATTCCCAGTGCTCCTTGAATTTGCCATGCATGATGCATAGTTTTAGTTTATTGATCTAGCTATTTGGGTTGATCAGTGTGGAATAATTCAGTTTGGTATGATTCGGCATTTGTTTTTTGAAAATAGATCACAGAATCACAGAATAGTTGGAGTTGGGAGGGATCACTGGAGATCATCAGGTCCGACTCTCGCTGCTCAAGAAGTCTCACCTTGGGTTTTGACTATCACCAAGGATGGAGATTCCACAACCTCTTTGGGCAACCTGTTCCAGTTTTCAGCCACCCTTACAGTGAAGAAGGATTTTCTTATGTTCAAGTGCAATTTCCTGTGTTTCAGCTTTGCCCATTGCCTCTTTTCCTGTCACGTGGCCAAGCCATTCATCAGGTCTGGTGAAGGTCTAGTCAACATGCGGAGAGAACACAGCACCACTGGTCCCATCCCCAAAACCAGCCCCTGAGAAAGGCAAAGGAGGAAGAAGCAAGGGAGGAAATGTGTGATGTCCCGGCACAGTTGAGATTAGCTGCCAGTTTATTTTTCTCCTGGGGGCTGGGTACTGGTGCCCTTGCTTGGAGCTGGCGCACAGCTCATCCCGCGGGGTCTTCATGGCCTGCTGTAAGGATGTTGCAACCGTCGTAATAACCTGGAGTGGCCCATCCTTCGGTCTGGCCCTGTCTGACCCGACCGGCTGCCGCTCTCAGGAGCTGGGGAGTTGGAGGACGATGCCGATTGTGGCTGGCTGGTGGTGCTGGTGCCAGCCAGGTCTGACTCCGCAGCGGAGGCTGTAAGGGAGCTGGAGGACGAGCCCAGTTCCGGCTGGCTGCTGGTGCTGGTGCCAGCCAGCTCTGACTGCGCAGTGGGGGCTGCAAGGGGAAGCGGCAAGGTCAGCAACATGGCCCCAAGCCCCTGCAGCCAGAGAGGCTGGAGCAGTGCCTCCAGCCCTCCTGGGGGCAGAGATGCTCTGCAAGCCCGTCCCAGAGCACCCACTGCCAGGCCTTGCCTGGGCCCTGGCCCAAGTCCGTGGGCACCTGGGCGCTTTGCCACTTACCGGGGCCCAGGCCGGCACACCCATCACATTCCCAGCTGTCGCTGGCAGTGCCCAGGGCCGAGCAGCACCGATGGGTCCCTTTGGAGGCGCAAGAGGAGCACAGCAGCAGCTCCCACGGCCTGGGGAAGCAAAGGGGTTGGTGGCGGTGGCAGCCAGGGCTGGCAATGATGCCAGCAAGGCAACTATGGCAAAGGGACTGGAGCAAGGCAGTGCCTGGCAGAGCTCTTGTGCTAAGTGCCTGCTCCCAGAGCCCTTGGTGAGACCAAGGGCCCCAGCAGAGCCCCAGGAGCACCCTCCACTGCTTGGAGGACTGCTTGGTCAGCACTAAGTGGGGAGCATCCCTCCTGCCCTGGCAGCTCTGCATCCCTGTGCCAAAGGGCTGTCCCTTTCCCTGTCCCCATCCCCAGGAGATCCCCAGGGCCTGCGGAGAGCTGGTGGGACCAGCATTACGGCATCTGCTGCTGCATCGGCAGCTGCGACATTGCTGCGTTGGTGACGTACCCCCTTTCCTCCGCCTGCTCCCTGCCTTGCCTAGAAAGGCACTGGCTGGCATCACACCGGCTGTGCCTCTGATATAATTCTTCGTAGCCCCCGTCTTCCTCCCAGGCTGGTGTTCTGCAGGAGGAGGAAGGGAAAGTCATGGACTTCCCATGCACCGCATGTCAGGCAAATGCAGGATGTCCCTGCTCCCCTGACCCCCCGCCCCGCTTGAAAATCCACGGGGAAGCCTGGGCCCAGGCTAGCAGGAGCCCTGCAGGCCAGGAGTGCCTCGGGAGCCCTTGGCCCGGCACAGCTCTTGTGCCCTTCTGTCTCGTGAGCCCGGCAGATGGGCAGCAGGCAACCAACCTGATGGGGACTAAGATGCCCATTCTTAGCATTTCTGGGAGAAATTTCCTTTTGTTATTGCACTGGGGGCAGCGGAAGCATGACCTGCCGGCGCGGACTGCCTGTCCCTGCAGGAGAGACACAAGCAGCGTTAGCGGGGCGCTGCTGCTGCTGGACACCGGCCATGCCTACAGGGCAAGGGAAGGGCCTCCTACCCGGATGCAGCCCTGGTGGAACCAGGCGCCTTTGCACGCGGGGCACACCATGGTGTTGTGCGATATTTTGTCATCCACGGGCTCCAGGCAGATGATGCAGGTGGTCTCCGCATCGGGACATGCCTGCACTGCCTGCTCTGGGCGGTGCTCCCAGCAGAAGGACCTGGGGAGAGGATGGCAGAGAGGGGCAAGGTCAGGAAGCACTGAGGCCTCCCACGGTCACGGAGAGGAGGGCAAAGGGGGCACAAAGGAGCCCTCCGTGTCCTGGCTCTGGCAGGCCGCTCGCAGGTGTCGCTGCGGGGCAGGCAGGCAGGCAGCTTCCTCGGCTGCTTGGCCAGCGCTGGCAGGAGAGGTGCCGAGGCAGGGAGGCTGCGGTGCGAGGCCCGACAGCCCTTACCTGAACTGCCTGAAGAACTGCGTGACGCAGCCGTGCTCAGAGGCGCAGGGCAGGTGGAAGCTGCGGCTGCAGCCCTTCTCCTGGCAGCTGATGGACGCCCCCCTCTCACCGCAAGCAAAGCAGCACTGCAAAGAGCACAGCCCCCTCCCGTCAGTGACACGCACTGGGCCTCCACGGCCAGCCCCACGTCTCCAGCAAAGGCCCCGGGGTCTGGGCCCTGCTGGCTCACAGCCCCCACATCTACCTCACGGAGGAGGTGTCTGCCTACGCTGGAGCTGCTGGGGAGCTGCTGGGAGCAGTAGCATTGCCCAGAACTGGCTGGAAACACTGGCATTTCTTTCCCGTGGCACAGGCTGAGCTCCCGCGAGCCTCTCCGGGAATAGACGTCCCCAACCCTGTCAGGTCCTCACCTTCTGGGCTGCGCTCTTGATTTTCTGCTTGATCTCTGCAGGCCAGAACCCGCAGATCCCTTCCTCCTTGGGGCCTCGCTGCAAGAGCCCGCTGGCAACATACTGAAAACCAGAAAAGTCCAGGAGCTCATGAGGTCGGCGAGGCAGGGCGCGTTGCTGGGGAAAGCCAGCGGGAGCCCCAAGGGCAACTCACCAGGCAGCACTCATGCACGCAGAGTCCTTGCTGCTGGTGTTTTGGCCCGCAGATATCCGAGCTGACATCTGCCCACCGACACAGCATGCACGCTGGAGGGCAGAGAGCAAAAGCACCCACCAGTGAGCACCCCGCCAGGGCCGGGGGAAGCGGTCCGGAGAGACTCCCGGCAAGGCCCTGCTCTGCCCCGGCCTTGCCAGTGACGGGCAGGGCCGGAGCTGCTGCAAAGGCGCTTCGTGGCTTGGAGAGGACAGGGGCATTGCCGGCAGGGATGTCCCAGCAGGTGCCCGCGCCCCAACCTGGGCACCCCTTGCTGAGGAGAGCAGAGGCTCTGCGCAGCAGGGCACGCGGGGAGCTCCCGCCTCCCCCTGCCACCGCTCACAGACCGTCCCGACAACACCTTCGCCAGGTGCAGGGAGCTGTGGGGATGGAGGCGTCACCCTCACCGTTCTCCCTCGAGTCGGGAGCCTTGCGCTTCATCGCGAAGGCAGGGCCAGACGACTGAGCGCTCCGGAGAGTCCCGGCCACCACAGTGCCGAGGTTTCTCTTCCACACGCCGCTCTGCTGACCCTGAGGGAGAAGCGGGACCAGGGTGACTTTGCAGCACGGGACACAAGAGCCCCGAGGCAGGGGCACCCGCTCCTCCTCGGCACTGCGTGCCAGCCCCTGCCTCCCCTGCCCTCCTCGCCCCTCACCTCACCTGCGCAGGTTGCTCGGAGGTGCTGCCTCCCAACCTGGGACCTGCTGGAGCCGCGATGCTTTCGTGATCCCACCGTGGGCGGCCGTGTCACAGAGCGCCGCTGTGGCACAGCCGCTGCCACGGGCTGAGCTTGAGAGCCAAGTACGGTCGTGAAAGCCCTCGGCTGCCTGCTGTCCACTGTGACATGGCCACCGCATCACTAGGGCCCATGCAAAGCGCCACAGCGCGGCCCGAGCCCTCGGCTACTCCAGGAAGGAGGCAGGTTGCTCTTGCAGCCTGTACCTCTGCTTCCCAGGCTCCCGTTGGTGGCTCCCTCCAGGCCTGAAGCAGAGCCAGGCTTGGTGACTCCGTGGCTGGAGAAATGGGAGGCCTGAACGTCAGCAGTCTCAGTCGTTCCCTCCATCTCCTGCCCCTGACGAAGACGTGGGGCATTTGCTCCCTGCACTGCCCACTGGGCGTTTGGCAGCCCAGGGCCCTTGTCGATAGGTTGCCGCTCACCCCCATTCGCCCCCGAGAGAAAGCCACTGCTCCGTCTGCAGTGGTGGTGCCCCAAAGCCCAGCGTGGGCCAGGCTGCTCACAGCCACCTGCTTCACCAGCACTTCTGCCTGCCCTACCTGTCCCATTGCTCCACACCACCCCTGTCCCAGGGCTTGCCCAGCACCTGTCCCTGCGTGCGGCAGCTGCCTACGGGAGTGGGGGGCAGAGGGGCATACGGGGTGTTGAGGGACAGTGTGTGGAGTCCCTGAGGGCACCGCAAGAGGCTTGTGCCACCGGGCCAAGGGCTCAAGCCCTGCCCTGCCACAGGCCCCGGCTCCCCCACACAGACCCGTCGACATACCCCGGGCAGAGCTCCTCCCTGTACCCTAGAAATCCCAAGTGCCCGAACGTCCAAGGGCCAGACCACCGCTTCTGTCAGCCTTGCTGCCAAAGCGGCAGGGTCCGGCTGGCAAACAGTGGGGCAGAAGCAAGGGTGCCTTTGTCTGGGGGCAAAGCCAGGAGTGGAGATTGTCTTTGGCCAGGGGTACAGCCCTGGAGCTGGTCAGGCTGAACAGCATCTCTGGGCCGATGGGGCCGTCTCTTGACAACTGTCCCTGGAGTCTCTGGCTCTGTCTTCCTTACACCCTCCGTTCAGATACTTCTATACATTGATAAGATCCCCCTCAGGCTTCTCTTCTGCAGGCTGAACAGTCCCAGCTCTCTCAGCCTTTCCTCATATGAGAGATGCTCCAGTCCCTTCATCATCTTAGTAGCCCTTTGCTGGACTCACTCCAGCATGTCCCTGTCTCTCTTATCTCATTGCTGGCTCATGCTCACCTTGGTGTCCACAGCATTGCTAGTTGTTGTCCACCAGATCATTAACCATAGATTTTCTTGGTTGATGTTTGTCTTCTGCAGACTTCCTCATAGTCTTTGGCCAGTTTCAGCTTGAAAGTTAACTAGAAACAGGGACAGACCAGAAATTAATTTTGCAGTCTAGGGCTAGGAAAGAAAAGACTGAAATTCATCAAAAATTATGACCACAAGAGCCAAGTGGAAGAGGTAGTGGGAGAATCTGGTGAAGAGAAGCAGATAAAACCTCCTATGCTTATTGATACTTATTGGTTAAGATATAACCTTTTAGAGTAAAAGAATAAATTGAGGGGTTTTGCAAGAAACGTACTCAAAGAACCTTTCTTTCTTGAGCGCTGGGTGACAAGGGAGACTTCTGTTAGGAAAGGACTATTCATATCTCCATGTATGCCCTCTTTTTTATCAGTTCCTCAGTGACTGGAGGAGACAATCTTTCTATTACTGTTACTGTTACTGTTACTATTACTATTACTATTAGCTATGAGTGTGGCTGTTTCTCAGCACATGGGACTTTGAGGAAGAGAAGGAGGGGATGCTTATGTGCTATTTCAGTCATGCTTGAGACTTTCTGTTCAAATCCTTTGTTTATTTATCATTGGTCACTGATATCTTTCATTTACTTTCTTCAGCCCATTGCCAGGTCTGACAAAATACCAGTGAAAAGTTGTATTTCCTTCTTAACATTCACTGATTCGTATCTTTTAGGAAAAAAGTTTGATGAGAGGAAATTCTGAGTCTCAGATCCAGCCAAGAAAGAAACAAGTTTCTCATCTGCTTTTGAGAAGTTGACCCTAGACTCTTTTGCATTAGTCCTTAAAATTTTTCAAAAATTTTCTTCATCTTCCTCTCATTCTATCCTGTGGACATGGAAGGAGCATCTCATAAATGACCACAGTACATCACTGTCCATCTTCAAAACTGTTCCCTGCCAAAATAGCTATGAAACCAGTGGTAACATTTAGGTTGCAGTTTGGCATTATCTTACAGCTAAGTCAACCTGAGAGGTAGTTGTTACCAAAAGCCATGTTTTTCCTTCAGTGCCCTCTACGCTCTCTTGTGGCCCCACATTCCCACTCCATGGTCTCCTGTGCCATCACTGTTCCTCACCTGATCTTATAGTGGGATGATTAAGGAAGCTAAATTAGTAGAAAAAAGAATTGTTTTTCTCAGTAAGCAGTTTTCTGCCTGTTAAGTTTCACAAATCGGGAGCAGATGAGTTTCAATGTGAAAGCAAAGATAAACAATTGCTGGGGCAGAAGAGTGGAGCAGGATTGCAGATTCTTTGGCAGTAGTTAGCTGTTAGATCAGCTTAGCCATGACTGCACCTACAAACAACTAGTATACAAGAATACTGCTTTTATCACATTGTTCTGTGTTGTGTTGCTATCTCCCTGAGCTCTTGTGTTTTTAACCACCTTATTTCCTTTGTTTTCTACTCTGATTGTAATTCTTTAGTGCAGGGACTGCCTCTTTGTACTGTATTTGTAAACCACAACTTTTGCAACTTTGCAACTTTTTCCTGTGATGTTTACCACACCATATCATTTTTTTCTTCTAAACAGATGCCTCACATTATTTTTTATTGCTTGAGGAGGATGACACAGTCTTCACAAAGCTGTTTGCCTACATCAGTATGAAAAGACTTAGTATTATAATATCTCCTCTGCATAGCATGAATAAAGTCAATATTGGAAATGACACTATTTTTTTATTCTGATTTAACAGGTTGGAATTTGAGGGCTGGATACAGTTGTGCTGGGGACAGAAGAAAAATCTGTTGCCAAGCTTCAAGAAGAAAGATCTGTGAGAAAGATTTATGCACTTGATCCTGTCTTTTTGGCTTTTGCAGGCATTGTTTCCAGTGTTACTGCTCCAGAGAGCATCCCATTGCAGGTGTGGTATTATGTGAAAGGTCTTTAAAGACTGGATTTATGAAAAACATTGTGAAGATGGACAAGGTGGTTTGGGAGACTGGTATTAGGGTATGAAGGTATTAGGTTCATCCATAAGCAGTTTGAATATAGCTGAAAGATCCTTATGGGGCCAGTGGGAAATATTTTGATCTTTAAAACTTCATTGATCTCTTATTATTTTTTCAACCATCTTACTCAGGTCTATTTGTGTCTCATCAGCAGGGACAAGCCCCTTGGATAGCAGAAGTTGCTCCTGACTGGTTGCAACAGCAATAAGCACACTAAAGGGGAGGAGAAAGGCAAACCTAGGGCTCAAATTCAGCAAAATAAACCAGGATGGTATTGGAAATATTCCTGGAGAGTTGGGAGATAGCTTTAGGCTCAAATTGGTGCTGCTCTCCTTATTCTCTGATGTATGAAACCTCTGTGCAATAACACTTGAGAACATTTGCCTCCCCAAGGAATATCTTCCTTCAGATAAGGGTTGAATGAAGAGAAGACTGCATGGAAACTCAGCAGATTGGTTAGCAAAATTGCCTAAGCATACATCCCATCTAAAGATGCAGTTTTGTGTTACCACTAAACTGACTGGTAGTGACTAGTTGCCACCAGAAGGCAAAAGTCTTGCTCCTGGCTGTGCTCTCCCACAGTTGTTTCTGTGCTGGCTTTGCTGCCTGGCTGAGCCATGGTGAGCCAGGTCAGAAGCCTGTACAGCAGCAAGCTGAGCCAGGAAAAAAAGTTTTCTTGCCCTGGCTCACTCAGGTCAGGTAAGAGTCAGCAAAGGCTCCAGGAAAGGGGGAGCAATCCGCAGGGGAGAGCCACAGTAGCACTGATTTAGATGAGTTTAAACTCTCATACAAGTGCATGCTCCTGGGTGGTCTTCTCCTTCCCGCTGTCTCTGCTCTAAGCGTTGCATTTTCATCTCCTCCCTGGTGCTGTTTCTGATGCTTCCTTGACCTCTTGCGAGTTGATTCAGCTCACTAACATCACAGGAAAAATCTTCAAATGTTTTGCTGGGTTAGCTTGTTGAATTGATTCAATGTGCAACTATACGAACCCCAAAACTGTGTGAGGGAAAGAGGGAGTGAAGGAAGAAGCTGGGGTGAGACTGTCCATCTTTGGTGGTCAAACCATTAGAGTGGTTCAGCTGTGTTGTATAACCACACACTAAAGGTACAATTTGGTGTTATATTTCACCTACTGTGAGTGCAAGCTGTTACTGAAGGAGATAGTCCTAAACTCACTGATCTGATGAAAAAATAATTCTTTTTTTGGTGAGTTGCCATAAAGTTGCGTGATTGTTAAATACAGCTCAAGGGAAGCTGCAGGAATGTATGTATGGGAAGTGGCTGGGAAGAACAGAACCTCCAATTAGGTCATGTTATCATCATATGAAACCACCCTCTTAGGTTGCTTTCACAAGAGATGAAAACAAAACTCAGCTTGTCAAAAAAAAAAAACAGTTAATTCTGAGTTATATAAACACAGTGATCTGACCTAACATGGAACTGTAGAACAGCTTGTGCTGACACAGGGAGAGACTGAGAAGATGCACTGAGAGACAGAGCACAGGGGGAATCACCTCTTTTGGTAGCACCATTGTCTTTGACTGACTGATACTGATCATGGAGATGCTCCCCAAGAAAGGGTTTCCAAGTGACAGAAGAAATTTTCAGCTGTTTGTAGTAACCAGCTCAACAAAATGATCCAACTTAAAAAAAAAGTATTTATTTACTTTTTTAAGCTGGGTGTTTTCACTGACCCCACAAGCGGGTGAATTTGTAGAAGAATGGGAGAGTGAAGGCCTATGTCAGGGAAAGTGGAAAATCAGAAACCTATTAAACAGGATTTACTGTCAGGAAAATTAAAATATGAAACTATGCCTTGGATTTTCTACACTAGCTAGTAATGCACAAGAATGAGGATGTACCTCAACAACCCTCTCTTCTTACAGACTGTGATAATGCTGTTCCTCCAGTTTCCTGGTACTGTGTGGTGGAGAGTGGTACAATACCAAAACCACGAAGTATGGCATGCTACAGTAGGGGGCAGGGCTTTTTTTAATGTGTTTTTGGAGGAGTTAAATCCATACTTAATACTGTAAACCCACTTTCCTTAAACTTAAAAGCTGTTATGGCCTGAAATTTATTTAAAGACTTTCTCAGTTAGAATAAGAAAGTTACATTTGTATGCTGCTTCAAAATTGTGTTTTCTGTCTCCATTTACATTGCTTTTTCAGCAGTTTCTGATTTTTTTAGAAAACTGCTGTAATAGTTTGCTCTTTCTTGAATAATGATTTGTTGTTAGTTGATGGAAGAGTCTTTGTGATTTTTTTAGTCATTATGATTATGCAGGCCTGACTGCTGATGCTAGAATAGTGATTAACAGAGCCAGGATGGAACATCAGAGCCGTAAACTGATTGTTGAGGATCCAGTCACAGTATAGTATCTCACACAATAAGTTGCAACTTCAAAGCAGGTAAGCAGTTTGGCACTGTTAGACTTATGTATAAAAGCTTTAAATCCTTAATACTGAAAACAAAGCAGTTGTTTCTCTTCCATCTGTTAAAAAAGGAAGTCAGGTTAAGCTTTCTTTGTAGGACTTCTTAAAAAATGTGAGTATCACTTGAGAAAAATAACTATTTTTCAGAAGAAAATAACAGCTATTATCAGCTCTTTTATTTTAAGGAACACCAGCAAATATATTTTCTTGTCTATTTCCGTGTGTATAGATCTGGTGAAGAACTTCCTTGTATAATTTGGAAATAATAATAATGCAGAGAGACCAAACAATATTATCACATGAAAGAGCTGAGATAAGACTGAAAACTTAAAAAGAAAACAACAACAAAAACCCTTACAGCAGAGAGCAATGTGAGAGGCTAAACTGAAAGTAAAACTCACAGACACAGATTCTTAATTTCAAATACTGAAGATTAGCAGAACACCTGTAACCAGTCTGATTGATTGCAAGCATCTGAGATGGTCCTTGGAATCTGTTCACAGCTGTGCCCAAGATCTTGTTAAAGGATAATCTCACTAAGCCTTAATTCCTGTAGTTCATGTGGTTTTAACAGGGAATGCGTATTTCACTATGAAGACAGTTCTGCCTTGGTTATTTCTGTGTGGGTTGTACAGCTGTGGAGTTGTATAGCTGCAACATTGCCCACAAACTAACCTCTGAATATCAGAATAATCAGTTGGTATATCAAAAATGCATAGTTATATGGTGAATAGCTGTAACCTGCCTTTTCTGTTTTCTACTTTTCTTGTGTGTTGGGCCTGTAATACTCTTAATTTTCTGGGATGCCAAAACTGGTCAGCTTGCTCACAGCTCTACACACAGGGCAAGGGGAGTCCTAAACAGTACCAGACAGATCCATCTGGTGCCTACCACCCTTGGAAAGTAACTATCAATTTAATACATATACTGTATATACATACTGTATATATGGATTTTATGTGGAATCAATTTTATACAATAAAAATGTTTGTATAGTCGGTGTATTTCACTGAAGCTAGATATTGAATTCTGAACCAAACATTGACGGAATCAAAAGGAAAGTTCAAGCTGAGTGAGCCATTGATGCATACTTGCTTTTCGAATAAAGTTATAATAAGACTATAGCAAAAATACAAACATACACCTATTGCTTGCTATATTGCTTGCTACTTGCTTCAAAAATGGTAGCTTGTTACAGAAAACTAAAAGTATATTCCATTTGAAATTTATCTCATGTTTCTTTGTGAATCTTTTGTTCACTTGTTACTTTATATATAAACTTTTCTGTGTAGAAAACTTTTATATTTTGAAAACTCCTGTGTTACCTGTGTTTGAAGGAACACAGACAACACCAACTAAGCCATTAGAGTTTTGGTACCAGGTAGTTTTGAGTCTTACCTTGCTCTTGCTCATGGGCTTTTGTAACTGACTCAGGCAAGATAGGAACAAATATGGTGATCCCTTCTGTGCACTGTTTGTTTAACCTAAAAGATCTCCCCATCAGCACTGCAGCTGTGCTACTGGAAGTAGTGGCAAGAGAGCTAATCCAGATGATTAGATTTAGCCTTCCATTCCATTTCCAGGGACATTGTTGCATGTGTTGGTTGGTCCTAGGTAGAGCTTTTGTGTACAGGAGGCAGAAAAGAGAGGTGGAGCAATCCCATCTTTCAGAGCTGTGAACATGGGCACAATAATTGGGAATATCATTACTATTCTTTTTTTTTTTTTTTTAAATGAAGACAGATGGAGTGAGGCAGAACTGAGGATGTACCCAGGCTAAAGAAATGGTCACATCTGACTGTAGCTGGTGTTTGTACTGTGTACGCAGTCAGTCAAATCTTTACCCCTTCAATTTACTGGGGTAATTTCATTGTTGGCTTTGTGCCTAATGGTTACTTAAAGCTCTTGTAATGTATAAGCTCATGGGCCACCTCTTCATTAGTGAACAAAACTGCCAATGCCCACTTTTTGTCCCTGAGGCCATGTTCAGACCAGACTCTCCTTGCCTCTGAAACGAAATACCTGTATTCAGACTGATGCTTCCCAACGTGGTCCATTCCTGAATGTTGCTTAGAAATTGTCTGGGAGAGAAGTAATTAGGCAGTGCCAAAAGCTTGCCAGAGACTATTGTAGCAATACTGATGATCAGGTTCCAGTGTTTGGGCCCATGCACTGGTATTTTTTCTCTTTTGGCACAGGCGTAGCTAAGGTAACTGAAAGCTGCTGCAGTGGATTGATTTCTCCAGTGTAGGCAGGAGTGGTGTCCACCTTTACAGTTCAGCATCTCTGCTTTGGATTAATTCTCTTTGGTAATAAAATATAGATATCTTCCAAGCTTAATAGGAGAAGAAGAGGAGGAAAGATAGTATGCTAAAATATTGTAATAGTTTCTGTGCTCTATTTATGTGTAAATCAGAACAACTTTTTATGCAGAATGGATTAAAATTCCCCCAAACCCATCAGTATATATGTCTTGGTGAAGGCAAGATCAAAGATCACATTTGTTTTGAGGGAAAGGACATAGGGATCCTTTAAGGTCTTACACCAGCTTTACATATGTTGTGCTTATTTTATGAATTTTTCGCTATCTTTAGCCACCAATGAAATAAAAAATCTAAAGAGAAAATTGAGTAGTGAATACCACTCTGTATTGATGTATCTTTGTTTCCAGGAGGATAGTTTTATTACGTAAGTATTTCTCATTGCTACATTGATATTGTAAATGCTAGTTTTATCAGTTTTATATTTTTGTCACTTTCTAGCACATCTTAATATTATCTATGGCTGTAAAGTAACTGCTACTATTGGCAAGCAACTAAACAATTTGTGTTCTCTCAGAAATTTTGTGGGGGGAGTTGCCTTTTAGGTAAAATAGTATGTCAGGTCACAGCTATTCTTGCTGGTATCATCATCTCCCTCCTAGCTCCTGTTTGTTCTGAGACTTAGGTTCTGGATTGGAGGTAATAGACAAAAGGTAAGAAGAAGTCCTAATTCTTTTGTTCCTCCTTTCTTACTTCTTGTGGGTTCCCCCCCTCCACCCAAGGTGAGCAGCAGAGTTAACTTACTGCTGCAAGTGATAGTGGTTTTGCCTTCTAGTCTTCTATTGTTCTACACTGTGATATACCCATCACACCTTTTTTTTTTTTGTTTCCCTGTCCTGCTGGGGCCAACTTGTAGTTGCTTCTTATTCCCCAGTTTTTGCCTCCAGGGTGTAGTTAATTGGATTACAGTTCATGTTCTCTCCTTGATTCCCAAGAGCCAAAAAGCAGGGCAGTGGAAACTACCATCTGCTTTTCCCCTGTCCTGTGGATTTCTTTCATCTCTAATGAACTCAGACCAAAACACAGACCACTGTGCTCAAGAGCTATCATAATACTTCAAAGCAGTTGTTGAGCTAACTGGGAAAGAATTGTGGAGCATACAGATAGACATTAAATAGATCAAGCAATGAGCCCATGAAAAGCTGAGGGTTAACAAAATCTGACAACTGTTTTATTAATGACAGTGTTGTAAACATGAGAAAAAAAATCATTCTGAATGTACTTGTTTCACTGTGAACACTGCAACATGCTATTCTTGCCATTCTAGTTATCATTGGAGAAAATGTTGACAGAACCTTGTCTCCGGGATTGGCAGTGGTGTATTGATAGTTAGGTCAAAACATGAGTTCTTTTCAGGGATACAGCTAGTTGACAAAGTCATGGCATATGTGCAGATGTTCATAATCAGCTCCTCAGTATCCCCAGATGAAACTTCTGCCCACCTTCCACTTTTCTTTCAAATGAACAGGTGTTTATCTTTTTAAAATTATATTAAAATCATTTTTTGTTAAACTTTGGAGAGGGAAAATAATCCTTGAAACTTCCATTGTATGAATTGTATCATTATGCAATCATTACAAATATTTATTCACTAGGCACTGTGAGAAATAACATAACTTTAACACTAGAAGCCAGTCTCACACACCAAACTATGTGGATATCATTCAATCCACCAGGAAGCTCTGACAGCAATTTCAATGTTGGTGAAACTGAAAAAAAGTTTTGAAATCCATTACAGAGAAATGCTGTGCATGCCTTTTTTTCTATTTGATGTAAAGAAACAGTACCAAACTTTGGCAGTTCTTCCAAACAGAACTTCTTGACTTTTTATGAAAAAAACCCACTCAACTCTTTTTTGAAAGGCTGAATATAGGTCTATACCAGTCAGTGAAGTATGCTGCATCCTGGCTTACTCCTAATGCTTCTCCCATGGACAGAATTTAATTTGAGTTTCTTCAACTATTGGTCACATGACTGTGCTAAGGGGTTTCAAATTTTCTGTCCTTCCCTAGCTCTGTATCAGAAGAGGTTTTAGCAAATAGAGAGTTGCTAGCATAATATACATAAAGAAAAAGACGTGTGGCACGAAAAAGTTTTGAGAACTCCTGTTCTGATATATTTATGTTCCCAGATACACCAAGATCAGGTCTTGAAACGTTATCAGATCCTAAATAGAAGTGAGGAGAAATCACTGTCCTGGCAGACAGGCAAATTCTGAATTATATATTACATAGTGATATTGGGGGAGTCCCAAATTAGAACTCAGTGTGGAATGTATACAAGCCTTTATGCAACTGATTACAACAGGTAAATCAGTTTATGTTTTGGTGAGATTTATAGCTCTCTTTCTGTCCTCCACAGCCCAATGTGATTTGTCACAATGCTAAAACTGTGCAAGAATTTTTGGAAAAGAATCACACAGAAGAAGCTACAGCAACTGATAAGGACACCATCAAACTAATGATGAGCTTTGCTAGAAGTAAGTGATCCAATACAATGCATGTGATAAATACTTCAAGAAAAGCTTGGGTTTCTTTCCTTTATGGGAGTGTAAAATGCTTTGTAAACATGCTCATTTTAATGATTTTGTTGTACGTTTTGTGTGATCTGGTGGAAAAAATATGGAACTTAATATAGTAAGAAACCAGCACCACAGGTATGTGTTTGATTTTGTAGGGAAAAAAATACAACTGTATACAAAATCTTCTCACAAAAATTATTCCAGGTGACACCTGTGCATTCAGCTTGATGTATGAAGTGTCCCCTAACATCTGGTGATACAATGTTAGGTGACTTCTGTGATGCCTCTGTAGACTGATAGCGCTGGGAGCTATAGTGATTGTTGCTAATTTATAACAGAGTGTAAGACCGTTGAGAACATTCTGTGCAGAAAGCAGTTCTGGGAAGGCATATGACAACATGCTACATCTATTGGGTGTATAAGACATTACCATTGTTTCTTAAAATTATGAAAGTGATAGGAATGTTTTATCCTGTAGTAATCCTTATCGCAGTATTTCTGACATGCTGTGGTCCCTTCATAGCTTAATAGTTTCTATCACAAGTGGAAAACACAGGCTTTGAGAACATAGAAAATTTACATTAAAAATACGATTAGAATACAGTATTTTCATTTTTTGGAACAGACTTTCATTCTTAATACTTACTACATTATCTACGTGGCAAAAAGAGAATATATAAAATATCTAGCTGAGCTATCTAAGACTTTATTAAGCTATAAAATAAAGTCATCAGTGTCAAATGACAAGATTCCTGTTGATTGTTGTAGCTTGCAGTTACTGCTGCTGTATCTTTAAGAAGTCCAGCTTCTTGACAGTCAAAGTATTACAAATATTTAGCAGCACAATCTGGACCTACGGAATGTAAATGAATAAATTATAATATCACATTTGGAAATCAGCGGTATTAATACTTTTATTTGTCTTATTCAGATTTTTAGTGAAAAAATAATGAAATGCAAGTTGCAGAAACAGAGAAGGAGAAAGAAGAATCTGAAAAGAAGAAAAATACCTAAGTCACAGAACAATTATGGTGGCTGTTATTAAAATGTTTTTGAAGTTCTGACAAGCAGGAATTGACTAGAGTGCATATAGTTGCTGAATGAACTTGTGTTTGATCCTATACTGAGTTCTGTAGTTTTCCTGAAATGCAATGGACTTCCAGTTGTGCTAAACCTAATATGCTTGTGCGTCTTGCATTGTGCAAGGAGGCATATATTCACATATTCTTCTATTTTCTTGCACATGTTTTTGCCACAAAAAGTTATTAACATGTTTTCTCAGAGCTGACAACTATCCCCCTGGTTAGTCTTGGTACAAGATATGTAAAATCTCAGAATTTCTATTTTTTCTTTTCTAATGTAACTTTTGCAAATGAGATAATTGTTGTTCAGTGATACTAAGAGTCCAGTAAAGTTCTAATTTGCGTTCTGTTTCATTTACTAAATGTTACAATGTTGTGCATTGCTAATCTATTTTTCATCGGTAATGTCATGTTATGTAATAATATATTATTATAGGTCAGTGCTGCTTCAGCAATAAAACGGCTTTCTTCTAGTGAATCTTACCAGATAGCAAATGGTATTCTCTATGACTTCTTAATATAGTTATATAATTTTTTAAAATGTTAAATCAGTAAAAAAAAATCTGCTATTTCAGTGTTCCATTGAGAACATACTTTTGCTCTATAGCTAAACTTAATACTGTGAATCTTTTTTTTAGAGGCATTTTAACTGTACCTATTTTGTATTACTGTACATTTTCAGCTACCTATTCCTACTGCACATCCTCATTCTTCCCTTCTCTCTCCCTCTGTTTACTTAGTTTTCTCATCTTTATTCCTCACTTAAAATGCAATTTGTGAGGTGCATGTGCTTCCCTGACCTTCCCACCTCATCAGATCACTTCTGTGGCTTCCTGATGTAGCTCTGGGTTCCCCAGCCCAGCAGGAATTGCAGGTGCCACCTCCAGGTAGGCTTTCTGCTGCTGGGAGTTACGTCTCACTTTATGGCTAAGCTCTAAGTTCAGTAAACTCTCCTGTTATTAGTAGCTTAATATGATCAAGCAAGCTTTATAGCTTAGAATAATGTAGAAGTATACGCCTAATTCTTTTGTTATGCTCTCTTGTTGTTTAAATATTTTGGAAGACTTTAAAGCTGCAATGTATTGTACCCAATGGAACAAAGAATTTGACTTACATAAACGTAATGTTTGGTTTGACATCTGTCAGCCCTAATGTCCAGAAAAAAATGCACCTATATAAAAGATTAGTCAAGACAGGAAAAAAAAAAAAGGCAGATTTTGACACCAACTGTAAATTTGAAAAATCTACTTCCAGTCGCAAACTTAATGTGGAGGCACAGTTATTAAGGATATTAAACAAATGGTCAGTTATGATTTTACTTGGTTGTTTTCATTAATAAATAAATTCACATTTGCCACTGTATTCCTATTACTTATATCTTCTGTCTCTTCATTTTCAACCAGCTCATTCTGTCTCCCTCTTTTTTTTATTTGAATGATATTTTCTATTCCCTGATTTTTACTGCTCTTATCTGCAGCATCTCATTACTTTCAGCATCTTTTCCTGAAGATCTCATGTACTGTTTAACATATTTCATGGTAAGCATAGTTAATATCTTTTCATTTTTCCCATTAAAATTAACTATTTTAAGTAATGGGATTGAATCTTCACACATATTTCTTCACTTCATATTACAGTTACATGCATAAGTTAATTCTGCAGCCTCTGCCAAGTCTCTGTCATTTAAGAAAAGCTTAAGGCAAATATTACAAGTTTTTCATTCCAGCTAATTTACTGGTTGTATTTAACTGATGATTTATCAATCAGAGAGAAAATAAAACTTTTGTAAAAAGGATCACTGACAGATTAAAATGAAGCATATTAGATGGATTTCATAGGATTCTGGAAAGCTAAAACAGTGTGTTGGATGTGAAACCGACCTAAAATTTCAGGACTTTATAAAGGTCTGTCTTTGAAAGAGTTAAGGCCTACTGTCTGGGCAGGAATTTTGGAAGGGGTGGGAGCTGGTTTGCATTTTAAATACCCCATTTGAAAGCACAGAGAAAGCTTAGTATAGCAGAGACCAATTCACTGTGCTGTAGAAGTCTCAGCTGTTGGAAAGAGGTTGTGCAGATCAACTACTGGCGGTGCATAACCCAATAGCTCCTGAGGAAATCTGAACCCTTGTTTACAGTAATGCTTTCCTATGCCTGAAGCTAACGAAGATACTTCTAGATGAATATCAAATGAGTCCATTCATGGGTTACTTGTAATAGTAAAGCAGGTCAATTCACCAAGCCTGGACATTCTTTGAATGCATAACTAGATGTTTCTTCAGCTGACTTTGAAAAAAAATTACCATATTCATCAGTATCTCCTGGACAAGGTCTTGGAAAAAGGTGTAGACAAGAATGATGACTTAATGAAAAGTTTTTCAAGTGATGAGTTTTTTGGTGGTAGCAATTACCTAAGAAAAGAGGTTAAAATACTCAAGGTAGTGACAAAAGTAACTTCCCTTACATATGTTGTAAACTTCTCAATTACTAAAATGAAAATAGCTTTAAAATTCCAGATTCTGTGTTCCTTCCAATTCAGACTAAGTTTTGGCATTTCTCTTAGCTTAGGTAATGAAAACTGGATACAGGTAATTAATCAGTCCTCTATAGTAACACATTCTTTCAGTGTGGAAAAACAACTCTTCCTTTTATTTCCTGCGCAGTTTGATGGAATGATGGGTGTACCTGCTTTGCTTGGAGAGTAGTTTTGGCACTCTTAGACCATTTTTTAAAGGTGTGTATATTTCTGAATCTTCTGGGCATTGTTCAGTGTTTTTTTTTCTCTTTACTATCATTGGGCTATACCTTTTCCTGTGTTGTCTTTCATATCATTTCCTCTTTTACTTTTGCACTATGTTTCTCTCTCACTATGCTGTATTCTCTACTTCCTCTTTTCGTACTCTGGTATTCCTCCCAGCTTAACTACATACTCTTCTGTCTGCTGCACCTGTCTCTGTCTCTTCCAGATACACTTTTACTCCTGAACATTCGCATATGAGTCTTAGAGATTCCTATAAAAGTTGAGTGGCCCCAAGGAGAGAAATCTTGATCCTATGTGATAAATCATTTCTGTTCTTCCCTGAAGATCCAGAAAAGCAGAACTTGTGTTGTGGACTGCACACCTTCCTCCGCATCCTACGCTGCCTGTCATCAGTCAGCATCGTTCTTTGTTTGCTGGAATTCAATTTTTCCTTTCTGCTGCTCTCTGAACAACCTTTGGCATGAGGGAAGCATCTCACTATCCTCTGGTTGTCACCTTATACACATAACACAGATTCATATGCAGAAGAAGAACTGATTAGTTTGCTCAGACTTGGCAAAGCTGTAAGGGGTACAGAGGCTGCCTCCCTCTTGTGTCACCCCATTGCCTCCTCTTCCACAGTCTGTTCTTGACACGCTGAAACTGTAACCATTGCTGCGGCCTCTTTAGGATTTTGGATGGAGTTCATTAAAGAATGGTAAGAGAATGCATGATGAAGCAAAATGAAAGTTATGATGATGAGGCTTCTGTGTTCAGAGAACACAGAAGAGAGAGAGAGGAAATACCCTGTCTGGATCCTGAGACAGTTTTTGATTTCTTAGATATAGGCTTCTGTGCCACGGTCTCTCTTACCTCGTGCACTGCAAATGAAGGTATGATTGCAACACTTTATGCAACCTGTTAGAGCTTCCAGTGTAATAACAGTGGTGAAAGCATGGTAGAATAAACTTCGTGTGCATGTAAAAGATCAAGGCACTTAGTCAGACAACTAGTCCATGCCACTTGTCTCCATGTCAGTTGTTACTGTACAAGTTAAGTTTTGGTGGGTACAGTTACCTGTTTTGTGATCACACCAGAAATTAAGGTATAGCCATATGCTTTTAGTTCTCACATGATTTTTCTTCAGTACTTGCCTCACCTGCTGCTGACTATTTTAAAGCAGCAGTACTGTGAAATTGAGCAAAGCTGCAAATGAAAATGGTCAAAAGGAGGAGTGTTTCTTTTCCTCCTGCAGTTTGACAAACCTGTGCATGGAACTATCCATCACTGCATGGAAAAGAGCTGTATTATCTTCCGCATTCTGTTCACATTTTGCATCATTTTCACTGTATCTTCAAGTATTGGAATTTCTTGTATACATTTCTACCTGAAAAGCATAGTTACAAAGGATGTCTAATGTAAGAGCAGTTAAAATGTTTGGGTTTTTTTTGCAATACGAACATTTTGTTGGATTTTGTGCTTTAGGTGCCACTATAATGAATTGTACACCAGGCCTTCATTTTGTAGTCACTTATACTGTGTTTAACTTAGGCAGATGAGCAATTCTCTTTAAGTTTATGAGTGAAGATAAGCATGTGCATAAGCATGCTTCAAAACCTATTGAAATTTATCCCAACCCTAACTATGATAAAAACCTCAAAATAGATTTATTCAAGGTCAAACTGACACCCCTATCACACAAGCAAAGAAATTTCAGTTCTACTCTGAAAATTGTTTTAAAAAAACTGTTTGTCTTACTGATATCTGTAACATGCTTACTTTACAAAGTGGGGGAGGTTACACTTCCCTCCTCTCTCCCGTTCACATGGCCTTCTTTTAGGGCAAGCCTAGGATGTGAAGGTCAGACTAGATGACTTTGCCTCACTCATCATTAAAGGTAAGCACTGCTTCAACGTCTGCCTGGCGACACACTCAGCTCAGGTGAAGCGTTGCTCGTAACACCGGGCATTTCATTATGCTTTCTACAGCTGCTCTCGCTTTTTTTGGCTGTAACCTTAACAACACCTAGAGTCCCCAACGGCTTTTGGAAGGCTGCGCAGGTAGCAGGGCCCGAAGGTGCAGCGGGAGGAGCAGACCCCAGGCAGCCCTTCTAGCCTTACTGGGTCTAATGCGGTAAGCGGAGCTTGAAAAAACGAAGTTTAATAAAATTTGCGCTTATAGCACTGACTACACGCGGGCGGAAGGCGCGGTGGCTGCCCACCCCGGCACCTGACGCAGCGTCCGCCCCACCAGCGCGGGCCGCCGCCAACTTCTCCTCAGCGCCGGCCCCGCCCCCGCCCCGCCCCGCGCGCGGAGCCCCGCCCCACCCCGCTCCGCCCCACCCAATGGGGTTCGTCGGCCGCCGCCAATAGCGGGGCGGGGGGGAGCCGGGCGGCGGGGACCGCGCGCCTCGGCGCCTGCGCCGCGGCTCCGCGTGGCGACATAAACATGGCAGGGGCGGCGGCGCGCCGCGGTGGGGGGCGCGCGCCGCGCGGGCTCTGAGCGCCGCGGGGCCGGGCGCCGCCGCAGTAGCGCGCCGGCGGCGTGGGCCGGCCCGCCGGGAGGGGCGGGCCCCGGAGGCGAGGCCGGGCCCGCCGGACCCACGTGTGCGCCGCCGAGGAGCCGGCAGCGGCGGGATGACCATGTGTTTTCGCGAGCGTGTCAGCAGCGGCAGCCGGGGCAGCGCGTGAGCCTCTCCCGCCGCCCGCTGCTATGCTGCGGGGCGGCGCGGGGCCCCTGGCGAAACCGCAGCGCCCCCCGCCTCCCGCCGCCTCGCTTCCCCCTCCATGAGCGCCTCGGCGGCCGCCCCCCCGAGGCTGATGCCCGGCGGGCCCCCGGAGCAGGCGGCCGCCGCGCCCCCCGCCGGCCCCGCCGCCGGGGCCGCGCCGCCCGCGGGGCTCCTCTGCGGCCCTGCCGCTGGGGGCCCGGCGCCCGCCCGTGGCAGCGCCGCGGCCACGGCGCCCCGCGGCTCGGCGCCCGCTGCCCCACCGCCGCGCGTGACGGCCGCCCCCGGCGGGGCGCGGGCGGCGGCGCCGCCGCCGGTGGCTCCCAAGGGGCCGCCCACGGCCACCATCCAGTTGCCGGCCAACTTCCAGCTCCCGCCAGGTAAGCGGGGCCGGGCTCGGGGCGGGCGGGAAGCCGCTGGCGGCGCCTGTGGCGGCGGCGGCGGGCGTCGAAGCGCGCCGCGGCGGCACCTCAACTTTGAGCCGCGGCGCGCGCGGCTCGCGCCGGCCGTTGCGACCGTTGAGCCCGTGGGTGGCCGCGCCCCCCCGCCGGCCCGTGTGGGCGAGCTGCGGCGGGCTGCGGGCGAGCCGCCCGGCGTGGTGCCTCGTCGCTTTGCCTTCCGCAGGCTCTTGGCGGGTACTGATGAGTTTTGCCTGCCGGAGCAAGCCGGTGCGCCGAAGAGGAGCGGATCCACGGGGCGGGGTGGTGTCCCTGCGTCCGCGAACCCCCGGGAGGAGGGCGGCGGGGCTGTCAGAAAAAACGGTCGGACTCGTGGTTGCAGCTGGCTCTTGTACCTGAAGGCTGGCGACCAACAAACACGCTCACTACAAGTAGCACGCAGAACTGGAAGCCCCTTACCTTACCCTACCTGCTGGGAGGATGAATTGAAGCGGCTTTTAGAAGAACGTGCACTTATTTAGGGTCCTTCAAAGTTCCTTGTGCTTACTGCTACCTTGTTTCCTCGGTCTCTTGTGAGATGAGCTGTCATTTCGCAACTGGTAAAACAACATAGGGGAAAAGTGAACAGCAGTCACTATGACAAAAGTGGAAGCCCCTTTGCTGCTTCAGTTTTTCTATGCACAGTGAAAAATAGCTCATGGTTATGTGAAATTGAGAAACTTGAGATAAGCTCACAGATGTGCTAAATATTTTGGGCAAGTTGCTTTTCTGCCTAAAACTTCTGGGGTATTTGTCTACTCTGCAGAGCATTAGTAACATAAATCAATTAGCATTTGAGATGCTTAATATCTGGACAACTGATCTGGAAGTCTCTGGATTAGACAACTTTTTATTTTGATTAGTTAGTGTGAGGGGCAAGGGATAAACAACTAAGTGGCTAAGTTACTTTAATTTGTAACTTAAAAAAAATGGTTAAGGCTTTGGTGGAACTTAAGTTGAATGAATAATGTGATAAAGTGTGAACATGTGTTAACAACTATGAAATAATTCATACTTAAACACAAATGTTACCATTTTTACACACACTCTAAACAAGCTACTTTAGATGAACTCTTTTCACTATTATGACCAGACTAATATGAATTGTTATTGAAACAAAATATTACCGTGCATAAGGAGTGTGATGAAGATGTTTGGAATAGTATTACATGTCACCCTTTGAAATGCTTTTCTTCCAAAAAAGCATGCATGGGGAAATAAAGCATTTAGAGAGGCATCACATATTTGTGGATGTGTTTCCTACAAAGGCAAAGAAAAGATTAATGTAGAAACTATAGTGAAGATAAATGAGTATGATTAAATACTTTGGGTATTCACAGAGGATTAGACAGGTGTTCCTACTTGCACTTTCTCTTAAGAGAAATAATATGCTATTGATTTTACACTTTCTGCTCTTCACTATCGGACTACATTTTAATGGTAAAAGAACAAAAAAGTGGCTTTGATTCTACTGATCTTGAAATCATTATATTGAGACCCTGAGATGTAATCAATTTATTGCTATATTGCTGTTATTGCTATGATTATATTCTGCCAAGACAGTTCCTTCACTGGAACATCTGTCGCAATTACTTTCGTGAAGGATGTTGCTGAGATGGATGGCAGATCTTGAAAATATGCACCAGGAGTGTAGGGATTAATGTATTTTTTTTCCAGTTTTCTTGAACAAAATAAATAGCTGAAGGTATGGTTTGGGTATTCTCTCCCTCCTTTTAAGGAACTGTATGAAGTTAAAGTAATTTTTGAAAATTGTCTTTAATTGGTAAGCTTCCCTTTAGATTTCTCAGCACTCACATGATGCTGTAATGTCTGAGTAGTCAGCAGTCAAAATCTTTGATGAGTCTAAATCCTTGCCAAGTTTCCACTGAAGTGAACCACTGTGAAAGTATATTAGTGTGTGTGTGGTGTGGTTTTTTTGTTGTTTTTTTGTTTTTTAGTTGGGGCCCCTAAATCTTTGGGTTTTCTATCTAATATTTTGGTGTTCTGGAATGTATTGACATTTGGTTAAACACCTCTTTCCATGAAGGTGAATGTTCATGTGAGTTATTTGTAGTTTGGGATCTTCCATAAGGATGTATGAGGCTTTTACTTTCTACTACTTGTGGAAAGCTCCAGTCAGTAAAACTGTGGGGGTTTTGTTTTGTTGTTTGTTTGTTTTTCCCCCTTACTAGCTTGGTTTGATTACATCAAGTTATACTGTTGAGTGTAATCTGACTTGTACTGAGGCAGTAGGCAGATGTGAGAAAATTAGCATTACACTTATATTGCATCAGCTTGTTCTCCTTGCTCCTGGGAGAAGAAACAGTGAAAGCAGACTTTGTACTGAAAGTTTAGAAGTACCAGTACTGTACAGCACTGTAGATTGAAAGTTACTGTATGGAGTTTCATACTTTGGAAGGAGCACAAAAATTATCATGTACCAAATGGACCAGTGTTTCAGTGTAATTTGTTAAAATAATCATCCTAAGGACAATCCAAAAGTGCATTCTAGTCTGAGAAAGTGTTAATATTCTACCTCTGTCTTCCGTATGAATTCATTTTTTGTTGAATAATAAAAATCATTGAGAAATTGAAATGCGAGATGTATAGCATTTAAGCTACAAGTGTTAGTGTACTTAAAGAGGGTGGAATGAAAGACAAAGTTCTTAGGCTTGAGAAGTTCATATTTTGGATAAATTGCAAAATCTAGTGATGCAGGATAAAATAAACAAGGAAGAGTGCATGTGACTTTAAAATCATGGCATTCAACCTGTGGCATCCATGGAAGCTGTTAATAAAAAATGCACACAGAAAATAAGCTCCCTCTAACTCTGAAACTGAAGGGGTTTTTTTGTTTTGTTTTTTTGAGAAAAAGATGGACAGGACTGCTTTTGCTGTTGAGTATTCTCTAGTGCATGTAAAGTAAATTTCTTGCAATCTTGATCAGGAATTCCTCATCTGCTTCTGTGGGGCTACCGTTTGGGGAAAAGAGGCACACAGGGTGTATTTGTTTGCCCCCTTTGCTTGAAGGCCAGTGAGGGTTCTTGCATGTCATGAATTTAATGCATTCTTTTCTTCCATATTCTATCTTCCTCTCCCTCTTGCCCAGGATAAAGCCAGGAGTTGGGAAAATAAGTGACTGATAATCAGGTATGACAGTCTCTTTTTCTGAGCACAGATTATACCAAATGCCAGGTCAACAAGTTACCCAAGGAATCTTCATCAATCACTGAGCTTTGCAAGTTCTCCAGTTCTAACAGAACCCAAATTTGCTCATTAGTAACAAGGCTTTTCTATCTCCTGTCCATGTTTTCCTCTACCAAATGCCAATTTTATACTGAGTAACCAGCTGTTAGACTAGTGTTGTATACTCAAGGCATTCCTCTTTTGCTCTCGGCATATCTGCTGTGCTAGCAGTCATGAGGTTGGAGTCCCAGATTGCTTTATGGCCAGCCATGGTGGGTAACGTGGTAGGATTCCAGTTGGGAGCTGCGTCCTTTATGTGCCTTGAAGAGGACAGAGATTCTGCTTTGAAGCTTTGGTTGTGGCCTTTTGACCTTAAACACAATCATCCCTTAGACTGAATGGTTTGACTCCTTCTTCCTCAACAGAGAGGTTTTGTATGGTCTACTGAAGAGACCATGCCTCATTTTTTTTCTTCCCTCTGGTTAAAAAACAGGAACACCTTTGCAGAATTTCAAAGAGTGTTTTTGGCAGACTAGTCTGTAACATTGCCAAAGAGTAGGCAAGTATGGCATGTGCAGTGCTTTCCAGTACTGCCAATATATGCCTCTGTCCTGAGCTCTGGTGATTCAGTCTTTGGCCTCTGCTGATGCTCCTAAAAACTTCAAATGTCTTATGTCACAGACCATCTGTTTAACAAGAAATTATGTCCCTGGTTGACTTAAACTTACTGTTAGAAAAATGGTCGGGTTGTGCTGTTAACAGGAGGAAATAGTTGAAGGCTTGGAAAGGAATGATGGTAGAAGGGGAAAGAGTGGTAAGGTTTCTAGTGTCATTTACTGTATTTCTTTTTTCTCCTCCATCATGGCTGAGTAAGGCAAAAATTGTGTTAAAGTAATATGAAAATTCTGAAGGACTATGAGAAGTGTCCGTAGCTCACATTAGTGTCATTGGGCACAGTGCCATTTTAGGCAGCTGGGTAGAGAAGGAGCATAAAAATAGTGAGGATAGCCTTGTTCATTGGTCTCCTTTCTTCTTGACTTTTCTTGAACTAAGTTCTCTGTCCCTTCTGTTTCTGTCCTTGTCCATCTTTTGCTATCTCTGGCCTTCAAATACTGTGGACAAGAAGAATGGCAGTGCTTTTACAGGTAGATGTTGAAGGGACAGTCACCAGACAGGTCTGCTTCTCTCATGAAGGGACAATGAAATGCAAAGAACGACTAGATGCTAGGGATCCTTCGTTTTTACCTTAGGATCTGCTTACAGCAGGAGGTGCATGGAAAAACTCACCTGTGTTGCTGATGCCACTGCTACTGGTTACAGAAGCTGTCATAGCAGCTGCCAGCTCTCTTCACTGTGGCATCAGCTATGTCTGATGTGAGTATATCTGTTTATTTTACCCTTTCTTTTATTACTAACATCAGTGGACCTGAACAAGTACGGTATCAACAAAGAGAAGTTATTGTGGGGGGAAAAACAAACTCCAGTATAGATGGGTACCTGTGGGTTTGTTCTAGCTGGTGAGTGGGAGAGGGACTAACTGAGGTCAATTAGTATGACTTTGCTGGCATTCATACGACTGATTTTTAGTGGCTTACTTGGACTTGATGTTGAGTGGTCTTTGACTCCCGTTTTCCTCAAACTGGCAAGTGTTATGTGGAAGAGTGCTGGCTGGCCTGGGTCCAAACTGTGGTACTCATGAAAGGGTACTGCTGACTCTAGCGGCTGGAACCATGCCCTGACTCTGCCTTCATTTACACTAGTAAGCTGGTGTAAGGCGTGACCTCTGGATGCAGGTTCCTTTGCATCTGACTTGGAGGGGAAATGGCAGCAGTTACTGGCTCTTGGTTTCTATTTGCAGCTCAGTTGTCTTCAGTTGTATGTTTTGATTTGCCCCTGGCAAGTTTTCCACTGCCTACAGCTTATCTAGGCTGATAGTGAATAACTTCAGAAAGCACAATTGCTGTTTATGGCAGATGGCCAGGGCTGAATGGCAAAAGACAGGCAGTGCAACACCCACACATCTGTGGGTGGGAAAGGGGGAGAACTAGTGCAGGTATCCCAGAATTGCTCCTGGGTGATAGAGAAGTTGGTGTCTTCAGGTTTCTCTCTTAAATTTATAGAGAACTTAAGTTAATGTGGGGAGATGAGGGCAGGTAAACATTGGCTTGCTGCCTTCCACTTTTGAAATTGGCTTAATACCTGTAAATACACAAAATACACTACTCTGAATCCTCCTTGTTCTATTTGTTATTCCTAGGTGTAGAACTGCATGAGGAATCTGATATTTTATATTTGCATCTGGTCCTTCAATTTGGAATAGCGGGAAATATTAATTTAAAAATACTTCTTAGTTTGTATTTTCATTAAATAGGAGGAGGCTATCCAAGTATTTCTTGCTTCACAAGTCAGGAAACTAGAGGCTTTCCTTCAAAGTCTACAATTTCTGGATATTGACAATCTCTTAAGGTCTGAATATAATCAGCTCTCAGGTGACCAGTAGGTGCTAAATAGGAGAGTAATATGTGATTTCAACCTTTTATATCCCAATAGCTTCTCCTATTTAGCAGGCTTATCAGAAGGGATTGTTTGCAAACTTCTCTCTTCATAGTGGGCAACACCACTCAACTTTTTTCCAAAGAGGAGTAGACAAAATTTTGACAGATCTGAGGAACTAAGTCAAATTTAACACATAGTGAATATATGTCTTCCACTGTAACTGGCAGAAATTTCGGATGTTCTGTAGGACTTGGGTTTTTTTTTCAGGACTAGATGTGTCTAGCAAAGCAGGACTTTCATGTCATTAAATGCGCTGCCATGTGGGAATTAGCTTTAACTTCTGCCAAGCTTTAAATCATAATTTCTAGATTTATAGTTTTCACAAAAAATAGATGCACTTGGAATGGTAAAGCATTGAAATAGGACACTCAGTAAAGTTAAAGGAATGCTAAATGTTGTTTAGATTTTACAATCACCTGGACTGCATTGGGAAGTGTTGTGGCTACTGGCTGATGGATATTAAACTTTCTTTTACTCCGTACAAGAGAGAGAATGTGATCCTGAACTTCTGTTGCTTTTGTGGTAGTTAAAGAACCCTTCAGCATTTAGTAGTAAAAATAGCATAATTCACACACATGACAGCTGGAAAAAATACTAAATATATTTCAAAAATTTTTCCCCAAAACACTGATAAAGTACGTAAGCTCATGAGCTGTTATATTGAGTAGCTTGCAATATCAGTTTAAGTCTGTTTAGAGAACTGAGTATTTGTCATGCTGTGTGGTGGAAATCTGTGCTATGCTTAATGGGTAGGATTGTGTATGCAAGTTTTGCTGTAAGTTGCAAAGCCTCTGGTAAGTATCAAAGATAAAATCAAAGAATAATTAGTACTGTCCTGGTCACTGCAAGCATTTGTCTTTGCGTGTTTTCTTGTTGAATTCTTTTTGCCTGAAGCCAGTCTCCGAAAATTATGGTGATATCACAAGAAAGATGTGCATAATTTGCAAAGTGGAAAGGATCGCAATAGATGCATGTAAGCTGCCTGTTACTCAAATTGTCAGGTGTCTGTCTAGAACAAAGTCTACTAGAAGATCTTTTCCATCAGTGTCTCAAGGAAATAGTCTCTGATTACAATTGAAGTAGGAAAAACATGAGCAGGAGATGAAAATCCCTTGTTATTAATGAGCAAATCGGGGCTCCCCTAGAACTAGAGAACTTGTGAAGCATAGTGATCTTCCCTGGATAATTTGGTGCACTAGGAACAGTCAGGTGATACAGTAATGATGGCACTTGGTTTTCATAGCTTGTATTTGATTTGTTAGTACTGGCTGCTTCTAGGAGTTGCCTGGGAAATTAAAGTTCCTTATGTGGATGTTCAGGCTAGATTAATGGCGCAGTGTGCCCTGGCTGGCACAACAGCTGAAGGCTGTTTCGCATCCATCTTGCCAAGTGGAAGTTACCATTTAGTTAAAACAGAACCCTTAAGAAGCCAGGTCCAGCTGACTGTTTGGCAGCTTATTCCTAGAGTATTTTCTTGAGGCAGCTGAAGGTGTGTGTGGAAGGGGGAAAGTGTATTCAGAATGCTTTTACCTGGTTTGTATCCTAAACATTTTACAGATGTCATACAGCTTTGGTGATGATTTCCACAGTATTTGCATAGACTGAAATTAATAGTTCTGTAAAATTTTTGCTGTCTTTTACAAGTATTTTTTTTGTTCCATCTCACTTGAAACAATGGGATCAGTGTTAAAGCTTATGGTATTAAACCTCTTGCTTGCCCATCTGAAATAAGTGAAAATGTGTCCATGAACATGTAAACATGTGAACATGTTCACATGGGTAACCATGTAAATTCTGAGGAAATAAAGTGGAATACAGCCTTCTATTGGTTTCCATGTGAACACCCAGAAAACGTGTCCACTTGGGAAACTAATCTCGATCAGCTGCTTGCTCTCCTCTTAGTCAAGAGAGACTTAAAGGGGTGATAGTGCCCTCTCTTAGAACTCTGCCAAGACAACAGTTATGTTTTCAACATCTCTTAATTTAAAATTAAGATCTATAATTAAATACCAAGTTTCACATCTCTCTAACAGCTTAATACCTCACACTGTTCTAGCAATGGTAAGTGCAGGGTACTGGCATGTCTTCTGGTTCATATAGAGCTGTATGCTGTTTATGTATGACTTCAATGTGTCAAACATCTAACTTGCTATTTAAAGAATTTGACTCTAGTGAATACTGGGAGTACACAACAAACAAGAAAGCTTGGCATGTAGATTCAATGCCTTTTTGGAGCAGGAGTTCTCCTGAAAGCGTGGATATGGCACTTTGGCTCCTTCAAGGTGCTGTTTCATTGCCATCAGCTCTTTCATGAAGTAACTTGGGTGCAAGAGAACTTGAACTCAGGCTGTCTATCTGTAGACTATCCTGGGACTGATTATTTAGATGAAGGCAACCCAGCCTCAAGTAACTAGGTTGCAAACCACAAAGATGAGATGCAGAAATGTTGATGGGAAATGAGCTCAGTAGCTGAAAGGTGTAGTTCTAGGAGAAGAGTTAGATGCTGTCACAGTATCAAGTAAGACTCTGCCTCATGGAATGCAGAGTTGGCCTGAAATTCCATATGCCTTCGCCTCATAAAAACAAAAGCCTCTTGGGATTAAAGTGTAATAAATACATTTTGAATTTGAATAGAAACAGTAGTGCCATCTTGGAACTATGCCCAGAAAACATCTATGAACTGTCAGTTATTTACAGTCTCTCCACAAATCAATATAATGTCCAGACTTTCTTTAGATGTTTGGTATGGACATCTGTTGTTTGCTATAAGTGAAAGGTATACTACCTTGCAACTTGGACAGTTTGTATTTTTGCACAGGAGTTATAGCAGAACTCTGAAATTCCATGAGTATAAACATATTCTGAACTAATGAGGCTGAACTCAGTGCAGTCTAGGAGAACTTCAACTCTGAAACATTGACTTGTATTCTATAAAAAGGCATCAGTGCTATGGGGGACCTAATTGCTAGACCGTTAAACAGAGATGTCCATCCCCAGATGCACCAAAAATGCACTGATGAACAGCTAGCCTCCAACAATTTGGATGAGATATGTCAATTAAGCAGCATGTGAAATTTAGTTTCAGATTTTTAGCATTTTTGTCGACTTCCTGGAGGATGGGAGAGGGAATTTTATTTATACTCTTCAGGAAGATCTATGTTGTCCCCTTTTTTTTTTTTCCAAATATGGAGTAGGGTGTCTGACTGCCCCATCCTGTCTACAAGTAGATTTCTTCATCTCTTTCCTTGCTCTCTGTGCTTGAAAAGGCTGTGTCTGTGCTGGAGATTTCAGGAGCTGATGTCCACTGCTAGTACAGAACCTTGGAGCTTGCTAGAGGCAGCAGCCTTCTTGGGACTGTTTAACACTCTTTCTGTTAGTGTGACAGAGGTGTGTTTTGTTTTGTGTTTTGTTGTTTGTTTTTAAGGCAGGCCAAAAAAGCCTGCTTAAAACAATTCAGATAATCAGAAAACAGTAATGCTAGTGAAATAATGCTATCTACTAGACACTGCCTGCAGGTAGGGCTAGTCCCTGGTTTTGTAAAGGCTAGGTGTAGTCAGACATCTGAAGCTGGCCCAATCTTAAAATTTGTGGGTTGGAGTCTTGCAAGTCTGCAATGTGGTGATCATGCAATTGGCAAAGATGCAATTGATGACTTTATAGTGCTTGTGGGATATGTCATCTCCCTGCACTCGTGTATTATATTTAGCCTGTCTGTGGGTTGTCTGGTGTGCAGTTGTAGCATGAAAGAGTATCAGGATTATGACCTCTGAATGTTTTTCCTGACCTGGAAATCATATACTTCCATACCTCTGGGCAAAACAAGATGTCTTTCTCTAGAACTCAAACTGGGGCATCTCAGCGTGGTAACCGCAATATCCACATGTGAGTTGCAGTTCATGAGCCATTGGTACATTGACCCATAGTATAGAAACTTTCCTGGAACGGAGGGAAAGGGTGCAAAGAGTGATTTCTGATGTATGTAATTATTCAGTTAGTGAAATAAAATGAGACCAGAATGAATTCGTTGAGGGCCTGGGTGTGGTGGGTTGCTACCATACCAGTGTTGATTATGGGTGAATTTCTCCTTAATCTACTGAAGTTGGCCTCCAAAGGCTGGTAATGATTTGTCTTATACAGCAAAGTGCTTTGTGGATGTAGCGAACTACAAGCTGAACAGCTCAACTTGATCCACATAGTGTAGGCAAGCCCTTTACCTTGTCTGTCTGGGAAATCCAAGAGCAGTCAGATGTTTTCCCAAGAAAAACCCAAAGCAGGCAATCTTTTTGACTCCCCAGACTGTCAGTTCTCCAAAATTACTCAGTTTAAGAGTAGAAGGCAGAGCTTATCCATGGGAGCCTGCGGCTCACTTGAGTAACCTCAGATAGCAGCCAGATCTTTGTTGTAGCACCATTCCTAAGATAGTGAGAAATTCCTTGTTGACATTGCTCTAGACTGTGCTGTCGTCTTTTTCTCATCTTCAGTACTGGAATCTACAACAGGCAACTGTGGAAACTCAAGTACCAAGTAAGAGTATTGTGGAATAAGTAGCTGTCTTACATGGGATACAGTCTATACTTCATCTGAAGACACATGGACCCAACATATTGGGATGCTTTTGCAAGCCCTGTAAAAGTTGGGGCCTTCAGTACCAGACTTAGCCACAGTGTAACTGTCTTCTCTTTCATAGCATTTCATTACCACTTTTTGGTTGTCTAGCAGTCCTGTGCAGTCAGTCTACAACTTAATGCACCTTGATAAACTATGGTCACTCTCTTTAAATGCTTGTTGTCTCTGTTAATGTCTGTTCTAGGTCTATTTTTAATTAATCCTTTAATGTGGTGTTTGTAACTTTTAAATGTCTTGCTGTGCAGGGTTCATTGAATTGAGTTGAAAAAGAAAAATTGCATTTTTTCAAAAAAATGATATCTTTAAACAGAGAAATGATTTTTCAAAGCTGTTGCATGGATTAGTAGTATCTGGCCCTTTATTTTCTTGATTTCAATTCATTCTAAGCACTTAGAGTAAAATAACTAAAGCCAACATTCCTTTCAAGTTGCCATTTAGTTTCCTACTAAAACGTCCCCTTAAATTTGCTCTTACCTCACAACTGCATTAAAAGCTATCCCTTTGTTTTGCTTATGTAGTTTGGTGCAAGTATGAGATTTGTTTAGGAACAGGGAGCACTTTAACAACAGAAATGTTTTAAAACATTGTTTTACTGTAGTCCCTTATTGATTTGGGATCTTAGTCTCATTTAATCCAATATTTATAAGTAGAGGGTTTTTACTTCTATTCTGCATTTAAATCCATTCTTAAAGTGAACTTTAATAAGGTTGGCAATGTTAGCTGACACATGCACTCCTTGTTTTGAAATGAACTAATGTTACCCTTCTTTGAAAGCAGCTATTGTAACTCTTGTTCTTTTAAATCAGTGGAGTCTAATTCAGTTGGATCTTATTCGTATTTTATTGTAGGAACCAAACATGAAAGGTATGATTTGTTATGTAGGAGACTTCTTTTCTTCACTTTCTCATGTTGCTCCAGTCTGCTGTGGCAAAGCAATTCTAAAGAGCTGTTCTGTTAAAGCAGTTGTGTTGGAAATCATGTAATCAAAGTAGTGATTTAACTTGATAATTAAGCTTCAAATATAGCAACATATGGTATATCTCCACAGGAGCACACCTTCTGTTTTGTTTTTCTCAGGTACGCAGATACTCCTTGTGGATGTTGTCCTTCAGAAACAGCCTCAGACTTGGCTTATGTGATAGAAATTTAATGGTAAAACTTGCCTTTACGGTGGGATGTGTCAATGTTCTGTACTGCTGGATAAAACCCTGAACTTCAGTTGGCAGCATAATTTTACATGAACAGCAGTGCAGTTTTCATGACATCACTGCATGAATACAGTAAAGCTGATGCAGATGTTCTTACGCACAGTGGTACAAACAGTTTTCTATTGTGATTCTGCACCATCTTGTTCATGTCAGTGACTTTCTCTGGGGACAGTTTTTGGTTCTGCTGACTGTAATTAAAATGAAGAGAAGCTCGCCCCTTAAATTACTCGGGTGTCGGGAAGCTGCTGCTTCTGCTAACCTAAGTTTTGTTTCTTGATTCTAGGGTTGGATGCTAACTAAACATGGCTACAGCTTAGAAAAGTTGAAGTGGGTTCTTAGCTAATTTAGAAAAAGCTGGATTTCCTTGGCTGATGGGACTGGGACAGCACAAATTTATAGCTAAGGTATGTCAGGCTTGAGCAGCAAATGAGATTTAAATAGGAGACCTAGTTTTCCATGACATGTGCTGCTTCTGTGCCAAAGTAGAGGGCATTTTGGGTGGTGACTGCCCCCGCTTTGCAGGAGAGATGGTCAGTACTGTGTCTGAAGGATTGATCCTAGAGCTCCTGCTCTATGGAACACAGGTAGTCTGAGAAAGGTATAGATCTCAAGGAGACTTCTTTAAGTTGAAGTTATCACTTTGTTCCTTCTGGTTAGCTTCAAAGGAAGCTCAGCTTGGTTTCAGTTGTCAGTTCCTTCCACTCTAGCCTTCTTGCAGGATTGCAGCTGAAGGTAGGTGTGCAGGGAACAAAGAAATTGGCTCCTTGAGTAAGCAGTTCTATTTTAACTGTCCTACTGACAGTCAGGAAAAATAAATAACTTCCCAAAATGATGTTTTTGGCAGGGCAGGCAGAATTTCTAGAGACAGATGTCTCGATTCACTATAAAGGGACTGTTACTCAGAGAGATGCCCAAGTTTTCCACTGATGTACATAAAGAACTGATCCCTGCCAGTAGCTGATCACTTACATTTTTTGTTTGAGATGTGAAAATAAGAACAGCCTTGTAACCCTAAGGGGATTGTGCCTTGGTCTTAATAGCAAAGTGTGTGAGCGTTATGAATGTGGTTCCTGTTGTCTGAAACAACTTCAGTGAAACTCTGAAACTGTGTATCCTGTTAACAAGCTTTCCTGGAAGTGATGCCCAAAAGAAGGCATTTGTGGTGCTGAGAAGATGTCTCACACCACTTAGTAACTGCAATTGGTGTCAATATTTTGGTCAGAGATTACAGACATCTTTTCTGTCTTTTAAATGCTGTGCTGGGCAGCAATAGCTGAAACTTCATTGGTTGAGCTCTTCAGAGTTTTCCCACCACCACCCTTTTTCCTGTGGAGTTGCTATGTAGTGACTGACTGCAAGACATGATTTGTTTTCATATTTAGACTGGCAAAAATTACTTTCTAGTGAATGCAAAACCAGCTTCTGATATGCAATACTTTTTTCTGAATGTGAAGAAAGTGGCTCCTTGCTCAGTTTTGTACTTGTCTTCTCTTTAGTTCCCATAGTAGCATCTTGGTAGCTGCATGAGTCTGTTTCTGTTGAGAACTTTAAGGATGCCATTACCTGTTCTCTCATTTCACAACTTTACATAACACATGAAACTTCAGCCACTGGTTTTGAGTGCTTTAAAACTCTTTGTTCTGGCAAAAGGCACCTCCTATGTCTGTTCTTGGAGTCTGTTATTGACTTCAGTGTTGGGTCATTGCTTTTGTTTCAAGGCAGAAAGGAAGTATCAAAAGCTTGGGGGGATGAGGGGATTAGCTGTGAAAGGTATAATTAAATTGCTGCAACCAACAGTGGAATATGAATGTACGTTTCAACAGTTTTCAATTCTTTCAGAAGAGCCACATGCCAATCTAGTGTCATTTCAAGAGATCGGTTTCTGTAATTGCCTAGAACTGTGATTTTTTTTTTTTTTAAGATAATGTCGTGTGGCTCTTCACTGTACAGATCTATAGCTGTAACAATTGTTTCAAATTTGCATTCAGCTTTATTTGTGCCTAGTATCAGTCACTTATAATAGTAAGCCTGTAAGAGCAGTAGTAGCAGATTACCACAGTATTGGTCTTGTCAGGTTTGGAGTTTTAATTTCACTAACCATGGCAGAAAAGCTACTAGTATGAAAGGCTAGCACTGTATAAAACTTCTGCCAAACAGAATAAATATGGCAAAATTAGCATCTGTTCCAAGTGGAACAGGTTCTTGCTGTAACTTATGTGGAGGTGTATGAGAATTATCTTAATCGTATTTTCCTCAATAGTCTCTGTTATGTTCCACATCTGACTCCCTTTCCTCTGGCTTCCAATATTGGTGTAACCTTTTTGTCAAAAATAGATGCAGCACACAGGTCTGGTCTGTGGGATACTTGTTGCCTCATACTTGATTTCTGGCGGATGTTAACTGAAACTTCTGAACGGTAATGCAAAAAAGCATTATGACTGAGTTGAATAACAGTGATGCTGTTTCTTGTACATAATGTGATTCAGAGAGATAGAAATTGTGCTTTTCAGTTTTTCTTAGAAAACAAATGTAATGACAAGTAACAAAATATTCAAATATATGAAAATAAAATGATTCAAAATGCATTTCAAGTATCTATAAGGAATTACGTAAGTTTACATGTGCCTTAAAGAGTAGAACTAGGAACAGCAATTTTAAACAAGCTTAGTAACCAAAAATATCCAGTAGCAACACTTCTACAATATTGAATGTAGACCTAGGGCAGAGAAATGCTGTTGCCATAAAATACATGGCATCATCAGCTTTGTCTTCCCAAATTCAATCTGCACAAACATGCAGTGTGAATGAGAAATACACTTTTTAATGAGAAATTGTCTGACATGAGTCACTGTCTAAATAAGATAGAGTGAAAAGAAAAATAAAACTTGGTATGCTTTCTGTGATTGTTGGGATTTATTGATTAATCTAAAGGTCCTTCTAAAGCCAAATACAACCATAGTCAAGATTTCAGGGGAGGAGGAGAAAGCTGAGCTGGCAGAAAGAGTGCATAGTACTTTTCTGGATACGCAACTGTCTTGTGAACCTGCCTTTCTCTAGTAAAGGTTGCCTGAGAATGAAGGGAATCCTTCTGGATGTGAGTTTTACTCTTAGTCTTAGTTTTATGTGCTGTGTAGTTCCCTCCTCAAGTGTAGTATGTTGACTTTAACAGGAGAATTTTATACCAAGTTTTGTATTGTCCTGCAGTATCATCTCATGCTTTAGATGTGGAAGATGAAAAGCTGTTACTAAGCATGTGGTTATGGCATCATCTTAAAAAAGTGCTTGCAGTTCTTTGTTTTATTCATTAAGCTCACTGGAATCGGTGTTTTTGGTAGTCATACGGCGTATTGTTAAAAACTTTAAGACTAACCAGGTAATAAAAAGATTATTCCATTGATACAGATTTGTTCTACACTAGGAAATAAACATGCATAGAAGATCTAGGATTCTTCTGGCACTGAATAACTTCTGTGTTAGATTGCAAGTTCTATGCACACCACATATTTTGCTTTTCCTTGTCCCTTCCTCCTTTCTGTGGATGAGAAAAGGTGAAAGGCATTTATTACCTTGGCTGTGTGAATGCATACAGTGAGGGACAGTGGTTGTGGTGGACTCAGCAGCAGTTGCTCTTCAAGAGCAAGGAGGTTAGACCAACAAAGGTGCTCTATATCTCCCTGAGAGACTCTGAAGCAGTTCAGATCAGGAATCTAGCTGGCGTTATGTATTTGTGATCCTGATTAAATGTTTGGATCTTCCAGAGTCTAGACCCTGGGAGATGAAGAGGAGATGTTTATAGCTGAATGGTTTCTAAGTGCAGAGAGGATGGAAATGTCTGACTGATTCTCCTTAGAGTGCTTTTAATTTGAAAGCTTAGTAAAAATACTGCATTGTTTGTTAACTGTTAGTTGTTGATCATTATAGCTGACAGGATAGGAGAAAGATGGTAGGAGTGAACCATGGTGGGCTAGCATTGCTGTAGGTTTAAAAGGAAAAAAATAAAAAGCAAGAAAACAAGGGAAAGTTTCTCTCTTCGCTGGAATCTCCCTATTTGTCTATAGGTGACTTTGATTAAATCCATGAATCTTAATGCTTTTGAACAGACCCTGAACAGGCAGATGGCTTCAAAACTCTGAATGGTGTTGGCTTTCACCAGAGACTAGTGGTCTGTGAATGTGGGATGGTCTTGATTTAGGCAGGTGAACTGATACTAATCAGACTTCAGTTTACATTGCAGATTTCCTCTAAGCTGTATCTTCACCTGTAAGAGTGTATCTAAATGTTCAGAAAAATAGAAATGTACAGTGGCAGCCAAGTCTGAAACTGGTGGTGAATTTTGCAGTTATTTTTGAATAACTACTTAAAGAAATTGACTACTGTTAAAGTAATCCCAGTGTGGGGGGGTTGTTTCTTTTCTTTTAATGTACCAAATATCTTGACTCAAACTATGAACTTCTTTGCAATTCGCACGTGGTATTGCTGTCTATTCAAACTTGTTTCTTGATTTTTGGAATTTTCTGCCATAAATTAGGAATTTTCTGTCATAAAATGCAGAGTAAAACTGATGTAGCCTTAGCTTTTGTGGTTGTTGGCAGTTGTTCCTTGGGATAAGAAACTTAAATATTACAATAGCTTATCAGTGTGGTCTAGTTCTGACTTTATACTTTTGTGAAAGAAATAGTATCACTTAATTTCTAACAGTCTGGATTTTTTTTCTCCAACAGGAACTGTTCTTATCAGAAGCAGTAATGGCCAACTAATGCTAGTATCTCAACAAGCAATAGCACGAACACAGAGTCAGCCACAAAATAACACAAATGTAAGACCATCTGTACCTACCAGCACACCTGCAGTCAGAATATGTGCTGTACAGGTAACTTCTCTAACAGCTTTAATTTAAAGTAGCTGTATGTTATGTTCTTTTCTGTAGTTATAACAGGGTTTGCAAAAAAAATTGCTAAGGGTTCACTAAAGTATCTGAAAGCTTTCTGAACAGACTGTTCAGCATGACAGTATGTATTTTTCACATAAATGTCACTGTACACTTTGCTTTCTCAGTATGAAAAACCTGCTAGCAGTTATACATGGTATAGGTCAGATTCAGGAATCCTTCTCTTAGGATGATGATGCAAATTGTTTTAAAAGCCACCTAAATTGTCACTGCTAGAAACTGCAACCTTGCAGTCTTCTAATAAGAAACTTCCCAGATGCTAACTGAGGCTTAGAACGTTTTTTGAACGGGCTCCTGTGTCCCTAGGACGTTCCTCCTTTTCTATGCTTTGTTGGCTTTTTGTTTTCCTTTTTGTACTGTAGCCAGCACACAAAATAAGAGGGGGCACAAAAAAAGTAACCATCTGTAGTCTTTCACAGCATGCTCATCATTTAACCTTTTTATTTTGATTAGAAATTGTGTCTATGTCTTAATCTCTTTTCCCCTGTAGATCTGGTAGACAAATAGCTTTGAAAACTGTTTAAACTATATAGGTTAAATAAATGATATGTGTATTGTTGTAAGGGTGGGTGTCTTGGTTTATGTTGGACAGGAGTAGGTATTAACTTCAGTGTCTGTTTTATCACTGACTTGTCGAACAACTGTTTTCCACACCATATTACTTCTTTCTTTGAAGAACTCTGGCACCCAATTACTAAAGAAAGTAACAGCTACTCCTGTGAAAACATTATCGCAAACAACAAATTCTGTGGCTTCTACTGTTCAGCCAGCTGCTGTAATACAGGTAGGTGGCAAACTTTAAAACCCCGTAGAATAACATTCAGTGATGGAGAGAACTGAAGATCAGATGGATGCATTCTTGTTATTTCTAACTCTAATCTGGCTTTCACTAAGCTAGTAACTTTTGTCCTTACAATGCATTTCTTTACTCAATGTCCCTTTCTTTTCCTAAATGCATAATTTAATTATACTTTTGCCAGAGTGTCAGATCATCTACGCTCATTGAAGTAGTGGTGAGTACAGCACTTGTATAATGGTAATGAGCAATGTATAAAACCTGGGTAAAATAAAGAATTCTGAGGACCATTTCCTATGCGTTTGTGCCCTGTGATTGAGCCCCTTCAGGTTGTAGCTGAATCTCTTCTGGTGGCTGGAGATTTCGTAATGATGCTGTCCTGTGTGGGTTCCCTGCTGCCTTTGGGGGAAAAAAGTATACCCAAGATGTTGCCAGGTCGAAGGAGCTCTTTCTTCATCCTTCTCCTCTGTCAAGCTGTTTTTCATGTGTTGGATTTTCTTTTTCTTGTTTTTCTCACTAAAACCTGAAGGAAGGTAGTAGCTGAAGACCTCTTCTCTGACTGAACTGGACAGACAGGTTCCAAAGATATGGGTGTGAATAGACAGTGGCTGGAAATTCCTCATTATTTTAGATGGTGTTTGTCTTGTTTCTTAGGTCATATTTCTCTTCCCCTTCCAGACACAAATGCTTTAGGACTCTTCTGAAGCGGCCCGTGCAACCTGTAGAGTACAAGACTTCTCCTAGATACAATTCTTCTTCTGTTCTTGGACCAGAGTTCTAGATGAACATGTATGATAAAAGAAAATTGCTTCTTTCTCCAGCTAAAATACTCTGTTCTCCCCATGACCTGGAGGAGAAATCAGGAAGAAATCTGGCTTGTACATCCTTTTTTCATTTGTGAAAGAGCTTGAATGGGACTTGGCTGTAGCTGTTGACCAAGCCCTCAGTAAATGAGTAGGATCAGTCATTCAAAAGAACATGCTAGATGTATGTTCTTGACCTTGAGGGTGTTTGAAGGATGATGTGTTTGCTGACAGCTGTAACTAACAGTCTGACTTACAAATTTGTCCTCCTGCTGCTCTTCTGTATTAGCAACTGAAAGCAACTTACAGCTCTGCCTGTGATGTTCTATCTCTTCCTCCTCACTGTAGACAGGTATTGTTAAGGTTAAAGGGGAAAACCTGGAGACCTGTTTTTTAATACATTTTCTCTTTTACTTAGAATGGAAAGAACATACCCTTTGTGTCTTATAAGAACAGTAACCTATATTCATTATTCATTGTTGTTGTGAAGTATTAGTTTGAAAACCATGTGTTCATGATCTCTAGGTAGAGAACTTTAGGGTATAAAAGATACAATCATCTGCTGTACTACCCTTGCACTCGGGAGAAGAGATGAAGGTAAAGATTTGTTCTGTCAGGTGGATAAAACTGCCTGGGTCCTCACAATCTAATGTAATAAATGTTGAAGTTCATTATGCTAATAACTTCACTTTTTTTTAGCTTGCATTTGCCTATGTTCTTTATTTTTCTTAGTTCTTCTCTACTGTCTTAGTTCAGTTTGATGTAATCAGTTCAACCTGTGTTCCCCTGAGGTATTTGAAGAGATAGACATAGAATATTCCTTTTCTGTAACCTTTTTTAAACTACAGAAACTTGAGCACTTCTAGTAGGCATAGAATTGGCTTTAAACTGCAAGAAATATGACTCTAAGAAAAATTCATACCACATTTTTTTGTAATGGTTCCTTAGAGCCTGCCTGTTCTGCAGAGGATTGCAATATCCATACAGGTGCCATGTATAATAAGGCGTAAATAGGTGCCATGTATAATAAGGCGTAGATAGGTGCCATGTGGATACATCCTGCTATCACAGAACTGCTTCACTCCTCACTCTGGAGGATGTAGTTTGTGGGACAGCTATGAGAAGAGAGTGCTGACAAGTTAGTCTGTCACGTTGCAGGAAAGCTCTGGGGAAAGAAAGGAAGAGCCCATGGGTCTGATTTCTTTGGCAGCTGTATATTTGTCATGCCTGGTGTTACTCTTGACAATATTTTGAGGTCACAGAAAAGGGGTGTTGGTGTGGAGGTGCGATGTCATCACAAAAAGTGGAAGAGAGTGAATAGGAAATAATGCTTAGCTTGATTGTGTTTCTCTTATCCTATGCTAAGTGTAACTTGGAACATTCTCTGCAATACTCTCTCTAGTTACTGACTCTTCATCTGAAAAATATTTCCATTTGTTGTCATTCCTGGATGTTTGAGCTCTAAGGTTAAAAATAAATAAAAATGTGCAGGTATTTTGTCTCACCTCCTTCCCAGATGGGATAACGAAGTTGCAAAGTATCTAATTAGCATCATGCTGGGGCACTTTCATTTAGATGCAAAGCTCTTCTCTTGAAATCACTTCAAAATATGCAGGATTAATGCCATTTTTGTGGTGACTGTTTCTCTGTTGCTCGAAGTGAGAATGAGAATTGTCAGTAGTGGAAAAGGTTGAGGGCAGATGACAGAAGCTAATTCCCATATATCCATCTTCCTGGGAAAAGGGTCCAGCAGACTTTCTGTTGTTCCCTCCCTCAGCTGATAAAATTCTGTTCTGGCCTTGATGTGTAAACATAGTGGGAATCACAAGAGATCAGCTCCAGCAAACCTTATGTTTTCAGTTTTTTAAAGCCCAAAGCATTGCAGCTTGACAGTTTTGTGCTCTGTCCCCTTCAGTCTCCCTCCCTTCCGTCTGTTGGTGGGATTCTCGTGCCCAGTTTGCCTCCCTGTGGTCTTAGGGCTGTTGAGCTTCATCCTTGGAAGAGGCAGTGGTGGTGGCAAAGATCCTGCAGAGAGCTATTAAAGTGTTACCAACAGTGGGAGCCTAAGCTGGAGTGCTTTCTGGTAGCTGCCTGCTTCTTTCGTGTCAAGCTGGCAGCAGCTTGTGGAGCTGTGGAATGGACCCACCTCAGGGGGAAAAAAAAAAAAGTGACAAAAGTGCCTGTGTTTTGTGCTAGTTTTAAATGTTTGCTCACTGATTTCCCCCCCCCCCCCCCCCCCCGGTCTGGAAAGATTCAAAAACACTTTGATATTCTGCAGACTGTCCAACTGTGTTTTTGTTTAATCTGTGATAGGGTAAGTTGGGCTCTTATGTGTTATTTTTATTCTTGTGTGTTGTGTTATATGTTGTTTTTATGAAATTATCAGGTATTGGTATTGTTGGACTAAACTGCGATGTTCGAATGTAGTAGGAGTCAATGAAATTGTGCTGCACAGATCTGAACCTAGAATTTGGCCTGCAAAACTAGGTTATTTTTCTTTTGAAGTGTTAGTGGAAAGGCGGGGATAAAATGGCATCTAACATCAGTTTCAATGCTAACTGTTTTGCTTATTTCAGTATCCTACAGCTTCAATCTTTACCTTTTTAGCTATCAGAGATTAAAAGTTGTGGGATTTTTTTTTAGAGGCAAAATATTACTCATATATGGTATTCTGGTTTTGAATCAAAAGAACTGTTTGGGGGATTTTTTTTCCCCTGAGTTTGAAGTAGAAATACTCATTTTGTGTGTGTGTATATATATATATTTATATATATATATTTTATATATTTTCATATATATATATATATATATATATTTTTAACTGTGCTAGTCTTTAGCCTGGTTTGCAAAGGCAAAAGACAATTATATTCTTGTTTTTTTTCCCCCCAAACCTTCATTCCTCTCCTGCTTCTGGAACTTCCGGACCTGCTGATAAATTTTAATTCGATTTGAAAGAGAGGTGAAAGTATCAAATAACTAAATTTTGTGAGGACTTGTGTCTGGGAATGAGCCAAACTGGTGCCCATGTGGAGGGAAAGGCAAGAAAAACTGGTTCATTAGGTGTTTTTTTGCCCAGCTGGCTGCTTTTGCTTGGCACATGCATCCCTCCAAAGTAGACACAACACATGTTGTCTCTTGCCTGGTGGGTGTGTGATGGGAAACATGAGGGTTATTGCAATTGGGAGAGGAAGGAAGTTATTTCAAAGGAAGACATATAATCACTTGAGGTCATATCTCTCTACAGAGTAGCATTGCTTGGCTTAGTGCTGTCCAAAATTGATTAATCCTAGACTGCAGAAGTCTGGCAAAGTTATGGTATTGGTTTCTTCAAATAACTTTACCTTACTCTCTCTCTTCACTGGAAGTTGCAAGCAGTTATTCCAGACTGGGTGAACCTTTGTCCCCCCTCTGCAAATAAAACCAGGGAATTATGGCTGTGGTGGTTCTATATCTTTATTATATTAAATAGAGCCTCTTAAAGCAAATGAATCCTGTCTTTAAAAACAAAGATAGAAATAGTTTAGCTATGTTGTAAATAGCTTGGTAATTTGGAGTTTGGAGAGAGAATGCTGCTTTATACGCTGGCAGAATACTGTATTGTGTTTTCAAGTTGGTCTTTGATTAAAAAGTGTTAATTTTTCCTTTTAGCCAGCAGCTGCAACAGCTAGTGTTACTACAGTTACTGCTGTAAAGCCTTCGAGTACTGGAACACCTGTAAAACTTCCAGTTACAGGACCACCTGCACAATCGATCTCCCAAAAGGCAGTCTCTGTGAAAGCAGAGGGCACAACAGTAGCACAGACCAACACTTCTGCAGTAAGAAAAAAAGTTTTTAATTAAAAATTAACATTCTCTATATTCATCAGAGGTTGGACAGCCAATGCAAGATCTAACAATCTTTTTATTTCCATACTAGGAAATTCTAGAGAATGTGAAGAAATGCAAGAATTTTCTTGCTACACTAATAAAACTGGCATCTAGTGGACCTCAAGCCCCTGAAATGGGGCAGAATGTGAAGAATCTGGTGCAAAATCTATTGGTGAGATTTTCTTTAAACAAAGTCTGTGTCATTTGTGTATCAATTTGTGACATACTGACTTTCTCTTAGTTTTGTTCCTTGTCTTTCTGCTTATATGTCATTCTTTAAAGAGATTGATTTAAAGAGCTTGATTTTGGGCAGAATACACCTGACCCTCTAAGTCTTACCTTATAACATGCATTTTAACTGGATACCATACTTTCCTGCCTGCCCCCCCATTCCTATTTATTTTATGCATGCAGATAATTGATAATAGAAGGAACTGATGGTGTGTTCACAGTTTATGGGTCTGAGCTGCTTTTTTCACATGAGTGTGGTTTTGCGTCAGGGTAAAACCCTTCCCATTCAGGAGGTTGTAGTGCAGTGCTGAGTCCAAACTACTGTCGTGCTCTAAGACAGAGCTGACTTAAAAGTTGATAGTTTGAAGCTTCAGTGAAGCAAGCATGATATTATCTGTGTCTTTATATAATGTGATGGAGAGAATAAGTTGGTGGCTGCCAACCTCTGTGATGCCTTCTAGTGCTGTACCGCAGCCCCAGCTGGATTTTCTTGCTAGTGTTTTCTCCTACTACTACTTCTTCTTGACATTCGACCCCTGCTGCTCTTTTGTTGATCCAACTTAGCCAAAGGCTATGTGCTGCAAGAGGGAGATGACTTTGCTGGTGGTATGGAGGGACTGGTTGGTTTCTTTTTCAGTGTAGAAAAGTGCATTGCAGACAAAGAGATGTTACCTCAGAGAGCAGATTGTCTTAAGATACAGCCTTGCAGAAATATGCTGTCCTCCTCCTCCTCCTCCTCTTCTGCCTTCATGTAACTGCTGTATTATACACCTTGCTTCTCTTGGACAATATTAGAATTATTCCTGCTTGTGCTTAGAGTACTTTTTTTTTTTAAGAACAGTCCTTATCAGACATACATCATTGAGTTGTGCATTTGTTTGCTTTTTGCAGTACTTTTTAAAAAGCTACTCTTCTAGCATTCACTATGTGTGTGTTTGTGATATAAATGCAAAGTAAATTAATGTTTTGTATGCATGAGGGAAACAAGTAATGGCAGCTGTGAAGTAAAATGGTCCTTAAGGTAATATTTTATGAAGTGGGTGTCAAGCACCTTGTATGCACTGATGTAGTGTACCAGATCACTGCATCTGTATCAGTGAGTTTGTAGACCTCAGTGACCTGTATCCACACCTCAGTGAGACAAAACAGGCAGCAGGTCAAATGACTAGATAGAGCTGCAGCACATTTGGCAGTTTATGAATATATAGTCCTTAAACACCCTGTTCTGAATGCATTGCTCTTTGGAACAGTGATTCTAAAGGAGAATATGGGTGAAAGGAAGAATTTCTTTGCAGAATGAGAGATTCTCGCTAGGGTCTCTCCTGCTTGTGTTTCTGTACCTTCTTGAAGGAGGTAGTGTTCTTGGTGACCCTGTGGCAGTAGCCAAGTGGCAATAACCTTAAACTCTTATTGATTTAATAACATATAGTCTCAGCCCCACCATTGTCCTCCTTTGGTGGGTGAGAATGGGATCAGTATCTGGGGTTATCTCCCACCTAGTCCAGGTGCTATGGTACTAATGTTTGTGAATAAGGAGATTGCAGTCTGGGGTGGTTTCCTAACCCTCCCAAACCACTGAATAGGTATTTGTGTTGGGGCAGAGGACAAAGCATTAAGGAAGAAGATGGTACTCTGCAGTCTGAGGACTGTTGCCTTAATGGTATGCAAAAGTGATCCGGTTTGTTTTCTTCTGCTTTAGAAAGAAGGTGTTAAGTATTCTGCTTTATTATGCCATTTATGCATTAGACTAAATTGTTTTACAAAAATTACATGAGTTGTCTCTTGTCTCCTGATCTCTTCACATTTTGATGTTTATGTAGATAACTACTTTTACAGTAAAAAGTTCTCTTGTGTTGGATTTTAAGTATTTCTGCATAAGAATGAAGGATCAGTGAAGGATCTTCAAAAGGATCAGTGTTACTTATGATTTATTTTTTTTCTAACTTCACTTCAGTGAATGGGCATTTGAGCAATTATCCAACTACTTGTAGTTGAAGAAAGGAATTTTATTCTTTAATACTGTATCTGAATTACAACATCATTCTGTCCTAAAACCTTTTGGTTAAAAATATGGGAAGGAAAAAATGTCTCAGATTACTGAAACTGAACAACTTCATGATAATGTAAACTTCCATGAATTGTTGATACACCTGGAAAAATAAATGATAGATTCGTACTTAGTAACTTGTCACTATAATTATGCTTTCTCCTTAGGAAGCAAAAATTGAACCAGAAGAATTTACAAAAAAGCTATATATAGAACTCAAGTCTTCTCCACAACCATATCTAGTACCTTTTCTCAAGGTAAGTGTTTGATTGTGGATATATAGTATTCAATGAGGGTAGCAGGACCAGAAGGGAAAAGGAAAGGAGTGGAGGAGTATTCAAATAGTTATTTGTTCAAATTGGTTGAGGAAATCATGCCTAAACTTGTCCTTTGTGACCGCAGCTCTTGGAAAGATGGAGATATGTTGGTGTGGCATTTCAGAGGAGTAATTTTATCTGCATTCACAAGTTGGAGACTAATACCATTACTGGAGTCTACTTTTTTGGAATCTGGTCCACCTTACAGTAGCAGTAGAGCAGCTGCAGTAAAATGACCTCTTACTTTCTCATCAAAACTGCAGCTATTCTAAATTCTAATACCTAACTGGACTTCAGAGGCATATAATGCTTATAAACACAGCTTATGAAATATTTAAGCTTAAATACTAGCTTTATGTAGCTTCTTTAGTTGTTTTCTGGTTTGTGCTTAACTGTAGGCAGGAAGAAAACACCCACCTCCCCAGAAAGCGTCTGACAGGACTTCTGCAACTTAAAAAATAATAATAATAAAAAAAAATTAAAAACACCACAGTATAACCGTACCTCCATTCAAGCAAATAATCATGTAAATAAAAAATGCTGTCCTAACTTTTTAAATCACATGGTAGAATGGGATTTATTGACAATCAAAATAAAAATGAGCATCTTTCTCATGCAGCAAGCTGTAAATCCCAGTAAGAACATGGAAAATTAGTCATATTTATGTAAGTGCTATGCATACTATACTCTTTGACTTGATGGATCTGTGCTTTTCCTTGCTGTACAATATAGGCAGTGTAGAATCAAGAATGGTGAAGTGGTAAAGCTGGGACAGTTTCTCTGGAGTTTGTCCTCTTTCTTTGTACTTTACCATACATATAACACTGCGTGTTACCACATGTTAAGATTACTGTAGATGACTGATTGTAATCTGTTCAAGTATGGGATGATTTTTTTTTGTTTTGTTACAATGGCAGCCTTCTAAATGCTTTGCCAGTAGTTTGTCAAGAATTGAGAGTACTAGTCTTCTCTGCAGTACTTGATGAAAAGTTTTGCTATTGGTCACCTTTTGAATCTCTATCTAATTCCTTAGAGACTTCTTAAATGTCCATACAGAAGCTAAGAGTACAAGCCTTTCAGCAACTGATTTGCACTGTAACAGTCTATTGTAGTTCAGGTTTTCACATCAGTTTCTAGAATAGCCTGTGGAACAACTGTAATACAGGTAGCTCTGTTACCTGTGGACAGTTTTATTGTGGCTGCAGAATGACCAGGCTGTGAATACAGTCAGTGTGACTGAAAAGGCTTTTTTTGGTTCTGCACAGTCTCAGCTCTACTAACTGCTGCAACAAGCTTGACTTAGAAGTAGTGTAGCTGCATTCTGCAGGGCCCTGGATAATGAATCCTAGGGGACAAAAGCTGGCTGCATGTGCATGGGGTCCTCTCAGGTGCCACTGCAGTGCCACCACAGCACAGATGAACCTCAGTAGCTTTGCTGAGACCTAGCCTAAATCTGGTCCCCCTACCTGGCGCTAATAAGCCCTGATAGACCCAGACTAATTCCTGCAAAGGAGTCCAAGGGCTAGGCTTGCTGCACTACACTTGCTAATGCTTTGGGTTCCCAAAGATTTATTAGTTCAGGCATAGTGCTGTCCTCATATATTCATGTAAGTTCTCTGCCAGAGTTAGTAAGTGATCCTGCAATGTGTATTACTGATATATATGGTGCAAAGACCTTGAGGCAGTTCCACAGGAGTTAGGTCAGATTCATCAGCCTGCGTCAGACCTGGGCTGGCACCACACAGAGCTGCTGCATGTTTCTCTTGCTGCATGCTGCTAGGTACTGGTATGATCTAGGCTATTCCACTGTGGGGAGTATCCATGCTCCTGTAATCCCTGATAATGTAGTGTACAACAGAGAGAGCGCATCTTAACGATGAAGTACTAGACTTCAAAAACATTGTTCAGACGCTGTCATGATGGAAGTTAGCTGAATTGATAGTGTTACCCATTCTTTAAAATGTCCTGTATAATGGCTGTTTTTGTCCAAAATACTTTAAGAATCTGCAGGCAATATAGACCAGACTTAATTGATACGTAACTCTGGGCAGCTGTGATAAGACTGAGTGCAGAATAAAGCCCAACTTCCTGAATGCTTCTCTTTGCTATGTGAATTGACAATTCACTTCTAGCCAGCAAAGTAGAACTCTAGGGAGGACCCTAGAGTTGCCCTAAAGTTACCTAAAGTTTGCTTGTCTTTGAGACACAGGTTTTTGGTGAAGTCGTTGCATATATTTTTTTCTCTTCCAATAGCTGGAAAAGAACAGTGACTTTGGCTGTAAAGCCTACTTGATATTTTTAAAATCTGTGCTGGATGCTTTTGGTCAATATATTGCATGAGGAAAGCAAGTAGCTTTTTAAAGGAAATGAAAGATAAATGTGCCATAGAAAGTCCAGATACGCAAATTAAGTGGGCAAATGATTTGCTCACTTAACATATTGGCACGTAAGATAACATGTTCCTTTTGCTTGAAGTCCAGAGCAACAGCATTTTATGCTGGAGACTCTTACAAACATGAACACTTTTCTGTCAATTTTTGAAGTTCAGGGAATATACTGGTAGCTACAGAAATGATTTCCCCTGGTTCTGAGCCTTACAGATTTTCTCCTTGACTATTTACAGTCTGTTAAAGGGCTTGAAGACTATTCTGTTCATTGACCTTCTCAAACATAGTTGTAATAAAAATGAGAAGTTGCCAGATAACCTAACTAATGTTCTCCTGATGCTGAGAACTTGCTTGACTTAAGTTGTGCTGCTCCAACTACATATCTGTCTATTATTAAAGTGGTATCCCCCCCTAGTGTAGATACAGCTGTATTGGTATAGAAGTGCTTGTATCTTTAGAGCTTGTTTCTGACTTTATTGGATAATTTTTAGTTCTCTATCAGAGAACCTCTCTGGAATAAACACAGCTGTTATGATATAGCATTTGGGGGGTAGAGGTGGGGGGGGCGGGAAAACAAAAATGAATTTCTGAGGTAGTAGTTGAGATGGTTTCAATCTGGAATTTATGTTCCAGAATAAGACTATCTAATCAAAAGAATAAAATTTCTCTATAGATAGGATTTGCTCCACATAGTGAAGCTATGGTGACTATTGACCTTTGCTCAGTCTGTGTTAGTGAATCTTGTGGTCTTCACTATACCTTATCTTTATCAATTTAAGAGTACCTATGTTTGTTCTATGAATTCTAGCAAAATTTTTTGTTTGGAATAACCAATTTATTGTCTCATGGAAAAAAATTAATTGGGAGGTGAGGAACGGGGATTCAGTTGCTGATGTAGCATTTAATTTTATAAAAGACTTATGTTCAGTGTGGTGCGTGTGTATGTGTGTGTTTGTTTTTTTCTTCTCTCTCCTAGAAAAGCATGCTTGCCTTACGGCAGTTAATGCCCAATGCTCAGAGCTTTATCCAGCAATGCATGCAGCAGCCAGTTCCAAATCAAGAAGCTGTTTCAACTTGTACCTCTGCAGCACCAACACCTTTTGTAGCAGTGGCAACCTCAGCAGTAGCAACAACTTCTCTTCCAGCTATAAAACCAGTGTCTGCAACAGTCGCAGCCTCTCCAGTTATAAAACCAGTCCTTTCCAGTGCGTCGGTGACAGCCTCTTTGCAAGCTGTGAAACCCATTCTTGCCTCTTCAGTGGTGACAGCCTCTCTTCGGCCTGCAAGTCCAGTCCTCACTACAACAGTAGCAACGTCAGGGCTCACTGCTATCCAAACTGTAAAGCCAGTCTTCACTTCTGCAGTAGCAACATCGTCTCTTCAACCTGTGAAGCCGGTGCTGGTCTCAACGGTGGCAACTTCTGCACCAACCCCTCTGCAGCCTTTGAAACCAGTCATTGGAACCCCAATCAGTATTAAAATCTCACAGCCGAACTCCATCGTTGCGCAGTCAGTTGGTACTCAGCAGGTGGTTAAAGTGAAACAGTTGGTAAGATGAATTCTTCTTCTCTGTAACGAGGCTTATTTGCTTTGACTCTATCAGTTTTCCAAGATGGTGCCAATTTGCATCTTAGCCTAAGAAACTGGTCTGTTGTGAGTTAACTAGTTGTCTATCATAGCTGACTAGTTATCTGTGCTTGATAAATGAACTGTAGCTTCATTACTTAATCTGAGACTAGTCTGCAGTCCTCTTGGCATTGTTGAAAGGTAACTGTCTTTCAGCAGATGTTACAGGTGACAATTATGGATGTTGAGCTCTTGCTAAAATGGTGAATCTAAAGCCAAACTGTAAGCTGAGTCCCTTGCAAGATGTGCTGACCACCATTCCACCAGACTAAGCATCCTGAATGTGATGGGAGGGAATCGGAGTTCTGATTCCTGGTATGCATACAGCTAGGCTAGACTGGCATATGAAAGAAAAGGCAGGAAACGTTTGCATTAGAAAGAGAAATTGATGATGAGATGTTTACATTAATTACCATTAGATGTCCTGTTAGGGCTGTACCTCAGCTAGCTACTAGGGATTCTAGTCTCTTTAGCTTGATAGTTTCTATCCCAGATTTTTTGCAGGCATAATTGACTTGATATTTAGTGATACGGCTCTTGTTAACTAAAATGTATGAACTAGCTCAAGGTGCTTTCCAGAGCAGAGTGCTGACCTCCAAATTTACTAAGACGTGTTAATTATGAAGTCATCAAAACATGACCTTTCTCTATCAGGCCTCATTAGCTAACAAATTACTGGAGCAATAAACGTCTTATTAAAACAATAGCCTCAAAACCAGTGTTAATGTTACTTTTTCTTGGCACAGGATAACTTCTTACAAATGTTAGATACTAACCTGTTAGGCTCTGGAGAAGGAGTCTAACTACTATGGATCACAGGTATACCCAACATATTGTATAATATATTAAGTTTAGTTTACGGATGTTTGAAGTACTGAATAGTATCCTAGGTAACTGGTCTACCTGAGTAATGTTCTCAGGTTTATTGAGAGAATTTTCTCATCTTGACAGATAAAGAACTCTGCTTGAATAGGACTTCTTTATAAAGATTTGCTCCTTAAAATCAGGGGGAAATGTTAAACTTCCTCTGAAGCTAGATTTGCTTTCCCCAAGTATAGTAGGGCATTTAATGTGTGAATTTCCTTTGTTTGGTTATTAGTAGTTTGGTTATTGCTATATCTAAATTTAACAATACTTAGACCTTGAGATCCTTTCAAAGTAGATAAGATGGATGTAATACAAGAATCATGCACTTGAAATAAAGAGCTTATTCTACCAGCTTTTTGCCTTTTCAGACCTGCTTAAAAAGAACAAAGCACTGAACTGTATGGGGAAAAAGGGCTTTTTTTAAGTGTGGGTTTGTATGAAATAACTTTAGCAAAGTTGTTATTGAGAGTATGCACTAATGAACTTCAATAGTAGCCAGAGCCAAACTGGAAAAGGAGTCGCTACCATTACTGTCTTTAAGGACTAACTTTGAAATTACAGCCAGAAGAAAATGAGGACTCTTTAAATTGTATATGGGCTGGAGAGCAGTCTGGCTGTACAGTAAGCCATGTAATCCAGGGGAGAGGTTGACCATCTGTACAAATAGATGAGGAAGCTTAACTCTGCGCTGGGGAATTGAGATGCTTCTTGAATACGATATTAGTGAACTCATGAAATGACTTTTGTCTCCTCCACAACTGCAGTGTGGCAACTGAATGCAATTTTTCTTCTCTGTACCTTACAAACAATAAATTGTATACAAAACACTTTATTTTCATTTGGGTGGATCCCAGACATATTGATTAAAATATTTGCTCTTGCAAATAGCTGTTTAAGTTTGGTCTTGGATGAAGTTGAAGGGCTGAGTTTAACACTTAGCAGCTTGGCCATATCAGGAGCTTGGCGTTTGTTCTGGCAACTTATTAGCCTAATGGGCAAGCTAGTAGAAGTTGGGTGCATCTTGTAGGGCTTTCCCAGTGCCTTTCCTTTTAAAAAGCAGAGACTGTTCCCTCCACCTTGATGAAAACAAATCCAGGAGCTAACCTCCCTAAATAAGATTCCTGCTGCCAGCTGAAAGGAGCTGCATGCCAGCTGTGCAAATTTGTCCATACAATGCTGCCAGCATTTTTTTCCTTTTTTCCAGCCCTCCAGGTTGTCTGATGCCATACACTCCCTCTGCGTGCCTGCTTCTAATTTGTCTCTAGTGCTTGAGGAATGTGAAGCAAATATCTTCTGTGCTTTCATATACCAGCTCTACTGTAAAGTTGATGATGCTTAAGAATGCAACACTGATGTCTTTTCGTGTCAAAACCGTGGTGTGAGTGATGTAACACAGAACTGTTTCTTTTCTGCAGTAAAATTACCAAAATTCAGGGTTTGTATGGTGGACATTAAGGGAGCTGTTCTTAAGGAATGCTATTGGGATTGGATTCAGCATCTCTACTGAGCTGCAGGTTGCTTCCCTGGCAGCTGCAGATTCTGAATGGTTTCCTCCCACCTCATTTAAAGGTGTTGGCTTAGGAAGCTTTGTCTTGGAAAAATAGCTTGTCTTGCTGTAGTATTGGTTTGTCTCTTGTTAAAGCATGATAAATAAGACTTACCTAACCAAGCCCTAGCTTTTAATGGTGAGAAAGCCGCTATGAAATTGACTTCACGCTGAGCATAAAGAGTGATAGTTTTACAGTCTAGTCTCTGCAATTATCAGTGGGAGACACTCACTGGATACTGCTAGTGACTGAAGCAAGGGGTGAAGTCCTTGTGCTTATCTTGTTCTCAGTGAATTGTTATGCAATGCTGAATCCCCTGAGAGCTGAACTTTCTTCAGCAGAGATTCTTCTGATCTCTCTGGCCATGTTCTCACATCAGGGCACCTCAGGCAAAGTATGATGGTTCTTGAGAGAACTATCAAGTGGTCACTTGCTTTGAAACCCTACACTTAGCATATGATGCAAAATTAGAATCACAAATCATGCACAGTAACAATCTAAAACAAAGTTGGTTTCATGTAGGTAACAGGTGGTTTGGTCACTTTATTTTACATGAGCCTCATAACTTTGTTGTGAAGACCAGAGAATTATGTGCTTGACTAGATGTCTTCAAGTAAATTGAAACCATTTCATTAGGGAATATCAGATTTTTCATCTAAACAATAAGTCTTCACAGGGTGGAAACTTGTTTATTATTCTCAACTTCAGCTTTCAGCTCCTGTTTTTGAAACTTAATAGGCTTTTTTCCCTTAGAACAAAGATCTCTCATATTGAGATTTCACAAGGAAAAGCTTTTCCTGTAACTGTGACTTTCTTATCATTCTTACTAATAATTGTTTGGCTTCCCAAAACAGAGTCCTTTTTTGGGGTGTATACCAAACTATACTGTAATCTCAGTCTTTCAAAAGAGTCTGCATTTTGTCCTGGATGTATGCTTTTGTACTTGACTAACAAGGCTTAGTTCATGAAGCAATCCTGCTTGTAGAATATAATGATACTTTAACTATCTCTCAGCTAATCTGCTAGCTTTGCTTTATGAATGTATAACAGATTCAAGTAAAGCTAATCAGAATTTGAGACAATGCTGTCAGATGCATGTTGCTTTACAGTTTTTTTTTTAAACTTAGCGTATCAGTGCTTTTTATTCTGATGTCTCTGTCAACCTACTTAATGGGGCACAAAAGAACCATCCCTTTTCTTTATTACTTCTTGTTGCTAACCTGAAGAAAAGAGGCAATAGTTCTTTTTTAGATCTTCCCCCCACCCCCCAAGTATTAGGAAGTGCTGGAATCATTGTCAAAATCTCTAGGATTGCCTTCTTCTGTTGCAAATTCTAAGGACTTTCAGCTTTTGTTAGCCTAGCAGGTAGAATGGCAAACGGAAATAAGCTTTACTGCCAACACATCCTTTCAGTTTCTGGTTGATTTAATCTCCTCGATTACTTTACTTCTTTCCCAATCTCTACCTAGGCTATTGATTTTACATTCCTTGTCTCTGTTCTTTTGTTGTCTGCCACACCTTAATCTTGAATGCTTATTTTCTTTCCTGCGTTATTTCAGTTCTTTGCATGCTGAAGATGAAGTATTATTTTTCACTGGCTGTAGGGAAGATCTCTGGGTGCCTGTCAGTATGGATGTTGGCAGATCCTGTGAGTAGTTTGTCCAAATTGGTTGGTGATTTGGTAATTATCTGAATGTATAAATTGTGCCCTAAAGTTATTTTCAACTTCAGACACGTGGAAGCTGAATCTTTAAGAAAGATCAAATTTAGTCTTGGTGAAAACAAATAGAAGCAAATGTTAGTGTCCACACTGCTTCTAGTTGAAGTGCTATGTGTGTGTGAGATTTGATCTCTCTGTCCACAGTTGGTGTCCATATTCTGGAAGTTATTTTCTCTGTATATAAAACTTGGGGATCTAGATCTTAAGTTTTTTTCTCAAGAACTGTATGCTTTTGTTTAGTTTTCAGACATCAACTTCAGCTAAGTCGTTCTATATTACTGCTGCTATGCCAAACCATGATATAATTAGCAGATTGATAACTAGAGGGTGTAATCTTAAAATTTTCATACACAAAAGCACCTCTATTTTGTGAATGGGTGACACTTATGCTGATAGTGTTCAGTGATAAATCTGAAGCTAGATGACAAAAGGAGACAGACTAATTTTTTGAAGTATAATAAATATGTCAATGCCTTTAAATTGAATACTGTTGCTGTGCAAGTACTTTCTAGACTTTCTGAAGTAACAATAAAGGATTTGAGGAAAACATGGTTTCTTGATCCTGAAAATTCCTTTGTATTGGCTTTTTGCCTCTAAACAACTAGGATTCAATCTGAAGGTGCTGATAATTTTGTGCTTTGGTAGAAGGATGCTAGTATCTATTATGGTCTAGTTCTTTCTGCTGCTTGTAATCAAGAATTTTTCCAAAGGATGTATTAAAATCTGCAGCCCACATTTCACTAGGTTAGGAGGGGTAGAGATAAAGCGTTTTAGGGATACTGTTAACTTCATTACTTTCTTGCATTTTAATTGCTCTCCCTGAAGAGGAAGAAATAGTATTTATGAGCTGTGCCTGTGGATCTGTCTTATGATGACATCCTGCTGTCTGGTTTTGTTTCTTTCAAGAACCTCTTTAAACAAAACTATCAAACCCCCTCCTTTACCCTTCACCAGTGTACTGATATTTTTGTGTAGTGGCTGTGCTTGGTATAGGTGTTGCTAGTAAGTATTTCACATTCCTTTTAAGTGATGTGTTCAAGCTTACTTTTGCTTTACACTTTCAAACTAAGCATTTCTGTTTACAATTGGTCTTGCAGCTCCAAAAATACCCTAGTAACTTCATTGTGCATATTCGTAATTTAATTTGTGACAGAAAAAGGATTGCATACAGGATTTTAACTATGTGCATGTGTTTTAAGAAACTGTATGTGATACCTACCCTTCTGAACTTGCTGTCAGGCAGATTCAATTTTCAATTGATAGTCTGTTAGACAAGACTTTTACCAAGAGGAAAGCCTGTTAGCGTAATGGATTATGTAGTATTCAATGAAACTTCTGATATAACTATGAATAGAGAGTAGGGGTGAAATGTCTGTTGGAGCGCTCTGAACAAGCTGGAACTTTAAGCTCACCACCAGTTGTTAAGATTTGTTTCTTGACATGAAGTCAAAAAACATGCCTTTTTTGTTTTGTTTTTGAGTGGGCTGTTTGTTATAAACTGAAAGCTAGACATGCATGCGTGCCCTGCAGCACTTCTGGCTGAATGAACATGTTGATACTATCTACTTCTCTGTATATTTAGCTCTTCTCACTCTTGATATTGGATATTCTACTTTCAGGTAGTCCAGCAACCATCAGGATCCGTTGTAAAACAAGTATCCACACTCCCACAACCCTCAACACTGACCTTCCAGATGTCTTCTGAAAAAAGGATGCCACTGAATACACTTGTTCAAACTAACCAGTTTCCTGCAGGTACAGCTGAACTTTTTTTTAATGGAGAATTGAGGGGACTGCTGAGGTACAGAAGTATGCATAAGTAGTTGGCAGATTATAGGAATGTAAGAAGGTGCTTATTTATCAGAAGCAACCAGTTGTGTGTGATAAATTGAGTATCTGTACTGGCTGCTTGGAGTTCTGATGAGAATCTCCTTTAGTACAATGTCCACTTCTGTTACCTGTTAAGAACATGTCACTCAAAAGTGACATGAGAGTAAGCTCATTGCAGTAAGCTTTCTTTGAACAGTGGTACTTTTGAGTGTCACTTCATGAGGCTTAGCTCTTCCTTCAGGAGGTCCAGGTTAATTGTATGATGCAAGTTTTATCTCTGTTAGCTGGTTCTGGCTGATATGTGTAACCTTTCACCGATCAGCACAGAGGAGGGAGCTTTGCTCAGAGTATAGCTGTTTTGGCCATACAGAACATGTGGAATGTAGTACTCTTGAGTATCTGATTTTCAAATGGACCTAATTAGTTGCTACTGAGTCTGCAGCAGCCTTTGTGAAATGTATGAACTGATTAAACAGTTGTCTAGCATTCTGCTTTCTACTGTGGTATGTTCTTTTTTGTTTGTTTGGTTTGTTTTAGGTTCCATTCTGAAACAAATTACCCTGCCAGGAAATAAAATTCTGTCGCTTCAAGCATCTCCTGTTCAGAAAAATAAAATAAAAGAAAATGGAACAACATCCTTCAGGTAAAAATAAACAATATCAAAAGTTTTCTATAGGAAGGAACAAAAGGAACAGACAGCAAGTATAGAGATGAGAACAGAGCCTAAATAAAAATAACTTTTTTTAAAAGACTTGTTTATGATGGGGGTGTTTATCTTGTAATACTAACTGGCAAGGGAGAACCTAGAAACTTGGACCTCGTAGCAGATCTTAATTATTCTTAATATAGCAAAACTGTCCTGATGAGTTAGTTTACATTGTGCTATTTCCAGAGTGAGAGTATACACACAGTGTGCTTCAATATGTATCAGTTCTTCAGTTGCAGAGGAGGCATATTGATCTTGATTGTGTGAGTACTATTAACTAATCTAAAGCAATACTATCTTGTACTGAAAGCTCTCTGTAGGATGAAAGCAGATACAGCCTCTGCTTTTTACAGACAGATGGATAGTGCTGAGCTGTAATTTGGACTGGTTGGTAACCTGTTAAAAGCTCTGTGCTGTATTACAAAATCCTTTATTAGCTCTTCTTGGAAGCTTGTTCCTGTAGGTGGAGGTGAATGTCTCTGACTACACCTCTAATTGTTGCTTCTGGCATACTCTCTAGGCCTTTACATTACAAGAATACTTCAAGCTTTTAGTTATGGTAGCTGATTAACTTTTCACGAGGAGAAATGATTTTATATCTCTGACATCTAATATTGGAACAGAAGTGCAGATTACCATAAGCATTAGTGGTCCTATGACCTTAAGGCAAACTTGAAGTTAGTCTTCCAGGGGTAAAAGATCAAAAAGTGACACCTCTGTCTTGCTGATCAGTTGACATCTCATCTCTTAAAAGCCACAACTTCATGTGTACTGATGAAGACAGAACTGTTGTTGTTTATAGTAACATACAGTGTACACTGAACACTTAAAACATTGGTAGCCAGAAGCTGGAACAAAAAGCTAATGTTAAAGATAGAGCTCTGTTTTCTCTCTCAAGCTCTTATGAAATGTATCTTCAGAATATAACTTGGAATGTAATTTTTTATAGTGATGTTTGGAAAAAAAAATCACTTTATAATTATCAGCATTAAAAAAGCAACCTTTGAAAAAGAAATTTTTCTCTGACCTTCTAGTCAGTATATGCCAATTCTGGTATATGAAAAAAGGGCTTGAATTCTTGAACTTTCAAGTTCTATGCACAGCTATTTAGAACAGCTCTTACTACACTTTGATCTCAGGTGGGTTTCTGCTCTTACTTTTAGATTATGATTTTCCTAGTAGCTTAAGTCACTGAGAACTCGGGTTTGAAATATCTGTTTAACTTTGAAAGTCTAGTCAAAATTTTACAAGCCTGTCTGTTTTATAGGTCTGTGTTAAGAATAATGACATTATGTAACTCTTGTAAGCTTTTTGTCTCTGATAGTGCCTCTTTGGATACATCTCTGATAATGTTCTTCTACTCTCTGGTATGACCAAACATTCAGACTTTAAAAACTGCATACGACAATCTTCATATAACTGAACTTGGGCAGCATGCACCTAAACTTTTGATTTCCCTGGATCAAGTATCTGTGTTCTCCAAGCAGATCTAGTGCTACATAGGCTTAATTTGGCCCAGACAATAGGCATGCTCCAGTAGGCTGTGAAGTGGCTTGCTCTCTTCTATCCTTGATGAATTATACTCCCAGCACAGCTGTTTGTTATGATCTGTGATCCATCAACCAGGTGAAGAGAAGCACCATGGCCCCCTTTCAGGCTTTGTTCACTAGGGGCAGAGAGCATGTCTTGTGATTGTGGTGATTGTACATGTGATGCTTGAAGCTGTGGCCTCTCCTCACAGAATATCATCAAGCCTGACTCTCTTTGCCATTGTGTTAGGTTAGGATTTGGGAACATAATACTCATCAAACTGTGCTTAATGAGCTGCAGTTTTGCTTTGTTTGCTACTGAATGATTTTGTTGTTGTTGTTAAGGATGAGTAATAGGGAAAAAAAAAGTGAACACTTCATCAATTAAAAAATCCTGCTAGAAATCAGAAGACTTCAACTAAGCTTGGGTGTAGTTGGTATTCAATTGTCCTGTGGAACCTATTGTAAAAGGTCGGTCTGCTTTAAAAACCTCAGGATTCTATAAGTATATGTTAGAGTCCTCTGGAAAAATTAATATGCAAATGGAACAGAGTTGTCCTCAAAAGTGCGTATAATTCTGATTTGTGCATATTGTCTGGAAAGTACCAGAAACATCAGCTGCCAGACAAACAGAAGTAGTGATACAGCAGAGCACAGAACATCTAGAACATCTGGCTAGCTGTTCCTCCTGTCTCATGCTGGTCTGGAGCGCTCCATTGGAATTGTTTAGTCCCATTTAGTTGTTTGTGGCAGCACTACAGAGGTTTGGATTAAGCATACTTTTCCAGTTTTCCCTCTTTCTGTTGTATAAAATGGAGTAAAATAGAAGATGGATTCAGAAGAAAACATGTGCATTGTTCAAACACCAGAGGGTGCCACAGACTCACTTTTCAACCAGTACAGTCAGATTCATATAAAGAGGTATATCTGCATTGCTTGGGTTTCTTTTCCAGTTGATTGTACTGTTTGAATGTCAGATCTGATTTCATACAGAGTAACTCTGAGAACTATGTGTTCTGCTTTTCCCTTTATCCTGATAAGCTTATATCACTAAAGACTTAAAACGGTTACTGATTCTTGTTTGTTTTTTTTTTTTTCCTGGATGTGACATTAACTAATGTAAAAGCATTAAAGGAACTGCTGTATAAGAGGGGCTTTGCAGAGAGATTCCTGAAAATGAAAGCAAGTCGGTATCCAGCTGACTGACAGTATCCATACATTTGCACACATACTCTGAAATATTTTAAACTTTATTAATAGAATATTTTAATAGCTAATGCTAAATATACAGTACCTTACTAAAAGTGACTGAGGTGTCTTTGAACAGCAAGAAAAGACAACTAGCAAAAGTACAAACTTAACATGGCTTCTGAAACTTCTGTTAATCTCTAGTGAACACCACATCTAAGGAAATGTAGCAATGATTTCTTTGGGTTAAGTAAAATAAGTGCAGCATTGTTTTCCTAGGTACAAATTAATCTTTCATCAGGACTGGTGACTCAGTGACGTAATGCAATCTCATGTCCCACAGTGAAGAAGTTAGAATCTGTCTTTAAGCAGCACAGATAGATGTCTATGTATAAGCTCTGTACATGTGTACTCACACAGGAGAAACCATGTGATTGGAAATAAAGAAAACAGTAACTTGATAAAGGCTAGTTTTAGAGAACTGAAATTTCTGTCGGTAGAAAGTGGAAAGTGGATGAAAATACAGAAGGGAAGTTTACTTTCTTGTGCATTCAGAGTGTGTGGCCAGATGAAAAGCTGAAATGACTTAAACTGAAGTACTATGACATTTTACCTGGGGTGCAAGCATCTTTACTGAAAGAAAGAGTCCATAAACAGCTCTGTCAGGGTAGTGTCAGGTTTCAGACTCTGCCGCTCTGATAGCTTGTGATGTATGTTCTTGTTGCTAGTTATGCTGCTTTTGTAATCTCCTTTATCAGCAGATCCATGAGAGTCATTGCACTACAGTGGGATTCTTGTTTGCCACCACCAAAGACTTTTCCATAGTATTGGTGGTCATTAAGAGGAGGAAACTGGAGTGTACTTGTGAAGATCAGTTAGCACTCAATTATCATGCACGGAAGCTTCATTTACACACTTCTTGAAAGATTAGGATTTCTATTAGGCTGATAGAGTATGAATATATGCTTAAATTGAATTGTTCAGTTGCTTGTTGTGATGGCATAGGAGGGGAGAAACTTTCTTATGGTGGTGACTTCAGCTTTAAATACTAACAGTGGTCATTTAACTGTTCTGACAATCTTGGGATTTAATGCTTTTCTTAAAATAATAAATTTGGGGCACAAGCCTAGTCAGGAAGTTTAGTCTAGTTAGACTTAATGAATGAAGCTGGCTTGAGAATCTGTTGGGTCTCCTTTTCCCTAAACAAATTATGTAGAAGCTGCCTAGCCATGAGAGTAGAAAAATGAAAGGCAGGAGTAGTGTAAAATAGGATTCTTTTCTTAGTCATACATCTCTTCAGAAGTGTACGGGAGAAGATGAGTGCTATAGGAGCCTATTAAAGCCCTAACAAGAAAATGTATCTATAGTTAAAATAACAACTTTCATGTGACTTTGGAATATGACTCAAACCCTTTTGTCGTAACTTCAGCTTATACCTACTGCCAGCCAGAAGTCAGCCAAGAGATCCCATTTTCACCTGAGAATGACAAGTATCTGACCTACCCCTGGTTCAAGAGTTAGGCCATACAGTATTTTCTGAAGATAAGTTTGCCAAACCTTCTCACAGTTCCTCTCCAGTGTTTTGGGGGGTTTTCTTTTTTGTTTGTTTTGAAAATCAAAGCTTCAGATTGAGTGCTTCCACTTGTCTATATAAATATTGCAAACATCGATTCTGGATTGGTCCTAAACTCTTGAACCTACCAGAGGACCTTTGTCATTTTGTGAAGCATTAAGGCTTTCTCTTGATGATCTAAACTTGTATCTGAAAATTGCTTGAATTGTTTAGCTGCAGAAGTTCCACAAAAACTTTTCCAATACAAGATTCATTCAGTATTTTAACTTAAATGATCTTTTTAAAAAAAAAAAAAAAAGCTGAGACATACAAGCTGTTTGCTTAATTTGAGCTTACCATAATTTTAGTTAGGGCTATCATAAGTCAGACTAAGTATTTCAGACATGAGTGTTTATTTTCAATGTTCAATCTAAAACTGCTACAACAGAATCTAGCTAGCACAGAAATATTAAGACTAGAACTCTGCTGCTGCTCCTTGGAGGTATAGCATCCTCTCTGCTAACTAGGTAAGTACTGTATAGTAGAACCGATTTAAAGAGCAAGGTCTGTGATGGTTTTTTAGTGTACTAGACAAGGAGCATTTGTCTCTTATTTTTAAGGGAACTCAGTAAAAGAAAAATGAAAGACAAGTTTAAGCTAATACACTTGTTCTGAAAACTTTTGGCAGTCAAATACAGGTCTCATTTAGCAATTGAGCTTTTTTATAGTATGAGTCAATATTCCTCTTCACTCATCATTTAGTGCTGCCTGATGAATTGCAACTTTAGAACATCTCAGTTAATCTGTGACTTTCTGTGGACTCGGCAATGAGCCATTGACTTTTTTGCCTTCTGAATATTGTTGCCAATAAAATCCTACTGTTGTAAGAGTAGCGGTGGGGGAGGGAGAGCACATATAAGGAATAAACAATCCCAGTTTACTTCAATCCTTGGTTTCCAAACTTGCTTAAAATTTCACTTCTAATATTTCCTCTCCTATAAAGGATTTGCGTGCCTAGTATCTGAGGCATTGGTTAAGCCAAATGATAAGAGGCACTTCCCTGCACTGTGAAAGATTTTAGGGGACTTCTTTCCCTGTCCATTCCTACACTTAATGTGTATTGTATAGAGGTAACCTCCAAGGTATGTGAATGTGGCTGTTTGATAAAATAGTCTTTTTCTTTGTGTTCATTCTGAATGAAGCGTAACATGTTGTTTTTCTCTTTAGTAAAGATGAAGATGACATAAATGATGTGACTTCTATGGCTGGGGTCAATCTTAACGAGGAGAATGCATGCATTTTGGCAACAAATAGTGAACTCATTGGTACAGTGATGCGTTCATGTGCAGATGAACCTTTTCTCTCCTCAGAAGCTCTTCAGAAGAAGATCCTGAGCATAGGTGAGAACAAATAAGTAACTAATATGTATGGATGTAGTATTTTCTTGTCCATCAGCCAGCCTATGGTCCTTAAAGAAGAAGGAGCCATTAAGATCTACCACCTTGACTCATGACCATTCTATGCTAAGTTTTTGCTTGATCTTCCAAGATGAGTGCTCTATTTATTTGTTTTTTTTATTTTTTTACGTGGAAACAGTCTGAAACACAACCAGAAAAAGAGAAACTAGTGCTACTTTTACATGTGAGAAGTATGTGAGCAACTTACTACTCTTCAATCTAATGCTGTTGTACAGTGCAACACATCAACAGCCATATAAATGTTAGTGTCAAAGTCTTAAGTCTGCTCTTCTATTTCTGCAGCTCCTGATCAGACATGTAAAAGCTGCCCCATGCTATGAAAGGCAGTTTAGCATTCCTCAGCCTATTCAGGTTTATGTACACTGTAGACCAATGTTACAGATCCTTCCTACACGATTAGGAAAAGGTTTCATACTGCCAATACACACAGGGCAGATCTTTGTTTTTCACTCCCTCTATGGAAAAGTTTTTGACTGATTCTATACAAAAGAATTGTCAATGTTATTTTATCTATATTAGTGAATAATACTGTGAAATGTGTGGTCAGTGTCTGCGACTAAAATGTGATAGGAAGGTTTTTAGTATGTATCTATTCACTTGTTGGTTTCTGAGCAAAATTATAACAGTTGCTTGGCAATGTGGCATTATGTCAAAGCAGAGAGTATGTATTTGTACAGCACGTAACAGAATATGAGCACCGCATTGGTTGGTACCACTGCCTGCTACAGCAAATTAGACGAATGTTGCTCAGCTCCTTGTTAATGTTCTCTGCCTGGTAGCTTGCCTTACTGTAACCATGAGCATTTATGGTTAAGCACTTGGGAAATGCTGCAGTACATATAGACAGTAATAATTCTGTTAAAATGGTCTAATTACAAGATCACGTGATGTTTCTGTCTCTAGTTCTATGTGCAACTTGTTTGTAGTCCAAGTTAAGCAGCTAGTCTGTGAAGAGCATGTAACATGCAAATGCTATCTACTGCTTAAATACATCCCAAGCTCGTTAGCCAAATGTGCCATGTGAGCTGTATAGAGTATAGTTCAGTGAAGTCAGTGTTGTGTTGCTAGTTGAAAAGGGAAAATACACATTGGAAGATACTTATTAGTGCCTAGAAGATTTTCTCAAAATTCAGTAGAGTTAACCATTATCCATTCAAAGCAGATATAAGAAAAATCTCTGAAGACTTGAAGAAAATGTACTTCTAGAATAATAGTCTGTTTTGTGATGTAATGACGGTTCAGTTAGATCGAAAGTATAAGACTGACTGTTTCATGACTCTCATGCTAGCTGTTCCGTGTTAATAATAAGATAGCTTTAGTTCATGTTGTAAATAAAGTGTTTTGATTGCAAGGAAAGGAATACTGTCAGGCAGTACACTAATTCAGAAAATAGCTTCTGTTCTTGAACTGAGAGCTCCATTTTGTTTAGGAAGTGTATATGGAGGGAGGTCTTGAGGGGGATGGGTCCTTTTTGTTGTTGTTTTGTTTTAAACTGACTTATTTCAGGTATTGTAATAGACTAGTGGAGAACTGCTGAGGAAGTTTTGAAAGGTGCTTGAGCAAAATTAACTTTGCACTGAGATAAAGCACAGCCTTAGACAGGGATCTTAATATTTACTGGGTGAGATCAAACTGTGGGAACATTTTGATCATATCTGGGATAATATCATAGATTCTTCCTGAGAGATTGCTATTCTAACTGAAAATGAATAATGAAGGCAAAATGCATAGGGGTGGAGTTTTTCTGCAGTGTACTGTTTATCCATTCTTAATACTCAGCTTGGCAATAAATACTAAAATGGATTTTAAGTGCATGCTGTATATTGCATCATAAAGTATTACAGCTACTGTAAGTGCAGCAAGGGGCAAGAAAATGAGCTGCTGCTAGGTACTGTGTATAAAGTCTGCAAAACGGCTGTCTGTCTACAAAAGAAAAGTCAGCGTTGTCTAGGTATCTTGGCTGGACTATGCTGAGAGATTGATTGTGTCAACCTCTAGAATGCTTCTCCATCGGCTGTCTGTGACTGTGAGAAGGTTGCAGAGGTTAACACCTAGCTCTGGGCATAGGGTCCAGACAGCTTTGCCCAGAGCTGTTGCCAGCCTTGACAGCAGCTGTTGAAATGTAGAGAGGCAGCAGTGTGCGTTAGGGAACAGAGAGAGGAGTGGCAGCTGGAGAGAACAGGTTGAAGGTGATGGCATGATGACCTCAGTTGGACTAGATCTGTATTTTCCAAGTTGCTACCTTGGGATTGTTGGGTCAGTCTGCCACATGCTTGTTGGTTGAGGTAGGTGAGAGGGGTCCTGCATCTGTATGCCTGGAGTGTGCTGCAAAAACCATCCCTGTTCATTGAATAAATGTCATGAGTTGTTAACAAGCACGGTGTCAAGCAGGGCAAAATGTAATTCTCTATTTTTTTTTAATTACTGAAATTAACAGAATATGGCACTAATTTCTACTGCTACCATTTCTTCCCCTCCCTGAACATGAAGCTTGATTTGTATTCTTATTAACTTTGTCCTATAAATGACCTTGCAAGGAGAGTGATTCTAGAGGCTAAGTGAAACAATGTCTATATTTTCTGAAGCTCCAGGCTAAGTTTTATTAATGTAATGTCTAAGATCTTTGAAGTTGTGACTTTACCAGGAAAATCATAATCTCCAAACCTTTATTCATAATGGGTATAACTTCCAGGGGGAACAGAATACCTACTGTGCTAATTATTTCAATTATCAGCTACTACTAAAACACGTAATGGATTTTCTCTGCTTCCACAGGTAAAAGGCATGACATTATGGAACTTAACTCTGATGTTGTGAACTTGATCTCCCATGCTACACAGGAGAGATTACGAGGGCTTCTAGAAAAGCTAACTGTAATTGCTCAGCACAGAATATCAACCCATAAGGTAAAGGAAATCATTAAGCAAGCTTTGCGCCGAAGTTTTCGTGCTTTGCAGCCTTGAAGATAAACTTCTTCCATGTATAGGCACATCATATATAATATGTACACTTTCAATATCTACCAAAAGGTGGTTTTGTCATAACTATTTATAGCCTCTAACTACAACTACTTCATATTTTCCTTTTAACTTGTTAGGCACTCTTAAAACCTAGAATACAAGTAAATGCATGCATTTCTCCTGTTCCATAGAAATGGTGATTGTAATGCAAAATCCCTGTCACCTGGTAGACATAAAACTGTTTCTGAATGCTCTCTGTAATCAGCTCTGTGTTGAATAGGGACTGGCATTTTCTTTATGCATTTACTTTTAGTAGAGCTGCAATATTGGCTCAGTAGAAAGCCTTGGAAACTGAATGAGTCCTCACTTTTTTCAGTATCAAATTGTTTTAAAAAAAGAATTGGAAGTTAGAAATTAATTCTGTCGACTGTGCGAGTTTGTTATTTACAGAAACTTTATCCATACTTCCAGTATAACAGGAGCAACTGATGGGGTAGGAGTTCAACTCTTGAACAGACTCCTTGTAGCCTTTTGAATACAGGAGAAGCAATACTGAAGAACAGAAAATGTTTGGAAACCTCCAAGTATTTATAGTGATGTCTGGGGCAGCTGGGGTATGAAGAGGACATGGGAAGAAAAAAATACAATATAGAAAAAACATACAATTTTCTATGGAAAGTCTGTAAACTTGTACACATCCTGTGTTGTCCTCCCAAAGTGGGAGATCTGATAAAGCTCATGAACAGAAGTGAGGTGTAAGCTGCAATCTTGAGGAACTGCTAGGGCTTGGTGTCTTGCAAATGTCAAAGATAGCAAGGGGGTATTTTTGGACAGTGGGCTTTTGGTATGACTGATTTCTTTCTCATTGAACTAAAGCAATAGGAAAACTGATAGGTTTTGGACTGACTGATGTGCCAGAAGCAAAGATAGGAAGATTGTAAGGCTGCAACAAACTTTCTTTTTCTGTTTTCTCAAAAAAAAAAAAAAAAAAAAAAAAGCTGTAATGGTTGAAAATGAATATAATATCTTATAATACCATCTTTCCAGTAGGAAGATAGTATTACATCATAGAGGAATGTCCTATAGGATTGCACTTTCGGGTGGTCCCACATGAGTAATATTACTGTGATAGATTTCTAAAAGCTTGTGAGCATCTAACTTCAAGAGCACAACACAGTAGTGTTATAGAGCCCTATTATGTATTTATATAGCCCTCTATTCCATCTCACCCCAGTTCTTGCCCCTTCCCTCTTTTTCTCTCTGGGCTAATTTGCAGTATGGACTCCCATGTTTTTGAGACTTGTCCGAAGACTTTACAAGAGAATTGGATGGTTCCCCTATACTGATTTTTGTCTATACTGGTTTCATTACACACCCCCACACACCCCCACTCAGGAGACTCTTCTCTCTGGTTTGTTGAGCTCATGCTGAGCAGCTTTCACCTGATAGCCCTTAAGAGAGAAAGAATCTGCAGGGTAAAAGCCTACCAACATGTACATCCCTACTTTTGCCCTCTCTTGCTATATGTTAAAAGTTGAATAATGGGAAGTTACTAACTTCTATCTAAAACTGTCATGGTGGTCTTGCTATCCAAAGCAAGGAATAGGCTTTCAGACTGTTGTAAGCTGATGTCTGTGGTGCAGCCTTTGTTGCAATGCACTTATTTAGGGCTAGTAAGACCACAAAGGTGATTAGCTAGCTGGTTTTGTTCAACTGCATCTTCCCCTCTCCTATAATTTGGAGAACTGCTGAGGTAGAATATTCAGGTGACAGGTAGCATGATAGCCAAGAGCAGAGTTAATAATGACAATTGGACAAAACAGTGATTAAAAATGTTTTTGTGTGTGGATTCTGCATAACACAAGACAACTGTTTCATGTTCCTAAGGTTAGGATTCATGAACGCATGGCTCATGGTATTGTGGTGTGTGGTGTTGCACATTTGCTGAAGGTGCAGGAGCAATAAAAAATGGAAACCCTAAATTGTACTGTGAATGTGGCAATATAGTGTGGCAGCTCCATAGCTACGTTTTGTGCTTACCCCTTAAAGCAAGGGGGTAAATCCTTTCAGACTGCCAGCCTACTTCCTCCCCTGCCTTCAGTCAAACTTCAGACTATTGAAGTAACTTATCAGAGGTTAAGAGATTTTTTTCTGTTTTTGATTTAGTTTAGGAATTGAATATAAATGGCCAAAGCCCAATAGGTTCTTCCATAATAGCTGAGCCTTTGTAACTGTTATCCATGCCCTCTGTCCACAGCAGTGTAGTTCAACATGACTTAAATTGTTCAGCTTATGTGGAAGAACTGTTAAGAGATTCTTCCAACTTTTGGCCTGGTGGACCGAGCTAGAATGAGCTTCCATATGCGTGATCTTTTTTCTTTGTGCCCCTGGACATGGGTTGCGCTCTTGGTGCTAAATGGCAACTGCCTTAGTCAGATTTCTGATTCATTTACAAATATGTGACAGTCTAGAAAGGAAATGACAAATCGGGGACAAGGCACACAGCTGCTTTTGAACTTGTTGCCAGATATTTTCTCGCTAAAGATGTACCTGGGAATGCTTTGCAATTTAGTGCTGCATGTGTTTCAAATATGTGTAAACCTGAGGTTAAAATTTTGATACAAGTTGGCCAAACTGTAGAGTGCATCTGTGGAGATGTCTTGAGCATGTGGATTTCTTTGGAGAAGAAGAAAAAGTGTGGAGGAAGGAATTTTATGACAAGATTGCATAGATGCACTAGTATGCTATTGTTGTATGGAAATAATCGCTTCTTTCAAGATAGTGAAAAATCTTTTTTTTTTCCTTTCACTTTCAGTGAATTCCAGATTAAATTTAGTTCAGTTAAAGTAAATTTTTTAAACTGTTAGTTACACAAGTTCAGTCTTAGCACATGAAAATCTAAGCATGCTCTCTGTATAGTGGCTACTTGCTTTATCAGTAACTTAAATTCTGTACTCAGTTACATTTACGTAACTTCAGTTTTCACTGGGATTGTACTGTTGTAGCTGGGGACAGTTTGGCCTTATAAAAGGAAGCTAAGTTATAAGGACAAAATCTGAATCCAGCTTGCTCCCTCATAACTGTTATGGCTGTGAATTATAAACAGGTGCAAAACATAATTTTTTCAGTCTAAGCAATTACAATGCTAAATGATCGTGGAGAACAGGTCTATTGAGTAGATATGTCAATGTAACTGCAGGTGTTCTCTTAAAGACCTGATTTTGTGCAACTTAACTGTTGCTAATGAGCTGAAATAGTGTAATGAACGCTCATTTCTTATCTCATGTATGATACTGCTTATGATACTGTGCTGGAGCACTTCTGGTTGAGTCACTGGCATTCCTAATTGGCACAGGGTCTTTGATTTGGTTTTAAAAGCAAGTATTTAACTCTGACTTTTGGCATTCCAAAGTGAAACATTTTTCAACTTTGAAAAATAATCTTCTGGTAATACGGCTTTTTCCTTTGTCCCTTTGAAAGGATTGCAGCATGGTGGTGGATTATAAACTGCAGCTTCAAAACAAATTGTATTAATGTACTGAGATTAATTCATGTAGTAGTATGTTTTGTGGGTAGCAGTAGAAAATCTAAAGCAATAACATGGTGGAGGAAAGGTGTGTTGTTGAACTCTTCTGCAGAACCACAGACTCTGAGAAGGACAGTCTCCTTGGTTACAACACATGGTGTGGTCTGAGTCAGTTGGTGATAGGCGGACAATGTGGTAGCTCATTGAAAAGGACTAAAGCTCATACAAGAAGAGGGATTGACTCCATGCTTGGGCTGGGTTGTGAGATTTCAGCTTGGGAGACAACAGCGTCCCACAGCATGACTTCTGCTTTCCTTGCCTGCTTCTAAAAGTAGATCACTAGGTGTGGGAAGAAGAGTCTGAATATAGTGCATTTGAAAACTAGGAAACTGAAGTCATTGAGGGTTTGTATACTTAAAATATACCCATACAATATGCTGTTTTTACTCCAGAATAATTGCATATCATAATTGCTTTATTAATGCAGATTGTGAGATTGGAGTAGTGGTGAGAAGAAAGGCCTCCTGAAAACATGCAGTGTGTTTGGCTGCTAAAAGCCTAAAGACAAATTCCTCAATGAAAGAGGAGCTCACAAAGTAAGAGAGAAAGAAGAGCCAAGGATGCAAGCTAGAAGAGGGTGCTACAAACAGGAGGCAGCAAAGTGACTCTTGTAGAATGGGCTTGCTGCCTTGTTTTGCCTAATCCCCTTTGGCCATTGCATGACTTTTTTTTTTTTTTTTTTAAACACGCACACACACACCAAAAAAACCTGCATTTGAGAAGAGCAGCAGTAGTAAAAATTAGCTTTTTGTTGCCTATGGGCCATATCTAAGATCTTTCCTTTCTCTGCCTTTCTTCCCAGCTATATAAAGTAAAATTAGTGCTCAATCAGACTTTCCAATGAGGGTGAAATAATAGCACAAATCAGTAATTTATACTAAAAGGATCTTAGTCTTCTTTTAATGATGCATGTCCCATTATTGTTGGAACTAATCACTGGTGTTCACTGGCACAGCTTGGAGCTGGGGGTTGGACCAGATGGCTTCCATGGGTCCCCTTTCAGTGTAATTTATTCTATGATTTGAAAGCATTCACTGAGGCAAGAGTATATGTTCTTAAAGTTATACTAAACAGTATCTAATGCATCATCTCACTGCCTTTCTCCCCCGCCATTCAAGAAGCATTTTAGCTAGTTCTAAGACAACAAACAAACAACACCCTCCCACCAAACAAATAATCTCCCCATCTTTTGGGATGAGGCTTAATTTAAATTCTGCGAAACATAGAATATTGAATTCTACAAATTTGCAGTTTCAGATCTTAATTTTTTTTTTGCTCTTCCTCATATCCTTTTCCCTTTGGATGTGAGGGTCTCCTATTTTCAGTCCCTCTTTTTTCCACGTAACAGCCTGTCTAGAAGAGTCTTGTATGTATATTTGTGTTGGATATGAACATGCTATTTAAAACAAAAGATTTTAGCCTTTAGTAAGAGCGGTGTTATAGTTAATACAGTAGAACTATATTCTCATAATGTCACTTGTTCAATAACCACTGACTAGGCGCAGACCACAAGAAACATGGTTCTTTGGAGAGGAGATATGTAAATGGATACCTACTGTCTGAAGTTTTTTTTAAACAGCCTACCTTTCTTTTCAGCTTTGAAAAGATAATGCTATACTACTTGAATTGTTGAATTTGTTTGACTCAACGTAGCTTTTTAATGGTGTATGTGGATTTAATGGTGTATGTGGAAGCCTGCTTGTCTATAACAAAGGTCTCTTTCCAGGGGAGTGATAAGTACATCGTATCTAGTGACACTAGAGCACAGCTGAGATTTCTTGAAAAGCTTGATCACCTAGAAAAGCAGCGAAAGGATGAAGAGGAACGTGAAATGTTGCTACGAGCAGCCAAGGTAAGAACTTCTTGCATTCCAAGGAAGTGGTGGTGTTCTTTAGATTGGTGAGCATCTGCTGCTTTCTCCAATTTCTGCTTTAAATAAAGTCACTATTAACTTTGCAACTAAAAAATGTTGATGTTTAGGATAGCTCAGGCCGTACAGAAAAGGCTCTGAGCTTTTTACATTCTTTATGATGGAAGTTCTTTCAAATGAGTGGTAGGAGTGATGTCTTCTTCTAAGATCGTTCCTACTGGTCAGGGTGAAACAAAAGAGGTCTATTAACATAGTCTTAAACTTCCTTTCTGTCTTTTTATTTCTGGTACTAAAACAGTTATGTGTCTCTCCTTATCTGTGCATGGCATTGTTCCAAAATATGGGTTCACTGTGCTTGTTAATGTTGGAGTCTCATGAAATCCAAGGCCCAGCTACGGGTATTTGTCTATACTGAGATCAGAGAGCTAACCTGCTTCTAGCTGGTAGCCTAGCCGTTGAGAATCCCTGCTCTAGCCATTGTTGGTACAGAATAAGCATCCTTCTTCCCCCTTCTCTCCCCTCAAAAACAGAAAAGATCAATAAATGTTGCACCATGAGATGCAACTTGATCTTCTGTTTGTTTTACAGTCTTTTGTTTTGCTTTCACGTTGAATTCTGGAGTCACTTGGGCAGAAGGGTGATCTAGGCTTGAAAGAATCCTGTAGTACTTGCACAAGTACAACTTCTTTTCTGTACTTCCTGTCCCTTTTAAGTGTCTGCTACTGACATGAACAACATCATGCCTAGACTGGACCTGACTGACAGCATTAGCATCATTTTCAGCTTAATCTTCCTTCAGGCTATAACAGAGGCAGCCGGCCCAGATGGGGGGAGAGGGGGTTGTACGTGTGTGGTGGGGGGGAGGGGAGCCAGTCTGGATTGAGGCATTCACCCCTGGAGCTAAATCTTTCAATCACAAGAGAGAACTGTCATTTATTAAATATTTAACGGATGCTGTGGTGTTTGGATGCTAGTAATTTCTATTCAATTTTTTTCCCCTTCCTTTGGTAGAGTCGCTCCAATAAAGAAGATCCAGAGCAACTGCGTTTAAAGCAGAAAGCAAGAGAGGTAGGACTTTCAAGCTACCATGCCTGCCTTTGTGTGATGAGAGAAGGTTGGCAGCCCTGTCCTGGCAATTAGGTCAGGGTTTATTTTGCTGTTGCATACCATTTGCAGAGGCCTTGGGGAAGGACAGGAACTGCTGCAGGCAAGGGCAGTACTTCAAATGAGGTCAATGAATTATGAGCTTGCTTTTTAACATTTTATTTTCATAGTTTAGTCCTCTCTAGAAATGGTTCTTTGTAAACTACAGCAGCACACTTGGTAGGAATATAATGTGGAATTAGGGAAAAAAAAAAAACAAAAAAACTTTGAGATTTAGCATCTGGGACTGTACAATAGGCTACATTTTTCCAGGGTAATTGTTCGTTTTGTAAATCTGATACTGCTTATAATTCTTTGGCTGGGAGGCGGTACTGGGATTTAGTTTTAAATGGAAAATGCCTCTGGCTTTTAATTTTCTGGGCCCAGCAGTTTTCTGTTCTGGAATGGAGCCCTTGTTTCACACAGTTCATGTTTAGCTGCAGGGGTTTTAGTTTATAGCTTAGACTGGTTAAGCTTTTACTCCCAGAGGCCTCTGCATAGCAACTGTAGAAATCAACAAATAAGTTCATTTATGTCTGCAGCCTCTTCTCAGTAGCTGACTTTTTACATTTCCCAATATCCATTTCCTGACTTTTCTAGCCTGAGAGAAAAAAGCTCCACTAATTGGAGCTTATTTTAATTGAGCCTTAATATTGGATCTCACTGGAGTTGCCCCCAGAGCTACTGGGAACAGAATGAAATGAAAGTACCTAAGGTTGAAGATGTGTGTGCGTGTGTATGTGTGTGTGAAATTTTTCACTTGACCTACAGATTCTTTTCCCTGCTGAATAAATCATCAAGCCTGTTCACATTTCTGATTAAGGATCTGACAGCAGACGATTTTTTTTTTTCTGTGATAATAAAGACAATTGAGGTGTGAGACGTGTGATACAGAGCTGAAGAAATTGGTTTCTATAGTTACTTGACTGATTTCATGCAATTTTTAAGGATCTTTGTGCTAAATGAGAATGATTTTCTGAGCAACCTTTTTCCTTAACTGTGCCTCTTGAACTATGAAATTTGTTGTTGCTTAACATTGCTGCACTTGGCTCCTAGATGCCAGCAGCAGCAGCAGGTTATTTATGAATGCTTTAAAGGCCCTTATTGTTTGGATTAATGTAGGAGCCAAGGCAAAACAAATGGAAATCCAGTAAAATAGCGTTAGAATCCATGTTCTGGATTTCCACCAAAGTAGAAGAAATTAGTAAAGCAGGTTCCTTCTTTTCTCTTATCATTTTACGATCTGTCTTTTAATTCATTTTTTTCTTCTTACAACTTTTTACTTTTCCATGCTTATAATTTGTGAGTACAAAAGTTGCCTTAAAGCCCTTCTCAGTTTGCCTCTAGGGTCACCAGGATCGGCAATCAGTGGATGAATGCTAATTTACCTTGTTTCATAGGTGGTTTTACCTCTGCATTGTCTGATTTTCGTCCCCATCTCCCCCCCTTTATTAAAACACTGCAAACCTTTACATGATTCATTTGTGTAACTTCTCTCTTTTTCTTTGAACAATAGTGTATAGGAACTTGTATAGGAACTTGAAAAATCTTCTGTGAATTAGATATTTAGAATAGAAAAGTTAGGTGTGTTTCTTTTTTTCTTTTCCTTTTTTTTAACTGGTTAACACTGTTAGTGAGGTCTCTTTAAAAGTGGCTTACAGGTTTACAAATATGGAGCCAACAGAGTGGAGAAGGCTATCTGAGTTTAGTGCTTAGTGTTCTATTATTCTTGAGTTCACATCCTTTAATACATCTTATCTTCTGCCAGATTAACACAGCCTTCATTGCACTTGTCCTGCATTTCCATCAATTCCTTGCTGCTCCCTGAGTGACTGTCTCCAGCTGCTTCATCAAAAGAAGAGGAGGCAGATCTGCCTCTCTGGATAATGCAAATCTTTGTATTGGCATCGCCCTCTGTTCTGTTGTTTTGTTCTCCTAAGAATGAGGCAACCAGCACTTCAAGATTTCGGTTACAGCACAGGCAACCAACCTTATGTGCCACGGATTTCCTTCTGTATAAATCCGTCCTGAGCTTGAGTTTAAATGAGCCCAAATGCAACTGGTTAGTTTTGACACTTTATTGACAGTTTGGAGATAAATGGTCAGCTCACATTTACATAAAAAATGCAAACGTGAGCAGAGTCTGGAATAAGAGCAAAGTAAAAATCAACAAATATCACAAGGCTGAAACTGGTAACTCAGAAGCACAGTGTACCCTGGGATGAAAGCCTGAAAAGGCTTACTACTGTCTTGTCAAGTTGTAAGTGTAGCCTGCTCCTAAGAAACCAAACTGCTGGGGAATTTTGATACCTCTGTCAGCTGGAATTGGATCGTTTCCTGATCATTCTGGTTGAGTATCCATTGGAAAGACTAATCTGATTTGTCTCCTTGTAGTTCTTTAAGAAAGAAAACAATATGGGTCTTCCTTCCTCCAGACTGGCTTTTATATGTTAATGGTGACCTGCTGGGAGAAAGGAGAGGGTGAGGGGATAATGGCCCTGGAGATTTTGAGCATGTTCTCTAGCAATATTTCCCAAAATGCAGGGTGTACATAACAGTGAATACTTATAAATCCAGGATGTACTGTCATCTTGCAGCTGCAGGCAACATCTTAAAATTGCTGGAAGTACATCCAGAGACTTGGCAATGTATTCTTTTATCCAAAAGGCTGTACATAATTGCTGTGACCTTTTTGTCCCTTTTTGCGTGACCTATTACCTCAAACTTCCCCTATGCCAAGTCACTTGTTTTTCCTGTGTTCTTAGTCTGTAGCTTGCTATAAATTAGGTCTTTATTTACTTCCCCCTTTCACCTGTTTCAGCAAATTTTAATACCTACAGAAAATGCATTCCTTCTGAGACAGCTGCTAGGCTTGCCCGAAGCTGCTCCTTTATCCACTCAAGAATTTTGTCCTTGCTCACCTCATAGGCCAGCCTTTTTGTATAACAGCATTCCCAAAGCCTGGGCAAATTGCCCCTGCTTTTCATTCAGCCTAATTTGCCATTCTGACTGAGGGTACAGTCCTCGCACAAGTCACTGATGCTTTTACTTTAAACCTTAACTTCCCTAGATGCTTTCTGCCACTCCCTGTTCTACTTTCAGCTGTACTTTTAGTTATAAGAAAAATGTTCAGTTGATGTGATTCCTGTAGCTGTATCGAATTTGTTTAGCCTCATTTCTCTTCTGAAATGACCTTACTTAAATTGAGTTGTTGTAGGATACTATCAAATAAGCAAGCATGCAGTGTAAACAGAACATCACAGAAGACCTGTGAAAATGTCAGTATGTGACAGTGTATATTGTGAACTTAAATCTAAACTCTGATCTTTTATACTTCTGTGTCTCATGTCCTCAAAACTGAGTGTGCTTGTAGTATCTGATTTCAGAAAGTTCAATGCTGAGACTGGGCAGACCTTTCAAATAGTATGCGTACTGCTCCTTGGGGTTGAGTAGGCGAACAGATACCTCATTGATAGCATCTTAGCTTATTCCACAAGAGTTACCTTCATCTAGGCTCTTACCATGTGGTACCTTGCAGCATCTATCAGAGAGAGAGGTGAGCAGCTGTATCTTTAACAAGGGGAAGGAGCACACAGATGGACAGCAAACTTGCCTGCCCTGTTCCTTGCTGCTCCGGCGACTCTAGTCACTTAGGACTGCACAGGTCTTCCTAGTCCCTTGTTCCTGCCAGCTTGATGTACTCGTGCATTTTACTGTTAAGATTTTGTCACGGATGTCACAAGACAGCAACAGATGAGATGCTGAGAAAATTCAATACCTTCAGTATGAACTGATTGGGAAGAAAATAGCAAACCCTAACTCTCTGTAAAGACAAAACAAACTTCAGTGAAAATGCTGAAGAAAAAGTCATCATGATTCTTGAGAGTTCCTGGGTGTCATTTAGTAATGATTGAAATTCAACTGTTCTGCAGTACCTGTTTTCAAAAATAACTCACTTTTTTTTTCCTATTTCATGTGCCCATCCCCACTATTTTTCCCTTACTTTGCCCTATGTTCTCAGGTAACGGGTAATTGTTACCTAATTCTTTATCTGCTGCTTTCCCTACTCTTTCCAACCCACAATTCTCAAACTGTTTGTTTCCTTTTTTCTTCTTGTGCTGCTTCTGTATTTAGTCTTCTGGCCCTAATGGTTCAAATTCTCAAAGACTACTCTTGTGGCAGGAAGAGGCAATCTCCTTAGTTTGCTTTCTTTGGATGCTTACAGCTAGATGCTGCAAATAAGGTTCCTGATCAACTGGCTTTTTATGAGCCTTCAGTGACATCCTGAGAGCTTTTGCTTGATTATCTGATCTGTATTATCTTTATTGTCCTCTACTGTTTCTTACCTGCTTCTGCATGTCGAAGAAACCACGATTATTGAACAGACATGTTTTGTTACTTTGCAATGTATTCCTACAAATAATGAACAGCTACCATCTGAAAATCCTAGTGTTATGAGTCTTGCAGAAAATTAGAGATGGAAATCCTGTAAAATGTTAGATTACTGAACAAACTAAAACCAAATCCCTGGAGTTGTGGCATTCATCCTGGTGTTTTGAAGGAGCATAAGAGAAGAGCAGCTGAGTACTATGTAGGGTACCTTAATACCAGCTGGTTGGAAGATGATAGCAACTATTTTTGTCTAGTGGAAAAACAAAAGCCTACCTCCCCGCAAAAAACATTAAGTGTATTTGTGGGTGTTCAAATAGCCTTTTCTAAATTTCTACTAGAAACTAATGGACAGCAAGTAGTAACCAGCTGCAAGTATGACCTCAGACTGGAAACTTGCTAATCAAGCAGACTGTAGGACTGAGGAAAAAAATCTATTTTAACAGGACAAAAGATGGTGATGAAGAACCAGAAAGTACTGTACCAGGAACAAGTGTTGGGTGGACTGAACGATGGGATGGAGAAACCCGCAGGTGAAAGACAAGTCTTAAACATTCTTTAGTTTTGAGACTACACAAGAGTGAGTGAATAGGCAGTGTTACAGCAGTTGAAAATCATTCATGATGTGCATTTGGAAGAACTATATTTTAAGTAATCTCTTGAGGGTTGGACACTGTGCTGTTTTGATCAATGAAGATCCACTAACAGTCATTGAACAGTCTTTTCACAAATGATAGCAGCTGTAACAATGAAAGTTAGCGTATATTGTTATGGTATGGTACTGTAACCTTTTTCTTGGCCACACAATGAAAGTAGTGTAGGCTGTGTCTAAAAACCATGTGTAAAGAGAGCTTGACACTTGATGCCAGGAGTTGAGAAGTCACTGCACCATGGATTTTTTTTTTTCTTTCCTGTGGGAATCTACTTATCTTTATTAGAGAATGTCAAATATCAAAGGAGGGAAAAAATAGTTCAGTGGGCACATAATTGCACTGCTGTGCCGGTAAGTGCTTCTGTCATTCTCCAAAACATCTTACTGCAGCCAAATAAATAAGGCATCTGGTCTTGGGGGGCACAGCCGCTGTATGGTCTGTTTTGCCACTGAAGCATGCCTATGGAATATTAAACTGAAAGAAGCCTACAGTATTGCATACAACCCTATTATAAGGTAGGGCTGCACGTCAAACCACTGTATACTATCCTGCCTTGTACTTTTAAATCTAAATTGCAACAGAGGGAAAAGTCAGTGGAAACTAATTGTATGGCTAATTAAAACAGTTTGAAAGGAAGTAATTGCAAAAAGAGAAATTGCATCGTAGGCAAGAGGAGAAGATGGTAAATGCTTAAGTATGCAGCCTTCAAATGTCAATTTTCCTCAGAGAATGTCCACCATATGAGAACTCTGGTATTCAGCGGCATTCAACCTGTAGGGCAGAAAATTTTGTACAGGAAAGGTAGAGGCTGGAAGCAGCAATGCTCGCTGAGCTTTATGACAACCACTGTGAGAGGCTCAGAATTAAAAACAGATTTTTAAGGTTTATTTTTCTTTTTTTGTCACAAGTTTCTTAAAATGCTTAAAGGGAATGCAAAAAAATGGAGCTTTTTCTTCCAAAGACAATGAAGGGAGAAGCAACTGAGAATAGTAGAAAACTTTCAAAATATTAAATGAAGGATACAATGAAACTCACTGGAACTTTAATTGAAAAAGGTGGTCAGAAAAAGGAATGGATAGAAATAAGAGATGAAAGCAATTTTGGTGGGTTAAGTAGCCTGACTTAAAAGGCACCTCAACATTTAGTTCTTTACCATGGACAGTAGGTGTTTAGTTCCCTTTTTTCAGCTTGCATCAGTGCAGAAGTAAATGTGATATGTCATATTCAGACTTCTGATGACATTGCTTTGATTTATCTATTTTATAATATTTTAATATTTACAAATATATGACTTAATCTCTTTGCTTTGGAAGATGGAAGAATTGGGTGCTTTTCCTCCCTCTTTTGTATGCCTATTTCTTTCCTTTATTTTTTTTCTGCAAGTTATACAAATTCTTGTTCATCTACTTTAGTGCTTTTATTACTCCTGATGTACTTATTGCTGGATAGCACACATAACCCTCAGGCATATATTAACTTGTCTTCAGCCTTCCCTGGTTTCCTTTCCTGCCAGTTCTTCTGTTACTTTAAATATTTTATTTAATCTGTCCCGTACTCTGTTGTCATACAGTATTGTATGTGGAGACATCATGATCCCCTCTTCTTCTCTTGATAATAAACCCAATATCTTGCACATGTGCTTTCTAGTCTCTTTTCCTCCTATCAGTTAGAACCATGTCTGGAATTGTCGTGTTTAGCTTCCCCATAACGTCTTATCAGCATTTCTTCTGAGCTCATTTACATCTACACAGCTGTATTTGTTACTGCCTTGCCAAGACTATATTTTTGCTTTTCTAAACATAATTCCCTAGTGCTTAAACTTGGGAAGAGGGGAGAAAAATTCATCTCTGTTTTTTTCTGTACTTGCATATTCAGAGTCCTTCAAAAGTGAACAATGGTATAAATTAAGATGCATGTCATCAGTCAGCATCGTGCTGGACAAGTGCTATCTATTTGGCTTTTAACCTCAAATCTATTATTCCTCCATGAACCCTGATTAATACAGATGCTTAATTTCTTGTCTCTAATTTAGAAAAATCTTCACCAGTAAAACTGTTCTTGAGGATCTAGAGAACAAAGGTTTCATGCACTTCATTTGTCTTCTGCAAAAGTTTATATCAAATATTTGAATCCTTTGTGTACTTTGTGACCAAGCACGAGCGCTTTTATTACTCTTTTTCAAAGGAGAACATGGATTAAGCTAAATAGCTCTTCTTTGCTCCCATTTGATAATACAGCCTTCTGCTACTATACACATCATGGAATAGATGGTATAAATTAGTGTGTGTGTGTGGGGGGGGTTGTTTGTTTTTTAGTAGAATACAAATTTCCTAAGTATTTAAGAGATTCTTCCTTGCAGTGATTGGGAAAATCTTGCAAGATTTGCACAGCCTGGATTAGTGGAGCTCTGATAATGTGAACAATTGCATTTCATGTACTTAATAATCTAAAGAGTTAAAAACCAACATGCAGTATTATATGGGATGTGAAACAGCTCCAGCGATTCCTATTTAGAGACTACAGGTTGGAAATTAAGAGGTGTGATTTCCCTTTCCTTCCCTTCTAGATATTAGTGAAGTCACTGTTGAGATACTCCTCTTAGTTGAAAGAAGAAATATCTGCAAAAATATCTGTCTATTCTGCAAACCAAGTATCATTCTGTTCTGCTTTGATATCTCCTACTTATTTTGTGTGTGGGAGCCAAAACCAGAAACTCTGCACCTCTTTCAGAAAAGGTGAAAAGATGCTTTTTTAATTGTTGCCTAACACTGTAAGCAGCAGACTGTCTTCACTAGTAACTACTCTTTGGTCAGTATTTAGGACTGAAGAGGTTTTAGCCTTAGGAATTCCCGCTTTAGCAGAATTGCTTAAAGAAAAAGTCTTGGCATCTCATAACTGAAATACTTCTTGTTGTCTTATGCAACTTGAAATTTCTTTTTTTTTTTAATATTAAAATGCCACCAAAAATGTCGTTGGTGTAGGGTAGAAATAGACTTTGCATATTTTCTGAAATGTGGAGTATGAGACATCATAAGTGAGAAATACAATTCCTGTGAGCAGAAAAGGACATGTTTTTCTTGGAGAGGATTGAGTAAAGAACGGGTCAATTTTAAAACCTTTCATTTTATGTGATTAGTACGGTGCTACAAATGCCATTTCACTATAAGGGAGGACTTTAAAACATACCTTACTTTTTGATTTGTGCTGCAGGTCAGATTAACTAAAATGGTTATTGTGTCACCCTAGAAATTCCTGCTTTCCTGCAAGACCAGACTTTAAACCCTATTTTTATTATTAAAAAGGCCAGCAGCAACAGAGTATTTTACAAGTTCTGAGACATTTTTATAGCAATTTGATCTTTATATACAGGTTTTTTAGAACTGTTTGTACTATGGTTCTTAGTGTATGTAAAAATCTGAAGGATTGGAGGAGGCGCATGAACATTGATTTGCTTCTTGTCTGAAGACCGTTCCCTGCTGAGTGAATTTTGAACAGAACATACATATTCGGCTCTTGTGTCATGGTGGAATGGCAGCATCTTTCCATCTAATCTGCTTCATCTGCTGAGGGGGACCCTGCCGGTTTGTGGGTTGATGTGTGACAGAGATTCCCCTTCCCCCTCTTGAGTTGCCATTATGCACCTCCATCTTGGGGGAAAAAAAAGGTATGTTTTCAAGATACAAACCAGAGTATGACATTTTCCATTTTTACCCAATTTTAGTCAGAGATACTGATATTAAAAAGAGACCCCTAGAAGGAAAACAATACCAGATGCAACTTCTCTACATCATATATTTCAATAAAATGTATGTACTACTTTTATTGTCTTCCACTTGCTCCAGTGATTTTTCTGCCCTAACTTGTGTGCTACCAAAATGTCTGTTAAAAAGGAAAGATTTGATCAACATAGTTGCCTCTTGCTCTTTCCTAATCTTGGTTTTCCAACAGTAATTAACAAGTCAGTATCCTCAGGCGTCGCTTGATGTTGTCTTTCTGTCTTCTCCTGATCCTCTGCTTTAAACTGTTCACATAATGCTTGGACGTTTAATATTACGCTTTTATAAGAACAAAACTTGTTAAAGACGACTTTGCTGGCTTCAGTAATATAATTTGGACACTTGCCCATATCTCTTAATGGGGATGAGTTCAGTCCATTATGGACCTTGTTTGAATTAAATTGTCTTATGTTCTCAAATCTAAGAGATGTCTAGATTGCAATGAGGCTATGATTTCCACACACACCCCTCCCCCAAAAACCTGGTCAGATTCTTCTGGATCTGAAAAATTCTTTGACTGCTTGAGGTGGAAAAATTTATTGGGAAAAACATGCAGTTATAGCAGTAGCATGCATTTCCAGCATCATCTTGGGAATTGCGTGATGCATCAATTCTGTTTCTAGAAAGTGCATCTCCTTCTCATGCCTTCCAGGTGTCATCCTGCCCTTTGCGTTGGTGGATTTTCTATCAGTACTGCTCTCAAACAGCAGTGCTCGCTTCTGCTAGGAGTCAGTGTCTCTAGCATGATTTGCCAGCTTGAATCTCCTGGGGCGAATGAGTGAATGTGTGCAGACACTGTGCAGTCTACATGCCCAGAGCAGCATGCCTGATTTCCACCAAACAGCGTTCTTGCCCTACTGCATCCTCTTGCACCATGCACTGATGCTAACCATAAGCTGCCTCAGTTGTTATTTCATAGCTGTGGCTCTTGTCCTGTGTCTTTACTGTGGCAACCTGTCAACATCGGCTCTACAAGAGAAGGGATTTTTATATCAGTGCTGTTTCAAGACAGCTACCAAATGGTCAGCGGTCATCAATTTTGAGAAGTCTAACTGTAGTGAAGGCTTTCGAGGACTGCATTGGGAGTAATTTTGTATGTGGTTTGTATGATTGTGGGGTGTGTGGTGCTAATTTTTTAACTAGGCTTACTTTGAGATCCATGATTTGCTTCATTTATCTGTATAGAGCTCTTAGGTTTCAGTCTGATGGCTCTTAAAAGTGAGGCAAATCATCTTTCCATCTTGAGTTTTCTTTTTACTGGAGCATATCCTTGAAACTTAGCATTTGGTCTTCCTCTAAAGAATTGCCATGTGCATGACATGTAATACGTGCTTCTGTGGCAAGAGCATTGCAGCACATGTATGAACGTTGTGGCAGCTGAACTATGTTGCTAGTGGAAAAGTGTGGAAACTGATTCACCTCAGTTGCCTGTAAGCAATGGTGGCTCTCTGCGTGTTTGTTGGAGGGCTGAGTAGTTGGGGTGGAAGTCAACAAATGCCTCTGCCACAGAATCTCAGCATTTTACTGCTTCTGATTAATACAAGGAATGATGAAAACTTCAAATAAAAAATTTCTAAGCCTCAGTGTTTGACTGAGGTTTTCAGTTTGTGTGAAGTTTTGATTTAGCTTTTGATTTAGTCATTTCCCTCCATTCTCAGTATGTTCTGAAATATAAATATATTCTGAAAAAAAAATATATATAAAATCTTCCCTTTAATATCCGTCCTATCAAACATTTTATACCATTAGGCCAGCTGGAGGTAACTTGGACAACTACAGAACATTAGTATTTTTCAAGTTTTTAAGGGACACAAAACCTTAGTTTCTTAAATGTTCTTGAAAACTTTACTGTACACTTAAAAAGAAGCCAAGAAAAAAAAGGGGGGGAGGATGTATTGAACATGCAGAACTGAAGTAATTATGATGAATAAATTTGTAAATGTTTACACTGAACATGTGGGCAAGAATAATAGTACATGTGATAAGTGAATGATCATGCCCAGTGTTGTAGAAGCACTGCTACATTTCTGTAAGCAAAAGTCTACATAATATGATCTAAGCTGACTTGTAAATAGTGTTGTTTTCTTAACTGATATCTTTTTTTTTTCCCAAGGAAAAAAAAATGTTAACATGTGTATGTCAACCTTTTGTATTCCCTGATTTGTGTTGAAAGATCCTTAGTGTGTGTGTGTTACTTGAGTCTTAAAGGGAGGATGTCCTTTTTTGGAATCCTTCACTGAAATACCTTTTTTAACAATAGTCTAGTCTCTACAATACTTTCTATGAAGCTGCTAGCGTCATTGAGGGATGAACAACTTTACCTTTCTGAAGTATAATAGTAGAACAAATAATATTAACAGATTTACAAAAAAGAAACTTAATATTTTTCATTGTGGATTCTAGTTTATTTGAGTAGTACCAAATGGGAAAATAATACCATTTAGGTAGTACAAGCTTGGTTGTTTTTACCAGCTGAATTTCTCTTCCCTTTAAATGGGATTTCTAAGGGCTGAAAAGCAAGCAAAAGCATAGTGTATTGCAACCTTAGTAAATGAAACATCTGAACTCACTGAATGAGGAAACTTAATTCTCTTTTATGATCAGAAGAGAGGAGAGGAGAACTGCTTGCTTTCCTATCATGGAGTGACTGTACTTTCTTTAACGTCTCCCCCGCCCCCACCAACCTATGTAAAGAATTGCAGTTCAAACTCAGATTTCGTAAATTGTGGGAGGGAGGAGAGGACAGGCTAAGGTGCTGTTCTAGTTGCGTGTCGGATCCTCTAAGGAGTAACATCAAACCCAGAAGTTTGTATGTAAGGACAAACTCAACCTGGGTAATAGAAAGGCCCCCTTTTCTAAAGAGAGTGGGAGGTCTCCTCCACCCCGTGGTCTGTGAGACAGCTGACTGATCTGGGAGAAGTGGAACTGCATTAGCAAGGTGATCAGTCTAAACTAGGAAGTCTGTCAGCAGACTTGGTTGGGCTCCAGAGCAGCTGGCATCTGTAGTTACTGCACAGAGTGAAATGGTATGCACCTTGAAATGCAGACATAACAAACCTTTTTTCTCTTGACCATGATATTTTTTCTCCTTTCTTCTTCATTCTAGAGATTATTTCCTATCCCCAAACATTTAAAAGGGGAGCCTTGTCTTGCTGCTGGATGGTTCTTTAAAATGTCATTGAAGAGATTTGCTGGCTGTCTGATCCAGCTTAAAAAAAATAAAATAAAATCACATACTTGCTAAATTAACCCAGGCAGATGTTGCCCTCTCTAGGGATTTCTGTGTTGAAGAGTTTTGGGATCAAGTGACTGAAAATAAATATATGCAGTGTCAGGTGTGTCTCTAATTTGCTTCAAAAGGTTCAAATATGTTCTGGGGAAAAAAAATGAAGAGTATCAGTGAACTGACAACATCCTGTTCGCTGGATAATATGACATTTTAGAATGGTAACATTGAGTGCTAGGTTCAGGTAACATAGATGGAAGAAATGTAGAATGTCTTGCTTGTGCAATTGTAAAACTGTGAATTGAGTAAAGGATATGCTAAGTTTACAGAGCTAAGCAACTTCAACTTAAGTGCAGCCACTTACACCAGCTCTGATCAGATGTTTTCTCTGCTAACCAGAAATGCCACAGCTCAAGAGTTGAGGTACCAGCAAAGAGGTTTCTGTTGAGACTGTCTTGATACCAAATGTAGTCTCCACAAAATGTTATTTGTGCAATACTATCTCTAGGACTGTCAGTATTTCAAGGCTCTAAGCATGACTGATTATTGGAATCTATTAGAAGTGTCCGGGAAGATGTTAAAAGCTGCTGTCAAACACATTGTTTCAGTAAGCATCACAAACTGTCTGAAGCGTCAATAAAGGGAACAAGCCCTTTAGAATACTGTATATCATAATTAATGTAAGTATTTTCTTTTTAAATTAGATGCAACAGTTGGAGTTAGCACAAATGCAACAGAGAGAAGCTAACCTCACAGCTTTGGCAGCCATTGGACCAAGAAAGAAAAGGCCTTTGGATTCATCAAACGTTGGGCTGGAGGTACTGAAATGACTTGCATGGCATTGTTGTATCTTCCTACTGGATTATTTTCATCCTTCTCTGTATGGAGAAATGAGAATTATTTCAGTAAAAGACTGGATACATACTGTACAGAAACCAATCTACATGTTAGGTGTTTGGAAGGATTACTTCTGGTAAATTTAATGGGGATGTTAATTGTATGTTACAGGAAAAACTGTGGATAAGAGTAATATGTGCAAAGAGCTAAATTGGATGATGGCTCAGAGAAACTTTGGTCTGCAGTGGAAGGTAATGAAGGCCGTGATAGTCTTCCACAGCAGCTAGTTGTTGTGGCCCATCAGTTGAACTCATGACAGCAGTTTTGGATGGCTCTTGAAATGACCGTGACTCTTAGATTTGGCTGCAGGCTGTTTTCCCGTGTGTAAGGCACAGGGACTCTTTTCAAATATACCATGAGCTCGCCCTGCTAGTGAACAAAAAAAGCTAGATCCTTCAGATTCTGTTTCCATTCCAGGAGTGAGTCAGGTCTCCTTTTCTGGCCCATCCTTCATTTTAAAATTACGTTTAAGATGCTTTTAACAGATCTTGATTTAATATATCTCTTAATGTTGTGCAGGAGATAAACCATTTCAGGGACCTGGGAAGCTTCTGAGGTTGCATAAGTTCTTTTCAAGGAGACTGACAGCCTAGTTCTGTTAGAGATTATCATCTTGGCTGGAGATGGGAGAAATGAGTTGCCAGGTGTGATTCAAGTGTTGTTGTCTGTTTTGCTGCTCTTTCTCATGAAGCCTCAACACTGCTTGAATGAACGGGTTGGCCTGTGACCCAAGCATAGTGAACAGAATCCTGAAAAGTAACTCTTGTTTGGAGGAAATGGTGGTAAAGTTGTCTTGTCTGATGAGCATTAAGCTTTTTTGTTGTTCTGTCCTAAGAAGCCTAAGTGGATACTAGGGTTGAAAATACTTAAGCATTTTTGCATGCTGGAGTCTGGAAGGACCTTATATAAAGCTCAGCTGGTGTTTGCAACCTGAGACAGTAGTGGCATCTAATCTGTGGGTTTTCCCTCAGCTTGGATTGTGACAAGAGACGTCTCTAAGGAGATGAGGTAGACTTGTTTATCTGACTTCATTCTGACAAGGAGACATTAATAACTCCCTGAATGCTCCCACTTTATAGCAAGTGAGTGAAGAAATCTGTATCTAAGCAAGTTTGTTCCAAAAGCAGTATTTCAAGCTTTTGAGGAGCCACTCTTCATTTCTTTAAGTTTTTTAATGCACTTTTACATGAAGCTGAAGTTGTAGGTACTTTTTCTTAATACCATTGGAAAAACTTGAAAAAATGAGTCTAGAAGAAGTTGTTTTCCCCCATCCTTTTTTCCTCTTCCCTCAAGCTTTCACTGAATAACTATTCCTGTTCTTCATAGTTTTTTTTTTTATAATTATTGCAGGACTTGTTTCTGAATGTTTAACAAGTCTTCCTGTTAGGTGCTTTTCAGTTATTTCTCATTGTCTGGGATGTGCCTACTTTATTAAAAGCTCTACAGGATTGTACCACAGTGAGACAGTTAGTAGTGTTGATATTGTATGGTGGTGATCCATTATTTATATGCTATTTTAAAAGAACCGAGGCATGACATGCCTAAACTGACCATAAACCTTAATGACATTTCATTATCAAATTTATCTGCTGTATTTTAAGATTCTTCTGTTCATATACGTTGCTTTACTAGACTCAGTTGAAAGGGCAGTAGGTGAAGGTAATTCTGCCAGTGAAACTACTGTTCTCATATGCAATCTTGCATTGCAGTGCCTAGTGCTTAGTGTTCCATGTTACCAGAAAGCAATTCTCTGGACTTTTTTTTTTTTCCTGTTTGTGAAATGACATAGGATAATAACTTGTGCAAGATGTTTAGGTTTAGACATTTAGTGTCCCAGTATATCTGAAGAGGATTTATAAAAGCCTTGATTTCTCATGTGGAATAAAAAATGGTTTGGACAAACATTCTGTATTTTAAGAAGCAGAACATTTGTAATACATTTGTGATAACATGGCAAAACATTCTGAGCAGTAAACAACATTCCATTCTTCAAAGATGAAAGGAGGTCTTTGAAACTGAAAGCAAGTACAATATGGCCTTAGGCTGATACGCATTTGGGCATCTTTAAAATCATCTTTTTGGGCAACCTGTCTGAGAATAATTTAAACAGGCAGGATGTACTTTCTCATTTCAAATTGCAAATACAGACAGCTTTACTCTCAAGTAATCTTAAATGTCAGAACTTCCTGACTATGCAATGGCTAGGAGTAAATCTGTGCGTAATACTCCTGTGACTTTTTTTTAAGCATAATATCTTGGCAGACAGATATGATGGAAGGTATTATTCCTGAATATGAGTTATCCTTGGATAGTATTAAATGAAATCAGTAATGATAATTGTGTTAGTTTTTTCTTAACTTAGACTTCTTCAGCTTGCTTTGGATAATGCTTTTTGTACAAATTCATCTCTCTGAAGTCTGTATTAGAACAGAGATGGCTGTGTTCAGCTTTCTATAACTTCCTACTGTAATAATTAAAAAGGAAATGTTTCAAGCCATTACTGATGTAAACTTGAAGCCCCAAGGTGTTTGGAGAGGCAGGGAAGAAAATGATCAGTTATTGAGTGTATTGAAGAAAAGAAACTTGAGTTAATTGATTATGTATTTACCTTTGTTAGGTACTGAAATCTAAAGGGTACCAGAAGAGTGGAGCTCAACAGACTGGGTTAGAATGGATTCAGTGATAAGCATGAAGGGCTGAGGACAGCACTTGGATAGCCTACTACTTTTCCTTTCTCCACAAATGACTGTAAAGTTTAATTGGAATGGTTCTTCATCCTTAGGTATCTGCTTCCTCCACACTCTGCCATGTGGCTTTTGCACCTTGTCTGGAAAGTCTTTTTCCTGGCATACTTGAATGGCTAACTCCTGTGTATTTACATCCTCTTGCTTGCTGAAATTCTGGTTTCTTTAAGCAAACGATCTCTTAAAATAATCCGTAACAGATTTCCTTAATCTGGGAATTTACAGATGTGGTGACACAAGCATATGATCTGCAGGTAGAGCCCTGCTTACTAGCAGCCGCATCACCTCATTGTGTGGCAGGTAACAAATGAAGAAAGAGATTCCTGCCCAGAGGAGTTTGTCATCTAACCTGGACCTAAAAGCAATATGAAAAGGGTGAACTATATCCTGCTGTGGTTGCTGCTCATGCGTTACACTCGGATAGCATGAAGGACAAATCCATGAAGATCATGTAATGAAAAAATAAAGCTAATGCTTTAGGCCTAGGAAAAAATAGCACTATATTGGGAATTCTTTATCCCTTCTTGTTGGGGTACTAGTTGGGGTAGTTTTGCTTTTACTCTTTACTGCAATTTAACGTTTGAGTATTATTGTTCAGAAAGAGTAATTTGAGAAAGCCCTGGTAAGAAAATCCCTCTATTGTAAAAATGCACTAATTGGTGCTACTTGTATTCCAGAGGTGTTAATATCTTCATCTCTCTGATTCTGGTCCCTTTGGGTACTTTTGGATACAATGAGTAGAAGAGGCCTTTACATTTGATTCATACGTGGTTTTGGTTTTGTGTATTTGTTACCCCCCTCTTCTCCCCCTTGTTTTGGTTCATGTGGTCAGTATTGATGAATTAGAGGATGGGAAAACTTGGTAAAATAACTCTCCTTGAAAAAAGGGAGAACATTTTTTTTTTTCCTAAGACAAATCAGAAAAACTAAATTAGAAGCCACAGATTTATATCCCTGATTCTGTGTTCTGCTTCGTAGTTCTTGTTGGTAAGATGATGTTTTTAGTGCTGAGAAACAGTCAAGGATTATTGTTGATTAAGTTTTGCTTTCTTTCTGATGACAAAACCACTTTGGAAATGGTTTTGTCTAGTTCTCACTGTAACTGGAGTCTTAAGTTTGAAGCTTCTTGCAGTTGATTTAAAGCTTTTTTTTCTGTGAGGAAATAAGCTACTGTTCTGAGTATCTCAATTTTTTTCCCCTTATCCAGAGGTGTTCTGGCTCCCAACTCTTTTGATGTCTTGAACTGAGAGCAGTGTATTTGTTCAGTGTCACACAACAGGAAGAAAGAAAGTCTACTGCATTTTTGAAAATAGAATTAGCAGACTAAATCTTAATTTTATGGTTGACTTCTGAAGACTGTAGTTAGACCATTCTTCTGTTTTATACAGGGAAACTTAATTGGATGTCTGCACTTCTATGTAATCTTTTTGGAGAGTTTTTTTCTCATCTGTTTTCTGGCTCTGTGATAACACATTAACCATTTGGAAGTGAAGCAGTCTGTCTTGTCCCAAAGTGCTGTTGATGGCATATCTTTCACATGCCTTCTTTTAGGTTGGTCGCATTGACTGACTTAATGTGCACAGGTTAATCTCCTGTCTTTTCATACTTTTTGCCTGATTCAACAGACTGAAGAGGAAACTTCCTTCTTCTGGATATTGTGTGTGGCTGTTCTGTCTGTAGCCAGGACTGGCTGCTCTGTTAGCAAGTGCGGGTCTTCTTGCCTTGTCACCTACAGTCTGGCTCTGCTGTGGAAATGTAGGCTACTATGAGTATAATTTTACAAACACGTACTTAGCCCTTCCCTTGGTGGTGTCAAAGATCTTTTGTTGGGGTAAATGTGGCTGTGCTGGGGAGAAGTGTCAGAACTGGAGGTGCATCGGGCAGCCCTCTCTATGTGCTGTCTCTCCCTGTCACTGTAGTCACTGTTGCAGTGACAAGGAAGGTATGTCTAAAGCAAGTCTCAGACTGCAGAGCAGAGGGCAGCATCCTATGTGCCAAACACCATGCAGTTGCTGCAGAAGTAAATGGTGTAGCTGGTATCCTGAGGTCAGTGCATAGCTATTCAAAGACTCTTCTGTAAAACTTCTAGCTCTCATCAGTGTGTGTAAAATGATGTGACACTTGAAGGGTGATGCACACCTTCTAATACAGCATTTCCCAAATAAGTTGTATTTCCTTCTGGGAAATATTTTGGCAAGAGGAAATGGGAGAAATATCTTGTTTTCTACACTAGTCAGTTCCATTTTAATACTGATTGTGGGTGGAGAAAACTAGCATGTCTTCTCCTTCCCTTTCAGGTCGAGGCATCTGCAATATCTGGTCATTGACAGCAGACCTTAAATTCCACCTTCTTGCTTTACAGCTTAGGATACCAATATGTGTGTTGATCAAACATTCTGTAAATGCTGCATGTTAAACCTTTGGGAGTGTTTTTCAGGCGGACCTATGAAGAGCTAAACATTTGAGCAAGAAGTCCTTTCCTTCAAAGTGAACAAGGAAAACTCCTGAATTTCCCAAATGACTGGGAAAAGATATGTCCTATTTTCCCCCTTTGTGCCAATCAAATAACTTTGATTTTTTTGGCATTTGGGAAAGGATGTGTGGCAATTAAGGGGTATGTGGATTTGCACTCTTTTAAATGATAGCTGTAGAAGCTATTGGCACCTCTTTGACCATAATCTCTTCTAATGAATCTTTCTGTGTGAGAACACGCTAGCATAAATTCATCAGCTTCAGTATTGGTGTTAAGGATGTGGCTGTGTTTAAACCTGAATTAAACTTAGAACTTTGCTCTATTGAGAATGACAATAGGTTTGTTGCCACACGTATACCCGTGGGGTACAGAGAGGCTTCCAGCTGATTTGCCTGCCTGGTGCTTGCCAGTGTTCATTAGTACATGGTTGTGTGCTAAAGTATTTTCTCAAAAGTGACAGAAATTGAATTTGAAAGCAACCACTTTAAATGGACCTAGACTATTTGCATGTAAGTAGGTGTTCAGAGCCAGGCAGCTAAATCTATTTCTACGTTTGAGGGATTTCTTCCCACCACCATTCCCCTTATTCCTCCCCAGCCCCTTTTGAGACTTAGGTCTAAAGTAATTTGAGGGGTTTTTTCTCCTTTGCATATGCTTAACATATGCAGACCCTTAATTTGTTTCTAGTTCTTTTCTAAGCTGTTGGACAACTGAAGAATTTACAGGGTAGTCATACCTTTAGGGAAAAGGAAAGCTAATAGCATGCTGTAATTATAAAAGATGGCTTCAGCGCCTTTATCTGCTGCAAGACTTAAGCACATCCTGTCAGCTACAGACAGTTTGTTTCAGCTCTGAATTTCCTGGCTGCTGTCAGTCTAGGCCATACCCTTGATGTGATTCTCCCCCCCCCCCCCCCCCCCAACAAATAGGCTGAAATATTCTTGACTGCCATTCATACACTTCAGATACGTGGTTTATTGACCCATATTGTGCTTTCTCTGTGCTAGAGATGAACTTAATTCGTCTTATGTGTGAAAGATATCTGCAATTTAAATGACTAATTGCACTGTAGCTTTAGGCTGAACATATTGGTAACACACAAATGTTGATGACATGTGAAGGGTCAAGAGATTTATAATTTAGTTGACAATACATTGCTTAAAATGATGTGGCAAAGAGCCAGAAAATTTCAGCTTAATAATTGTCTATTAACTAACATGACATATTTGTATAGTATTCGTTACCTCCAGGTACAGATTAAGCATCTGATGTAGCCATACAAAGTGACATGCGTATATGAATCTTGAGCATAATAGTGAATAAACTGACATTACATTTGAAGTGATTTGTTTCAATATGTAAAACATTTTGTTGCCTACGTTTGAAAGGACTTCTGGAATGTAGCAACGAAATCTGAGAAAAAAATGTGTAGTTGAATAACATTTATATATATATTCGACAGCTTAGTGAGGCTGCTTTGTAGACTACAGATAACATCATAAATATACATGTTTGTTTTCAGCTGCATGAGAAACAGTCTGGAAATAGTTCTAAGCCTTTCAGATGTCAACTTGATCTATCCTAATGGTCTACAACAGATTAAAAAAAAAAAAAAGAGGGGGAAGCTTTGTTTTTAAAAAAAGAATCATATTTATATAAACATTCTGAGTAATGTAGTATTTTAGTAGTATGAATGTGGGAGTATATTTCTAACAGACTGAGGCTTGTTAGAATAGGCAGCATCACAAGTCTGGCTTGTCACCAAGGTAATATCAACTTCTTTCACTTTGTTTTCTCTGGGCTAAATTATGCACTTATTTCTTCATATAAGCACAATTTTTAGAATTCTGGCAGGATATCTTTCATTCTCCTTGTTGCCAGATAAGATCCAGGAAAGTGTCTGAGCACTTCACAATGCATTAATGGATTTTTGCTTTTTTTTCTCTTATGAGACAATCTTCTACATTTTACAGCTGGGAAACTAGTGTACAGGATACATTACATATCATAGACATCCATGTGGCCACAGGTGACAGAGCTGGGAGTTGAACCTGAATTTGAGTATCTGTTCTGATTTACTAGATGTTCTTACCACCTTCTGATAAAATCTCTACTGCAAACAGTTGTAATTTTTCAGCATTTTGAAATGTCATTGAAAACTATCTTATGACTTTGATTCCCTTTTCTGGTGATATTTTTATAATGCACAGCAGAGCTGCAATGACAGTTTGCTCTCTTGGGATCTTAGCTCTGAGACTTGGAAGTATTTATGCCACACCAAAAATTGAAATGAGAACTATTGACTCTACTTCTAACATTTGATTGAACAGTTTGCTCCCTTAAAGTGTTCCACAGAAAATAGGATTAGGAGTTTAAAATTTTAAATGTAATTGGTGTGAAGCCATTGAATTTGAGAAGGGAATACATATTCTGCCAGGAATAGCTCACTGGGGGCCTGCCCCAAATTTGTGGGAAGGAAGGCTTATGCTGGCCTCAGTGAGCTTTGTATCATGTCCTATATAATAACTCTGAGCAATTTTGGTATTCTTGTCAGTAATTAAAACTCCTAGATTATATGCTCCAAATTCCTTGGAGATTAGAAATAAAACTATGATGGTGGTTCAGGTAAAGGAAAAGATTTGTCGTACAAGGCTTGCTACCTTAATTTCAAGATAACTCTTTCTTGTATCAGGTTCTTCTCTCTTGCCTTTTGTGAGAGAATTAGTATTTAATTCTTGGTCCAGCCACTGGAGAGAGCTCTAAAGATCTTCAAAGACAGGTTTAGAAAGCAACCTCCCAACAACACTAGCTGCAAAACAGATATGGGACTGATACTAGAGTCCCACAGTGTGTTCTATTGCCAAAAATCAGTATAGTGAGAGTTCCTGATTTTTATTAGAAATACGTAAAAGGCTCTGAGGAGCAAGAAAGGGAGACAGATTTTTGGGGTTGACAAAGTTGCTGATTTGTTTTGATGCCAAAGATGCACCAAAAGCATGATCACAGCTCATGTAACCTCCTGGTGCTAGTCTTAAGCCAACTAGCCTGGGTACTGTGAAGGGTAGTTTTCAGTGGTGCAGAGCCCAGTTACCACAGTACTTCACCTGGGCTTACAGATGGACCTGTAAGGGATACTGAAACTCTTGCTGCTGGCTGTAGCACTTCTGTTGATACCCAGGTCAGCTGGTGGGTACCCCTCTCATGCTGCATGTCTGTGATTGTGTAGCCCTAGTGTTGGGATGAAAATGGGGTGCTGGGCCCTGTCTTTGTTCCAGAGGAATTCAGTGAAAGGCAGTAACTCCTTGGGTTGACTGACTCTCCTGCCTCCCATGTGGAGGAGAAAAGGGATTTTTCTCGAAAAACAAAAAAAAATCTGCTTGTTTGATAGCAAAGCCACTGATTCTTGCTTGTAGCAGAAGGTGGTTGCAGCTTGGTACCCTTTGCTAGAATTTGTTATATAGGGGTATATTCGTTTATCTTTGTAATTGTGACCTCGCTGAAGAGAGGCACTTTTCAGTTTCCCTTGGAAGAGAATCACTAAGCTGTCTTAGGATAGACTGAAGATTTTATGGCAGTGAAGAATGCCCCAAAATAGCAAGACACAAGCCTTTACTGCCCCCCTGGAGGGAACATCATGGAGATGTCTGGGAGCAAGGCATAGGTAGGTGGTAGTGGGCTGGTGTTATTCTTACCAGGTACTGAGTAAGGTCTGAAAAGCAGAGTTGGGAGAGCTTCTGTGCAGGAAGGGGTATATGAGAGGGAGAGGAGAGAACTGCTGACTGTTGCCTAGGACCAGACAAAATGTGCATGCTGACCAACAGGAACTTACTCAAGAGGAGGCTTCTGAGAACTGAACACCAGAGGATCCTCCTGTAAAGTGTTCCTTGTGTCAGCGGAAGAGCTCAGTTGGGCACTTTTTAAATTGGGTCTTGCATACTGACAGAGGCATACATGTGTTAGTTGATTTTTGAGGCACAGATGGCTCAGGAACATCAAATGCTCTTAGTTCCTTAAATCTTTATTAAAAAAGAAGGCAGGTAGTGTATCTCCCTCCACTGTTTGTTACAAAATCCAAAATAAAGCCATAAAAGACTAATGCTTTGCAACTGTGGGGGACAGAGGCTAAAAGTATAAACTTTGTTCTGACATCTGTGCAGGAGGCTTTGTGCAACCTGGCATATGGTGTCGGATAAGTTCCCCAACAAGATGAAGTCTTTCTGCAGTCCCTGTCTGGACCAGAATGACCTAGTCTGACTTTTTTTCATTTTTAAACCATCTTGTACTTTGAGAGAAGGACCTTTTCTTTTAACTTGGATGTGGTAGTGACTGTTGGTTCAGTGGCTAATTGAGTACTACATTTCAGAGGTTCTTCAGTAGCTGTGATACACTTGTGTGGTGCTGTGTGAAACTTAAAATATGATGTGGCTGTCCTAGTGAACAGAAGTTCAGTATAAGCTTTGGCCTTCAAAATGATTTTTACAGTATAACACCATTCCATATCTCTGCACTGGGCATGACAAGTAAAAATTTAAAACTAAGCAAATATATAACTCTCTCAAATGCAGGCAGCTTGGAGCTTCTGCTTTGTTGTAACATCTTGCAGATCTGATAGCTTCCAAAGCAGGCTCAGGGATTTGTGATGTCTGCCTGATTTTTGTAAGTGAGTGAACAAGATTGAGATGGTTTTGTTTTGTGTCTTTTTAAAGGTAAGACTTCTCATCTAGTGACTATTTAGAGAGAAAATACTTTCACCTCCATGAAGTTCTTTGAATTAAAAAGGACATTGCTGTTGGGTTACTGAAAACCCTTGGGGTTTGTTTCATTTATAACATTGCCTCAGGCCTTCTGCTGCATCCTGTTGGATTGACCTCCTTTTCAACCCTGTGCTGGCAGCTGCATTGCAGAGCTATCTTTTCCCTGGATCCTTCAGGGTTGTCATATGACAAACTTGAACTGTGACCCTTTTGTGTCTTACCAGGACAGCAGTGCCCTCTCTGCGCTATGTGGCCAGCAGTCTTCCCCATGCACACATTTGTTCCAAGCCATTTAACAAACTGGAAGTTTCAAATGATAGCATTTCATAATGTTTAATAGTATCCACTGTAAAGCAAATGAAATGATGCTGAATACCCTGCATGCTGCTAGTAAGAAATACAGCTTCCATTTCTGCTATATGCCCTGGCTTTTCTGTGGCTAGTGTGCTATCTGGTGAATCTTTTTTATTTTTTAATGTATTTCAGTGCTTTCCCCCCTAACAACAATAGTACTCACTGCTATAGACTGGTATTTGTTTCTAATATATGTGGGTTTTTTTTAAACTGATTTCTTTAAGCAAAGTGGGCAAAGTCATTTTGCTGAAGTCTTGCAGAGAGTGTTAGGGTAAGAATTGATATAGTTAACACAGCATCCAAGCAACACCATCTCCAAGTGGTGTTGATGCTGGCAGGCATTGCCTTGCTGAAGTTACAGAGACTGAGCACTCGTATTTGTACAAATTGCATTCATTACCAAGAACCCTCCAGTAGTGATAAGAGACTGGCTGTGTAGCATAGATTGGCTCCAAGATAAGTAGCCAGTCTATTGTGCAGCTCATGATAATCTTCCTCCTCCCCAGCCCTAATAATAAATCTCGGGGCATTTTGGAATGCATGGGGGTTGCTCATTCCAATAGCCTGAATGTATAACTACTAAACATCATCATCTCCCCACCAATTGTGCTTTCGTAACCAAGCAAGGCAACTGACTGAGATGGATAGACTTAAATATAATGTTCTGAAAACACGGATGCTCTGACTTTGTGTATTTGCTCCCTTAAAAAAAGGACTATTCACAAATGATGGCTGGGGCAAGAGTGTGCTGTTTCTTCTGGCCATGTTTTAAGGCTAGAGCCTGTTCTCAGTGACAGTTTTCTTCAAGAAGAGATGCAAACATGTGAAGCTTGGGTGTTTCCGAATGGAAGTAAGCCTTGTACGACCTGGGCCTCTGCATAGAAACTGTGGTAGTACCTTCACAGTTAGCCTGTTATTTGCCTGTGCAAGTATTTGCATAGTATGACTTCAGTGAAACTGCAGTTATTTATCATACCATAATATAGTTAGAAATAGAAATTCTTTTTGCTTAGAATTTTTGTCATTCCTTTGACTGAAATAAGCTATTTAACTGGCAGACACTTGCTTTGTCTTTTAAAGTATCTAATGTACACAGAATTCTGGACTGCTGGTTTCTAACATACGTAAAGCTGAACATCAGCAGGCTAGTTTTGTGCAAGCAGGCAGTACAATCCAACGAGTTTGATTTAAAACCTTAAACTGACATAGTTTTGTTTTTTTTTTTCCCTCTCTCCCACCACCCTCCCCCCCCCCCTTTAGGGTTTGAATGGCAACGGAATTGCTCCTGGATCATCGTGTTTTAGCCTTACAAAACAGTTGCTTCGTCCAAGAATAACCCGTGTCTGTCTCAGGGACTTGATATTTTGCATGGAACAAGAAAGGGAGATGAAGCATTCTCTAGCCTTGTACTGTGCTCTTTTGAAGTGATTTGAGTTTTACATTTCAACTCTGCTGTCTACTGCCAAAGAAAACACCGAAGCATTGTTGCACTGTCTTGAAATTCCAATTTCTGGAAAAATAATCCGTTGTAAGGATAACTCTTGTTTACAGATAAACATTTTTATTAAATACCTAACTTATCACTTGTAGGGTTTTTAATAATATTTGGCTTAAACCAATCTGTAAACCAGTGAAAACACTGAACTGCGCACACAAGTACCTGATTACCTGCATGCATTTAACTGGCTTGCAGGCTCTGAGGGCTTGAGACGCGTACCTAGTTTATGTATGTCACTTGCTTCAGTACCAGAGCCTGCAACATCTGTTCCATGTGTAGTGCCTTCTTCTAATCCAACCTTATTTAGGGAAGCAAATTAACATGTTAAAGGCACTGCATAGTATGACAGCTGTATTTAATCATGAACCAGCAGTCAGTCAACATGCTAATGTACTGCCTATCTGACTCAGCATCTCCTTAAATTTTCTGGGTTTAGAATTACTACTGAATGTAGTGGAGAATGTTTGTGGAGAACAAAGTAGCAAGCAAAGGGACAAGGGACACTTTGTCTCCCCCCACCTCACCTCAACTGCCTTCCCCCTCTCCTCTGAGAAAACAACTGAGGGAAGATGAACAAATGGGTAATTCCTGTGATTAATGTACATCAAACAGTGTAGTTGCATGTAGTGGCATACTTCCATGTTTGGGAAAATCTGGAGTTACTAAACTTGAATACAGGGAGTGAAAGAGCCTAAAAAGGAAGGATAAACTGAAGAACAAATCTCTTATGTTTTTTCTTTACGTGGATATCAAAAATAGCAATGAACTCGAGCATAGATTTTAAAAAGAAATGAGCAAAAGTAATCTGTGCTGACTGCAGAAAAAGGAAAACTTAAAATACATTAAATATTCTAAAACTTTACAGCTGGAGCCTATTTTAAGGAGAAAAGTAGTGTTTGCAAAGCACAGAGCATTCACTGCTTTGAAAATATTGATTTGTCATGTTAATGTTCGTAATACCTTAATGTGGTATAACAGGGAAACTTCTTAAATAGAAGCTAGTTAGTTTAGCCAGTTGCCTGGTTTCCCTTCAATGAGGAGGAGGGCTCCATGTTCTTAAAATTGCTAAATAGACTTAGTTTTTTTGCTCTACTAGTAAAAACTGCCTTGTAGTAGGAGGAAAAACCTCCTGATCATTTCCCTTTCCTCAGCCTCCAAACACTTTGCCTCCCATGACACAGTGCTGTATAGCATGGCTGTTGACAGGACCAGTGGGAAAGGCACTGACTGTATTGAATGGCTTCCTGCTGAAACTTTTCTTTTAAGGAGCAAGCTTCCTATGGTTGTTTGGCATGCTACTTTAAAACTTGAAGTGATAATTCAAACGCCCTCCACCATCGGAAACACTGCAGATACTTACTAAATTCAGTAAATTTTGAATTGGTTATGTTTTTCTGTGTTGAAACAGTAGTAAACAAATCTAGTAAATGAATGCTGTAAATTATTTATATATGTATATATAGCACATATATATGAAAAGCAGTACTTTGACTAAGCTATAGTTTGCAAGATATTGATGGCATCAGGCAAAATTGTTTTGTATAATTAAATGCTTAAGCTTTACTTTTTATGTAAAGTGCAGCATTTTCCATATTTGTGTACTGTATCTTATTGATCAGATGTTTAAAATTATTTTAAATACTGCATTAAAGCAATTATTTTATTAAAAATAATAAATTGGTAATTTTGTCTATTTCCTAATGTGAGAAATTTAGCATCTGAAATTGTCATCATCGTGACTAACGGCATGGTTCTTAATGAGACCCCTAGCTTATCTGCCCATCACAGTAAATTGGCACAATTGCTGAACTTGAAATATTAACGATAAACTTCCATCTATTAAGGCTTTTAAACAGAACTAGGTGACAGAGCAAAAACTTACTTTAAAAAAAACACTCTCGCTTGTCTTAACTAACTTCCAGTGAGTCAGCACAAAGGCTATTTTTTAACATCTGAGCAGAGGTAAGCACTTTGCATGTTTTCCGTGAAGTAACAGAAAGCTTCTCCAAACTTCCACAATGTGCAGTGGAAGCATTGTCCTAAATTATTTTTAAAGCAACCCTAAATTAAGCAAGCACAGGTTGGAGAACAAGGATGAGCATCTGCATACTAGCCTACCTCTTTGATTTTTTTAATATCTCATTTCATTAGTTTAAAGATGAAAGATATTAGAGAAAATAACTCTTACTATAAAGAGTATCTATTGATCAATTACATAGGACAGATGCTTGAAATATTTCTGACTTGCCTACCATACAGATAGCATGCTTTTATTACTGCTGCCAAAGCAAGTTGTCTCTTCCCAGTTATTCCCCTCCACCAAAAAAACAAAACAAAACAAAAAAACTTGGGTCTGTAATGAGTAGCAGGCATTTTCAGAAAACTGGTCAGTGGATCTTTGGGCTTAATTTCAGACAGGGGTAGTCAAGGCCTTGGTGCAAAGGCTATAAATACTTTTGTCCTTCCTAAGGGTTCAGCCTGCCTCTCATTCCAGCTCCCTGCTGTAGGGTTCTGAGAACAACATGTCTTTGGAAAGAGTGCTTAGGAGATGCTCGAGCTTTTCTCAACCAGGAGTTAAAGGAGAGATGATTATGCACACCCTCCCCATCTTTTTCCTGGGCTTACAGCCTGTTATGGAAAGGTAGACTGCTCTTTATGCAAATACTAAAAATCCTGTCATCAGGTTATGAAGACAAATCCTGCCATCATGCTCACGGGCCTTTTAGTTTCAAGAAGCTTTTGTTCAATGTTAGGGACTCAGCAGCAGAGCCACCTATGTCCCTGATGCTTCAAGGGCTGTCAAACCTTACTCCAGGGGCTTTTTGCTCTCCAGAAGGTCTGTTAGTTCAGTGCTGTCTGTGGAACCATCCATGGTGTCTTAGTACTGTCTTAAAAGAAAACAGCACATACAACTGAGAGGAGCAAAGCGTTATTGCTGGATCTTGACTCCTACCATCTTAGCAACATAGTGTTATGCTGATATGTGTTTGGTTTTTTGGGTTTTTTTTAATGTCTTGTACACTTTCTCCCCTACCTCATGCTTTTTCCCTTTTTTGCCACTTTCAAGCCTTGGCACTGAATACATTTGCCAGCCCTTTGCGCTATCTTTGACTCCAGCTTTTTCCTGCCCCTGGAAAAGATGCTAGCTGATGTGCACTAACACACCCTGCAGGTTTTTTCTAGGTTTAATGAGGAAGGTAGCTGGGGCCTTGAGACCTTGCTATATGATTCCTCAAAGCCATTGTACTCTCTTGGACACTTTGACACAATTAGCTTAAGGCTTTTACTTGCATCAAGTTGTTCCAGGCCCACTCTCTTGTAAGCACCTGTGTCTTGCTATGCAAGTGCACTTTGCCTTGAAAAATTGCTCTCAGCTGTTCTCTAAGTTCACTTGTTTGCTGTTTTTTGCTTTCTTCTTCTTTTATAGTCACTGGGGTTAAAATGGAAAGACCAAGGTAAATGAGGATGATGAGAGGGCAGACTGTCCAAGGGTTTGGACTTCATGAAATAGGCTTGCTCTCAGCAACTTTTAAATGTGGGGTACTGGGTTTCTGAAGCCTTATGTGCTACACATGCACACCCCTGTGCACACAGCACGTGATGTCTGCCTATCATCTAGGAGCTGAGCCAGTGGTTGTTACCCAAAGTCCTGGCTAGAGCCTGCAGCACTGAAGATAACAAATCTGCAATGAAGGCTTTCCTCCTTTTTGGAGTGCAAACTTTAGTACAAAGACTAAAGCACTTGGTGCATCTGAACTCTGTATCTTGACGCCTTTGGCACTGGGCTCATTGACATGGGTCAATGGTTGGTCCTGCCTTCATCTGGTAGGAAGGTCACAAGCCAGAACACCAGTGTTTCACTTGGTGCAGGCCTTTTGCGATCTAGGCAAACATATCACTTTTGGCTTTGTAATTAGCATTTTGAAGGCCTAAGCAAAAAAACTAGTCTTCCTTCCAGATATATCAGTCCTTGCTCCTACTGCCTTTTCTTTTCTTTTCTCTTTTGCTACAGGCACAAACTGGTCACTCTTTGTCTGCTATTTGTAGCTATTTCAGCATGTTAGTTACTAACTTTGCTATCCAATTCCTTCCCAGGATGCTCTACTTCATAGCTCATAGGTTGCCTACAGGCAGCCACCTTTTGAAGGGCTTTTTAGAGTGAAGGAAGGAGGATCTTTATCCTTGCCTTGAAAGTTGAATGACTATTCTGAAATTAAAGGAGCTGATGGTACAGATTAGTTCACATCAATCTTCAGGCTGCTACTTTCTTTGTAGTGAACAGGTTCTCACAGAAAATATTTCATGGTGGTCAAAACTTCTACCATTAGGTCCTTCTTTGGTTGATGGTTTTCTACAGGATTCTTGGAGTTGTAGATACTTCTCACCTTTCAAAGGATGTTTCCCTGACAGGTATCTTTCTTCCAGCCTATTTGAAATTCCTGCCCAAGACCCCATCAGAGTCAGTCTTTTGTTCTCTTCCCCAACCCCTATCTCACAGTCCTGGAGCTCTTTGAAGAATCTCCTCTACAATTTGCTTCTGACTCAAAAGTATGAAAGGGTTCAGCCATGCCTCAGATTATCCAGTTGGATTTTGGGCTGTCAAGACCTGCACCCCTGGGGGCGATCAGTACACGTTCCACCAGGTCTTGACCCATCAGGAGTGTTATTGAAAGACTGCTTCATTTGTAGGCACCTGCTGGATGAAAGCATTTGTTTTTACACAGTGCGGTGGCATCTAAGAAATCTTAAATTTTAGGTCCTTGAAGCTCACCTGAAGGTAACTACCAAATACATAGATGGGATGTGTTTGGAGTCAGCAATAGTGCAAATGCATGCATTCACCATAGAGGTGAGCTGCTTAATAGGGACTGTAATTCTTTTAGATACACTGTCTATAAGTTACTTCCCGCTATCCTTCCACTTTCTCGCTGTTGCTGTCCTTTGATGCTTCTGCAGTTACGAGGAAATACAGTTCATGTGGTGTGCACTGCCTTTTGTGACTATGCTTTGTCATGAGGAAGGAAGAAGCGGGGAGGGGGGGTGTCTTCATGGGTCCTGCTAAGGCAAAAAAAACCATCTTCATCTTAACAGCTTGGCGTGCACACTCCTGCTGTGCATGTTTTCCTTGAAGAATTGCGGTTATTGGTAAGTAATTGTTCTCTCTACCAGATCACAGAGAGTATTATTTTACTATTTATTTGGAATGAAGAATTATCTAACAGATCATCTGTATCTGTTTTTGAGAGCTAATTTGTAATTATGTAGTGGTTCCCCAAGCCTCTTAAAATATTTGCACTTATACTTTGAAGTATTTAGCGTGACGTGGTTTATTATTTACAGTTATTTGAAGGTGTTTCTTATTTCTGTTCTTCAAGCTAGAAGGGAGGAGGAGGTATATTTTTTCCATTAATTATGCGTGAATATAGATATACTCTTTGTGTGTGAATCCTTGTAACTTTTTAAAAGAAAGATTCTACTTCTTGTAAGGACTAAGTTATAACAGTTCCCAGGTGTGAAACGCCAGCAACAGGGAGATGAAAGAGAAAGGAGAGGATTTCTTGAAGAGGTTGCAAGATTTAATATATTAAAATCCATTGATAACTTCGTGCAAAATTGGGCAGGGAATAACGACTCCCTTGAGGAGCTGATCAGCTGGCATTCTCAAAAGAAGAGTAGGAAAAGGAGATCTCACTCAAAGGATCGAACATGGAACTCTCTTCTGTCTCCAGGTACTTTTTGGTTTGCATGTATTCGGGCAGGGAAATCATGTTCTCTTTTACAGAATATCTGTGTATCTCTAGAAGAAAAATAATCCATCAAGGCAGGTGGGTATATATATGCAGGCTGCATATTTAATAAAGCAGACTTATTGAATAATTTCTATCTGGAAAGAAATCATTAAATCTTTACTTCCAGTTCAGTGCTGTCTTCCTTCTTAGTCCACGTTTCTTAAAATTTGGAGAAATCCTCATAATCATCTCATCTATCATTGAAGGAGTGGCCAAAATGATTAATTAACAAAAACATGTCAGCTTTGGCTCAGTGCTGCAGCCCAGCCATATGACTGAAGCATTGCCAGATTTGGGAAGATGAATTGTTTTCACAGGAACTGGCGATCCTAAAAGAGATTGGAGCAAGCAGATGATGTATAGATGCAGCACGTTCTATTCAATATCTCAAAGCAGTAGTAGTTTCCTGTACCAACTTCAGAAAAGCACAGACAGGCTTACAGCCTGTGTAAGCATCTGCCTAACACAGAGCTGACATGGTAATCAGGGTAGCACTGCCTTTTGTCAGGGCTAGAGCTGGAATTTTCTGCACTCTGCCTTTCACCAGCCGATTCATTAGCCTTTTGCAGTGTGGCTGAAAGGTGGTGCAAACTCAAATAGGCTTCATCTCGTTGAGCTCTCAGAATCTTTGCTTCTAATTTGAAAGTTTTAGTCGTCTTTATTACAGAGCAAAAGATTGAAAATGACCCAAACTTCAGGTATAGAGGACAAATATTAAAAGTTAGGTTGTTTTTGCCTTTGAAATCCCTTACTTCTTAGAGACTGTTGGTGAGTGATGCCCTGGGGCAGGGGAGGATGGCTCCAGAAAGAGATCCCCTTGAGTGTTTAATCAACCTTATACAGTAGTCTGCTGTGGATGGTGAAACAGAAATCAGTGTTTCTAGTTTTTTTCCCATGCCATAAAAAAGAACCTGTGGGAAGGTTCTGACTGTGTCTTTATATAAAACCAGGATATCCAGTAATTAGTGAGAGATACCTTCAGGGCAAGCTCAAATTTTGCAACACTTCCCAAGGCAGGGAGAATGCCCTGGGCTAGGGCAGTCTTGGGAAGAGAGTGACTCAGGAAGATTTTTTTTTTCTCTCTAGTCTTGATCAAGTCAAAACTTAAGAAAGCTTTGCAGAGATCTGACTGTTCCCAAATTTACTATACCTGAGTGAGGCTCTTTTACTGCTTAGGGTAGATAGCATTTTCAGGCTTTTTGTCTTTAACAGCAAAGGCTAAACTTCTTGTGGTTCTTAGCAAAAGCTGAGATTTGACCATGGCTCAAAGCTGGCAAACAGATTTTGGTGATTTTTTCCCCCAACAATACAGGTTTCTCCTCAACAAGGGCTTTAAACTCACATATAATTGGCATCTGCCTTGAGTGCTGATTCGATATGAAGAAGTTGAAGAAGTTTTGCGCTTAGGTAGGGTGGGTAGGTTAGGGAAAGCAGGGACAAAGGGTTTCTGGAGCTGGCTGTGACTCCCCTGCAGGACCTGCAATGGGACTTTGTGCTGTGAGAGGTGGAGGGGTTGCTCTAGCAGCGGAGCTGTTGGGAAAGCTGGCTGCTGGGCAGTGAGCCAGGAGGAACCAACATCATCCAGCTGCTCCAGGGCCAACGGGCCTGCCCAGCCCAGCCCCAGCCTACAAGGGGCCCTTGGAGCTGCCCTGAAACTGCTCTTCCCCTCAGCTCTGCAAGTTTGGGTTGGGTGGCTCTCAGACATACGATGATTTCAGCACACAGTGTGTAGACTGAGCCAGGGTGGGTAGCCCAGAGCGAAGAGAAGACCTTGCTAAGGTTTAAGCCTGTTTTGGGTGGACTGATCGCTCTGTGCGCTCCTGGACCTGCCACTACATTCAGGCTCTTTTAATGTGTCCCTCCCTTCAGAGGTCTGTTTGACGAGCCGGCCTTAAGACACCAGCAACTCCTTACAACTTCTCCTAATTTCTGCTAATGATGCAAAATAATTTAATAGCCTTTCATACATAAGGGCCTTGAGCTCCTAACTTTGGGAAGTGGCATGAATATTCTGTAGTACTTTGGGCTCAGAGCCTCGGACGTGGCCATCTGAGATCTGGATGCAGTGACCCAGCTGATCTTTTCCACTTGTATGTGTAATCCCTTCTTCTTGTTTTGTGGTGTTGAATCTCCTTCTCACCTCATCCCCTCTCCCCAACTGCCTTAATTTTACATTTTTCCCTGTCCTGATCTCTTGCAACACAAACATGCTGTAGCTTCTCCTGTTTTCTTCCTTTACTGGTCTCCCTGACTACTGCCCATTCTCCCTCTCAGTGTTTTAAGTCCTTTGAATAATTTGTAAACACTGAATCAAATGTCTGCTTTGTCCAGACACTCTCTGACTTGGCTTTGACTTCTGCACTCAGGTGAAACTCAAGTGAAATTCTCTTTTGGCTGGGCAAAGGCCAGGACTGGCACTGCCACCTTCATCTTGCACAGCTTGTCAGCCACTTTTGCTCTCCCTGAAACCTTGCCTTCCCCCTCAGCTTCTATGACTGTTCCAGTTCTCCAATCTCTGAAATAATTTTTTTCCTTTGGATGACTACCATCCCATCTCCAGCTTTCTTTAGGCACTGTCCTTTGGTTTCCTTCAATAGGAAGGCATGTCATGCACGAACAAACATTCAGCTGCCGTTTTTCTGGGCTACTGGTGTGCAGATCTCTCTATCACAGAGCTGTTGTCCTCTGTGCAGATAGTAATTTTGAGCACTTGGATTCCCTCCATGCATGTTCAGACCTTAATTCAAATTTAACAGAGCTAGAATAGAGCTCAGTTACTTTCTCTGCCCGTGATCTCAGTTAGTTATTAGGCAATGTTGCTCCAATCACACCTTCCCTCTCAAGAGCTTAGAAATCTTGGCTTTGACTTCTGTAGCCCCTCAAGGAGTGCTCCCTATACAGATCTGCACCATTACCTCACTCTCCCTCCCCTCTCACAAGGTGTCAAGGACATGGATTTCCTTTTCCCCGGGTGAGGATGGCAGTAGTAGAGGAGTTTGTCCTTTCCTAGACCCCTGTGTGGATCAAAAGCAAAAATGAGGAGAGCTGTTCCACGCAGCTGTAGTTATTTTAGACTATTAAGTTGTTTTGAATGCAAGCTCTCTTTCGGACATCTCCTTCAAGTTCTGCTTTGCTGTAATGCCAACAAAAACTTGCTATTGTTAGGTTTCTGCAGCGTTACAACTAGCACCATGAGAAGGAAGCACTTCTCAGCAGCTCACAGATAGGTATCTAAATCTCTGTCAGGGGTTTCCCTTGAGCTAATTTTGGTAGTTCCCCACTCAGTATGCTGGCCTTCATGGATCTCCTTGGCACTTAACTGGAGGTTTGGGGTCCCAAGACATCAAGGCCTATTTATTCCTCCTAATATATACCGTAACAAAGTCCTTTTCTGGAATTAGCTGCAAGTCCAACAATACTACATTTCACTGCATCTCCTGCCCCCGCAGGCAGCCTTTCCTGGCCTGGCAGCAACATTTGAGAGTGCGGGGCCAGGCTGAACCAATTCAGAGATGCACTTTTGCTATAAGACATTTGCCTCTGTAGGCTCCCATCCTGCCCTGCTGCTCTGGTCCATAGCGTGGGAGGGTTGCAGGCTAACACCATGCAAAGCCTATCTGTCGCAGCGGGACTCCCTTTTATTCTCTGACTACTGTTCTGTCTTCAAGTGGGCAGGGATCTCTTGCAGAGAATTGAAAACAGTCTCCACTCCCATGGGTGTGGGATTTTGCCTTTTATCATGCCAGCAGCAGACTGTCTATGAGAATCCAAATGGCACTCAGCATGGGCTTTGGATAATTAATATTGTTTCTTTGCATTAAGGTAGTACTTATGTCCTGACTGATATCTATGTTGATAAAGATGCAGTCCCTCCCACAAGTGGACCAAAAAGGATTTTAGGGGGAAAAAGGGGATTTTTTACTACCTGACTGACTATGGGGACAAAACTCCCATGCTTGGTCTCCCAAAACATAACCATCCTTCCTTTCTTGAGTTCTGGAGAGGCCTTTAGATGCTCTCCCATAAAGCTTACATGCCTGTGTGCACACAGGACCTCTCCTGCAGAGTAGCTAATGGGTTGGTAGGAGCTTAGCTGTTTCCTCTCCCTTCTGTCCAGACAAACAAGAGCAGAGAGACAGCTCAGAGAAGGCACAGCTGCCTGGGGCTTGTCCACCACCCTCTGCATTGCTGCAGCAGGGGGGACAGCATTTTCTCGCTTCTGCTTTCTGAGCGGAGCCATAAGAAGGTCTGTCTCCCACCCCAAGGCAAAGCAGAAAAGGGGGAGGAGTTGTTCTAGCCAGTCATGGTTATTTTAGACTCTAAAGTTGGGGGGGGGGGGGGTTAGTGAAAGCAGCTCACTGAGAATTTAATAGATGAGTTTTGGTATCAGTAACAACTCCCCTAACCCCCAAGCAGTTTATTTCATGTATACAGGAGTAAAAAAGGGAAAAGTAAGAACACCTCTGGGGAAAATAAGGGGTTGGGAAATGGCTCTAAATGCAAGCACGGGATTGCCAAACCCACATGTTCAAAAAGTATGAATCAGATCTCCAGGAATCACAAGACTGGTGGTCTGAATTTCAAATATGAAATCTGGGCAGTTTCTGAAGGGTATTTCCCTTCTTGTTTTTAAAGCTCTAGGGGAAGCTGCATGCCCTCAATTTGGGAGAGACATTGACAAGCTGGAGTCAAGGCTTAAATTCTTTTATAAGAACGCATTCTTCTCGCCGGCTGCATGGTCCCTGCACAGTCCTCTGTCCTGAGCTTGAGATGATATTCCCAGGATCCTAATCCCCTAAATCTGCCTCATTGCTCTGCTCTCCCTTCCGGACTCTTCCTATTACTCCTTCTCACTAGGATATTGCTGCCCCTCATATTTCTGATGAGCTGTGTCAACAGACAGCAGAACCCATGTAGCCCACCGTTATGGCACCACAGAGTCAGTGAGAGACCACAGAGTCCACCACTGAGCAGCTGTTTTTATTAAGAGCAGTCTTCCCACCAGGAGCTAAGCAGCAAGGAAGTGGCATCTCTGTTTCTGTCTCACGGACTTCAGCAAGTCACAATAGCCAGCACTTCAGAGAGTTCAGATATGTAAGTAGCCTCTGCCACAAAAACAAAATGGCACCCCCCCAAGGTGACAAGAGTTGCTCCTGCTGACCAGGTTCTGGAAGGCTGTGAATTGTTGGAGGTCAGCCAGACAAGCATCAAACAGGGCCTGATGCATCTACAGCACTGGGCAACTCCCTGCTTCTTACACCATCTTGCCATGACAGCGCCTGCCTTCCTGAAGACAGCAGAAACAGCACAGTCTAGTTTCCAGATTGTGGAAACTTTAGTCAAATGCTAAATCTTGGCATGGCCATCCACAAGTAGCCTCCCTTCCTGTCTCTAGAAAATAATCAGTCTTTTAGGCTGTCCTCCTGCTTTTATGACTATGTGAGAGCCCTCTATGAGCCAGGGCTGAAGATATTACAAATAAATACCTCTTTCCCCCAAAGTCACCCAAAGAACCCCAAGACCAGAAAAGGAGAGCGCTGTAGCAAGCTTCCCTAATGCTAGACTAAATCACTCAATCTGTTGGAGCCTGAACCCCTAGGCAGAGAACAGTCTTCACCCACATCTCCAAATATGAATGTGTTGGCAAAAGATGGAAACTTCCTCAGTCTCCTGCCTCACTTGAGGGCTTCTAGATCTATACCTGATCTAAATTGCTGTTGCCCAATTCAGCCTTGCAAAGTCAGCTTTGCTGCAAGTCCTTTCTTGTCTATCCCCACTGAGTCCCAAAGTCACTGCCAGCACCGTGATACTGGGCCTTGTAAGCTCTCTAGTCACGCTCTAGCTACTCAACTGGAGCTGTCCACACAAGAAGACCTGCAAAGTAATCCCGATGGGAGAGGACTCCCAAAGACAATTGCCTGCATAGCACCATGAGAAGACCTTCATAAGACCACACATGTTAGATTGGCCTCCCCACACTGGACTGACATCTTCCACTTCAGCAGAACCCACTGTTCTCAGCAGAACCCTTATGCATTGCCCCCGTGTTGCTTGTAAGTCCCAGCTCATAGTTACATGAGCATATCCAGCAGGCCTTGTCAGTGTGAAACATGGGGAAATCCCAGGCTATGCGGCTCTTCCCGTACTCCCGTCAGGTAGGCAAATTACCCGTCACAGGAAGAGCATTCAGGAGTTAGAAGGAATTGCATGCAAATGGGAAGAGCAGCCAAAGAGTTTCAGTTCTCCCAGACCTGCTGAGACTGAAATCTGCAGTCAGCAGTGCACCTGCTTCAGTAAAGGGTAGAGCTCCAGCTGTGCAATGGGTAAAATTTCACAGGCTTTCTCCTTCGAAGCTGAGCAGTGTATTTTGCATCGAAGCATTTGTATCACTCTCTCATAAAGACAAATCCAGTTTACTTACAAGCCAGTGGGTAGAGATGGTAACCAGTGGGCTGTGAAACCACTAAAATCTAACAGGAGCATTAGCTGTTGCAACGGTAGCTCATAAGCAAGAGCTGGTCTGGTTCCAGAGGGAGGAATGACTCAAAGCTGGTTTATGGTTACCTACAAGCCATCATGCCCATCCCAAGGCTCCCCAGGGCCTAGTGCAGTAACTTCTGCTTCCTGAGTTCAGTGGAAGGGAAAAGGTGCCTAGGTGTCTATTGATGAGAATGAATCCACTCTTGCCATAGGTTGGAGGTAGTACCAATAGCAACAAACACTCCTTTCTGCTGCATAACAAGCAAGTGTGGGAGTATCCTGGCCTGGAGGACCAAGCATATTAGCCTGACCTGTAAATGAAGTGTCTACATCAAAGAAGAGGTGAGAATAACGCATACACGCACAGCCAGCAGCAGCAGCACCTCATAAACATGCCTGCTTGCCTCATTAGAGGCTCTTTATCTGGTAGATGGTCTCATTTACCAATATAAATACACAATTCTGCTTCCATATTTGTTAGTGGAAGACAAACACTGTGCATGTAGAACAGCAGAAGCCGAAAGAGCGAAGTGAATCCTCATCTTGTAAAGATCCAACAAAATTAACGCTGTCAGAGCCCTCAGGGAACAGACCTAACCACACCCCAAATAATTCTTGCTTCGATTCTTATTCTCCCAGTCTCTCTCAAACCACACCTACCTAAGGGGGAGAGAAAAGACTAGGAAAAGTCCTTTTTAATACTCACTGTGTTCACATGCCATAAATAAGTCTACATCATTGGTTGGAGCAAGGTGACGAGACCTTTAGCAGCTACCAGGCTGAGTCTCTGTGGCGTAGCGTCTTCAGAGAAGAAAATTTAACCTTCTCTTCACTCTCAATCAGTAGTTGGCCCTTATGATCCTCTCTTGCTTGCTACAACAGAGCAGCCTGTGTGGGCTATGCTTTCTAGGAGAACTGAAGATACAAATTCATGGCCTCTTAGGCTTTGTGCACAGCGCGGGCTCCAGGGGTAAAAGATGTGGAGCTGCACAGCAAAGCCACCTGACTGTGCTCGGTGCCAGGGAGAGCTACACCTGCACCTCTGTTGTAATGCTCTTCTTAATCAAGGAAGCAAATGTCTCCGTAGATCCATATGCATCTTCCTCATCCAGGAACTGGGAGTACACCATGCAAGGTGCATGGATTATCCACTCTAGTCTTTTTTTTCCCATGTTGCAAATCTATAGGATCTGGTGAGCTACTCAGTGAATCCGATCTTGATCTGTCAATGTCTTGAAACGAAATTACACTCCTTGGAGTTCCTTGGTGCTGCCTGCCTCCAACCTGGCAAGCAGTTACTCCCAGCCCTCTTGCATACTTTTCCAGCTGCTTCTGCCATTGGAGCTGTACCCTGTGGTTATTTTGGGACTTAGAATGTCAGTCCATGAGCGCTGAATGAGTAATTTTAGTCATTCCTCCATCAAGTTCCTCAATGTGTTCAGGCTCTGGAAGAGCTCTCTGGCCGTTTTAATGAGGCAATATCTGTCTGGTTTTAGCAATGTGTGCCATCAGCCTATTCAAATCTCCTTCTCCTTTGAAGGAGAGGGATTTCCTTCTCTTTGCTGTGAACTTTCACTGCTCAGCAAGGGTACTGTGGTAAGATGGCCTCGTAGGGCACAATTCTGCTCTTGATTTCTGAATACCGCCGACTCTTTGAAAGAATGGATTTGCTGCTTGTTCTTTGGCTTCTTAACAGCAGCCCTTACCCAACTAAATTCAACTGGGGGAATTCCACCTGTAAGACGTGCAAGTAAGGGCAAAGACATCCTCTGCTTCGTCCCTGTCAAGTTTCTGCTCCCCAAGGCCTTGCTTTCTCTGTTGGTAGTTCCTGCATGCAGCAGCAAGTCTGTTCTCCAAGTGTTTCGCTAAAGCAGAAATGCCCACACATTTTTTCCATTGTGAACCTGGCTACTTCTCTGCCAACTCACGCAACAAGTTATTGTTAAGTAATTGTTTGAGTCATCAACTGAGCCCACACCCAAGCAGGCTTTTTAGATTTGACACATGGAAGATTCACTACTGTTGGCATGGCTTAGGGGTACTCTGCCTCCTACTTTGGCCTGGGACAGTGACAGTGACTGCCTGAAGACACTGCAGCTGGGCTAACTGTGGCAATTTTCATGCCTCCTGCTTGGCTTCTCTGCTCCCAGCCACCACCAATCCTTTTCTTTCCATAACAAAAACTTAATGTGGCACAAAAGAGCCACCAGATTGCCCCCAAGGAGGGGTTTCTTCCCCCCTTCCTGGTAGCTTCCTTCTGCCTCCTCCAGTTGCTGCAAATCAGATCCCTCTTTCTCTCCCTTGTCATAACTATATAATACACAGTAAGTATCAGAGCTGCTTCCCCAACTAGTGATGATACCTCCTACTGATCTCTATTTGACATGTGGGATTTACAGTTCAATTTAAGTGTGGCACTGTTGCTACACCCCAACTCCAGCAATCAGAGGATTTGAGAAGTGCATTATGGGGGGCTGATTTTTCATATGGTCATTCTGTCTGACACTACCCTTGTTACCACCTTTTTACATGCACAGCCAAAATGCTCAACACATTTTCAGAAGAGAGAAGATTAAAAAAAAAACAAAGAAAAACAGAAAAACCCAAAGTGAATTACTGAAATTTATAAGGCTAATACTTTTTAGGGCTAGTATGCACAGGCCTGAGGCCTTCCAGATAATATAATCTAATACTTGGAGATCCCCTGATGAAAGGCACTATATATGCAAAGTGCTTTATAAACATTAATTAGTTAATGTTGAAAATTTTGCCCAGGGCAAAAAAAGAAAAAAAATACCAAAAATCCCCCTTCCCTCCCTCCCTCTAGTCCCTAACCATACAAACTTAATGATTCTGTGTGTGCAAACTTAGAGCACGTTTTAATTTCTGTTTACTTCTGGGGAGATGGAAGCACGGGAAAAACTTTCATATATATTATGCTTCTGCAAACATTGGTAATGTGGCTGCTTCTCCTATCGTGTGATTTAAGCTTTGTGAATCAAGACACCTGAACACCTATTGCATAATCTTGACCACAGTGTTTGCAATAAAACTGCCCAAGCTTCATTAACAATTTCAGCCCATCCCTTCACAAACCCTGTAATAACCAACCAGCCAAACCATGTTTAGATGTCTTTGTGACAATAGCTTTCATTCTAGGCCACTTTTCCAAACCTTGGGGAATTCAGAGCGCAGGGCAGCTGGATTTAGCATCATTACACCACTTAACAGAGGGCAATGGACAAAGTAATAAACTTACTGCAAAAAGAGGAAAATTAGGCTGTATAAAGGGAAAAGTAGACCATGTTTTTTGTACCTTGTTGCATGTGGGTTGAGGTTATGTTTTAAAGCAGCTAGTGTAAAAGGCAGCAGATCACACATTCAATGATATTTCCAGCAAGACACATACTTCTCTCTCTCTTTCATGGTCCTTGCTGGTGAAGCAGTCAGCTCCTACATAACATTGCAGGGGCTGCCTTGGACTAAAACCTTCATCTGCACTGGTCTGCTGGCTCTTGAGTAGGTCACCCTGGCATAGAGAGCCAAGCCTACCTTCCAGTACAGTCCCCCACGGTCCTCCTTTCAGAGTATTGTGCTCACCTCCATGCTTTGCAATGTTTAGGAGCCCTCATGTGCAGCATTTTATCACAAAAACCCTTAAATATCCCCCATGAGGCCCCTTCAAACTCAGCTCAGTCCAAGCAGGTCTGCACCACAAATGCTCTTAGTACACCACAAATGATCACATGGGCTTGCCTGGCTCTTGCTACTCTGAAGAATAGCAGGACTCATGACCAGAGGGCAGATTTCAGGACCAGGCAGTCCTACTCTGAGCCCAGCTGGGGCAGGTGGCCATCTCCCACCACTCTCCCCCCAGCTGCAAGGACAGAGGACACTCCAAGGGGAACAGAGGGGCAGGCAAACCACCTCCCTGAATACTGATGGTACCTTGTGGAGCCTTTTTCCCCTGTCTATCCTGTTTTAACTCCAAACTCAAATCATGACTGCCAGCCCAGACCCTGGGGTAACTATGCTTGAAGAGACTGACACAGGCAAACAAACTAGTAAAGGAGAAACTTTGAAGACAGAATGGCATAACCAACTTCCCCTGCAGTGCTTCGGCCTGGTCCAGTGGCTGTTTCCAGAGTCCTGTCACCCAGTACCCATGGCAGTGCCCCATCGGCTGGGGAGCTCTTCACTCCGCAGTTGCAATTGTCTCTGCCTGACAGGCTCTTGCACTGACCGACTTTGGGAGCACTGCAAAGTAACCAGTGGTGCGTCCCTTACAGTGGGTCTTCTGCACAGGATGATCTCTCCTCACCTCCCACACCTGCCTCATTTGTGCATTTCACCCGCAGCAGTTCACCCTCCTCACACTGCCATGGCTGGGAGAGCCGCCCTGCAAGAGATTGCTGTACAGGAGCAGCAAAATATCCAGCAGGCTACAGCCAGCCATTTTATGTTTAACTGGGCTGTCCCTGGGAGAGCCAGGGGTAAGGGACAAGCTCTCCCAGTCCATGGCGCAAAACGGTGGTTGCTGCATGGACAGATGGTCCCTCAGCCTGGTGTGGGTGCTGTGTCCCTCCAGTTCCTCACCCTGCTGCCCTCCTCCCCAACACAGTGCCTGGGCCAAACCTTGTCCCCAGGAGGGGAAGGCGTCCTTCAGTGGCAAAAAGGTCACTCCTGGGAGATGGGCTTTGCACTGACAGAGATTCCCCTGGAAGATGGGGTGAAGGTGAAGCAGGATGTGAGACAGCCTAGAAGCAGTGGTGCTGGGATGTCACGCGGGTGTAGCCACAGGCATAGCCTGTCTCATCCACCCTGGCGCACAGCGCTGCCATCTCCGTGCTCTCATGCCTGGTCTCAGGCTGAGGAAAACAGCTCTGCAGTTGTACCATCTAGTTCATTGCCCATTTCCCTGACACCGTGCAGAGCTGTGCAGTGCAGGGAGAACCCAGCTGTGAACAGTCATTGCATTTCGCTGTTCTCTGCCTGCAGCTCAGTGCGTGTGCGTGTTGCGTGCGAGGTGGGAGCAAGTCATACCACGAGCCAGGGTGCAGGGTGCAAGGGCACAGCTCAAAGCATGGTATCCCTGGCCACATAGGCTGTGGCAGCTGCAGCCAGCTTGCTCCATGCCGTGCAGTGGCTGAGGGCACATGAGGATGTGCTGGGAAGACCCCTGTCAGAGCAGTGCGCTCCTGTCCACCTTGCCTGCCCAATGGTTCAGAGGGGTGATCTGGCAGGTGCCTAAACACCACGTACCACACGAAGCAAAGGAACTGGCCGCAGGAGCTCCAGCAAGGTGGTAGGGCAGCCGGCAGGAAACTGAGGCAGTCCTCAGGAAACTGAGCCCTGGTACAACCTCTTGCTGTGTATGCCTGGGATGTTTGGGGAAGGAACCAGAAGTCTCATCCAGACCATCCTTTGAAGATCTGTCTCTAAAGCTAAATATGTACTGATTTTTGAAACTTTTTTTAACTTATAAAATGCCACAATTAATTAGCTTTCCATAAACCATGAGTTGGGTCTCTTTCGGGTGTGAAACAAGAGAGCTTGGAGAAAGGATTGAAAAAAGGATCCTTGAGATGATGCTGGGGAAGACAGGAGCTGATACACAAGGGTGGTGCCAGAGGCTTTAGTTGTATGAATATGAATGATTGAATTAGACCAGTTAGATATTATCCTTTCCCTTAGCCTGAGACTTGATAACTGATAATGACAAACACTTAATGTGAAGCAGGGTTAGCCCAAATAACCACTGGAAGTTCATCCACCCCTGAAGAGTAGTTAAAGCTAACTTCAAAACTTACATTACATCCCCAGTATGGAAATGGGCAAGGAACCAGGGCAGCACTTGAAACACAAAGTAAGTGCAGCCTGAGCCCTTGCACAAGGACAGTCACTGAGCTGTAGAGCCAGCTGCACTGGCTCTCCACTGCTGGCTATAGCACAGACTCTCAAAGGTCCTCACCTGCTCTAAATTATAAGTAACAGCTATTCTGACCCCACCTTTCTCCTGAATTGCAGAGCTATAAATTAGTGCAGCTCCAAAGCACTGCACAGGCCCATGAGCTGCTGACAGTTATCAACATGAAAGCTCACCTGTCCCAGTACAGTCATGTCATTGAACAAAAATCACCTCCAAAATAACAGCAAAAAGAGGCCTAGTGGGGTGAGGGTTGGCCTTACCTGACCCCTAGAGCTTCTGGAATAGAGGTGTGGAGCTAACCATCACCACCTGAGGAGTCAAATAACCTGAAGGGCAGCCATAAGCAGACCAGCAGCATGCTTGGGAAGGAAGTGTGCAGGCAGTCTGGTCCCTAACCATGGCACAGGGCTCTGCTGATCAGCGCTGGTGGTCTGCAGTGCTGAGGTAAGCAATTATTACTCATGTTTTAAATGTGGTTTGATCAACTTTGGATGAGACATTTGGATTCTGTTCTTCCTCAAAACTTGCTGCTTTACTACCAGCAAAGTCATACTTATGCTGTTTCCTGTCCAAGCTTGGTCCAGAGCTGCCATACAGTTTGCACTGGGAAATGAGAGAGAGAAATATTAAAAACAACAGTATTGCTCTGTCTCTCCCAGCATCTGGGCTTTGAGTGCTACCGGAGCGTAGGCTTTCCAGATGGTGCTGGGAGGCAAATTTCAAATGGTGCAAGTAAAACAAGACCCATCTTCCCTGCCACTGAACTTTATGTTCCCTTCTGTGAACAATCATTTTCTCTTGCTCACAAAAACTACTTATGCTCTTCAGTTGTGCTTTAATTATACAGCAGCAAAGGGGTGCTAGCTTTGTAGCAGAAATAAGATCAGCTGTTGCAGGAGAGAGGTTAAATAGTGGCTGCCCTTGTATGAAGTGAGGTGGAGAGCAGGTGCAGGGTGGCTTTGACCACTCTGCCATGCTCACACAGAGAAAGGTGAGAGCCTGCGTGTCCTGCCTGCGGAAAGGAGGATCGCCACCACCCTTGGGGGCAAGCCAGGGAACAGCCAGGTCCTACCCCTGGCATCAGACGGGACTGAAATGCAACGTGCGGCTTCTGTGGGAAACTGTTAGTGAGCTTGAGGGACCAGAAGAGAGGAAAGGGGATCAAATGCCTCCATCTTAAATGCAACTGAAATGTCAGAGGCAAAGGTAAAAGAAGCCCATGTTTAAAGAGCTCCTCTCCTGTGACCGAGCAGAGCCCCGGTGGCAGAGCGCAGCCATTGCTGCCACCACTCTTGGCACTTCTTGTGCCCTCCCGGATGTGGCAGGACGTGCCACCTGCCCCCTTGCCACCCTCTGCGGCACCTTCCCCATGCGTGGCTGCTTCCAAGAGCGCTAATTTAAAATCTGTACACGCTGAAGTGCCATTCCTGGCTCAACATGCCTTTGATGAGTCTTTAAATACAACTCTTATTCATTATAAATGCATCAAGTTTTGCTTCAGTGCGCCTACAACTTAAAAAAAAAAAAAAAAAAAAAAAAAGAGAGAGAGGGAGAGAGAAACACCCCAACAAGCAGGAAATCACTCTTCCAAGGCTCTCATCTCTGCCCAGAGGAGGGTTAGAGCAGATGAGTGTTAAAACACATCTTGAGGGTCAGTATGCTCGGGACACTTTTGGCAAAGACGGAGCACGTGTTTCCATGTTGCAGTTGCTCTCGGAGGTGTCTCTTGCTCTACTGGGCTCATCCAGTGCTGGTGTCTCCATGGCCACCCCGTGCCAGGCTTTAGCTCCCCCACTTCTGTGCCCTTGGCAGGCAGCACTCAGCAGGCCAGGCCAGGCTCGCGCAGCTCCAGTGCTGCTGCCCTGTGGGCATGGAGAGCAGGTCTCTTTTCACCATTTTTAGTTACTAGTGAAGAGGTGAGCTACTGAGCTTTAACGCTTGTTCTAGCGGTATTATGCCCAGCAGGTAAAATTATTGGGCCACAAATTGCATTCCCAAGGACCCAAGCCTTGATGGCAAGCTCCTAAGTATCAATGACAGCTATTGATGGGGTCATCTGAGAATCAAAGGCTGCAAAGATTTGCCCTGGCCTCGTCCAATTGCTCCCACCTCCAGGCATAGATACAGTTCATCTGTACATCCGATTCAGGTGAGCCTTCTCATGGGAGTTTTGTCTGCACGTGAATACAAGATTCAGCTAGCAAAGAGTAATCACTTACACACGTATCTAATACAGAAGCACCTGAATGAACTAAGCTATACTTTCATGTTGTGCAGTTAAGGATATTTAATTTTAATCCTGTGTCAATGGGGAGAAAAAGATTGCACTGAAGTTCTAATAAATAAATCATGCCATCGAATGCTCAGATCAGCACATCCTTGCTAGAAGCAGTTCAGAAAGAGCAGCCTTCCAGCACTGCAGACTGCTTTAAAACATCCCTTCAAATAGATACTACTGCAAACCAGTGATACACCAGTGTTGTTGCATTGACTTCAGATCATGAAGTATTTGCTATTCTGAGTGCATGCAACACTGAGACAGAAGAAAAATGCAAAATATTTAGATTTCAATATTCAGCTTGAGAAGATATCTGATTTTCAGAAATCATTGAGCATCTGCTTTCAGATAAGGTGCGTGATGCTGGGCAACTGCCAAGGCAACCCCTGAAATCACTAGTCTGCTTGGAAAATCTAGATCGGAGATTGTGAGGGATTGTGATGGAGTAAACTGTTATCACTAAAGTTATTGATTTTTACTTCCTCTGTTTTTAAATTACTTTGCAGCATTATTTGCTCTCAAAAAGAAAATTGGAAATTTAAAAAGAAAGAGGAGTCATTTACAGTGCAACAGGCAAGAAACTTGATTTTCCTGGGATTTCTTAGACCCTGGTGAGGCTCCCATGATAGCCTCTAGCACTGTGAATCACTGTGTCTCAGTCAGGCACTACCAATTTTACCAAAGCCATCAGTCTGTGCCACAGCAGAATATTTGCAATATGTATTAGGACCAAGGCTGTTTACCACCCACTGATGAGCTTTTATGTGTAAAATGTCCCTTTCACTTTCCGTGCTGAAGCAGACACAGGTTTGTTGCTTTGATAGTTATATGAAAAACCTTAACTTTGCTTCAGGATATTTATAACCAAAACATGCAGAATTATTGCACCATAAAGTCTTCTTCACTGGGTCTTGCTGATGTGTATATATATATATAAAGGTTAATATGATAAAGAAAAAAAGAGAGATGAGTACAGTGAGCACAGTTCAGATCTACAGCACTGTGTTGTCCCAGCAATGCTCCTGATTCAATATAAATCCTAAGGAGAAAGCTAATGCTGTGGAAGCACTGCAAATTAACAATAGCCTTGGCCTTGTGCATCACCTCTCCAAGGCAACAAGCCCATCAAATACCTTTGCTGCTCCATGCAGAGACAGAGCACAGGAAAAGTAGCATGAAAGTGAAATGGTTTCTCTTCCTCTGCCATGCCAGAGGCAAATGGCAACTCTTGCTGTTGTAAAGTGTAAGGCAAAGCAATCTAAAGAGTTATGGAAAGAAAATGAATACCGCACTAGCAGGCAGGCAAAATGAGACAGAGGTATTTTTAATTGATGCTAGGAGAACATAAATGTATGAAGCTGGCATTAAGTAGCACAGCCCTTTTTCTCTTTATGCAGGTACCCATTTACTCGGGCTCATAACCAAAGGCCAACATGACATCAGAAGCCCTATGGTGTTTTGCCTTTGGGCAACAGCCGGTAAAACTGGTTTCATCTGGCAGATGAGCGTGTGAGCTGAGATAATTTGTGTGTTCTTTTCTGCCTCAGATTTCTTATCTCGTATTGAATATTCCCATAACCTCCCCTTTTTCAGCCCTTTTGTTTCTCAACAACAAAAAATATTTACATTGAAATAAACAGTGGGAGCCTCTAGATCACATCACAGTGAGACGCAGGTGCCTGTAACTTCAAGAACAATGAGCATCGCAATGACAGCTGCTGCAAAGATAAGCTGCAAATAGGGGACTTTTTCTAGTGGGACATTGCATACTGAACAGAAGGGGTTTAAACAGATACCATTTGATAAAGGAGCCGAGCTCAAAAACAGCTGCCGCTCTATTTTTCTTTCACTCCCGAGATCAGTTTGGATTGTTTTTCTGGGTTGTTTCGTGGTGGGTGTGAAGAATAAAAACCATCTGACTGTGATGGCAGTACCATGAGGGAGTCTTTTTTCCTCTACCAAGTCTAGAAACAGCTCTGGCTGCCTATTTGCAGGGCTGCATGAGAAGTGCTTTGTCTGTGCAGCCATGCCAGGTTATTGCAGAGGTTTAATGGGCATCTTGTGGCCACCCCTTGCCTCAGTGACCTACCTAGCTTGCTGAGGTCATAGAAAAAAATCTGCAGGTAAAAGCATATTTTATGGCATATAACTGAATCTATATTACGGATTTTTGCTAGCCTGGCTATGTGGAAGAGGGGCTTCGCCCACCGTGTCCTCATTGCGGTTGGCTTGAAGCAGGGATGGCTGCAGCATGTCGACAGGACACACAAGAGCAGAAACCCATGGTTAGGGCAGCACCAGAGCCAGGCAGTGTGTGAGCGTGCGAGTGGCTGGGTTGATAGGACAGATATTTCTGGTTTGCCTGGAACAAGCGAACCTGTAAGTGGTGCCCCTAGAAAGAAGTTGGAAAGGCAAAAGATTTTTTTTTTTCCCCCCTTCCTTGAAAATGTACTATTGATAAATATAAATGTCGAACAAGTACTTGGCATGATTCCTAGCAGAGACTAACAAAAGATAAGGTCCCTGCTCTGACAAGTTGGATCAAACCTGTTACCCGCTTCCATCATTTGTGACATAAGGAAATGTGGCCTGTTTTTAGAAATATTGTTCCACTTACAAATCCATCTGGAGCTGCAGGGTACTGGAAGCATGGAGTAGTTTGGGAAATCTGGCCATATATAAATCCAGAAACTTAATTTCAGCCTCTCATATTGCAATATTTGGAATTTTCTCCCGTGCTCCTACCAAAATCACTGCTGAAACTTTCCACTGAAGTCGAGTTGGATCTCAGGTTTGTCAGCCCTGACCTATTTTAAGAGACAGAAGAAAATGCAGAACATAAGATAGAAAAAGGAGCTTTTAACCTGCCAAACAAGGCTAAAATACAAATCTTGTGGTTATATTAAACAGTCCAAATGAAAATTATCCAAATGTACAGGATTATAGGAGAAGAAAGAAAACAGATGCCTGGAAATAGATGATGAAAAATGGGTTAAGGGAGGAGGAAGATGATATAAAACATGGGAAAATCCACCTCAGCAAGAGGGAAGAGGCCGAAGAAGTGCAAGGAGGACACAAGTGGAGGCACACGACTGTGAAGAATGTGACAGACACAGGATGCACGGACAGGCTCAGCATCTTCCACATCAGGTCCTGCACCCTATCAGCGGGTCAAAGAAACTCCCCGGAGAGGGGAAGGAAAGGAGAGGAGAGCCCTTGCCGCTGATGGTAGAAGGAGACCTGCCTCATCCCTGCTGCACCGCCGGGCTTGGCCCTGGCAGTGCTGCAGAGGCTGCTGGTGTCTCCTGAGCAGCTTCAAGGTCTTCTCCCCAGATTCAGGTGCACCCACACACCCCTCCCATGCTCCCCTGCAGCGACCTGCTTCCTCCCCATGGGACGAAGTTATCCGGGAGCACAACAGACGCTTCTTGACGGGGCAATTTTAAAGGAGGTCCCTGACCATGAAGTTAGGAGTGCAGTTTTGGCCTCTCTTCCCACTCCTGCCGCCTCTCCTGTGTGGTGAAACTGTTGGCCTTTCTCTTCTGCCAGGGTCTCCAAGGCAAAGCGATGTGCTTTCCTCCTGCTTCCCCCCGCTCTTCAGTGAAATATCCACCAGCGCACAGCTTCGGGGAGCGGAAGAGACAAATGTCTCACATTCAGAAAACACATTTTGGACTTTCAAGAACTATGAAATGAGGCAGCTGTCCATTGTGGGCAATTTGGCTTAATGTGATACTGAATTCATCTGTTTAATACACCCAGATGCTCCAGCAGTGAGTGCATTAAAAAAAAAAACTTCAATAAATAATGGAGATGTGAATAGTTTTTTTCATTTCTTTTTTTAAAGAAAATGGCAAAAACAGTAATTTGCTACTGTACATCTGCATCAGTTATTTAACATGACATCTTGCTGTAGTAATAATCCATCAACATCCAGTATTACATATGGATTCATAAAAAGGTTTATGCTTGTGTCGGTGCAGTTGCTGTCTGCCAAACCAATTATATACATTTTACAATAAATTATACATATTGAACTGAGAACCTGCTGTGTTAATTGCCCACATTTTTACAGGGGAAAAATGTGGTCATGGAGTGACGTGTTTTAGCCTATTGAGAACGTTGTATAAGAAGATGCGAAGCCTTCAGTTTTTCAGAGATGAAAAATCAATATTTAGTCCTACAATTTACCATCACTAAAACAAAAAATCAGGAAGAATGAACGTTTGGGGAGACTTTCTCTGGTGTCCTCTCTCCCCTCTTTTCTTTAGGCATCTGTGTTTTTGCTTGGTGAGGTATAGAAACATAAGTGCAATTTCAGTTCTGTGAGTGTCCCATTGAAATCAAGACTAAACTTCTAATGTACTGAAAATTAAGTACATGCCAAAATGCCTTTCCGAATTGAGGCCCCATAAAGGAAAAAAGGAGCGCTGGGCCTACCTCTCTAGCAGCTCTGCTGTTTGTTCGTTCTTCAGCAATAACGTGATGTAATTATGAGCTACAGCTTTGTTGTTCACAGGCTTTCTGTGAGTAATACTTTAAATACAGTTTATTACATCAAGCTCAGCACTGGCACCCGATGGCTTTCAACCCCCATTAGGACTGAATCCCCATTCAGTTCCCTACAACAACAACAACAGAAAAAAAGTTGTAAAAGATCTCTCTCAGTTGAAAAAAAATCAGATGGTAGAATTAAAAACCCAGAGAATGTGATGAGGGAAGGAAAGCAGAATGAAGTGCTATCTTAGTTTTAAGAAGATGCAGGATGATTTTGATGCTCCAGAAATAAACAATGTAACCTATGAGTGACATTTGGAGGAAGAAATGTAGTTATGTCCTGTCGGATCTCTGAGAAGTGCAAGGAAGCATGAAAGCCCTTTCCCTGCTGCTTTTCATTTTAGAGACAACACATGTAGACTGTTCTGTGTTTTCAAAGAGACTAGAGAACTGTGGCAATTACAGCTTTGCAAAGGAAACTGCGAGCTGGAAAGGGAAGCCGTCTTCAGACGTTGCTTGAAAGGCTTTGTTTATATTTATGTTGTCTAATGAGAGTGCCCAGTTGTCGCTTTGGAGAAAAGCTCTTCTGCAAAAGAATAACAACTTAATCCTAGTGCATGGAGCTGAGAAGTTCTCCCTCCTTGCCCTTCCCAAAGCAAACCTTTACTCAGAAATGGCCACTGTTTCTCCAAACTACACAATTAAACCCCGGGTGTGAGCTGGGGGAATGGACAGACACGGAGTGTACATTCATTTTGAAGAAAAACAGTCATGCAATGGTATAAATAATTAAAAAAAAAAAAAGTCACATACATATTGTTTCTATTTCTTTTGGTGAACTTTCTTATAATACACATGTTGAGTGAGATAGTCTGAAGTGATGGCAAGACAGACTTTGTAATTAATATACGTATGATGGAAGAAGAAAATAATTAAAACATAATCTGTAACAAAACAGGCTTTTTCAGAATGGCTCTTCTTTTTTGCCTACCATAAAGTGGCTGGCCTGTCCTTCTTTTCCACAACAATAAAGGGAACTGTAATTGTTTTTCTCCTGTACAGAATGAAAGCTGTCAAGACCATTTTCTCCTCCACACACTATGTTTCACTTAAAGTATTGTCCTCCTCCTACTCTTACATGTTAACAAAAAAGTGCATTCTGATCACTTCCTCACATGAATGTTGTGCTTGCCCTCATCATTCCTAAGTTTTATCATCACTAACCTGGCATCCAAAATATAAACTGAATACCAAAGCTGTTAGTGATCCTAAATGCTCATTAATGTTTGTTTTATGACCTTGTTGTTAAGCGTTTTTGAAGAATTTAGCTTCATTTTCCCACAGTGAGACCCTTTTTTGTTTACGTAGTTGTCTTCTTTCTGTAGTCTACTTTGACATCTCAGACTTCTGCACTCCCATCCAGGCTGCTGAGCAGAAGGGCTAGGGCAGAACATGCTGAGCCCTCCATCCACCTAACTACCCAAAGATGCCTTAGCTGTGACTTGAGGACACTGCGGGGCCATTCCACTGAAGCTCTCCTCCCTGCTCACATGTTACATGCTTTGCAAGCACCTGGGAGGCCCCCATGCCTTTTCATGGCAGGCTCCAATGGCCTTCTCTGGCCTGTTTTCTCTCTTGACATTTTTTTTTAAACAAGTCTTGCTGGTTTATTTAAGGCACTGTGAGCACTGGGTTTGGCGTAACGCTCTTTCATGTAGATAGTGCTTCTTCTGACCTATCCACACACTTCTGTAGACAGTGCAATCACGTCACAGGAAATTTTTTGCACTGTGGATGTGTCCTTCCACAAAAAGGCCCTTGATACCACCAAGTATCAATAGGAGGGGTAGGGCCATAGTGCTCTCTCTCCCCTCGCAAATGTTTCTCATCTCTGTAAACCCTTAATCCTGGGGACAAGAGGACTTGTCCTTGGAGGAGATGAGTCAAAGGTGGCATGGAGAGCTTGGCACTGGGCTACCAGCCCTCTTTGCCCAAGACAACCCCAAACACCCCCAGGGAGCCCCTGATCTGCCCCGGTGGCTCTTGGGAAGCAGGTGCTGTGGGACGGAGGAGCCACACATCTACCTGGAGTTTGCAACAACAGCGCATTTTAGGTGGTCTTCCCAGAGCGATGCTGCTCTCGCAGCACTTGCTCCTTCAGCAGCCCCTGGCTAGCTGGAGAGGGCACCGTTAAAAGGGGGCTGTTTGTTGCCCACGCTAAGTGATGACCACATCTGCTGTGCAGAGCACTGGACTGGTGTAGACTGCTGCAATAAAAATAAAGCCAAGCCAAATATTGGGGAGAGGTAAATGACCTAATTTTTAGTGACATGCATTGAAAGGGCTGTTCACCTTTATTGCAGTTGTTATCAGGCCACTGAGAAAGACAACAATAACAAACAAGCAACAGCCAAAAATGTGTCTGAATCTCTATAGTAAAAAAATATATATATAGCAAGGTAAATATGTTTTAAATGAAGGCAGGTTGGCAAAGAGATTATAGAAAAAGACTAAGATAAAAAAGTAACATATACTACCAATATGTACAGAAACATCTTGCTTTCCATCTGCTCATCACAATACAGCTCCGATGTCTTTGATACGTCTCATGGAATAGATTAGAAGAAGACCCATACCATACAGAACAGGGAAGAGGAAAGAAACATTTCCTAAACATTCTGTGAAGTATAATTTTTGTCTTCTATCAAAACAAACAAGTCTGATTTATCATCTCGGCATTGCCCTTTGGGCTCAATGGATATATTAACATTAAGCAGGTAACGACTTAAAATAATTTAATATACAGCTTACAGCAGAGTAGCAGATCAGACTGATTTGCGCAGTTGTATTTGAAAAATCAGAAATGCTCTATTAAATTTAGGCAAAAAGACAATTGTGTTTAAAAGCATCAGTGGGAAGGTAGTGAGACAACAAACGTTAGTGATCTCACTGTCAAGCCAGTGCATGCAACAACTCAATGCAATTGGTTTGGTCACACAGAAAAGGTCCTTTCTATGAGTCTGATGCTCATTTAACTCTCCAGAGAGTGACTGGAGGATTTCTCTTTTCCAGCAAGGGGATGATCAATCAGAAGTGAACTTGAATGCATGAAACATGTTAAAACACCAAGTTACATACACTATATTTGATTTTCCTTAACCATTGTTTCTTTGTACTTCCTCACTAGCCTTCAAAGTACTCTGCTCATGCAATATCTGGTTTCAGGCAAACAGCATGGCAGTTTGCCTGAGCCAAAAAAATATGCTTGAAGTGTGCATTCACAGGCAGCTTCAACATCCTAAGGAAAATGCTTTGTTTTTGTAGCCTGAAAGTATGTCACAAACATGAATAGAATTATACGCTCACTCTCCCTCACCCTCGATCCTCTTTACCTTAGGAAAAAATTATACACTTCCAATTACAGGGCCAGTTAAAATCAATATGAAGGTGGGAGAAAACAGATCATTTTTCTTATGGAAGTAACTGTTTTCATTAATTTTTCATTAGTCCTGCTTTTGTTGTGCTATCCATCACTGAAGGAGCTGGTATGCAGTAGATGATTACATTTAGGTTATCTTACATGCTTCCAGGATTTAGTAGATATTGCCTGATAAAGCTGCAAGCTTTATGGCTTTAACTTACGTCTATCAATAATGCATCAGAAGAGAATTTTTCTGCACAACAGTTGTCCCTGAGCCAAGCGGTTTTCTACTGGAATAGTTGCATCGGTTATGTTTGATGATACTATAGCACAGGTTTTAAACTACTCATCCAAAAGCTACAACTGTGAGAAAGATGAGCAGATGCTTAAGGAAGAAGATAGATAGTCTGTAAGGGTTTAAGCCCCAGTTTCCTGGTGTTGTGATTTTGAAACATTTGAAGCCAAGAGCCAGATGTGCCTTGCCTAATGTCAGCAGCCAAGCTCAAAACATCCCCACCACTGACCGTCCTGGTGCACATCTGGATTTTGTTGTGATCCCTATGAACAGTTGAAGCTCTTTCATAAATTATACCAGGGATTTTTTGTTTATTGCTTTTTTTTCTCTCCTGTGATGGCTGAGTTCTGTGGTAAGGAACTGAAATATCATACATAGAAAATTACAGTCATTACTGAAGAGCTGAGCCAGAGAAAGATGAAGACATTAGTAGAGCCTACTTAAAACATGAAAGGTGAGGGGATTTTTGTTCATTTATTTTTATCTCAGCTGGGAAGGAATTAGGAAAAAAAAAAAAAAGAGAATATCAAGCCTAACATGCTTGTAGTGGTATTTTTAAAGCCTATTCAGACATCTCATGGATGCCTTATATTTGCTTGAATAGCTTTTAACTCTCAGCTTAAAAAAAAAAAAAAAAGTCATAGCACCTCACTGATTTCAAAGTCTTTTACACTCTAAGAGTGGTTGTAAAAGATGGGGTGGCAGTTAAACATAAATCTTGAAGTGTAGCTTGCCATCAGTGTGCTTGGAAGTCAATCCTCTTTAGTTTCCCCAGCTGTAAGATGAGCTTATTGCTACCACCTACTTCCCTTGCAGGTAGAGAGATGCTTAATTGAAGGTTTGTACAATGCTTTGAAGAGACAAAGTACTGCATTAGGGCCAAAATTATTACTCTTGAGCTGCCTAGGCACAGCCCCAAGCAGAAGAAAAACAAGCCTCCCGAACTGAAGAAAGTGAGGGGAAAAAAATGCACAGCTAGTTTCATTATTTATCTGGCAATAAATGTATTTAATGCAAGACATGCAGATTTGAAGTATTTATTTATTCAGAAGCTGTAAGGATTACTGGAATCCTTGCTACAGATCTTTAGATCCTGTGTCCATGCTCTGCTTGTTTTTTTTTTGTTTTTTTGTTTTGTTTTGTTTTTCTGTTGAGCTTAATTTGTTTGGGATTAATCAAATGAAGTGTCAAACATCCATTTGTGATCCTCCCTGAACCCCCTGGTTTGCACGGAAGGCAGAATGAATACAGTATGTGAGTTTAGGGGACTTCATGAAATGTAGTTTTTGTTTTAAATCAATGCCCAAACTGTGGCATGCACTTAACACATTGCCATACTCAACATATTAGACTATTTTGTAATGGTGACGGGGCAAAGCCAGGCAACCCACATTACATAGTTTCCTCAGAAAAATTAATAATACTGGTAAGATAGATAATAGAACAGAAACCAGAAGACCACTTGGGGTTATAGATGAGATATTGTTTATCAGCCCGAACTCGAGTACAGAGACAAATATCTCTCTGTCTCCCCCCTCCCTCCCACTGCTCACCCGAAAAAAGCAAACTGGAGTTGTACTCTGAAGAGCAGCGGAGCAGACTGGCTCGGATTGACAAGGACTAAAGCACAGACCGCTTGCAAAGGGAGAGCACCTGCAGCAGTCACATATCAGATTTACAGGCAATCCAAAAAGAAGAGCTCAAGAACGCACAACTTCAGTGCGGCTGTGAGATAAGGGTCCGATTGAATCACACTTCCTCTGACCCGCAGTGGAAAAATACTGTGTTTTTTAAAAAGAACACGCAATAGAGATAACACACAATTTTTGTCTATACAACATACAGACAGCTGATCATCGTTCTGCACATCTCCACATAATCCCCATTTTCCACAAATCTATAATTCAGTTCACATCTTAGGTGAGGAGTCACTGCTTGCTGTGAATAGAGGCAGAAAGTGGAACCTGGCCCTTCACATCTGATGGCAGTTAAAAAATAATATATTCTTATTTTAGGGGCATAACACTTTAAGCTGCTAGCAAACAAATCTACAGGGAAAAAAAAATCACAGATGTAAGGAAAACCAGACTATCTACCATCTCGCAGAGGACACCTCCATTTCTGGAGTCTGATCTTGTACAAGCAGAGGATGCTTCAGGGGGCTGGTGCTGACATCCCCCCCAGCGCAGACGTTTTAGCTCCCCTAGCTGGTGACCAGGACTCCAGCTCAGGTTATAACTACACAACTCTGGGATGAATTTTTGCGCTTTACATGTGCATCTTTATTGGAAGAAGGGTAGGGACACAATTTTAACAGTTTCAATCTCAGATGGAGAACCCAAAATGCCAAGTCTGTTTTGGGGTCTTCAGTACCCAGATCAATGAGGCAGCAGCCAAAGCCAACACAGGGACTTGCTGCAAAGTATTGATTTTTAGTGGTGGTGATCCCTCCAGACCCTCAAGAAATAATAAACCACTCAAACTGAAGCCTGAGAAAAAGCAACTGGTCTACAGGGCCTAAGGGTTTCTTGGTTTCATTTCCACTGCAAATAAACCTCAGGCAGCAAGAATGCCTACATATAAATACCAGTTGTCCCTAGAAATAATTCATAATATAGAATTCTGCAGTCAAGAAATGACAGGCGGAAATAAATGTTTTTATTTCTCTTCAAAACTGACCATTGGTCAATAAAAAAATCCTTTTTTTCCTGCCTAAAACCAACTCTCCCTCCCCCCAAATACTTAAAAAATGGGAACTTTAAAGAAAAATGCACTTGACAAGTCATGCGGGTGATGGTAAAAATCCTGTAATCAGTATATCAACCAATTTTTAAAGGTTGCTGCAAAAAAATTAGGCTCATGAACAAAATGCTTCTCTTCAAATTGAAATCAGTGCTTGTTTAACATAAAGAGAAATAATTGAATGGGTGTTTCAGATTTCATGTTTTCACATGGTAGTAGGTTGTCCCCATTGGATTTTGTAATGGATTCTCATTTTATGGATCTGCAAGATCAACCTGGTGGTTTTTTTTTTTTTTTTTTTTTACTGTAATAGGGAGGGAACAGGATTCTATCAGACATCAAAAGATAATGTCCTAACTATAAATGCTTGTGCTAATCAACCACTGAAATTATAAGTAAGTTTCCTTCTAGACACATGGCAATGGAAGGACATACTAGCTGGGCCAAACTACCTGGCCAATAAGAACCTGGAGGTAAAAAAATTAGTAGTACTTGTTTATGGGTAGCATTTCTAAAAAAGAGATTAACATCTTGACTAAAAGTGGGACTTCACTTTGTCCTATCTGGTGAAACCAGAGCAGGGTAAATTAAGACAGTCTTCGATGGGACACTGACAGCCTTAAAGGTTAACCCGAGACCACCGGGATCTGTGCTTATGTTACGTGGTTGTGTAGTATATTAAGGAGGCATTAGGGAAAGAACTAACCCCTGTGGTGACGGTTGTTGGAGAAATCTGGCATTACCATTACAAAAAGCAACAATGAAGACAGTTCCTCTGCCGGGGTCTCACTGGAAGGAGGGGTGTCGTGGGGCATTTGCACTCTGCGTGTCCACAGCAGTTCTCCTGACAGCTGCTTACTTGAGTCACCAGCAGCACAAGGTCGGCAGCTACTGTTTGCTGCTACTCTTCCACTTACTAGTTAAATAAAGCACCACTGATGACATAAAATGCAGTTATATCTTTTATAAAAAATTAGATAAATTTAAACTATTGTATATGTCAAAATTACTAACCTCCAGAAAAGAGCTGACCATAGTCTGGTCTTTTTTTTCTTTGCATCCTTCCTGGATATATTGGTCATTTGTCTGTTGATCAGTTTTTCTAAAGAACATGTTAAAAACACATTGTTACGAGCCTCAATTGCAAACAGGACGACTCTAATTTACTCTCTAAGATCTACATCTAGTTTATTACTGCATATCATTTTTCATTAACCATTGCTTTGTTTTTTGATGACCCCTTACTCCATGACTACCATGTAAAAGTGCAGCAACACTGACATTCGGGATCTGCAGGCGATTTAGGACTCGATCCACAGCAGTCGTGCATGCAGTGGAAGGGCAACCAGTCAGGGATGGGGAAGGAGCACAACGATCTCTTCCGTGCTGTCGAGCCAGACAGATATGTGCTGAACAAGTAAAACCACCTGCTTAGCAAAACCTACGAGCTTCAAAAACAACATAGCAAACGGCATCAGCAGCAAAGCTTGGGAGGGAAGACCAAGTGAGCTCTTCCGCTGATGCCCATCTCGCCCGCACTGGCACTCCGCACTGCGGTGCCCCTCTGCACCCCGCTGCTGGCCCTGCTGGAGCTGGGGTGCCCATTTCGGAGGGGTGAGTGGTGGGGGCCAGCCGGCGGGTGCAGAGCCGCAGCCCCTGCCTGGGCATCTCCCTCCAACACCTCTGCCGGTGGCTGACTGCGGGAAGGCCGCAGACAGCAGGGCACATCGGGATTTGGGAGTACCTCTGGCTTTCAGACAGCAGAACCATATCCTCAGGTACATACACTGCTTCTGGTACGCACCGGAAGGACCCCAACGCTGGGAAGCGTCAGCAGGGTTTCTGCAAGAAATAGTCTCTGCAACTTCACACCGCTTTGCATCAGCATGTTCGCAGCTCGTGGGATTGACCTCTTTCTCAGCTTCACAACTTTCGTGGCGCTTCCAGCAGTCTGGAGATCTGCGAAAAGTATTTATTTCCCATGGTTTTTGCTTTCTGACTTCTACGCAAACTAACAACCAAATTTGGGGCAGGAGAAGCAAGTGTTTGTTTATTTTGTAAGAGGACTACTTGCTGCTAATTGAAAACAAGCATTTCCAACGATGCAGCTGCTCCAGTATTGTGTAAATTTGTACCAACAGATCAGCATCACATGAAGATCTAATAATCAGCTAATGAACTTTAATTTTTGGAGTGTCCCCCCCTGCCCATTTCCATGTTTCCATAATTTCAAAACCACACTGATATGTGCTGCCAGACAAGTATTGAAGTATGCCCTCTGACAAATTTTAATAAAAAACAGAAAAATGCTAACTGAGTTATCAGACTATATTAAAAACCTCGTTACACATATTTACTTTAACAATTTCTTTTTCTTTTCTTAAATAAATAGCAAAGTGTCACCAAAATGAATGGAATGCCTGCACCATTGAGTCAATATAAATTTCCATACTAAGATGAATATACAGTCATATTCTGTAATATTGCATAAAAAGATACTTTGGAGGAAAAAATGTGGTTGCTGGTGCGTCTCCTGTGATGGAAGCGTCAACCTGTGAACAGTTCGTGCAGCAGCACCATTACATGGCACGTTTGTAAAATCTCACCGAAAGGAAGCAAGCAGGCGCGTAGCTGATCTCGGTGAGACTTTGCAAAATTACAGCTCGCAGGGTAACTACACAGAACTTACTGCCTACTAATAAGAATAATGCAGGCGACAGCGTAACACGAGGGGCTGACAGTCCTACTTTCTGGAGAGAAGAACGTTTGTCTTAAACACGGGAAATTAACAACATTAAAAAACAAACAGGCTGACTAACACTCATCAGGGCAAGGTATTTGAGAATTAAAGCTGCCAACTCCTTCCTGAAGAAGGAGCGATGCAGCTATTAATGGTTACATATTCGCTTACAGAACCAGGAATCATTTTCTTGACTGGTTTCCCTGCGTTGAACTGGCTCTATTTTTATGTTTGACCAACAGCCTCTCTTTAAACTGGGGCAGAGCTTAAAAGAACAGCGCTGGAGGAAAATCAGCAACATAAGGCGCACCAGACAGCTCCTGCAACGCAAACCCACAACAGCGTCTGCTGCCTTTAACTCGCTCTGCCGTGCCTTGGCTTCGCAGCATCCCGCTGCCGGCAGGATCGCTCACTGCTCTGCAGCCACTCGCGGCACGCAGGGTGCGCCGCTCAGCGGGCTCAAGCGCAGGGAGCGGCACCCCACCTTCCTGCTTTCGTTGGCTTAAATCAGACCCTCGTTATTTTAAACAGAGTTTATTGTATTTAATACATTATAAAATTTGAAAAATTGTAGGAAAGCAGCAGATTCAAACCAGAGCATCTCTACCAAATATTAATTATTCTGGCCCCCTTTGAAAAAAAAAAACACAAAACAAAAAAAACAACAACAAAAAACTCATTCAAAAGAAAAGTTAACCTTTCACATCTGTGAGGGCAGACAAAAAGTGTGCGACTTCTGTACAAACTACATTTAAAATTTCAGTCGACTAGCTTTCCAATGCAATGGATGGTCGTCTCCTGAACGCCTGCCCATCCACCTCTAAAAAAGACAGACATAAACCTCCATATGCAAATAAAGTTGAATCAAGGTGTACACACTAAAAAGTGGATGGCTGTTCGGCAATGAAAAATGTGTAAGAGTAGTCTATGTATCCCCCAATGGTAATGGCTTGTATACCGTTAAGTGGGCCCGAGTAAGGCCTAGGACACTTAATGGCCATCACAGCACCAACCTCATCTACCACTTTTTTTTGTTGCATTTCCTACCTTTTGACATATACATACGTATATATATGTACATACATACATATACATACATATTTTATATATGTTTTCTTTTACACCTTGAGGTTATTATTATTACTACTATTCCAAATGTTCCCATATGAATTCAGGTGTGGTCTCTATATTTGATATAAATGTGTCTTTTATTCAATTTTAGGTTCCAGGACTTGTTTGGAGTCCAAACTGCACATGAAATGTCCCCCTTTTTTCTTTTTTTTTTTTCCTCTTTCTTTCCTCTTTTTTTTTTTTTTTTTTTGCATAAAGAAACATGTCCATTTTAGTCCAGAGGCTCTTGCTTTATTCGAATGACGGAGGGTGCACGAGATGTCCTTCTGAGTTCTCGTCTCAGTACGTATTCACTGAATTGGGAAGAGTCCACCCCACCTCCACATGAGCCAACAATCTCAAAGCCTCTTTGCTGTAACCTCTCAAGTACCTGCAAAAAAAGCAAACAAACACCTATGTATAAGTAAATAAACAGACTATTTGCTGTCCAAGGACGATGCCTGCCTTGTGCAAATGGATCCAGCTATGAAACAAAAGTTGTTATACAGATCCACAAACAACCTCTGCTGGAATGCCTTAACTGGGTCCCTAAGCTTCATCTGATTGGACTGGTTTCTGCTGACTTTGGTGACTGAACAGTAAGAAGAAAAATGGAGAAAAAAATATTTTTAGTACTGTCAACAAATACAGTATTTTTCTATCAACAAAAACATGTCTGAAATAAATAATGCATTCTCTGCTTCATATTTACAATGCAAAATGGAAAATACAGGATTCCACAGCAGACAAAGGAGAATGCTGAATAAATATAAACTACATAGTGATAACACAGTTACTATGATTACAATTTAAGAAAAGTTACCATTAGATTTTCCAGAGGCTTAAAAACTGACAGTGATTTCAAAGATCTGTGGTTATAATGTTATCTGTGGTAAACATAGGACCTTTTAACTTTAATTATAGGACTAAAAAATTGTGCCTACACAACATCTTTCCTCCCTTTTTACACCCTAAGTGCACTTGCAGTGGAAGATACGCTGGCACAAAAGAAAAAAAGGAGTCAAGGGAATTCAAAAAGCCCTCTGTGGGCTTTGCTGATAATCCTAACAAGACAGAAAAGGCTTGTGAAAGAGCAAGAGGATCCACATGTTGAACAGATTCCACAGAGATCTTGGGTCCTAACATCAGTGCTAGGCTGCTAAGAGCATGCGAGCACCAGGTTTCCTTCCATACCACATTTTTTTTTAAATTATCCTTGTTCATGCTCTTTTAGCATAACTTCAGGGCTTATGTGTTCTTTCTCCTGTTTATACTCGTTGGTACTTTCATCTTCATATGTCCATCTATTCTGCTTTGTGGACTTCCTTCTCCTCACCTGCAAAGGAGACTATCATGGGGTGTCACCAGGGTCTACTCAGGGTCTCCTCCACTGCCAGGGGAGGCAGACGCTTGCAGACCACCCCCCCACAAAAAAAATTGGGACCCTGTCCAGTGTGATTGGACTTCCCCGGGATTGCGCTGGGAATGGGTTTGTTCACGGGACTCCTCTCTGCCATGAGCAGCTTTCACTGCTCTCTGTTCATACACAAGAAAGCAGGGGGAATACTGAGTTTTTCCTAGCTATTTCACCAATTAACAAATTGGCTCACAGCATATACTAGGACAGCAGGGGAAAACAGAGTGGCAGAAAACTGCAGAGCATTGGGGCGGGGGGAGAAGTGAGCTGTGGTTTAAAATGCCTAAAACTACAAGACTTGCCACGTTTTTACATGCATTGCTTCAGGTCGGCAAATGTTTCTCCAAAATACCTGAGCACAGCTAATTACGCAGCAGACAAATCTCAAAGAAGAGGGAGTGGGAAAAGAGAAAAGAAATTCATGAAAAAAGTACACATTAGAATTTCAGTGCAGTTTCTATTTATCCCCATCTTTAGCTTTTAATCTTATAAGCCAAAATCCCCAAAATATGTCTGAATGCAAACTACTGAGAAATACAGCAGGAGAACTTAGCTTGTGAGAGAAAACATGATGGTAATAATTGGTCAGGAAACTAGCCCAGCCCTGGGAAAACCCTTTAGTCTGCACATCACTCTCCAGGTCTACAAATAGTCCCTGTCCCATCTCACACTGTTAGTAGGATTTTGAGGTGCTTATGTCCCCAAATAACGGAGGATGCATCAACAGCAACACAGGTACCATGGGATCATCCTCTCTCCAGAAGCCTAAGCATATTTTTCCACTCTGACTTCAGTTTCTCACATGAGTAAATCTACTTGGCAATTCTTACTTGCATGATTAAACATCAGGATAAACAAATACTGCTTTGACAACTATCATAAGCTCTGTGGACAAATAACCCTCTCTGAAGTCATATCCCTTTTCAGTTATAAATCTAAACGTTGAAGGAATGCCTGAAACGTGTATCAGCCAATATGACAAAAACCCTTGATGTTTCAACACGATAGTAAAGGCCATCAAAAAAAAAAATAAAAATAAAAACTCCTCTGAAACACAACTGTCCAAGCATAACATATGTTAACAGTGTCTTGATAGGTCTTGATAGGTCTAGCTATACTGCTGCGTTATAGAACTGGCACATATACAATACCTAGTGAGCCCTCAGAGCATATTCCAATGCTTGGCTCTCTTTCTTTGGGGTGAGGAGCAGAGCTTTTCTACCAGGATGGAAAGAGCTGGTAGATGGAAAGATGTCAAGCTCAGTTTGCAAGTCTTTTCTGTAAAAGACCTTACCTGTGAGTCTGGAGCATTTAGTAGGTGAATCTAAACCAAACAGCATCAACTGTACTAATGACAATTTCAAATTAGCACAGGATGTGCTAATTAGACGGAGACAGGTTTGTTTGTTTTCTGTTTTGTTTTTAAACCAACACAGAGGACAAGACAGATGATACTATAACTTGAAAGCTGATTACAGTTCTTCCAAAAATTACTTGAACTTGTCTCCCCAAATTTTTCTTTCATTTCCATTTCATATTAGATTTTTTTAAAATAACTGGTGCTTTTTTAATATATTGCTACATCCTCTACTATGTCATAATAAAACAGGAAAAATACTGAATGTGAAAGAGGAGGACCTTCCTTAAGATCATGAAAATACAGATAGGTGCCCATCTGCGATAACAGACATATCATTGTTTTTATTAGCTCATCAAGAAGGGAAAAAGAATGAGCTATCTTCATCCTAAATTAGAAAATATAGGGCAACACAATACATCTACTCAAGAAGTATTAGCATCTGAGGCACTGAGATGCTTCTACATCACTAAGACTCAACAGATGCCTTCTTCCACAGCTGCAGGTATCTCCTTTCTCCAGAAGATACTGGCTTTTATTTCAGGAGGAAGAGGAAGAGGAGGAGACCACCCATGTTTTCCCTTCATGGAAGGGATGCCATCCTTTTGGTAGCCAGTATCTGAATCCAGCTGTCTTTTACTCATCCTAATTTCCCTTTCCCCTCACTTCTCACTTAATACCCTGAATGAGAGACTGGGTCTTTACTTTTTTGTTCCTTTGCACTTCCTGTCTAGTTTCAGAGCTCCTACAGACTCTAATAAATCAGAGCATCTCTGCTACCTTTCTCAGCATGTGGAAGTTGTTTCCTTTGCAGGTGAAGGAAGGAACAGAGCCCTCATCTCCACAAGAGGATACGATAGCTCTGTCAGGATGTGGTATCTTCCCTCCTTGTCTTGAGATGTCCCTGTGGCTTCCCGTCAGTCCAGAAAACAATTTATAACAAGCAGGGCAAGGGACAGGAAGCAGGCTTGAATGGTCACCTTATATTCGAATGTCAAAAAGTATTTCATCAAGTACACAATGTCTTTATATTCAGGTAAACGTGTACCTCCTAAAGCAGGTTTTTAACACTGCTGTAGTTTGTTTTGCAAAGAGATTTGGTCACAAAGCATGCGAATTAAGTTGAGAAAGCAGGCCTGACCCATAGAACTAAGTAAGTAGCTCAGAGTCTCCATTTGATTTTGTTCATTGAAACCCTCCAGTGACAGAGAAGCAGATCAATCCACTGGCACCCCATCAGCAAACTCCCTTCCAAAAATTGCATACGTGACTTCCTACCTGAACTGAGTTGAGGTGACAGTATCCATTCAATGGAAACCTGATGACATGCGTCGAGTCATGATTCCAGCCAGCATTGACAGAATTACACATCACATCACCAATTTCTGGAAACACTTCTTCTATCAATGACTTATCACCACTCAGTGTAATCCTCTCTCCAAGATCTGGGGCAACTCGCACCACCAAGCACTCACAAGACTTTGAAAAGCGGCCAGTTTCCCGGTCTTGTTTCCACCTTTCCATTTCTCCTAGCATCGGCTGAAGCTGAAAATATTTTGCTTCTTCATATAACAAACTGTAGTCCTGAAAGACATATACGTTACTGTGCACAATTAAGAAAGAGGCATTGCTAATGCACCACTTAATATATATGGTTATTCAGGCTAACATTTTTCTAGATCTGGAACCCTTCAGAAATGCTTCACAATTACTGTGTAGGAAGGTATAATAAAATAACAGTGCAAGCAAAAAAAATTATCACCAGCCACTTGAAACAGACTGAGTATGGTAGCATTTGTGAGGGGAGGGGGGAAAGTTATGCTCACTTAACTCCCTCATGTCATGAAATAATCCAGACAGTCACATCCCACCTTTTCCCAAATCTTTATCCCCATAGTGATGTCATAAAATAATGACCTCATTGAACAGATGGAACAGAATTCAATCAGGATTCAGAGAATCCATCTTCAGGATCCATCGCATCTTACAGCGACACTAGCAGGCATAGTAACAGGTATAAGCATGTAAATGAAGGAGCCTGCAATGGTTCTAAGTGTGAAATGATTCAGATATTTGCATAATGAATTGCATATATTACTGCATTTTAAAAATTAAGTGTTTTTTAATACCTCCACATTTTGCCAACAGTATTGTTTACTACATTGTCTTAAACACCAGAGCAGAGAGAATGCATTTCTAAGCATAGCCAGTATAGAGGTAATTTAGAACTGATGATCTGGAGTTCATCTACAGCCATATTTTAAATACAAAAAAAAAAATCTTGTTTTTCTAGGTTTAAGAGCATAAGATCATTTGGAAAATATTTATACAGAGAAAAACAATACATGAGAATTAGGGAAGACAGAGGAATAGAATGACAGCAAGGAAACAGTGGCACCATAGTCAATATAGCACTGAATTTGAGCTGCAGACAGAATACTTTATGAGCACAGGATATCTGAATTATGTTCAGAATACTGCTTACATTTAATGCCTAAGAAAAAAATCATCTAGAGTCTATATTTCTAAGAAAGAAGGATCACTGTTCATTAGAAACACTGGTCTTTTGGACAACTTAAAGCATAACTGGAAGGGACCCCTTTGAACATCATGTTGGTTGGGTGAACTTGCCAGGAGTTACATTTTTAATTTCAGCACTGCTACAGTATATTTATGTGTTTAAAAGGCTCTGCAAATATGATTTGTTAATCCTATATGGAAGCGGTTTTTTCCTTTTACTGTATTTCTGATTACCTTTAGGACAAGTGCTGAGAGCAGCACAAAGACATTCTAAGGCTTCAAAAGAGGGATATGATGCTTATCAGTATCAGTTTCTAAACTCCCACATTATTTAGGTAAGTCTAACATTGTCATGCATGGAAAAAATAAGTATGTGTCTACTGCAGATGATTCAAAGATTGCTGCAATATAACTCTTAAACTGAACATAACACCTGTTATGCCCCAAACACCTGAAAAATCTGTCTCTTAAATATGAGGGATAAAAGGCTGCACAACAGTGCAAACTGCTCTAACCCTTCCACATCACCTCTCCCGATCAATCTGAATTGCGAGACTTCCTACTGTGAACTAATGGCACAGCAAACTACTTTGGTATGCATTCATAAAGTCATGATAAAGATCTGTTCTGATTGTAACTGTGGTCTCCAGCTCTCACTTCGTTGACACCACGTATACACCCACATACGTACAAGTGGATAAACACAGAACATCGCAACGCGTCTGAAACTCTGCCTCTGTAGGCTAGTACCTGACGTGGTGAATTAGCACAAATTTAATTTGTTATTAAAAAGGAAAAAAAAACAGACTCTTCTATAAAGTCTAAATACTGAATGTGGAAATATTCATCCCTGACTTCTCTTCTAAAATTAAACTTCCAGCATGTATTCAAGAGTTTAGAGAAAAAAACATTCTATGACCCAATGTTCAAATATTACCATGAGAGCAGTTTATTTTGTTGGTATCATGGTTTCCCCCATCATTCTCTCAATTTCAACGTGGGCCTGGAAGTTGGAGTCACTGCAATCAGAGGGGAACCACAAAAGATGGAAGGGAGAACCACTAACCTCAAAACTAACAAAGAGTCAGTTATAAATTGTAACATCCTTTCTATATTCCACGAGCATCCTATGATACTTAGTTTCCCTAGGTCAAATATGGCAAGGGTGCTCCATTACGCTATCATCAGGAGAGGAAGATTTAGTATTGATGTCACTCTAGGAAAGGTTAACAGATATCACTTTAGCAACACCACAATTACTTCTGCCAAGTACCTGAACTCAACCGTCATATTCTAAAAGCCCCTCCTGTTTGCTGCTCTATTTTGATTAGGCTGTCAAATTCTTGCAAGGTAAATGCAAAACACTCAAGGCCCTTGAAATCTCACCTTGAAATCATCAGGAATGAGGAGTTTTGATGTTCTTAAAAAATTCAAGATATATCTGAACATTTGCCCATCTCTGTCAATGAAATAATGCTGCTTGAGACTGTCGAGGACAATGGGCTCTGTGCCATCAAAAAGTCTTCCGATTCTGCAGAGGAAAAAAAAAAAGGCAATGTCAAGGTCAGATCAAGCCATGTTCAGCAGTTTTGTGCCCTTACTGCGACTGAGCAGGAGCTGCAAAAGGCTGGAAGTCAGACGCACGCTGCAAAACTCTCACATTTAGTAAAACCCACCCATGCAGAGTCCCACAGACTTCACTGACATAGCTCTTGGCTCCAGTTCATAAGGAAAGGGCTACTTTCAAACCATCCATTTTTGTGTTTCATAGCACGGCCTCAAACTTTTTGCAAGCCCAGCTCAGGGACAGCTCAGCTGGGGAGAAGCTTCCCACGCTAGCTTTGCTGCCCAAATCCACCTCTTGTGAGATGACAGCCCCAGGCCACGGTTTGGGACACTTCTCAATGGCCTTCAGCTAACCCTAACACTCCTCTGCACCAACCCCTCAGTTGCATCTGTTCTGCTTCCTGGGGGACTGCATGCTAAACCTGATTTTGGTTGAATCTCTGGGGAAAAGAAAAAGGTTATTTTGAACCCAGATTGGTTTTTTGATGCACCAACACTTGTACAGGCACAAATGAGGGGGCAGCACATTGTGGGAATAAGTAACTGGGGATGCAAAGGTTATTATATTTCAATGTGAGGCAGTGATTTCACAGGAAAAAGTAACACTGTTTGTGGCAGGTATCAATTAGCATGCTCTAAAAATAGGAAAAATATTTCCACTTTTATAGAGACCACCCGCCCACCACCAGAACCATGCTGTCACACAGAGAGTCTTCATTTGCTAAAAATTCCTGCAACATCAACTGTTGTTAGATAAACACAAGTTTTCTATAATTGTTTCTCACAAAACCAGATTTAATTAGAGCAGTAGGAAGAGCTGGAAATCCTGAACAAAATCCCTGACATAGCACATGAAATTTATGTTGCATTTTTTTGCACTGAGGTGTTTGCAAAACACTCCTGAGTCACTAGAAATTTCCCAGTGAAAACATCAGGAGTGACTGGTATGTTTGATTTTGTGTGTGTTTATATGCCCATATGTGCATGTGGAAGTACTTCCTGATTCTTTCCAATGCCCTGCCTCCAAAAAACTGTAAACAAAACTGTCTCAAAAATAGCTCATGTTTGAGACTTCACATGGACATTTTGCATGAAATATTACTGACATTTTTGGACATGATTTTAGAGCCTTGTCACAACCTGTTACATTCTGCTATATTCTGCAGATTCTGTGTTTTCGTTATTTTAATGAAAATGGTCAATCATATGTAGCTTTTGTACTAATTTAACCAGTCTGATTTGAGAAGCAGCATAATAAAATCTATGCAGTGTTCTAAAGAATACAGAGCAATCTTGCTGTACATCAGCATGGACTTAATGATGTAGAGGCACTTTATTCCATGATCACACTCAGTTTGTGGGCTGTGGCTGAGCAAAAGCCACTTTGCACCCACAGCCACACAGCCTCACTTTAGAAACCATGCCGCAAACCCAGACGGACTTCAAGAAGACATCTATGCGCGTAGCAGGTATCCCAACAGTATACTCGATAATAAATTTTGACTGGAATACCAATCTCATTTATTCTTTCTGACCAGCTGGGAGAAATGAAGACTGGGAAAGAAACAAAAGGCCATTAAAAATTCTGTAGGAAATGCCTGAACCTATTTAATTTGCATGAAATCCGTAACATATAAGGAATTAAATATGTTTTGCAGAATGATCAGGTAGCAAATACTTTTCTCAAGGCTATCGCTTAGAACAGTTCAGGCTTTCTTCCATGGGTATTTGTTACTGTCTGCCCTGCTGCTCAAAATAAGATGTGACAGGGCATACAGTATAGATACCTACTCACTAAGTGGATGAGCAACATTTATAGTCAATATGGTAACACTCCATATTTAGAATTAATTTTCCCCTATATCCAAGCATGTAGTCTTGGAATCTATAATGGAATCCACGCACACAAAAATATATATTTAGGTAAGTCATTACTGAAATGTATAATTGTAATTGGCTTCTGCAGCATTTTCCTACTTCTAAATTACTATTATAATTACATATTTTAAACCTCTAGGCTTTTTGTTTTCATTTTATTAATTGTTTAGGAGAACAACAAGATAGTATGAGAGGATGGAGTCTTCTGACAAAATCAGAACACTGACAACAGTGCACAAACATTAGGAATACAGCCTGGGACCTGAGAGTCATTTGATCTAGTTCGGAAGAGTTACCAGGAAGAGCGACCGTAGCACACTGTTTCTTGTAGCTACACTCCCCCCCCCCCCCCCCCCCGGAACTGCAAATTGCCTTTCCGTTCCCCTCCTGACAGTCACTTTACAATATGCAACTACACTTTCAAAGGTTAAAAGAGCTTCAGAAGATTGGACCCCAAGCAGAGATAACACTGCAAATAAAATTAAAGTTTGTTTCCTTTTTAGATGAAAAACTGCAGATTCTAGCTTCCTAGAAAGACTTGTGATAACACGGGGACCGAAACCCAGTAATGCGGTCCTGCCCTGAAGCAGCATTCACTACACCTGCCACCAGAGCAGAACTGGCTACACCAACACCAGGGGAAAGCCTTTGCCCTGCATCCTCCCTCCGCACTCGAGGTTTCCTGGAAGCACAGCGGCAAACTCTGCCGCGTCTCTCCCTCCAAGTTTTGAATACAATAACGTTTGAATAACCATTCCCTCCTTCACTCAGAACTCAGCTTTTCCTTCTGCTTGGTCTCACGTCGAAATGATAAATGCTTAAGTGACATCAATCTGCTGGCACGAAACTGGACTGTGAAGTCATGTTTATTGTAATTGCACTTCCCAAGAAAGCCTGAAAGATGTTTTTCCCCATCTCCTTCTTGACAACTTTGGCTGATGATTGGCAAAGATAACAATTTTTTTTTAATGACAAATATGTGACAGCTGAATGGATTTCCAAACAGGAAAGCACTTTGAAGGCGGCTTGCAAAATAAGCTGATAATTATATGCAGAATTAGCCAAGTATCAAGGGTAAAGGATAAAAAGCTGTAGTCCATTTAGAAGAAAATGTACTTCTAAAATATTTAATTAAAGCTAACAAGCTGGAATTTTCTGTATATATGGAAAATTAATGTCCCATGGGTTGAAAGTGCGACCTCCAATGGGTAATAATTAATGTCTATGGCTTTAAGTATCATATTCCACTGTCAGAAATCACATGCTTCAAGGGCTGAAAATACAACCGCTGTAAAACCTCTGCTTCCGTCAGAGAATTTGCTTTTACTTTGAGGATGTAAAACAGGTGCAACCTCAAACTTGGTTTTAGTGGGGAGAAAACAACAGGTCATGGAAAAGATCAGTGTTTTATTTCCATAAAACACTATAAGGACAACTTTCCCCACAGATCAGTGCTCACATAGCAGCATTTCCAGAATGAAAATCTACCATGGGAAGATGACATTGCTTATAGGATTTCTCAAATACTTCAGAAACAAGTACTGTTTGTCAAGTATAAAAACACACTCAGTTTGCAGCAAAACTGTATACATGGTGTGAGTGTTTATAAACTTGCACTCTAAAAGTATAAATGTTTATATGCATTACTATACACAGAGAAAGAAAGACTTTCCTTTAGTGTATTCTGCTTCAACTGACAATTTGGGAAGGAAACAATAATTAAGAAAAAGATGGCCAATATTAACAAAAGTAGTAAACTATCCCACAGCTTCCTTAGCACTAAGAAAAATGACACAGTCCTGCAGATTATTTTAGTGGCTTCACTGGATATAGCAAAAATTCTCCTCTTTTGTAATAAAAGGGATGCAAGGAACATGGAAAAAAAGCAAGCCCCAATGTCTGCAAGCATGCAGAATATTACATTACTTTTGATCTAAGGCAGAATGAACCTAATTTTTTATTCTGGGAAAATGTAGATTCCTTATTAGGAAATATATTCAGCATATTACCATTACTGTTACCAGAGAACACTGTCAACTCAAAACTGACTGAAAAGAATTGTAATAAACCATTTTCAACAGTTCTAAGCTGTTAGCTTTCCCTTCTCTCTCCGTGTCTTTCATAAAACAACAAAAAGTGAGGAAAATACCCAGTCTGAAGCCTTTTTAAGAAACTGACAGAAGATATTCTTCTCCTGCAGGTGGAATATCTGCACTGTTGCAGCGGTCAGAGGCCCATGCTAACGGCAAGGCAGAATCACTGCCTGGGACTTTACTGAGGTCTGATACTCAGTGTCCGGGAAGGTGCAAAGTACTCATGAAAACACATCTTTCTTCCTCAGATAATGAATTTCATGACAGAGAATTACAAAAAAAAAAAAGTTATTTTAGATGAAGTCTTACTCACCTGGCTGGAGCCACTGAGGCAAAGTTGGTAGGGGCTGGTCCATAAAGGATAAGCGAATACAAGTTTTATGATCACTCCATTATATTTATGTGGCTAATGGAAATGCTTATTTAACACTTCGGGGTGAACAGAGAGTAAGTTGGAATAGGCTTGTACTTTTTTCTCCTAGCGACTTTTTAGTCCACGTTGTCCTTATTAATTTCTTTTCATTTTCTTTTACTGAGTGCTCAAAGGCAATTTGCATAAGAGGCCATTATAAATTAGATCTATTTAATGGTATACTCATCTCATGGCTATTTAATTTTACTTCCTCATATGTCTAAATTATATAATTTTGGACTATCTACTAGAAGCTAGAACGTCTGGAGAGATATCCACATTCGGGAGAAACGCAGGTAGCTGTACTACCTGAGTGGAGAATGGCCGTAAGTTTCTCTTCATCTTTCAGAGGACCACTCTTAGGAGTAACAAGCTGCTCTTCTTTCCTGAACACCGCATGTCATACGGATCCAGAGTGCCAGAATACCTAGCAATTTCTGTAATAACTCTGCATAACAAAAGTTGCCTCGTAAACATGATATAACTGAATAAATTTGCAATTTTCAGTAGCACATTTATTAAGAAAACTGCATTTTAACCAAGTACCCTGTTGTAATCGCTTGCTCTCAGTGCTATTATAACTTGTTCTTATCTCTTCCTCCTTACATATAATTTAAGGTTTCATGTCCATGAGTCTCAGGAATTCCTTGGCACAGACAGTTCCTACATTATTAGAAGAGACATGAATGCACTGATTAAAGAGAAGGTAACAGGGGAAAATTGTATTAAAACCTAAAATCTTATTAAACCTTTTACAGAAAAAAATATTTATACAGGATCCAAAAAAGACAAAGCAAGAACAATGTACAAGAGGAGGTACTAAAACATCAGGTTTTTTGAGATTTAAAAGAAAATCTTACATGGCATTTTAGAGAACAGATAAATCGTAGATACCGAGTGGAAGTGATGTCAGAAACCTTTGTGGAAATAATTGCTGGAGATTAAAGAACTGAATCATTTACATGGAGACCATTTCAAACACCTTAGGATTGTTATGTGAGCACAGAGGCAAAAGAAAACACAAGGGCAAACTCAGAGGGCTAATGAAACACTTAGAGGAAATTGAGACAGACAGGGAGTGGTGAGTGGTCTTAAATGCAGAGTGAACTACGTAAAGAACAGATGGGAAGGATGTGAAACGATGAGTGAGGCGGTATCGTTACGGAATACAGCAGAGACAACACAACGAAACATGGGATTTGCTATAACCTGCCTGATCAGAGACAGCACCAGGAGCAGAGATGAAAGCAAAATCAGACATATTACAAAATGAACTAATAGTCATTGGATCTAACCCACACGGACAAACTGACACATTAACTGGAAAAGAATATATTGCACAACACCATGTAGTCATGTTGCAGGAATGCTGCTTACACTAGAGAGTGAACTACAGCTTTATATCCTGCAGATGAGGGTGAAGATGTTGTGTCAATAAATGAGAGTCAAACAAAAGAGGATATGTGGGTCACAGGGAACATTGGGATAAACTAAATAATCGACAGCAAAGGCCCCAGAAGAAAACAGCAACACCCCAAGTTCTATTTGCTTGAAAAGGAAGTTAAAAAAAATTTAAATCTGCATTTTCCCTGTTAAACAGGTGATCTAGCAACCTATGAGACTTACACCAGAAATAATAATTTCTTTCTAAAATAAAGCTAGTACAGGAAGTCCCTCTGATTTACACAACATACTGATTTGCAGTCTCATAGCGAGTGCAGGTTGGAATAATATCCTGCAAAAGCTGTCTAAAAGTTGTAGACTCTGTCATATCCCTGGCACATTCATACACTCATTTCCAAATTCAGGACTGTCATCCACCCAGACCCAAACGGCACTCATAGAAACGCTGACAATTTAGAAAGGGAGAAAATAGTTGGGATGGGATGTCAAGAGCTTGTGACTCATGGCTAGAAATCTATACATGTGGGCAGAGGGAAAGTGTCTCCCACAGTCGCGCTGCTCCGGCGAGGGTGAGGCCAGGAGAAGGCTGTCCCAGAGCTGGCAAAGATGGGACATGAAGTTTTGCTTTACCATATACCTCCTCTCTCTCCTCAGTACATCTTGCTCAGTTTCTGCTCTACCAGAGATACCGACAGATAAGAGAGACAGGCTGCAACCCAAATTTGCATCTTTTCACACAAGGCCAGGCAAGCAAGGGTTTTAAAAGCACTTTCTATACGGTGGCAGCCAAACTTCCTGAAGCTCTAGGTTGCATTACAAGCATTACATTTGGCTGAGGGAGGTCTGTCCTCTGCTCTCCAGCTGTCCCCCCAATGCCACTGAAGAGCTATCCTCACCCCCACAACCCCCAGGGCTTCTGGCAAAGTAAGGCTCCTCCACCTGACAGACACCGAATCTGCTGGTGCTCCCCCAGACATCGCGTCCATCAGCAACCCTCACCAGTTCTGCTCACCTCCAGATATCGAGCAGTCCTCAAACCTTTTTCGATACCATACCGACTTCTCTTTCCCCCAAAAGCCCAAAATATTTTGTTGCTTCAGCTAAACCACTACCTACAGGGCAGAGGCACACCCCTCTAAGATCCGTGAGCCCCCCACCTGGCTGGCCAGCTCTCTGCCCTACCACCACCGCGCACTAAGCCGAGGAGACCCCCACACAGGGCAGAGGTGGTGGAAACCCTCCTCCGTCCCTCTTCTGTCAGGAGACTTTTTGCTTCAATGGTTTGCCAGGATGTAAGGCAAATGACCACTGGTATTTTACGAGTTACAACTCCATCTCTCCCTGCTACGTTCTTCAGGTTCACTCACGCACTGGATCTACTGACGAGCATACTGCAAGTCTTTAAGCTCCACATCTCCAACAGTACTTGATATCTCACAAGTCCTCAAAAACTTTAAAGTTTTCCAGTGCGCATCAAACCCAGTTTTCCCAAAATCATTTAAACCAATGAAATGTTAAATCAATTATTCACACAAATACTTTCTCCATCTTTATTTTTTTGTAACCAAGTTTTCTTGGCAATGATAACATTTCACAGAAAATTTAAAAAATACTCTGTTTTCTTGCCAAGATAATTTTACTAAGCTCGAATCCAGTTTCACTGAGGCACATTATTTATGTTTTATCTTGAGGGAAGCTGCCTATTAAGTTAGTAGCAACCGTATCCTTTTGCTTATGATACAGTTATTACCAAGTTATCAGGAGTACCTTTAAGTTATTAGGGTGCAATGGCAAATTAAGTACTTTGCGTTATAATTAGCTAATAACTTTTGAATTATACTTTAATCATGTTTAAGATGGTTGGGTTTGCTGTGAGTACAGATAACGGAGGATAGGAGCAGAACAGGAGTATTTATCATTCAATACCAAAAGGCGAAAGCAGCTAAATTGCTGAATACATAGCATCCCAAAGGCCATGATAATCTGTATATTCAGAACACCGAACCCCTTTGCAGTCAGCAGTGCAATAAAGTAGAACTTGTGTGTTGGGATCACGTTTAGGGAAAAAAAAAATAAAAATAAAAATACTAGCTCCAACCCACTCTCCTTCGAGTCTGGCAATTTTTCTTAAAAAGATATGTTAGTAACACCCATCTTCAAATCTCTATCAATAAACCCTGTAAACTTAAATTCCACAAAGAGAGAACACACACACACACAAAAACTTAAAAAAAAAAAACAAAAAAAAGCTACAAGAAACATTTCACTTTCAAAAATCTGGATGTAGAAACAATCATTCTCAGAATGGGGGAAATTCTTTGATGTCTTTCCTTGGTGCATCAAATTTGCACCCCAGCTTTCATGAATTTCATTCAGAGCATTGCTAACTCTCAGTATTTCCTTTGTACACTCAAGAACATTTGGTATCAAAATTTCACATACAGATCACTGGAAATTAGGAAACACACTCTGAGAGTCCTCCATTAAATCCCTTAGAAAAGAATCAGCAAAATGAGTTCTGGAACCAAAAACATTAAATATCACAGGGTTAAGAGTGCATGATCTATGATAACCCTAACTCTGCCCTTTCTCAGAAAGTTACTTCAGGAACCAGGCATCACATTTTATTCGTCTGTGGTTGCTTTGAGCCCCGGTAAATAACAATAATTGCAATGAAATCATAAGCAACCAGACATTCCAAGATACTCACAATTCTGACTGGTCACTTAGCCAGAAATCCTATCTATTTTGTTTTGTTAACTGCCGCCTCCTCTACGAGGAAGGACAACGCGTTGCCATAGACAGGACAAGATGGCACATGCCTTTCCCTGTGCAAGAGTTGCACAAACTCCTTTGCATTTCAGTCCATAAAGGCAACAGATTTTACAACTAACCTCTGGTACCGTACAAGGAATCCTATTATAACTACTCCTCTAGGGAAAAAGAGACCACTTCTACATTAAAGCTAAAGTAACAGCTTCTCACTGTCTAATCAATAAAATCCAAAGAGAGAAAGTGCTTCTAAAACCTTTAGCTCTTAACTGCGAAGAGTCTGTGTCCCCACACAACACTCTCCTCCAGAACCCAGACAGGAATAAAGTATTCTCAAACCTCCTCATTCCTCTGCTCTCAATACCTGTGAAAGTCACTTGCAAAGTCTGAATCATCCTTCTTGAGTATAATTCACAAAGAGGACAACAATTTGCTACTACTAGCTTGTGCATCAGAAGCCTGTAAAACCGATTAGCAGGTTTCAACCCTGCAGCTGAACACGGGTTCTTACCGTCTTACAAGAAAAAAAAAGTACATGCATAAAGAACATTATTAAGGTGATCAAACCAAGTGTCACAAGTTAGGAAATGTCAGATATAAAGGTGCTTCTGCAACTTTAATTTGCAAGCCTCCCCCTGCACAAAACATTTTAGACTCAGTCTTTAATGACATGGCAGTCTTCTTTTTTCCCCATAGTACGCTCAATTTTGGCAGTAGACAACCTGGAGATAAGCCAGGGTTAGACAGTGTAGCAGACCCTTGCCCACAGGACCCTTGCTTCATTTGCTGTAGGAATAAGGGATGTCTGACGAACGAGGCAGGGGTTGCAGGGAGGGAACGGAGGTAAGGCACAAAGAGGCTGCCCTGGAAAAGTTTGTTCCGTCCACTTGTGTGCTGGAGTCCCTGTGTGATGCCAGCCCGAAGTGCGCACTCCTCTTTTTCTGAGCTCTTACTGTAAGACTTTGGGGCTGGTTTGCAGAAGTGCTGAGAGCTCCTGGACTGAACTGCAGGGGAACTGTGCTTCCCACAAAAAAGCGGTACACAGCGCTAAGTGCTGTGAAGTATCAGATAGCATTGGCCTCACATCCAGCACTCTAAATTATTCACAACTTTCATGTCTTCTGGTCTCAGCTCGTTTCATGTTATATCTCTGTCCTCAAACACAAATTGCCATGAGTGAAACAAGAAGGTCCTAGACTTAGGAATGCTGCAAAAAAGTACGTGAGAAGACTGACGACTGTCTTCAGAGCAGGACTCGAATAGTGAGCAGAAAATATGGCTCAAGGACACATGCTGAACCATGAGGAGAACAGGAGATGTTGAAGAGCTGTTTATTAATTGAGCGTCATATTTCTCTGTGCACTGAATGAAGGATTCCCACAGAAGAAAAACAGCAGTAGGCAACCACGTATTAGAGATGATATCACTTTGCATATACGTGAAGACGACAAACTAAGGCCGCCCCGGCAGCCCTAATCTTCTTTTCACATAAAGCTGTCTAATTGCACTGAGAAAAGCTGCAAGGCCAATTACACAGTATCTATGTTATTATGCTTCTCTCTGTTCTCTCAAACATTTGTGCTTTGCTTTACTTCTTATATCATCTGCTCCTACAATCCTCCATCTGGACTGAAAACTGTACTTGCAGGTTACCATGCTAGATTATGAATTCTTTAAGAAAATCAATCCAGATAGCATGAGAGGATACACAATAGAGGCAAGGAAGATGTGAGCGTTATGCCCACAGAACATAGTATTAGACACACAAGGCTACATACATGGCTGTTGTAATGATTAACTCTAGCTTATATGCCTTACAATTAGAGCACCATGAATCCTAGTGTGGACACACATGTGCTGATATAGACACCTGTTTATACCTGTATAATTTATTCTCACACCTTTACATGTTTAACTGCTCCATGCTAGAGGTTGAAATGATTTAAGTATTTCAGTAACTAGGAAAATCACACCATTGACCAAATCAGCTAATACAAAAGCTGTGCACTAATCAGTTAAGAGGACAGGAAAGTCCACCTAAAACAGCTTAGGCAGTGGCTCTGAACAATAAATAATGCTTAATGCACAGGTTCGAAACGCCAAAGCTGCGGCTGGCATATTCTGCTGGTGGTGGGGGTGATAAAAAGCACATAGATAACATTATTTACATTGACAAACTTTACATATACAAAACATTGGCTTTATTGTTTATTAAATTAGATACTGTTATGGTGTAATAGTCCCTGCAGCCGTACCAAACCCAGCTGTAAAACGTAGTTCTGTGGAGGAGGGTAAAGAGAGAAGAAAGGAAAAGAGCAGAGATACTGTTCAGAAGCAATACAGACTCATAAATAAGGGCGTAAGGAATAATTAACCAGTGCACGTGAAAATACATGCTATGATGTTTTTCAGTGAATGAAATCCTCGAAAATAACACATGCCAGAGCTAAAAGTTACATCAAGATGCCTTTAATATATGAGAGGCAGGATGCAATTCAGCTGCCTAAACACAGGTGTTGGGTGCCACTGGAGATTCCCTAGGGTGTCCCAGACACCTCTGAAGGGCTGGTGGATGGCATTCAAAAACCACCACTGACTCGCACCTGCACCCAGAGGCCAGGCCAGGCAGGAACCGGGGTGTCTGCGCCGGCACTAGATGCCTACGCCAAGGCCAGGGTTTCCCACCCACAGAACGACCAGAAATTAACTGTACTGAAATCTGCATCTTAAACAGTCTAATACTATTCTTTTTGGATACCAATTTCAACAGAAGAAAACCAAGCTTTATTAAATATAAGATAACAATTTTATATGATACAAAATTACAAGTAACTGTTTGTAGTGCTCCTCAAATGTGCAGGAATTAATAACACATTTAACCCAAGCACTATTTTACCCTGCATATCAGGCTACCCTCAGGCATATGAGCTGGCTGTCCTTAGTTCCTTCCTAAGATATAGCTTAACCAAAGGAAATAGGTAATAGTGCCGTTGGAAGTAATATTATGCTGCAAGTGCATTAGGATCCACGTATTTTAAATACAGGTAGTTGTCCTCAAATATTTTTCCAAGGTGTTTAAGGGAGCTTACTCTAGGATTCAGCTATAGTCAATGGACAGACTCAGACACTTCTAGAGGGCCACTCAGACCACCCTGGTTATGTGGGACTGGATCTCATTCCACGTATGCCTTGTGCACCACAAAACTGGGATCCTGCAGGCTGAAAACCGCAAAGACTCTATCGTATAACAACTAATAAATTCTGAATGCATGCAGACAGGCAGGAGGAGATCTGTGAAGAAACACTCAGATATACTAGCTTCATCCATCTGGAGGGTTCACACTAGCTGAGGATACAGATCCATACGTCTGTTGTGATCTTCATGGTAGAAACCAGCACAACCTGACAGCCAAAATTTCACGGTGGCAATTCCAGGTTGCTAACAAACAAAAAGTTCCCTATCTGGAAAGCTGAGCACTGCTTCGGAAAGATGTTGATCATGGAGCAGTCTGCTGTTTGAATCTATAAATCTTCATCATCGCATTCACTTAATTTTGAAGCCTTTCTCTAACAGGACAGAACTGAATTCAACTAGACTTGGACTAAAAAAAAAGGGGGGGTCATTGCCTGAGGGTTTTTCTGTATTTGCCCTTACCCCAGACATTGGTACTGCTGCACAACTCATACTAATAAAGTTGCAGCTTGCAATAAGTATTGACTGATACTGAAAAAAACCTGATCAGCCACCACCATGGGTATGCATATTGCACAAGGCTACGATTCCCTTACCAAAAGGAAGAAGGAAAAAAGAGCTAACAATTCAGTGAGAAAAATCTTGAATTTGAAAACTAACAATTTTCAGAATAATTCAAGTTCCAAAACAGACATTTTCTGGAACAGAAAATTGTTTTAAAATGCTTTCTTCCTCTGTGTTTGCTGTAAAATAAAACATCTTACAGCCACCTCGCATTCTCCCTCCACTTGTGTAGCTACTTAAATGTGATATTTTTGCTCTATTCCTGAATGTAGTAAAATTTTAATTTAGCAGAAATCTAGGTGTTCTGTTAAATTTCTGATTTTTTTTTTTTCTTGCATCACCACAAGGCATAGATACAACTGTTTTCAACTGTCTTTACAGGAGATCCACAGAACCACATTATCGAAAAGTGAGGAAGTCTGAAAAGAGTTTGGGATAATTAAAAGCTGTACCGTTTCATCAAAACTCACCCCTAGCCCCCACCCAGAAGCCTCCTCTGCTACAATAAATGGTTTGGAATTATGGAAGGGTTCTGGTCATTTGCCTTTATCCTTCCTAAAAAAAGTACTTTAAGTTTAGAGACAAGCAGAGACTAATCAGCACAATGAAAGGAAGAAGTCTGGAAAAAGCCAATGTCATTTAAAACAAACAATTCGGGCTATGAAGCAAGACTATCAGACCGTATCCTCTTGCTAACCACTGCAGCCACAGAAGTCTGTATTTATTTGCATTAGCCAAGCAGCCTTCTGTGTACCTACGGTGCAGCACTTGGCCACTCGCTTTTGCACGTTTTTTTTCCGCCACACACAAGTGCTCTTTGCTGGGCTGAGGGAGCTTGCTGCCTCTAATTGCCACCAAGCAATGGCCAACTGCTTTGATGTTAAAAGCTCTTTGGCAGGGATATATCCCGGGGATTTACACTGCTGTAAGGAAGGAATGAGTAGTTACTGATAGCTTTGCAGAGACTGACGAGAAGTCTCGACTAAGATTCAGGCCTCATATCAGATGGCCAAAAAGAAGGGGTATTTCTCCATCGTGCTTCAAGGTCTGATTGAACTTTGTGGAAAGCCTTCTGCTAAACAGTACTGAGTGGTCTAGAAACATTCATTATATCACTCAGCTCAGATGTCTTTACAGGAATAAAATAAGTGAGGGCATGTTTGTTTCTGAAAGTCTGTGAACCCTGGCAGAATTAAATTCTAAACATTTAATTTTAGGAGTATATCTCTGGCTTATTATCATCATCACTGGCCATTTAGACAAGACAAGGAAGGGATTTCATTTCAGTTTCCAAAAGCAGAAAGCTGACAGGAACGCCTTCCTGCAGGCTGAACCGCATGGAGCAGGGATTTCTTGCCATGGGGACTCCCTTGTGCATTACCCTCCTTCCCAGTCCTGTTTCCACACGGGCCCTGCCCCCCGCAAATGTTTTGTTACTACGGCAGAATAATATTAGGACAGCAATGAGGAAAATAAACTCTCTCTCTGCTATGATGGATGTGCCCTCATTTCATATGTACACTTAGTCAGCAGCGTGCTACAACAAACTTGACCTTTATGGGGACTAGATTTGCCCTGATCCTGTTTTTCCAGATCCCACCCCATTTATTCTGTTCTGTGTCTGCGGCCTCTTCAATTTTCACCTGATAAAGCTTTCATCACCACTCAGCTTTCTCGGTGGAAGCACTCAGCAGGGAAAGAGATTCAGGCTTGCAAGCCCAAGGGTCCTTCGAATGAAGTCCCCCTGGGTTCGGCCAGAGCTAAGCGCTGCTGCTGGGGAGCAGCCGGTTGCTGCAGCGCTCTGCAGCCCACCTGTCCTGCAGACTTGGGGACAGCGTTTGAGGACATGACTGATTTTTTTCTCCTGCAAACGAGAACTGCGTTACCAGCTTTGTTTTTCGCATGGTACAAAAGCCTGTTGTATGTTCTTCATCAAGTCCTATGGCCTTTAAGGTTTGTCATGTTTTCCAGAGTTAATTAGCACAAAGAAGGACTCACACCTCTGATTTAGCTACTTCGCGTTTTAATAGGAAATAAAGTCACCCACATGGAGGTTAAGTGCAATTGGAAGTTGCAGCCATATCAGCTCTTTCTATTTTCAAACCAATGTTTTAATGCCCTGCAACGATGCCAAGACAAGTAGCAACTTTCAATAACATCCTCTGCAACTTTCCTTTTGTGAAGCCTCCCAAAGAGAGAAGTATGAAACATATCTGATGGGGGGGGGGGATATTTCTATTTCTTAGGAGAAATAGGGAAACATTCACTTGGAACCAGAGCTCTGCAGCTCAGAGCGCAGCATCCGCTCAGTTACTGAAAACTGCACATCAGTCCAAAGCGGGAACGGGAAAGCACAATTCTAGCTCTCCTAATGAGTTTAGCTGGGTTAGCTGCTAAACAAGAAACAGCTGGTATGAGAGGCAAGGCCCAAGGCCCATCTTTATGAGACAACAGTGTTAGAAGCTGGAAAAATGAGAATGTCTGATAAAAATCAGAGCCTCCAAACAAGCTTTGGCTACAGAAAAGTAGCAGCTTTTCTCCTCTTCCTTTCCCAGGACTTCTTCCAAAAGGGAAATGGAAGTAGGGAGGCATCTTTCCTGCGACAACTCCCCCAGCTATACATATTCCTATAACAACATTTATCACCATTTCCCTAACCGTGCATCTCCTTTGCACTGAAAAGGTGGACACCGTCACAAGGTTTTCTGCTGTGGCAGCATGCTGGAGCCAACAGGACTCTACAGTTTCACTGCAGCAAGGCAGAAAACTGGCATGACCAGCAATCTGGCACAACACCTACTTTCACATTTTGGAAGGTCAGAGGGAAGATTAACACTCAGGGGAGTTTATCTGCAGGACAAACTTGTAAAGTAAAATAACACAATATTCTGAAAAGGATGAGGTCATTGTTTGTGAAAGCATAAGCAAGACTTGAGAAAAATCCATTTAATAGCAATAATACATATGCATATTGGGAACCTATCATGATTAACAGCAAAAACAATTTGAAAAACTAGAAGAGAAAAAGAAATATAATACATGGCTAGCATGTATACTTTTCAAACACTTGATGGCTACTTCAGGCATATGCACCTGTATTAACAGCACTTGGAGAACAAGCAAATCTTAGTTTTTTAAACAGAACATGAGCAGTTTTATGGGGACAAGCTCAAAGTATACAATGAAAATATATAATTTAAATTATTATATTTTTAAATTCTGAAATTATACTGGTAGCAAACTAGAATTGAATATCAAAAGCAAAAACTATCGCTTCTGAGGCTGAAGAAATTATCATCATGGTGTTATCTAATCTTGCCCCAGAAGTTAGGAATTATGACTGAATCATTCCAACATAGATATAGCCTGAAATTCTATGTCAGAAGTATGTCCAACTGCATTTGGCAACCCTTAGTCAAGAAAGAAGCTGAATATAATTGCATGAATATTTGAAATGCTTCATTATTCATGCAGGAAGGCTAGGTAAAAAATGTCTTATAGTCCCAAGACACTTGAGGGTGTGTGTTATTGGGTAATAACCAATTAGGAATGTTGACAGCACTCTGCCTTTAGGATCATCATGGCCAACAACACACTGGGGCGTTTATTGCTGTGCAAAAGCACACACCCACTGCCTACTGCTCAGTTTATTTAAGTAAACCTTTCACCAAAGGAAGTGGAAGAGACCCAAAAGGATGCATGTTTGACAACTCACTTTGATTCTACAATACTTTTTCTTCATTCTTCCCTTTGCTGCTACGCTCCAAAAATACATCTTTCAATAGCACTTCTGAATTATTGATTACTACCCATTACTGCTTGGAAACAAATCTGATTATTTCTTCTCTGTTTTATTGCATATATTCTTCCAAATAACAACATCCTTACTATTTGTAGCAAGGAAAGACTGACAGCCAAAGATCCTAACCGCATAATCTGTCAAAAAACATCACTACACCATTAAATAAATATTGCAAACTAAGAACAACAGAAATCAAGTCTTCTTTTCATGCTAGTCTAAGAAAAACATAAAAATCACTAATACAAGCATATAAAAATAATTTTTAAAAAGTTCAAAGTTTAAAAACTATCAGTTCTGACACATTTACAAGAATCAGAAATTCAGCACAAATTTAGCCCATGACAGTGCAGTCTAATGCCTTGACAACCTGCCAAAATAAGGCTAGAATACACTGAAACACTAATTTTTCTTTCTTCCTTTTTCTTTATCTTTGGAATGAAAAAAATCTGAAATGAAATTTGTATTCTGACCTAAAGCAAAGTAAGTATTGTAATAGATGCCTAATGGGACTTCCACACCTACAAAAGAAACATTCAAAACTTTTCCTGAACAATTTTTTTGCTTCAAACATGTATAATATGAAATTTATTATACAAAGAAACATATTGTTTTTTTCTACAGCTCTCATTTTCTGGCTTGTATCATATTCAGTCCATCCTGTGGCACTGAGTACTGCAGCATTTTCTCTGAATTTCCCCAAATGCTACCTCACCCTCTCCCCTCTGTATCACTGAGATGATGATGTTTTGATGAAGTATCACACATGGGCCCTCCAGATAATGGATTAAATGGGACACACTTAAAAGATCATTTTTCTCTTTTGTATTGACTGCCTGCACTGCTCTAAGACAGGAAGGGTTTTCATTTTTTATGTAAGCTGTAAGACCCTGAGGGCCCTCTAAACTGTTTAAAAGAAATCAATTTTCAGATGGGTGAAAGGAGCCTAGCAGACCTTAATGAGACTGTGTAGCCGTTTTGGAACTCCTTCCACTCGAATCTCCAACAAGTTTGGGCAAACTTAAAACTAGCTTTCAGCTGAGCCTCTCTCTGGCATGGAAGTGTTTCCTACTGTTTAGGATTTGTGGTTAGCATTCACACAGAACTATAATTTATAGTATGCATATGGGAAACAAAATAAGAAAAAAAAATTCACAGAAGCAAAATAATCACTACTGCTGATGAAGATAAACAGCACTAGGGCTACTAAGCAAACCAGGACTTGGCACTTGCATAGTGGCAGGAAACCATTATCCCGTGACACGGTTCTAATACACTGACATTGTTGCAATTACATCCAGGCAACCTAACAAAACAAATTCATTGTATGGCAAAAAATATTTCCAATTCAACATTGCAACATTTATTTTTTTAATTACAGTACAAAGAATACTGTTGGGGTGTGGAAGGACGTAATCCATCATTTGCTCTGAAATGACACACTTTGGGAAATGCTATGTATTATAACTTCCTATGCCACAATAAGTAACTACAAGCAATTTCTTCAGCAAGGAATGCAAAGAGTTTGGGTGTGGTCTTGGGAGATGCTGCTTATCCCTCCAGCTCCCTCGGTGGCAGTGGGAGCCAAAGGCAAGCCACATTTTGCTGCACTGGGATCCTCCTGTTTCATGTGTGTGTCTCACAGCCCATACAGCTCTCTACTTGCAACTCTCCTCACGTGAAAAGAGCTTTAACAGTTCAAATATAGACTATGCAAGAACATAAATACAATTTTTTAATTAAAAGGAATGGCATTTTAATAGGTCATTTAAAGAACGATTATGTCTACCGTTTGACTGACAGACAAGACACATTTTAACATGAAAACCCCACTGGGGTCTAGGATATAGAATGAATCTGTGTCTTTATAAATTGATGAACCACTAAAGTATACCCTCTTGCATTTAATACTGTTATGCTCAACCATCTCATCTTAAGAAGAAAAACTGCATTTTTTTATTACTCTCCTTTCACCTCTTCACAAACAGAAAGTTGTTTCATGGAAGCTATGAACTGCCAGTGTCACTTTCCTTCACTGAGTGCCTGTACTGCAAAATGCAGTGCTATGTAGAAATATAAAAGATAGGTCTTCAGTAATTAGCTTGGGTACCAGACGCAGCACAGCTGAGTTAGCTGGAAGCAGGATAAACTAGTCCAGGTGGAGTGCTGTGCTGAACTGCTTCAAGCATCTGAGCTAGCCTACGTACACTGCACTGTCAAAGGACTAGGTGGGAAGGCGACCCTAAGACCACTGTTTTCCTGAAGGTGAAAATGTTCAAAGCATGCCAGAAGAATTAGCTACAAACTCAGCTTAGCTCCTTTCAAACTGTTACTGGAGCTCTTCTCCCCACCGAGGTCTCTGAGGTATGTAGAAAGTGTCCAGGTTTTGGACAGGTGAAGATTTTGGTAGGGTGGCTTAGAAGACCAAGAAAATTGACCAACTGTGGTGTAGCAACAACTGGGCTTGAAGACTTCCAGAGATCAAAGCTAACCTACAGACCACAGCTGGAAACAGTTTATTTTGATCACTAATTCACAGTTTCTGTGAGAGAGAGCAATACTGATGGGTCTGAGCATACTTTCAACTGATGTTGCTACAGTTGAAAGCAACATTTGAGATATTTGCAAAATATGCTAGCTGACTAACTACTCAAAGGAAACTCGCCATCAGCAGGAGCCAGACGACAGAGGATGTGTGGGGAGAAAGGGACAAGAAGCAATAACATGCTTTGATCTGGTTAGGTAAAGGTCACTTGTGACTTCTGTAAGCTCTGCTTCCTTTCAATAGAGATATAAAAATGTAGATGAAGAAAGAAATGAAGACAAAGCAATGAGGAAGTTCCGATGACAAAAGCAAGCTCGATTCTCAGAGCAGACTGGGGACAGAAGAAACATACTGGGCAGTAACTGGAGAGGCATCCCGAGAGTTGGAGACTGAGGGAAACAAAAGGCTGAGAATGAATGACAAAGGAGAAATAAAGCTCATCAGATGACACTTGTCTAGTCATGACACTGCCACATTTGAATAAACTGCAAAGCAGTTAAGTTAGAGGGCATGTTCATGTAACAGGAACTGGTGACATTCCCTTGGCCAGCACAGAGCACTTATGCATTATTTGCATTAAACAGAGTGCAGATAAACATTGGGTCCTAAGCAATTTTCCACATTTCCTATGCAAACTTTTTAAATATATCCCCAAATGGCAAGCATACTTGTATGTAAAACCCAGCCAGAAGGTTGATCCTTACCAGAAAGAAGTAAACCAGAAATTGGAATCTATATCCTAAAGCTCCAAACACACCCAATAGGTGGCCGGGTGTTGATGGCAAAACTGGAAGCCAAGTGTTTACTTCTGCAATTACGTACATACTAGATGCCAATTTGCTTAGCAACTACATTGCAATTTATGAAAGACCAGTGAAGTACAAACAACTTATGTGGGAGCAGGATCATATCCCAGTGTTAACACACAGAGTTTGAGTGCAAAGACTGAGCAGAGCAAAAGGCAAAACAAAACACTGAACCTCGAGACTGTGATGCAAATCTAGATGCAATCAGAAATGATCCATGAGCAGAATACTTCAGTGCCAAGCATTAAATTGCCCACCCAGTTTCTAATGGCCTTGTCCTTATCAGAGCAGCAAGAACCATAGGCTCAGCGCTCCTTTTTTCTGAGTATTTTCTTGGCCAGTTAGAAAGAGAAATGTTGTTTGGGTGCCTTCAAGCCGGTTTATGAAGCCATGCTTTTGGGTGAAAAAGCGTATAATGTATACTACAACCAGCTGTCCATCACTGACAAATTTCCATCCATGAATGGATGGATATCAAGCAGTCATTAAAGTCAAAGGATTTCTTAAAGCGCAGACCTTTCAGCCAAGTTACTGACACCCTCCCCTCTCACTGACAGGTTGATCCAACCCATACAACCTCACACAAACCTACAGGAAAAGGGATCTATTAACCATACTGACGATTATCAATATAGATTTTTTCTTCCCTCAAGAAACATGTTTGCTGCTGAGAGGACTAAGAGCATCACAGGAAAGAGCTGAAGCCTTTAGCTCTGTAACACTCCTGAATGTAGAAATTTATTCCCCTGAATATTTCCATCCACAATGTCATACTCATGTAACCACAGCTATGCATGGTATCAGCCCCTGTGATAGTAGTCTGTTCATCTACCTTCTCTCTATGTCTGCCTATGTGCAAAACGTACTCTAACAATTCACTATCTTGATTTCACTGCCATTTTATACATTTGAATGCAAAAGCATTTAATAGAAAGCCCTGGCTTTTATCCTCCGAATAAGTAGTAGGCAAAAATGTTTTTACTGACACTTATAACACTAAGATACCCGCTTGATGGCCCCTTTTGGTGATGACTCACTCTACCAGTTACTGAGTACATGATACAAAAGTCGGCCAATCTGATCATATTCACTAGTCAGCGGCCACAAGCAACAGCCATAACATGCTGACCTAGCACGTTAACAAACATACTGCAGGACTAACACAGAAAATATTAACTTCTGCTGAGGCAACAGTGACAACTGACATGTGGTGATCATTAATTGATGCAAAGTGAGGTCAACATATACCTTGAGTTCAGTATACACACCTAGAGATAAAATTAATCTGGGCACAGCCAGGATCAGAATATATGCCTTTGAGCTCTCCATTGACAAGCATGTATTACAAAAGATTTCTCTTCACAATATTAGTTGCGTAAATTCTCAGGATTTCTTGAAATTGAATAAAGGACATTATCCTACACCATTCTATATTTTTCCCTCCAAGTTTACAAAGGTGCCTAGACCAACCAAAACAAAATACGGAACAGCACCCCAGGAGTCAGAGATACAAGGTGATAGCACAAAAGTTTTCAACTATGTTGGACTAACCGTGATAAGTATGGTCCTTCTGGATCAGCACGTCATTTTTTACTAATATATTACTGATGATACCAACATCATCAACTGTTTCTATCTCAGTTACTGGCATCTATAAATATTTACACTTTAAGACAGTAATCTTTTACACTTTCAATCATCATCCCAAAGCATTTTACAAATTGATTTTTGTTAACCTTGGTAGGAAGTAAACAAAGCTCAAAGCTTTATCAGTTATCTTGGGTCACAGAACAGGTCAGTAATAGAGTCAACGTATTTCCCTTTCCGAAACCCCTTCCCTTGCCACAAGACCATGCGACAATCAAATGATGAAATAAAAAAGGCGAATAACAAGACGTGCAAATCAGCATAGGTAACAAAGATTAAATTGAGCTTCTGACAACCTCTTCTGCTTATTTCCCCTTGCCATGAACGTTACAAAATATTATGAAACTGCCACCTAGACCACTCATGCTAACACAGCAGATGGGGCTAAAACACAATAATACTGAAAACTCTCAAGGAAACTTGCTCTTTGAAAGCTAGCAACACTCAATGTTTGCTCTCAAAAAATGAAGAACTACTTTAGTCTTTAGCTACTGTACTGTCACAGATATTTAAGAATTACTTCTTCATTAGATGTGAGTTTTGCCGCTCTAGAAAGATCACCAAATACTTCCACAAATAGAGATGTGCCTTTCAGGAAGATGAATCCAGATATTGAGAATGGAAGTCAGCAAAGATTTAATAACACCCATCCAGTTAGCATTTCCTTAAAAAGCAAAAAAGTTCCTTAGCTAGAAATCTTTAATTTTTATTTATTTTTAAATAATAAGCATCACATGATTACAGTTTGAGAGGTACTATTCACACAGTCCAGGAAGCATGACAGGACTGTTCCCTTGGCAATGCTGCAAAAGGTGTCCTATGCAAAGTGCAAAACAGCCCCACCACAACAGACCTCCTAACCAGCAGCCTCCAGCAAGCTGTTGCACCATGCAGAAGCAAGAAGTAAGGACCGTACTGGTGTCTTATTTGGAACCAGGGACAATCTTCAGACAACAGAAACAGTGAAAGCTCTGAAACAGGTAAACAGTTCTAACCTGCCTAATTCACAATATGTCTTATGTCCCTGGAGGCCCATGTATGCAACCTGTGAAGGATAAGGCTTGCTCCCAAACTGTCAGTAAAATCCAAGGATAGTCTGGGGGTTCTCCTAAATAATTTTGTACTCCTGATGGAGAAAAAAACCCCCACACCTCACCAACCCCAACCCCCCCACCCAAAAAAACAACCAACCAAACAAAAAAACAGTGTCCTAACTGGATCCAAGTGTGTGAAATTTAATTTCGTTGAGGGCTGAGAGTAAAGATTAGGTAAGAAAACTGGGACATGAATGGATTGGTTCATATGAAAACCTGAAACAGCCTTGGGCAGAAATTTGGGAGTATTGTGAAACACTGTACAAGAAGAACCCATCCTCTTATGCAGGGAGTAACTCAAGATGGGAGATGCAACTATACCATTAGATACCCCTCAAAAGGTTTCAGAAGGTAACATAGGCTTTAATTAAATCTTCCCATTCTATGACAAGAGTACAGAATGTGGCAATGTGATGCCATGGTATTATGCAAATATTTGTACTAGATGACTTGGACAGCACTAATTAAAAGTCCAGATGCTTTGAACCTATGAGATAGATGACACTGCTGATATCGCTGATATCAGAGATATCCGACAGCCAATGCTCATATGACCAAAGCTAAATATCTTCCCATTTAGTTATGCCAGTCAGCTGAGGTGCTCCAGTCTGGTGCACAATAACTTTTGGTAGATGTCAGACAGACAGCATTAAGGCTGAGAATGTAGGAATGCTGGCTCCAAGTCAGTGTTTTATCCTACTGGAAGATGATAATGCTCTGCAAGAAGAAGAAAAGGCTGTGCAGGTTCAAATATCAGAACTGACCTGTGCTTACTCTATTCATAATCATAAACCCTAAAACCTCAATTCACTTTCCTCAGACTCTCTGGTGACCATAGGGAACAGTGGAAAAGCATGTGTTTGCCTCAGCTCTCTGAAGAAAGGCCCCTTTAGCAGACCCTCAGCTTGTATCTTTCCTTCCCTGGAAAAAAACATTTGATGTTTGTTCTGGACTGTGGCAAGTAGACACATTTTTGAAAATCCTCACTCACAAAAACAAAATAATAAAAAAATCAGTATGCCCAAATCCCTGAGAGGTAACTTCGTGTTACCAAATGTCATCCTGCAGACCTGGTCACTTAAAGCAAACCACAGGTTGTCAAGAAGAGGAGGACATAATCTGGTTCAAAACAGAACAAATTGCAAAACCACAAGACTCCTCACAGAGTAAAAGTAATATTGTTTGGTCCATTGACATGGACATAAGCATAACACGGACACAAGCGTAACCAACGCTGCTGGTCAACACTTGAGAAACAGCAGGAACAATCTACACAAGTGATACATTCAAGGTCTACAGTCTTGATGGAGAGATCTGTACAAAAGTACACCTACCCTTCCTCAGGCATTTACAGAAAAATACCATTTCTTTAAGAAGAGTGACTTTACGTTAGGTCTTCTGCATAGATATACTGATTCAAATTGTCTTTTCATGAAGCTTGTGTCTGGCAAACTTATTATTCAGCTGGATGAGATCATGTCTGAGGCATGGTCTCACTGGTAGCTTGGGAGAACATGAAGCCAGTTGACGAGATTTGATATCATATGTGATCTTCCTTGTGAAACTAGCAAGTTCTCCCTGGTCTGGAATATAGCTGGGCTGATATGAATTCTTTTTTATTAGTCTTCTTTTTTAGCATTATTTCAGCTTCAGAACGTAAAATTCCAGGAATACTCAAACTGTTAGACAAATGGTTTGTCTGTTGGATTATTTCACTGTGTCAGCCTCAGTCAAAACACAGGTAGGCCCTGCTTCCTTGGGTTCTTCAATGACAAAAGCATTTGGCAAAAGCCATTAGCGATCTTCCTATAGCAAAGGGCAGAGACACAGCATCAGTTGCAAGACGCTCATATAATCTCACCTAGGTTTTCTTTGGAGGAATGGACAGATACCCGGCAGTAGGTGTTTTAAAAATCAAGTCACAAACCAGTGCTGCAGATCTAATAAAAGAATCATGGAAAATGTGCCCAGTGGGCCATAAGTCTCTACCTGATATCATTTAAGGAACCCTTTTAAAGTACCCTCTCCAATTCCTCCCATACTGTCCAAAAAGGGAAAAATGGAGAGGCATAAGATGTTACTGAACCCAAAGGAGGAAGAAGAGTACACTTGCTCCAAAGCAGAGACTGCTCTATCAGGATAGCTCTCCTCCACACAGGCAAGTCACAGTGACTCCAAAGCTGCTGGTTTGGATATCACCCTTTCAATCTCTCAAAGAAAGATGACTCTGGTACCTGGCTCACAGATGAAAGGTTCATTTTAGGCTTCTGGCCCTTAGACTACATGTAATACGAGTTAGGAGTCTAATGACTTTCATGTCTCAACCTGTTAGATGCTGGAGCTTGCAACCTATGCCTTGACTCATCCCTGGAGCAGTGCTCTTCCAGGCCAGATAATCAGGACCTTATTTTTCATGGGCAATACTTCATATGACAGTAAACCTTAGGAGACTTCAACTCATCCAAAGTTCTCTGCAAGACCCTGCTTCAATTTGGACCTCATTCACACATGTGATACTGGTAGAAAAAGAAAACATTCAAGCAATGCTGACTGGAAGCTTGGATTAGAATAACCCAGCATCAGCAAACTGTAGAGAGACTGTAGATATCCTCTGACCAGATCAGACTCTAAGGAGCAATGTGTGTTAAGGACCAAATACTACTGGGTAGCGTTTACCTTATGATACATACACACACACAGATACACGCACATATATATATTAAAAAAAAAAATTACCACAGTGGAAAAAAGTTAAGGAAAGATCTCACAGATGAAAAACAAACTATAATATCGTGATTGCCAGCTTATTGCCTCACACCATTGTCTTGACATCCAAACTAGTTTAGTAACTGCTCTTTTGAAGCTGCTAATGTTAAAAAAAAAATCTGAAGTTCTAGAAGTGGCTGGGAATTCCAAGTTCTAACAGCTATGCTGGGATTATTCTCTCATCAAGGGGTTCAAAAGACACTTACTGTCAGAATTGAAACACAAACGCATGTCAGAATGACTTGAAACAGAATGACTATAACTTAGGGTTTGGGGGTTTTTAAATTATGTTTGAAGAGCTTTAAAATGTTTAATTTATTAAACGGGCTTTGACACTACAGGCATAGCTTCTACTTTAAAGTGTTACAATAGCTCAATTGAAAGCAGAATATATTAAACTTAAATTCCACTGCTACCATACACACTTATGAAAGACATTTTAGTTTCTTCACTTAAAAAGTAATATGCTGTCCCAGAGAATTTAACATGGGAACAGAAGCTGCATGTTTTTAAAGCAACAGCCTCTCATGCTGCACTGCAAGAAGGCACCCAACACCAGGAAGACATTTTACTACAGTTTCAGACACCACCAGCACTCCATCTACTGAGAAATGCTAAGTAATCACAACTCCTGGTAGTTGAACACAAACAGTCCCTAAGAAAAGGTCCCAAAAGTGGCAGATTCAGTTTTTGAAGAACAGTTCAAGTTTTTCCAGACATTGCTGCAGTCTCTCCTGGCAGACCTGTGCTTTGGCAAAGCTTCTATTACTTTGCTAGGCCTGGCCTTCCTTGAGGAGGTCATCATAAGACAGGCCATGTGTCCAGGTATGTCTCTTTCATATGCTTATATTTACCATTCTCTTCCTCTAGCACCACCAGCTCTTACTGTTAGAAGCACTACTACAGTCCTAGGTAAAACTACATAAGCAATGCTAGAGGCAGTAATATCAGTGAAATGTATGCTTAGAACAAAAACATATCCCATGAAGTGTATTTTGTACTCTTTGGAAAGGAAAGTTAGAGCTGAGGGATGCTAGAAATTCCCAAACTTGCCTCCTGCCCCTACCCTCCATCCCCCAACAACAAAAGAGCTGATGGAAACAAAAACTTACCCAGACAAAAGAAATTCACCTAATAAATGCTTCAATTGTGAATCATTGTTATTAAACTAACTCAAAAGAATGGGCAAAGGTGACACTGGAGAGCAGTCATGTGACAGGACAACAATTGATAGAGGGAACTGTCTAGCTCTTGAAGGAGAAAGAGAAACTCATCTTGCAATAAAATGTACTTACGAAGTGAACCACTTAACTGTGGTTCAAATAGAGTGATAAGATGCCACCCAGACAAACTATATTACATGAAACAACTTGAAGAGTTCTATTTTAAGACGCTCTTAAAGCCTTAGTAAGGAGTGACTTAATTTCTTTAGCCCCCAGCTAATTACAAGAATTAAAATACCTAACATTCTCATTGTAGGGGACGATATCATTTGAACCCTTCATAAAATCTTCAGCAAGGAAAAAAGATCCTGGTGCTATCAAGAATCACAATGTTGGTAAGTGCCTACAGCCAAGGATCCAATGGATTACACCTCTCCTCTCTCACTAATCCCCCATGCACTAACCCACCCGTCCTTTGGAGAAAATGAGACCTGGTCTCACCTCTCTGATGAAGGACACATGTCAAGGTAGCAGCAGGACCCCTCTGGGTTCTCCTTCCCCATGAACTCACAACTTTATGCTGCTTACCCTATGCAGATTTTCTTTTCTGCTTTAGCATTGAAGAGGAGAGAGAAAGGATTACAAATGGCTGGGAAGAAAGGGGAGTTTTATCTTAATTTCCTCCTCCAACCAAATGCTGGAGTGGAAAGACGATGAAGGTAGCACTGTCTTCCCTCTAAAACAGGATCAGGCAGTGAAGAATAGGGTATAAGAATAATATTGTGATACAGTCAACATCTAATAAATGATAGCTGTCATTTAGAATTACCATATCACTGCAATGTCTATCTGAAATCACAACCATGAAATATCCACTCATTACATGTTCCATGCATTTTTTTAAAGATTCTTTATAGAAAAGTTTTCTAACTGCTTAATACCAATAACCTACCAGAATCACCAGTGTTTCATCTAGAAGATATATGCAGTGAGAGTTAAGAGTCTAATTATTTAAAAGGTCCCAAGTTTCTATAAAAAGTATTGTTAGTACTGTTCTATATTTTGTTGCATACAACCACACCTTTATCTCTAGAGATACATTTGAGATTACATGCTGATAATACAGGATAGAAGTTATTGCTCCAAAAACAACAACAACACAGAAAACCCCCCAACTCCCACCTTTGCACTTAAGTGCAGGATCTATATAGTTTTTGAATGTAATAAATCACAGAATGGGTGCCCAGACATAAAACCAAAATTCTTTGGGGAAGAAAGAAAGCATTCTTTATCATTGACTTCATTTTAGCACATAAACACAGGGATTTGCAGAGGTGCCATTTGTCTGAAATGCAGTGAAGGAGGGAAAGAAAAGTCAGTCTCTAACCTTCTACCAGTACAGAAACCTAACTGAATTTTGAAACAAAAGGAACTAAATTTAACATTCTGAGACAGCCCCAGGATGTCCAAGGACAAAATTGAGGAACAAGAGTTGCTGAAGACATGCAGAACAATCTTTTTAAAGTTACCTGGAATCAGGATATTTTGTAAGCGTGGCCAAGCTGCTGGTATACATGTGCCCACCCACATCAATGTGAACTGGTGCGTTGGATTTTGTGAGTTGTGCTGGAGTGGGGATGCCTTGATTGTTCAATGGAGATGCAGGGGATCTAGTGATCAGAGGTCTTGACATATTGGGCCGACTGTCCTGTGAAGAGATAGACCTTGGGTTAATGATCTCCTTAATAACCTCACAGAAACCCCCAGTCTAGAGTCAATAGCACTGTCTCACAGTCTCAGCTTATGATTTTCATCTTATTAAATTGTAGACAAATATTTGACAATTTTTAAATCAATCCAGCTTTAAACCTTTTAACTGGCTATGTTTTAAATAGGTAAAGTAGGGCAAAATGCAATGATACAACCCACAAAATAGAAAACAAGTTCAATAAAACAAGCTGTTCCTGAACACTGCTTACAACAGACAATCCATATTAAAAAAAAAAAACAACCCTCATTCTCATATTTAAGAGCTGGTAAAGGCTCTGAAAAAATATTACTAGCTGTAGACAGAAAGACTGTGAAAGTCACTGTTTTCTTTAATTAAAAACCACAGACTGAATTTATGTTCCTTCCCAAGCCCTCTGCCATTGCTCCACAGCCAGAACAGAAATACAAACCCTTAACTCCTCCATTCTGCACAGGCTTCTCTCGATTTTCCAATTCACATATCACGAAAACTGAAGCAGAAACACCTGAACTAGTCAACTGTTCATGTACTGCAGCACACTGGACATCGACAGCCTTTGAGAAAGACATTTTCCATTTAAAAATTATACATATAGCAGCAGATGGCCCTGTGTGCCCCGCATAGGCTGCAGGTCGGAGCGACTCCCCGAAAAAAGCAAGCTCCGAAAGCAGCCCAGGAGCAGATGCTTGCTGATGAAACCAACTTTTAGTCACAAAGGAAGAGATGTAACGCTGGTAAACAGCACACACTCGGGCTCTGCACACGGCAGGGTGGGGCCCGGCAAAGCGATTTGCTGGAGCCAGTAAGGCAGGCTGTATTCAAAGTCCGGGATTAAAATAGAAATGTATTCGAGAGCGGTTTTGAGACAACTGCGCTTTCTACGGCGGGGAAGTGCCGCGCATGGTGGAATCTTCCAAAAATGCCCTGAGAACTAAAAGCCCTTGCAAATTACTAAGTTTTACATTTAAAAGGTAAGCAAAGCAGCAAGAAGTCAGATACACTTCATCACAAAACTCTCTTTCTTCTTTCGACACGTCTTTTAGCTGTGAAAGGTAATGGATTCCTCGTAAACATCTCGGCAGAGCTTGCTATTAAACCTCGGCGAAGCAGAGGAGAGCACGACTGTGCGAGACAATTACCGAGTGCTCACATTAGCCGAGTCCTTCGGTGTTTAAAACATCATTTACACATTTTTCGCGGCTGTTAAAGATTCAAGCTATAAAGGCGACACGAGCCAGGTAAGTGTCTAACTGGAATGATTTACAGGTCAATGTTGCACAATAAATCCAAGTAATATGTAACAAAAGGCATCTGTAAACCACAAGATACTTAACTAATTTTCTTTCATACACAAAAGCAAGTTTAGGTCAAATACAGATAAAAACTGAAGGGATGAAGTAAAAAACCTAGTTGAGATGTTGGGGAGGGTTTAGGGACTTTTTTTTTCTGTTTCTTTAAAAGCAGAAGTTAATATAAGTTTTCAGAAATACCACTCTTAATCACTACAATTGCTTGAGGAGGTGCCTGCAGCACGATGAAGACAAGTCCAGGCAAAATAAGGTACACACGCTATGCAAAACTAACGTCTGCTATAAATGCTATGTGGTACAACCACCACCCAAGATGCTGCTGATCTGCAGTATGATATTGAGTAAAATAATGAAGAAAAAAATTAAAAGCAACAGCTGAAAAAGTGAAAATAAGACTGCAAGAAGAGATACAAACTGGGTAAAAAAAACAAAAACACTTTTGATGAATAACAACAGGAAAGCAGCCTGTGGGGAAGGGAACACATTTCAGTGCCTAAAAGCAGACAGACAATTTTAAATCAACGAAGAAGGCTGAGACTAAAACAAAAAACAAATTCCGTAACTTGTGTGAAATAAACAACATTACCTCCCTTATGAGGATCTTTTTTGTCAGAAAAACACAACCCTGTTGCAATTTAGCACACTGCAGCACCATGGAGTCCGTAATAGTTTTTCAATTGGACACATCTACTGTATATCCTGCCTCAGGCTGTTCAGGAGAAAATGAACAGATTTGCAGGGTTAATATTGTAGTTAGGCTGGGACCTCATTCAGCATAGCTATGATAGTGCAGGATGTATGAAACGGTAGAAAAATGTAGAGTATAAACATCATTGCAAGGAAGGGAGATAGGCTGAAGAACTGTAGGCATTTTACAAGGCAAAAGAAAAAAAATATCATAAGAAAATGAAACTGGTTTCCGAAGTAAGATGTAACCCAGCTGCCATTTACACAGAGCCTTTTTCTACTGAAACTCCCAAGAATAAAAAACACTCTATAATAAAACCTTTGCTATCTTGTTTCACCCTCCTCCTTTTCAACACTCTCCCTTTCAAGTTACCTGAATTTACTCTGCCTCAAGAAAAAGTTCCTATATGCTCAATGTTTAGATATTAAATACAATAATGCTAACCTTACTCCAGCCTTAGCTCACAAAGCACATTTCCCTGGATACAATCCTTTCACTGTTGTTTTGGAGACCACACCAAAATTAGGCAATGGTATCAACTGCAATTAGTTGCCCTGGAGAAATTAAATCAGAAATGGGATTCAGAGAACTGTGTGCTTAACAAACAGCTTCTTGTACATGGTGCAACCCACTAACACAACATGGAAGATCACTGTAGATCATCAGTGGACACAGAATTAAGACTATTTTGACACTTAACAGGTCAGAGTTAAATTGTTTCACTAGTTGAATTATGGAAGGGATAATGGCAGGGCAATAACAGTGTTTCTAAAGAAATTCACTGCTTGCCTTGGTTATTGCAAGTAAGGAAGTGAACAGGCTTACAGAAAAGTGGTTAGAACAAGGCACTGTACATTTTCATTGGATTTGGATGGCATCTCTCCGTAACAAGCATTTTGGCACCAAAATTAAATTTCCGCTAACCTACCATGATTACAAATATAATTCCTTAGAAGCAACTACAGGAGGAGAGAAGGGAATCTCAGAAACTAAGTTTAATGGAATCCAATGGATCTCAAGCTGTTTAGAACAGCTGATGGCAAAAGGATCAAAATGCTCTTCAGAAGTCTGTCTTGATATGTTTGATCTTACACAGGTCTCTTGCACATTGAAAGGGGTTATATGTAGTTCAAGCACTGCTGTTCTCACATGGGAGGTCAGAGATATTGTTTTCTGCTTCAGGAACCACATCGAGTTCATTCATGAGCGAGGCACAAAGCACAGCTGTATAGCATGTGCAGGCTGTATGGGCAGCAACCTTCCTGATCTGTATTAATAGTCCATTTTTCACTTGATACCTTTCTTTACAAATATTTCAATATTTATCCTATTAAAAATGAAATAAGAACAGGAAATCCCAGGTTTTATACCATTTCCTGTCACCTGAAACACTTAATATACCCTCAATATTAATTCTCAAAGATTTTTTTCCTGACCACTTCTCAAAATGAAGAATTCTGATTTCAAAACTGAAATGAATATTACAGAAACAAGATGCTCTAAAGTGCAACTAAAGTGCTCTAAAGTTCTCCCCCTTATGAGGCATTTCAGTTTTGATTCGGCACACAAGAACAGTGTTCTCTTTATTAAAAAAAAAAAAAAGAAAAAGAGTTTGGGGTTCTTTCACTTTCTTGCTGACATTTGAAGGAGTCTTTCAACAACAAGGAATCAATAGGCCCACGTCCTTTCAGCATACTTGAATCTGCTCTCATTTTCTTCTCTAGGCAAGCCTTTCAAGCAAAAGAAGCCCTTCCTGAAACTTCTCCCTGGGATTTACAGACATCCTTGGGATTGAAAAGTCTTTCTGCAAGAACGGGATAGAGGATCAGAGGAAAGCTTTCAGATCTCTTCTCTCCTCTCTACCTTTTCTTCTATTCTACCTCCTCAGCATCTCAACTCAAGAATATTGATAAAGAATAAGCCTTCACACCTGGGCTGAAAAACACACTGGTTGTAGGGTTGGGAAGCACACTGATGCAACTGGTCTACCAAAGAGCAACCTAGGAACCATGCCAATCTTCTGGTGGAAGTGGAAGAAACTCCAGAGATCTGAAGAACACGAAGAACTATTATAACATGCTGATAAGCATATACATCCAAGGAGACAGGAAGCTTCCTCCCTCCTACCTTCCCAAAATATTCACTCATGTTAGGCTACTATGATTAGAAGTGGTTTCACAAGTGTTATTTACACTCTGTGGTCTTGAGTAAAGTCACGCCAGTTCCCTTCCTAAAGTCAGAAACCTTGCCAAATATATACCACTACAAGACAACTGAGTTCACTCACTGGAGGACAGACATTCGAATATAAAACATCCACTTGACTCACAGGATAGGGAGGATCATTTCTGGTTGCAGGCTAAGGCCTTATGATCTAGGGTTACTATATCTGACACACTCCACATGAGTTAACCTAGCTCAAGCAAGTGTGTATATATTCTTCAATATACTATAGCCTCTGTATTCAGATTCTTGGATTACTGGATGCTGTCACAGTTCAAGATCCAGCAAAGATGCCCAGCTTAGCTAACAGCCTTCAATTGTCAGAGCTGAAAAACCCCCAAGGTACATATTTCATACTTCCCTGGATCTTTTGAGGGAGATGAGGACAAACTTCTCTCACCTAGCCTGGACATCAGAAAGGATAATCATGCAATAGCTTATTGCAATGCATCAGATCCATCTGTATTCATTATCTTTTTTTATGGCAGAAAGCCACAAATAGTGTGTTTCACTTCACAAAAGCTTGGTGCCCAGGAACAACTTAAAGTGGCAAGAGCAGTCAAAATATTCATGTCAATCTCATGTAGAAGAGTTTTCTCTGTATATACGCAACCCACTTAATGGAAAACAAATTCCATATAGTGAAAAGTTTCAGAAGTTTATGACACAAATCCCTGTTCCTTCAGTACAAAGTAGAAACTATTAAAATTTCATGGATAGTCATGCATTCCGACCCTGAAATAAATGTAGACTTAGGGGTACCTTTGGGGATGTGGGAGTCCAGGTTCAAGTCCCTCATTCGAACCAGGAATAATAGGATGACTCACTCTTAGATTCAACTCCTGCAAAAGTGTCCTCATTTTGAGGACTCACTTTTTCAAAATCAAGATTTTTTTTTTTTTTAAATTTTCAATGAAATGTTTATCATCTCTCACCACAATGCTTAAATAAGTAACTCCCCCTTTTTTGATTCAGCAAAAAGTCATCACAAAGAGGCTGAAGAAAGCATTTATTCAATGTAAACAATATCAGTACAGAACAAATACCACTTCTGGAAGAAGGAACAAGCATGCAGAGATACAGAGCTATGCATACAGGAAGTCCAGATGCTCGTTCTGTTGGAAGGGAAAAACCCAACTCCAGGCACCTCTACCAACTGGCAACTTCCCCGCACAACAGTGTCTGACTATGGCCATAAATGACACTAGGGTGAAGGTGCTGGAGTGAGCTGGGCCCTCAGAGTCCCACAAGGTCTTCAAAGACAGCTTCGTGTCAGCAACAGCATGGAGCATGTGAGCTGCATTTCATTCTCCTGAGGCACACACATGCCATCAGTGCCTTCTCTTCCTTTTCACCTTCACTCTCCAAAGTGCGAAGAACAAGTCTTAGCTTTGGCCAGAAGTTTTTATACACGAGTGCATCCATACCCTTTCTTCTGCTTCTTCACTCATACTGATGGCCGGTAGCTCTCCGAGATAGCTGGGTTGTACTGCTGCCACTGGGTCTGCAAAACAACAACACGCATCATTTTTCCCAGCCAAAGTATGCTTGATGCACTATAACATTTTGTCTTTCATCAGTACAATCTGTGAGTGCCGTTTCCCTTGCAGCTTCTGAGCTTTAGAATTGCCGACTCAGAACATTATTTATTTATTATTTATTTATTTAAGCACAACTCCAAAACAATTGTGTTCAAGTGTTGTGTGATAGACAGGCCTAAAACACCATCAGATGCAATTTAGTGCCACAGAAAGCAGAGATATTTGCTCCCCTGAGATTCAGCAGTAGTAGAAGTATTGTTTTAGACCTCTGAAGGAAAAGCCTTATTTGACATCTTGAATGTCTGTCAACATCTTGATGGAGGGTCAAGTTATTCCAAACAAGATAGTCAAATACAATGGAGAGCTTGAGAAGTTTGGAAGGTTTCTTGAGATACTGAAGCACTTCAGTGTAGCAGAAGACTGACTGCTCTGCCAACTGCTCGCTCCCACCACTGCTCCCATGTTTGCAGCACTCAGTAAATTTGCAGCAATACATGCAACAAAATATTTTAGAAAGGTAGATGCCAGGTGACTGCCTGAGAAAAGGGACAGATATTGCTGGGTATGACGACCTCTGGGTGTAAGGTACAGGCCATCAAAACAAACAAAACACTAGCTGAAGACTTTTCCTGCAGACACTAGAAAGACTTTAGAACTGCATCTCCTTGCCTTTATATGTCATGCAATAGCCAAATACAGACTGAGCCTACAAAGGCAATGGACTGGACTGGCTACAGCAACGGTGACTAAGTGCTTACCTGTTGAGAATGTTTTAACTGCTCCCTCCTCCTGCTCCCAGAGGTGCTGGCCCCAGGGTGAAGCACTGACTCTGCCCCTCGCAGAAAGGGGTGCCTCTATCCACATCCAGCACGCTGGCTCTCACAGCCTTCTCCAGGGGACCCAAGCGCTCTTGGGAGCATATGCTGGCTCAGTGCTTCAAGTGCCATGGAGGATCTGGTTGCACTTTCTTGGCATGATGAGCCTTGCTGGGATTTTGGAGCAGATCAGGATCTAGAATAAATACTACAAGTGCAGAGAACCAAATGCCAGGCAAGGGCCCATAGGAAGTGAAGTATTTACACTGGATGGAGAGAGCTGCCTACCTGGAGACTGATGACAGCTAAAGGTGACCTTGGACAGGAGCTTGCTGAAGACAGTTTGAAAATAACAACCCCCATGTGGACAGTAGCCAAGTCTGTAGCACATTAACTCAAGCTTCAGCAGAGCAGCTCTAACCACAACTTTAGCAGAAACTGCCCACTGAGAATTTAAGGAAAATCTAACTTGAGAAAAGGCATTTAGGGATATGGGTAGGAGTCAAATGAGGAACTATGCTTATACCAATACTGCAGTAAAGGTGAGTCCAAAATCTAGAAAAGGTCAAGCTTACAGAAACATTCTCTATCTTTTCAGGTGCTTACAAAATTTTTGAAGAATCACCTAAGCCTTGGAACTGCAAACAGAAGTTTAATTCCTCCCTCAAGATACTCTATAAATTCATACTCTTTATGGAAAATTAACTCAGCAAGCCTCTTACTTGTTTGGGTAAGCCTAAGCATAGCTGAGGCCAGCCCAAATACTTGAATTCATTCCATTCAGGCAGCACTTTTCTAAAATAAAACTCTGTTCTTCCACACTGCCTACACATTTCTTGCTGTATACACCTTCTCTACTTTGGTCAAGTAGGTGGTAAATGTGGCTGGGCTTAATCCCATATCCCAACCAGGAAATCCTGTATATCTCCAACTTATTGTGATATATATATATATATATATATATATATATATACACACACAAATAAAATCTCCACATACAACTTGGGGATCCAGACCAGATTTCCCCACAAACATTTCAGTTTCATAATGGAGTAGACTTCTAAGGCCTTAAGACTTGCTACTGATTTGATTCTTACTCAGGAAAAGTGGCAATTTAATTTACAAGCAAAACCGGATTTGAAAGTTGCTCTCAATTGCTACACAACACCCAACTGCCCACCCGACACTGTATAATCACAGGGTGATTGTATCTCCCCAGCACGCATCAGTCGGAAACCTCCTGTAACCATGCTGGAGAGCACAGTGTTTTGGTGCACGAGGACATCAGACCAAAGGTCAAGAGACCTGCTGCGCTGCTTCTCATGGTGCCTTATGATAGGGAAGGGCCAGATACCTATCATTTCAAGCCATTTGTTCCATGAGGAGCTTGCCTATTCTGCACAGGCTCCTACTCAAGCTGACAATAAAACTGATTTAGAAGTGACCAAAAGGAAGTTTAAATCCCCAGCCTGAGCCTTCCCTAATCACACATGCCAAGCCCAAAATACTTCAAGAAGCGCAAAGCCAGGCACTCAGCCTTTATCCTTACAAATGGATGCTACTGGATATGGCACAAACTATTACAAGCTGGTAGCTGCCAACAGATCCCTCAGCCTCAATGAAGATTTCTGCAATCTTGGAGCCCTATGCCTTTAAAAAAAAAAAAAAGAAAAAAAAAGAAAAACACTTAAGATGAGCAGTCCCTGGGAAAGATGCTGCAAGGCCCGAAGAGCTCCTAAGAACCTGGCAGCCCTGCCCACAACACTACAGCTGATACAAAAGTCTTTGTTTCTGCTGCCCCGAGGACAGTTTCATTTACTTTCCTTTAAAGCTGAAAAATAGGTCACTCCTCTTGCCTCTGTCAGACCTCAGGTAACAGAGACAGCATGAATTTACCTGTATTTCATATGAAAGCAAGCACACAAAGAAAGCTTCACCTTTTGGCAAAGTATAGAGACAACAGACCAGTTCTCCCCTGTAAAATATTTCATTCTTTCTGGTAAGCAGCAGCAGCACTATTTCAAACATCTTGGACCACTTCATCCCCACTGTAACAGCTGTGGCTTGCAAGTACTTTTGCAGATAACATACCAACATACACTGGGACTTCATCCAGAGTCTATACCTCCTGCCTAAAAAGCAGCAGCCGCTCGGGCAGCGGCGTAAGACAACACTTCCTTCAGGTCCTGGGAACGGCCCTGACCAGAGCAGCCAAGGGCTCCTGCTGCCACTGCTGCCTCTGGAGCAGGTGCTAGAGGGGAAAAAGGATCTCCCAGCCTTCCCCTGCACTCCTGAGGGCCAGCGCACACCACTACACCAACCCCAGCTGTAGACGTGTGGTGCAGAGGCTGGGAACGGATGAGGGAAGTGGGAGGGAATGTCTGGACATGGGAATCCATCTTCCACCATCAAAGTTGGACACCCTGTAGTTTAAGGTGGTTATAATTTCGTAATTTTTGTCAGAGGTCTTACTCAAATTATTCAAAACGTTGCTTTTTATCCACTTTTAGCAGGCACTCTATTCATATTTTGTAAGAGTCTTTACATAAGAAAAGCTGAAGAAAAACACTCCCTCCTGAATTTAAAAAGGAAACAACTGCTGTTTGCCAGAACCATGTTGGTACATTTGAACACAAAGCTAAACAGCTACTTAAAGATGATGTCAAAATTTGAGGTAGGGGAAACACCGATTACATTCTTGTAGGGAGTTTGCAATTTGTCCTATAATCTTATGATGAGAAGCTACACCAAAAAACAAGCATTGCTAAAATCTGTTTTCTTTGCAAGTTAAGATTCTATCAGTGCATGAATAAAGATTAACATCATGAATGGCACTTTATCTGAAGATTTTAGAGACCCAGAAAAAAACCTGCAGACTTTAGTGGGATAATCAGAAGACTGCTATTAACTGTCAGAATTTGAGAAATGGACTTTAACGTTTGACTCAGAAACTGCACAAAAATAAGCCCATACTATTTTAAAAGTTAATTTACAGTACAGTTTGAATAGCACCTGCCTTTGGGTATGTTCCAGAAGAACGTCTACCTCTCCACAAAGCGAGGCTAACACCCATTGTAAAACTTTCAGAGGCACATTAGATGTCTGTTCTCCCCCCAGCAATTTCACCCTTAGAAGTAGAAGGAACACTGCCAGTTACAGCCTGTGCTGAGGAAAGATGAGTTATAATTTTACCCTGGGAAAATTGCTGAACTGGGAGCTTCTGGTGTGGCATAGGTCTTGCCTTCGCAATCCAATGGTTCTTTTGATTCAGAGAGGCTTTGAAAGGGTGGTGATGAAAAACATAGCCTCTCCCTTTGAATCAGCCAGCCGCCTGCTTTCCTTAGCACTTTTTAAATTTGTTTTATTAATTTGCCTAGGAGAAAGAAAGAGATAATACCGACCCATCTAGAGAAGACACTTTTTTTGGACATATTCACAGAATATTATCAACTTCAGACTGAACAAGCAAACAAGAAAATTTTCTGATAGTCTCAAGAACTTTATCTGCAATCACCTCACTGGACTTGGGGGGGGGGGACTCTCTATTAGCTCTTCTTGCCATATGAAGATGCAAAAGGACAAGAAATAAGGAACCAGTAAAACTGTATATATGAAAAGCTGCAACACACAAAAGCTCTAAGCACTCTCCAGATGTTTTTGGCAGCAACCAATAATAAAATATTCTCACACTGAATCATAATTTGGAAGGCACTCCGTCCACTTAGTAATTACGGGACTAGACAATAAAACAGATAGGTAGCTTCATCCACAATCTAACTGCAGGAAAAAAAGAGGCACGAAACAGCTTCAAAAACCATACACTAATAATTATGTAATTGAACATAAAGATGTAAAACAGAACTGCACTTTTGACAGTTACAGTTCAGGCTGGTATGGAATTAGAAACATAGCATAAAACCAAAAGCTTAAATTATACATCCTTCACGCTAAGAGTGATGCCATGCAACACTATGGGCAAAAGCGACCGCTTTGGGGGAGCCTTGCCCCGTTGCTGGGTTTTCCTCCTCTCCCCCCACTTCCCCTCCCAGCAGGTCACTGGTGTTGAACTGAGCAAAGCAACAACACCAGCCCTCAAAACTGATCACCTACTGCAAACCAGCCAGACGCACAGAGATTGCCAAGAGGGATGACAGCACAAAGAAATGATTAAAAAAAAAACAAAAAAACCCAACTTACTGAGCTGACTGGCTTTTTAGAAGTCCTTTTGAACATGGACTGCAATAAGAAGTGTTTACTCAGCTCTAAAGTGATCCCATGTATTTCCAGGGTTGGTTAGAACTTTTTCTCTCCTCTTGTAATTCTCATTAAAATCATCAGCCTACATATTTCATAACAAGCAAGAGAATTAAAGTCCAAACACAATCACGAGAGAAATCTTATTATTTATCATTAGCTATTTCAAAATGCACACAGGTTACCTAACACCTAAGGACACACGGCATAACAATATACAGGTGCCTAGTGCTATGGAACAGGAAATAGGCTCGCACTAAAAATGCATGTATGAGGGGTCACACAATAACTGAGGCCCCCGGAGAGCTCCCCAAGTGGGCTATGCACACACCACACAAGGTACGGGAGCCGTGCTCAAAACCACGAGCGACCCAAATACCTGCCTACCTCCCACCCCCTACTAAGATCTGATGATTTTTGGATTTTAAGTGCCTCTGAGTAGTAAGTATGCTTTTTGGCAGCTGATAGGAAGGGGGTGATGTCCTGAATTAAGCTATGCACAGCCACGATTAAATTCAAGTCTCTTTAATGCAGTAACACAATGCAAGATTTTTAGTTTACTTTTCTGTTTTTCTGAGGTTTTCTTGAGCCCTGAGAACACATTTTGGGGATGAAGGGAGAAAAAGGAATGGTGCACGCATGGCTATTGGGGTCAAGCAGTAATTTTCCTGGTTAGCACAAAGGGCATGATCTGAGGAAAGGAGAACACAGGATTCTGCCCTGGAAGGCAAAAAGAGCACTTGGCAAGATGACGACCATATGGCATATGAACAAAGCATATTTTAGATCTGGTTCATTTGATTTCATTATGTGTAAAAGATACTTCAGGATCCAAGGCTAAGAAAATACAATTTTGATTATTATTGTTTTCAGACCTGTGGGGATTTCTCCGAGTAGTCATTGCAGCTCGTATGATAAACACATCCATTTGGCAGCTAATTTTAGCATTTCTGCCCACAAGGGTGGATTAACCACGGATCCATACAACCATGTGCTGTACACTACCAGAAGCCATCAACTGCCACCATGAACCTCCAGCCTCATGAAGCAGCAACCAGCTAACTAGTTTTAGACAGAACAACCTTTGCTAACTAGCTCTGCAAACTTAATTCTATATTTAAAGGCTCACACCACAATAGATCACACATACATCTCAGAACACTGGACAAAACCTTATACTGCATATATTTGTTTAGAGTGCATGTCCTGCTTCTATGCCCGGTTTTGTGCTTCTCTGGTTTTTACTAACACATGAAGCACCAGCATTTGGACAACAAAAGGACCTGCAAGGGTTTAAAGAAACAGAAAAGGCTATGTCTGCCAACCATCAAGAAATGTCCATCTTACTTTCTCTAGCTATTTGCTTTTATTGCCTCCAAAGTACAACATATTTCAGTAAAATTGAAAAGCAAGAAATAAAGCCACATTAAGATAAACTCATACTAAATATAGCTGTGTTATGACATAGAAGTCAACAATAGAGAAGAATCACAATTAGATGATTCTGAGAGACAGCTCAAACTAAAGAAAAAAGAGAGGCAACAGGCAGCTTCATCAAGAAAATGAAAGCCAAACTTAAAACATACAAAGTTGTTTTATTTTTAAACCAGATATACAGCGATAAGTTAGACAACCCGGGACACACACAGTCACATGCCAGAGATGGACTGGCCCCGATGTGGTTAGCATTAGGCACCAAATTCCTCTTTGGTAGACTCTTCCATAACAGTCCTCTTGGAGAGGCTGGCCACTGTCAGTTAAACTAACAATGGAGCCAGTAAGCCTTATGTGAAGCTATTCTCATTCAAAATAATACATTAAGAAAACTTTTATAGGAAGGAGGAAAAAGAAGTACACTGTCTTGCTAAAGCCACAGAAAAGTTTACCGAGTATCCAAAGTGGTAATGACCAAATCATGCTGATACTAGCAAACATCCTCTACAAGCAGTTCAGGTCCAAAATGGACAGCTCTGAACTACATCTGGCTTCTGCAATGGGAAAGGGCGGGGGGGACACAGGGGTAGACCACACACACTCTACTGAAAGATCAAGACCACAGGATCTGAGCATATCTAAAAAAATATTTTAAATAACAGCAATTTTAATAACTACTAATTACATGCCGAGAAGATACAGGAATTTAGGATCTGATATTAAAATGTAATCACTTAATGCAGCAAAATCAGTTTTATTTCTAAGGATTAAAAAATGGGTAAGAACTTTTTTATACAAAGTATCTGAATGTTCTTAATATCTAACTAAAAAAAGAAAAAAATTTTAAGGCCACATTTCTTGTTTATAAACAATAGACTAGGGAAGACACTTTTCCCCCTAAGCACACAAGGGAACACAATGTTGTTTCTTGTGAGCAGTGCTCCTGCAGGGATGGGAGGTGTGAAGTAACACTTCTTCACAAGAGTTCCCTTAAACAACTGACTGAACAAAACATTACAGGGATGCAACATCATTATCTACCCTACGCCTGTCTACCTCTAAAAACAAATCAGGCTCTAGCATGCCAAAGTCTGGATTACAGTTCTGCAGAACGATTTTTTCTCCTCTCCTGATCGAGGTAGTCTTGAAATTGTGGTTTTCTGAAATACACGAGCGGATTCCCACAGCGCAGCATTATGCTCCAAGCATGAGGCGGGGTAAAGCTCTAAAATAAGACATTCATGGGTCAACATTATACAGGACAGCACGAGCCCTCTCCTCCAACCAATTCTGTTGTCATCAACTATTAGTGCTCTTAAATGCTGAGAAATGGATTTATTCTTTTTTCCCCTCTAAACTGCAAAAAATGGAAAGATACACTAAGAAAGGAGTGCTTAAACACAAGGAGTTTTGCCATAGTAGTATTACCAATTATAGTTAGGGATGAGAGTGCCACAGAGAAAAATGGGAGAAGGTACCTGGTATAGACAACCATCAGCTATGATTAAATAATAAATAATTGTCACATGAAAAAACACTACATTCCAACTGATGCATGAAAAGCGGAAGAAATCACCACAAGGCAACAACTCAACAGCAGCAAATAAAGGGACAGTTGCACACAGTGACCACTGTTCCTACAGAAGGCAAGAAAGGAGTCAGAGACACAAAGCGCATGTTGGGAGTGGGAGAGGGGAAAACGAAGCATCCCCTACTGGGACACCACAGCCGCCCCTCCCCCCCCCCCCAAAAAAAAAAGAAGAAAAAAAAAGAGTTGTTTAATCTCTCAGAGCGTGGAGAAGGATGGTGAAACAGAAAAAATTTAAAAAGAGCACACACACACTTAGGTTGAGAGGCTTTGGTTTCCCTCTGGAACAAATACATGAAAAGCTTGCCTTCAGGAGCAGATGAATTACAATGACAAAAAAATAAGAGCACTTGAAACAAACAGGAAAGGTTTCAGAAGTCTTGTGACGATCATCTAGCAGAGGGTAGTGGAAATTAACTTCAGCAACAATTCTGAAATTACAGATTTGTCTCATGGTAGTCATCTTTGGTACCATTACAGCCATACTCGATTGAGTGCTTGACTTCTGCTGAACAATTGCCTGGAGCTGAAGAGGATTAGTTTGGGGAAGAGGGAGAGAAAGGTGGTTGTTGTTGTTGTTGTTGTTGTTGGGGGGGGGGGCAGCAGCAGGAGGATGCAAGGGTTTTTTTTTTAAAGCAGAAAAACCAAATATGATGGTTTCCATCAGTGCTGCCTTGCACACAGAACAGAATTTCAGTCTCGAAGACGATCTGCAAGGGTATTTGTACGCTTCATTCCACATATTTGAAAAGGAGCATGGAATGAGGTGTGGCTAGTGGAATTTATAAATCCAGTCCTAGCTGGAAATAATGGCTGGATGCCAACCACGCCATGAAGGTCCTGTCATCTAGACTTCAAGTAAGGTCCTGAGGATCCCGACAGTCTCTCAGTTTGAGGTATGCCACAAATACAGGGAAAAGAAATATACATATATATAGCATTCCTAAGGTTTGATAGCCACAATAGTCACACACTTGCGCTGACAAAACCTGTGTCAGAGTGACAAGCGTTAAAATGCTCAGCACCAAGTAGCTTCACTGAGAATAATACACTCCCACCCACAGCAATTTCATTTGGCCACAAGCAAGTCTGTTTCCAGGAGGCTGGGGTAGCAGTAAGTGGAGGAACATACCCAGCAATAAGGATGGAGATTCACCTTAAGGGGAGCGGGGAGGGCAAAACGAAGCAAACTAGAAGATTACTCACTGAGACTATGAAATCCAGAAGAAATCTGAATATATGACAAGGTTTAAAGCAGTGGTAGTTGCTTTTAAAAAAAAAAAAAAATTTTAAACACAAAAAGGGAATTGAAGAAAACCAGACAAACTCTAATGCTTATGTGCAAATTAGAATCAATGGCAAGTACTGATTTTTATAAAGGGTCTAACGATATTGTGCAAACCAATTCCTTACATCTGAAGCCTGGCACCATTTGGTATCCTTAACTCAAAGAAAGGAAAAAAAAGAGGGTGCCTTTCTTATTCCCCGTCCATCAGCTCTTTTGCCATGCTGGTGCTTGTTTGCATTACGCCGTTTTCGAGCTAAATGAAATGGGAGAAGCAGAGTTTTGATTCAGTAGTAGCAATAAATGGGGTTAGCTTGGCATTGATCTGTGTAAAGGGGCCAAAGCTAGGACTGCCAGAAGCAAAACATGGTCAGTGAACTCCACAGTACCACAGAGTGACCCTGCAGCTGAATTCTTAGCCCTGATTACAACAGAAATAGACTGGCTTTCCTGAACAAAGAGCATTTCAGGCAACAGATTAGCAAGAGAAAGTGTTCTTATAATGGCAGATTGAGGAAACAGACCAAAAAAAACACAAAACACTTCAGAGTATTTTATAAGGCTTCTGAACACTGCAGAACAAATGCATTCCTTGCTCTACGCTTCTTGCAAACCAGCATTAAGTCCAAACTCTGAAGAAACTATTATTATTTTGCATCTCAGTTAAACAGCTTCAATAAGTATGCAGCAGGGGAAAGCATAGCACACTGAAAAAGTTTCTTTGCAGACTAAGAACATTTGCCCCACAGTCCTCTATATAGAGGTCATGTTAACTATAAGGCAAGGCCCTTTTGTAAATCATATTTAAAATTAAGCCAGCAGATTTATGCAGAACAAGCATGTCACAATCATTAGGAAACAGATCAAATTTGCTAGCTCTCTGGCTGTTTATGCTATTGTGCAATGCAAAACAGCTAGAGCATACCAGTAAATCTGGCCTCATGACTATCAAGTTTAATCAGAGTATATCTGTGATGGGGAACAGAGTGCCTCTTATTCACACTGCTCTGTGATCCCATCTGATCCCAAGCCAAGCAAGGTCAGTTCAGGTCAGCGTTTGGATAGCGAGCCCAGCAGGGAACTGGAATTGGCCGTTCCAAACCTGAACTGAGCTCACACCTTGCTCCCAAAGAGGCCATTCAGAATAACACAAATATGCAAGGTACTGGACACCTGCAAACATCCATATCAGCAGCTATGACTACTGCGCTCACTGCCTGGGCTGGTATACTGCCTATTCCCAGTTCCAGTAGGCAATGGGAAACTTGTCAACTACAGCCCAGCCAAGCAATCAGAGGCTGTTGAGTAGCACACTGCCTCCAATTCCCAGCGTTTAATTCAGAACATTTGGCTGGTACCTGGCTGCATGTCCAGCGCTAACCCTCACCAGAAACCCTGAGGCCAGTCAGCAGCCCAGTGGTACAGCCCCGTCCCACCCAGGAGGTCTTCCCACTGGCTTTAACAGGAGCGGTGGAGACTCGAGCACCTCCAGAGCAGTGAGAGAACAACAGAGAATCATTGATCTGCTGTACTTGACTTTTAACCAACTTCTTTAACATGAGCATTTACTTAAAAGAAGGAACTGCAAAATACCGAGTTGTTTCAAATCCTTACAAACAAGCTGTGAGAGATCTTCAGCCCATTTTTCCTCAGAAAGTCCCAAAACAGATTTCTGTTTGTTGTTTTGTTAAGTAGCAAGAGGCATGGGGGGGGGCAGAGGAGAAGAAGGATTATTAAAGATCTGTCATTGTACTGAGAGTCTGCAAAAAATTAAGACAAATCTGCAAGATAGTACCCTATTTTTAAATGTCACTCGTTTGACTTGCCACTCATTATGGGTTGATTGCACCCTTCACTAGGGTTTTGCAGTGGCTACAGTGTCAGAGCATGGGACATGTGGTTGTCACAAAAGACTGGGAACTTGCTGACTGATTTACGGGAACTTACAAACCCACAAAACCAAAAGATATTTGTATTCACTTATATGCTGAATGTTCCTATTGCCTCTCATTGAAAACTTAAATTTAACTAAGTGCAAGTTTATTTATAGTTCAAAATTCAGTTTCCCTTATACAGAAGGGAGCCTAAGCATAATATACCATTGCTATGGAAATCACCCCTAATAGCCAACATGAACAGCTTGAGGTCAGTACACCTACGTCTGTAACAGCATCTTGAAATTAAGTTGTCATCTTAACTGTTTAACAGGTATTGAGACATCTCAAATATATCATTTCATTATTAAAAAAGGCAATTATTGTAAATTATGCTCCTCGCAGAACAGTCCAAGCTTTAAATATGTTACGATAAATGCCTGACCACTCTTTGTAAATGAGGATAGCTACAAGCTCCAACTCACCATCACTCAAACAGCTGTGCAATTTAGGACTGTTCTTTTTTTTAACACTCCTCTCCCCTGGGCTACCACCCCTGTAGCAGAGTTCGCAAAGCTGACCATATGTCCATGCCTCTTGCGTCCCAGTTCACAGACCAGAGCAAATGGAACTGTAGGTGCCGATGACAGCACAGAGAGGAAAATAAATAAATAAACAAATAAAATCCATTGACTGAGGTTTACAGTAGCTGCTGAAGTATAGGCACGCATTACCTTCTGCTGACTCTGCAAGGGAGCAAAAACCTTCAGAAAAGGAGGGCAGCCGAGGGCAGAAACATCAAGCTAAGATTTGCTAGGGCTTGTCTGTCGGAGGACAGTCTAGCATTTTAACCATTTTTGGCACATTCCACATTCAGTATTTTCAGAAGCTTTCTAGGATGTTTATGAAATGATGGCAAGGTAGGCAGCTAAATTCATAGTGGTACAAAGCATTCCCTCTCAAATTCCTCTCCCATGCTCTGCAGCTGACACAGATGAAGATGTAGTTTATGTTTCTATAATTACAGTTTGTTAAAAGGAGAACAGGTTGTTAAGTTATGGTAAGGAATCCATGAGCTTGCACCCTGCTTTAAATACCACAGCAGTGTAGATTTTACTGAATAAAAAGGCTGGTCAAAACATTACTCAGTGAATCCACATTCTGAAGTAGTTTAGCATAAAACAATTTACCCTTAAACTAGTCATGTTAATCACACCAATCAACTGGAAATTGTTCTTACGAGAGCAATTTTAATGTAAGTGACATTCACAACACTGTCAAGCCTCAATCATTTTACTATTAAATACCAAAAGGGTAATATTGCACATTTTATGACATTTTTGTACCATACATCTTCTGCTGCTTGCTTTTAATCCTGCATTTCCTCCATTAAATACTTACAGTATTTATATAGCCTTGTAAAACTCCAGTATAAAAGAATAAGCAACAAGATCTTTTCCCCACACATAACTTGCCAACTTAATTATGTAACATAATGTGAAAGGTTTATGTACACCAGCTGGATCTCATTAAGATTAAGTTTCTTTCTTTTTGAATTGTATGTTATCTAGAATACTGAAGTCACTAAGAATTCCACTTAAAATACATTGAGCTACCGCACACACAAATTTATACTGCAATATCCTAACTCTACATAGTTTCACAGCAAGTGTCAAGTCTGTGGACACTTATTTAAGAATTTTAAAAAGCATCAAGTAAATTTAAATATTTGAAGCCAAGTTTGAGTTGTTCAGTTAATAAGGAAAACCCAGTCAACTTAATTCAGTCTTCCCATCCTAAGCATCATAGCAAACAAATGCTATTCCACATACTATAAGAAAATTAGACAAGCAAGGAAGGGAAAGTTTTGAGAGACCACTGGTATCACCGATCACTACTGATCAGTGCTAGAAGTCAGGGCTATGCCAGCTTTAGGCACTGAACGAGATGGCTTTAAAAAGCAGGAGTTTTACAATTGTGAAGAATTCACCAGGAAGACTGTAAAAAAGGACACTCAATACCCAATTTTTCCCCCTCTGCAATGTAAGCTTCCAAATCAAAGCAAACTTGTCACATACTTCAGTATCACCACTTGAGACATTCCTGCTAAATCATGAGGCAAGAATTGTGGTTTAATAAACGAAGAGAACAAAACCAAGTATAAAAAAATCATGTGCAATCATTTTATTTTTGTTGTATATTTGACTGTAATTACTGTCTTAAGTACTTTAATTGTCTGGCATCTCCTGGAGTGCCTTGCCTCTGGGGAGGGGAGGCAGGGCAGTTTATAGTTTGCTCTTAATGAATAAAGTACAAACAAGTTTACCTTGTCTCTAATCAGCATTTCCATCAAAACAGTATGAGAAGAAAACAAAAAGGGGTCCATTTATCCCACACACCCATCATTATTGTATTAATATGTCATCTTTTAATTATTAATCTCCTTCTGTCATTTCACTTATGCCTCTGAGGGAGACTTAGCACACTCATTTTTATAGCACCCACATGAGGAGCATCTAAGGCCATCACACACCACTACTCGCCCATTTCTTGCTCTCTTCTGTAGACATCTGCTCTTGGCCACTGATGGGGGACGGGGTACTGGGAAAGACTGCCCTCAGGTCTGGCCCCATATGACCTTTCCTGCCCACGGTCTAGGTGAGAAAGGGAGTGTGCACAAAGGGAAAATATGCTCTGCTTTTTGCAAGCAAATCTGGAGGGTCATTTACAATTGCTCTGGAATGGCATGCATCCAGCCCCTCTCAGCTGGAAATAATTTTTGCCTGGAGTAGAAGTGGAGTGGAGGGAAAAAAGAATGAACAAAGAAATCCATGCAGGAGAGAATAAAATATACTCCTCTGCTTCATTAAGAAATGACTAGAGAGAAGTAGTCATCAGTAAAATCAGAGTAGTTATAAGAAGATGGTAAAGCCAGAAGGACAGAGAAACAAAATGGCTATTTTTCACAATTACTAAAGGACAGGAAGAATATGAACTTGACCATTATTTTTTTCCCCCCTATTTAAATTGGTACAGGAGCCTGCTACTTTTAAAGAACATCACATTACAATCCAGCAGACCATCCAGACACCAAATACACTGTGGGCAGAGCAAGCTTTCTCATGCTGCTGTCAGTGCGTTTTGACTGGAAAGAACGGAGCTCTAGGGATGATGGCAGCTCTTCCCTTCGCTGTGCCCGTTCAGCCCCTGCCTTGCTACTGAGGCTGCCAACAAGAGTGATAATTAGTGTCAGTCGTGATGATCTCCTCCGTTGTGAGGATACTTGTCCACTAGGATCTAGACCAAGACCACTAACTTTTGCCTAAGTCACAAAACTGCTTTAAGAACAGCTAACAACTTTCCATTACTATAGAAAAGGACTTTTTCCCCCATTCCTCTTTGGACTAAGTTACTGGTACAACCAGATTAACATCTCTCATCAGCTTCCTTGACCACATAGCCTGTCTCCCCCTCACAGAGCACCAACTGATTAAAGGCCATCTCCAACATTTCCATCCCCTTGCTCTTGAAGGATAACTTCTTATTCTTGTGGGACTGTCCCACCAGCACACTACTCACTCTAGGGAGGCCTTATATTGTGTTAGTCACTTCTTGAATGCTTTTTTTTTTGCGCAATGAAAAACAAAGCTTTTAAGTCACAACAGAAATAGCATATTTTACAGTGAAATACTCATCTCAGAAATACAATACTACTTCTTTTACAACAGCACTCCAACCACTGCCAACAAATAATGGTTGAACAGATGAAGACCTCCCTTGAATAAATTTCTAACAGAGTGCATGACCATGTACCTTGATATACCTACATATATACATATATATAAAATATAGGAGCAGATGCTGTAAATGCTGACTTGAGGTCTTCTAGGCATTAAGGTGCGTAGACAGAAACCTGACAGAAAAGAAATCTGAAAATAGAAGGTATAAGTTTAAAACTTGCTTATAAAAAATAGACTACAATATTATAGCTGCTTAAGTTCTAAGGAATTAGCTGCTGAAAGCTAGCATCCAGCCACCTACCACCCAAACCAACAAGAAATTCTCAGCTTCTCAGAGCTACGACCCTACATTTGTTTCTTCAGAGAAAAACTGTGTTTTGATTAAACACACCACTGAAGCATTTAAAGCTGTCATATATAACATGAACTAACTATACAATGAAAATGCAGGCATTAACACACAGAACAGTCTAGCATACACAAGGAATTTTGGATGCAGAAAGCTATTCATAGAAGTCAGTTAACAATGCTGGTATTTCACTAGGAAACTAAGAATCAGACAAGGAGAAGAAAAAAGCCACACACAGACTCCAACAGGTCTGCCTATCTCTTTTTCTCTTGTCCCACTCTAAACCTTCCCTATGTCCTCCTGTCACATCACAGCGGCCGCAAGAGCCTGTTCAGCCATCCAGCTGGAATAAAGCTTTCTCTGAAAGCAGGAACCCACCAGGCTTCTTTTCAGGAATTTTATGAAGTAGCTTAAAGATTAATGGAGTAGATCACTAGTTCATACAGTACTTTGATTAAAAACATGTTTTCCCAACTTCCTCACTGAGCTTTAATAAGATGTGAATGAGAAATTGATCTGGACACTTTAGTTTACAAGGAGTATTTCAAGTAGCTTGAGGAAACTAATTTATTGTCCATTAGGAATAAAAACAAACACAATGCTTATATGCCATCTTACCACAGTGCTGACAGTGGATTTGTTTTGGGATACATACCCAAGAACCAACACTTTGAAACAAAACTCTATAGGAAGCCACTCGTTTGAATATCACTTTTTAAAGGTTAGGAAAGGAAAGAACCTTTGAGTTTCAATTTTCCTTAAGAGGCAAGAACACAATGCATTTAGTTTGTGTCTTATTCATTTTCTTTTAACTGGCTTGAAATTTAAAGAAAAACAAGACTTTTTCCTCCAAATTCACTTTTCTTTTGAATTTTCCTCTAGTATTTCTACTTTCAAAAAGAAATACACAGTTGTTCTGTCATTCCACTGAGTCTCTTTTCCTAGATCACATTTTGCTTTGCTATCTGTTACATTTGTTATTTAGTATTAGGAGAGAGTACTATTTCAATCTTGATTTCCTCCTTCAATTTGAGCTCCTATTCAAACAGAAGTACTGTTTTGTACCCCTTGAATCCAACAAAACTAATCCATCAAAAGTGCTCTGCATACAGAAATGAATCAAGTTTCTAACTCACATGCTGTAACAAGATGGTTGGTGAAGCTCTCACCCTACTTTCCCTCTCCTTCTTATTGCTCCTTTCAACTTCTTTCTAGATATTTTCCTTCTCATAAAATACCTATGCTGTACCTTCAAAATCATGCTAGCAAAAATCATGTTATTTCTTTAGGCACTGCTTTTCCCAAGCTTTCTGCCTTCCAGATAGGTCAATGAGCTTTCATTTCTTCTCTCCTCCACCCTAAAAATATGGTCCATTCAAATAAAGGGGATGGTGATTTTAAACCACTGTCATTACTCTGAGAATAAGAACTTTTTAGGTTGTGGGTTGGTTTTGATTTTATAGGGAGCTGGGAAAAAAAGTGACAGAATTTTAGTTTTTCCCCCTACAGCATTTGTTTACTGTTTTGGAGGAAAGACCCAAGAGGAATCAAGGAGGCGAGGGCGGCAGGCTGCCTGGCGTTAGGTGGCCTCGTGTGACATCCCTAAGGCAGGGCTCCAGGGGCGCTACTTCAACAGCGACGTTAGCTCACGCCCGAGCCCAGACTGAACCACCACTCCCAGCACACTGCCAGGATCACGCAGCTACAAAGAACTGTGCCACCAGATATATGTATAACCAGAGATAATAGTAAGGACACGTTGAATAGTGTTGAATAAGAGCCATTATTATGAAGACTGTTGTATCAGCAGAGCCACATTGACTATTCTAAAATAGCCGTTTCTGCATCTGAAGTCTTTATAGAAGAATGCTAGCAAAGTGAGCACTTTACAGCAAGTAACGCTGATCAAATCGCAACCCTATTGACAAAAAACATCCATGCAATCAGCCCAGCACCTTACAGAAACAAAAGTGCCTTAATAAATTAGAATATCCATCAATTAACAAACACAGAAGATTTTTTTTGCTTTGCTTTCTTTTAGCAAAAATATTGGACATACGTCATATGAAATCTGGAAAATTATTTAATCAGCCATTATATCTTTTCCTGGAAAGATTATAGATTTGACATAACATACATAAGCTTCTGTTGAACAATGAAGAGAACAGTTTATGTTTAAAAGTACTTTCAGTGGAAACATTAGCACCCAGAATCTCCTTAAGAGATACCAAAACAAAAGACTAACAATGTTTTATTTGAAGAAGCCAGTTGACAAATGCAGATGTATTTCATAAATAATGCATTAAGCATCCAAAAAAGGTAACTTGCAAAGACTTCTAAAGTGATAAAAACAAAAATAAGACTGCTTCAGAAAAGTGTTAACTGCCCACAGAAATGAAGGCACAATCACACAGTTCTGAAGGGACAAAAAAAAACAAAACAAAACAAAAAAAACCCACTTAGCTATGTTACACATACCACTCTGGAGTGGCAACAGCTTTAAAAAGCTAATTTTGTGGTAGATTTCTTAGTCTGACACCAAAACCATATTAGTCCCATTCTGCCTATTTGATTTTCTAGAAAACAATACTTGAACAAAAGAGCTAGAGCCAAAGGTTGCGGTATTCACATTGCAATTCCCGTGTTTGCGCTGGAAAGAAACCATACTCCTACCAACAGCAATCTTCTTTCCACAGAACTTAATTCTCACCAAGCTTCACAGACAACACAGCTTTGCATTCTCCCTTTAGGCTCCAAGAATGGTTACTTTCCCACTCTTGGTAGTCCTCATGGTCAGCTTTGCCAGTCACTGCTTAGTGTCTCTTCACAAGTCAAAGTCAACCGATAAAATCCCACCAGCACAGAGCCCCTTGCAAGCCGAGTGCGCTTTCACAGAATCACAGAATCGCTGAGGTTGGAAGGGACCTCTGGAGATCATCTAGTCCAACACCCCTGCTCAAGCAGGGGCACCTAGAGCACATTGCACAGCATCACATCCAGGCGGGTTTTGAATATCTCCAGAGAAGGAGACTCCACAACCTCTCAGGGCAACCTGTTCCAGTGCTCTGGAACCCTCACAGTGAAAAAGTTTTTCCTCATGTTCAGATGGAACTGTCTGTGTTTCAGTTTGTGCCCGTTGCCTCGCGTCCTGTCGCTCAGCACCACTGAAAAGAGTCTGGTCCCATCCTCTCGACACCCTCCCTTCAGATACTTGTACACATTGATAAGATCTCCTCTCAGCCTTCTCTTCTCCAAGCTAAACAGGCCCAGCTCCCTCAGCCTTTCCTCATAAGAGAGATGCTCCAGTCCCCTAATCATCTTTGTGGCCCTTCGCTGGACTTGCTCCAGTAGTGCCACATCCCTCTTGTACTGGGGAGCCCAGAACTGGACGCAGTACTCCAGATGTGGCCTCACCAGGGCTGAGTAGAGGGGGAGAATCACCTCCCTCGACCTGCTGGCAACACTCTTCCTGATGCAGCCCAGGATACCATTGGCCTTCTTGGCCACAAGGGCACATTGCTGCCTCATGCTTAACTTGGTGTCCACCAGCACTCCCAGGTCCTTCTCAGCAGAGCTGCTTTCCAGCAGGTCAACCCCCAACCTGTACTGGTGCATGGGGTTATTCCTCCCCAGGTGCAGGACCCTGCACTTGCCTTTGTTGAACTTCACGAGGTTCCTCTCTGCCCACCTCTCCAGCCTGTCCAAGTCTCTTTGAATGGCAGCACAGCCCTCTGGCGTATCAGCCACTCCTCCCAGTTTTGTATCATCAGCAAACTTGCTGAGTGTGCACTCTTGTGCCTTCATCCAGGTCATTGATGAAGAAGTTGAACAAGACTGGACCCAGTACTGACCCCTGGGGGACACCGCTAGCTACAGGCCTCCAACTAGACTCTGCGCCACTGATCACAACTCTCTGAGCTCTGCCATTCAGCCAGTTCTCAATCCACCTCACTGTCCACTCATCTAACCCACACTTCCTGAGCTTGTCTATGAGGATGCTATGGGAGACAGTGTCAAAAGCCTTGCTGAAGTCTAGGTAGACAACATCCACTGCTCTCCCCTCATCTACCCAGCCAGTCATTCCATCAGAGAAGGCTATCAGATTGGTTAGGCATGATTTCCCCTTGGTGAAGCCATGCTGACTACTCCTGATCACCTTCTTTTCCTCCACATGCGTGGAGATGGCTTCCAGGATGGGCTGCTCCATCACCTTTCCAGGGATGGAGGTGAGGCTGACTGGCCTGTAGTTCCCTGGGTCCTCCTTCTTGCCCTTTTTGAAGACTGGGGTGACATTGGCTTTCTTCCAGTCTTCAGGCACCTCTCCTGTTCTCCATGACCTTTCAAAGATGATGGAGAGTGGCTTAGCAATAATGTCCGCCAGCTCCCTCAGCACTCGTGGGTGCATCCCATCAGGGCCCATGGATTTGTGGGTGTCAAGTTTGCTTAAATGATCTCTAACCCACTCCTCCTCCACCAAGGGAAAGTCTTCCTTCCTCCAGACTTTCTCTCTTGTCTCCAGGGTCTGGGGTTCCTGAGGGCTGGCCTGAGCAGTAAAGACTGAAGCAAAGAAGGCATTCAGTAATTCTGCCTTCTCTGCATCCTTCGTCACCAGGGCACCCACCCCATTCAGCAAAGGCCCCACATTTTCCCTAGTCTTCCTCTTGCTACTGATGTATTTGAAGAAGCCCTTCTTGCTGTCCTTGACATCTCTAGCCAGATTTAATTCCAAACGGGCCTTAGCCTTCCTCGTCGCATCCCTGCATACTCTGACAACATTCCTATATTCCTCCCAAGTGGCCTGTCCCCCTTTCCACTTTCTGTATACTTCCTTCTTCTGATTGAGTTTTGCCAGGAGCTTCTTGCTCATCCATGCAGGTCTCCTGCCTCCTTTGCTTGACTTCCTACTCATAGGGATGCACCGCTCTTGAGCCTGGAGGAAGTGATGTTTGAATATTAACCAGCTCTCTTGAACACTCCTTCCTTCTAGGGCCCTCACCCATGGGATTCCTCCAAGTAGGTCCCTGAAGAGGCCAAAGTTTGCTCTCCTGAAGTCCAGGGTTGCGATCCTACTTGGTGCCCTGCTGCCTCCTCGCAGGATCCTGAACTCCACCATCTCATGGTCACTGCAGCCAAGGCTGCCCCCAACCTTCACATCTTCCACCAGTCCTTCTTTGTTTGTTAGTATGAGGTCCAGCAGCACACCTCTCCTTGTTGGCTCCTCCACCACCTGTGTCAAGAAGTTGTCACCACTTTCATTTAAACTCTGCAGTTCTGGCGTGCCTAAGTTCACAATACGGATGATTCAAAGCACATGAAAAGCTGTGTAGAAAATATTTATCCAACTCATCTGACTTTACCATACCGCAGGATTGCATTTCAGAGAGAGAGATGATTGGCAAGATACATACTTCATTGTTACCAAATTAAAAGCCAATAGAAAAAGAAAGTGCAAAATACTTCTAAGCCTAAATACTTCTTTCTCAATTGGTTATTGACCAAAATCCACATGCTTAAAGCATCTTACTCTTTTTTCCCAGAAAGCATTTTAAAGAGTTTAGCATGAACTTGGTTCTGTTCAGGTCTAGGGAGAGCTTCCAGAAACCTGTGTTAAGGGTGACAGAAAAAAGATAACAAATCTGCAAACTCAAGCTGGGAACTAGTATTAATAAACTCAATAAATGCCCACAAAAAGCCTTATCTCCTGATTACTGCAGATGTGCTCCATAATAATTTTCCAGCTATGTGATACCTGTAGCAGGTATTCCTGTCATATCTGAGATTAAGACAAGAAGAACGACACATGAATATCCTTTATGTAAGCATTATGTTAGTCATAAAATTATTAGAAACAGGGGGAACCCTCAACAGCATAACTAGTTCAAGTTCTCTTTTTACATGACATCCAAGCATCATTCATACTATAGCCTGTAGGTTTGACTGTTATGACACCTATGCTCCCATTTACACTTTCCAACTCATCAGCATAGCTATCACAATTAGGTCCTTCTAATCTGGCATCAAAACTATATGGGTTAATTACAGCACTTAAGACTACTCGCACATTTCTAAGTCGTGCAATTTGAATACAAGGGAAGGAATACATGGGGCACTAACAACTGACCGTAGGATGAGGCAAAGGAAGGAAGAAAAGAAAGAAGGAAGCAAGCAAGCTATTTAGTCCACTTAACCTTCCTTTCTCCTAGCCTACCCCATATTTTACAGATAAAGAACAGTTTCAACCTGCCTGCAAATGGGACTGAAGTGAGGAGGAGACATCAGTGGACCTTGCTTTCTCCTTTGTGCCACACAGCTCCCTCTCAGTTGGACCAGACACCCCAGCCCTCACCTTTTGTCACCAGAGGAAGAGCATGGCTTCCAGGGCTTCTTTTCCAGATGAGTGCCAAGCCAGAGGATGCTTGGTAATTAATCCACTATTTCCCATTGCATGGAAGTTTTGATGCTCTTGGCCGTTACCCCGAGTGCACCCTCAGACACCTCACCCGTGATGCCAGAGCTCCCATCGACAAGGTAGGCTTGGTGGGCTGCACAGCTGGTAATGTGGAATCAAGGACTATTACTTTGGACTTGAATAATTCAAAGCTGAAACAACAGATGTAGTTTGCTGGCATTACTTCAGACCAATTTCTCCCTGCTGTTTTTGAAATCTACAGAGAAAAATTAACAGTAGCAAAAGAAGCAACTATATATATTTGTTGTGGTTAGTAAAAGCTCAGGATTCAGCTGTGGGTGTTGAGAAATCACTCTTGAAATTTCTCCAGCAATCCTTAAACACATATGAATGGACACATACAAATAAAAATAAAGAGCTTAAAATATAATGGTTTTAGGGGAATTCATTCACTTACGCATTATATTTCTGACAAAAAACATGAAAAAGTAGTAAAAGTGTACACAGGTGCTAATTTACAGAAAAGCCTGAGAGCTGTAGCTCCTTCATTAGAGTTACCAAGTAGTCTCAACTCATATTGCCTCCTTATTCTCCCACTCCCCATTTGAAGAGACCAAGCTAAAATAAATGGTGGCACAGTCAGACCTGGTTCTTCCAAATGGAGCACTGTGGTGGACTTAAACCCCAGAGCAGAAGTCACCTCAGTATCTCCAGATGATCTTTAGAATAAGAAAACAGAAGCAAAGCCAAAATTCATCCTTGCCTCTCATCACCCACAAACAGACTTCTACTTTCCTCCTTTTATTAAGGCAGTGTGCTCCAGGCTGCATTACCTGAAGGGACCTACTGCAGCAACTATTTACTCCTAGGAGCTGCTTGTTGTTGGAAAAGTGATGCTCAAACCTTCTCTCCTCTGGCCACCTTGGGGAAGCTCCACCAAAGGATTTAGTCTATGCCTCCCCACAGCTCACATTAGTTTTGTCTTTCTGGACTCCTTCAGTTCCCCAATAAGAAACCATGAAGAATTACAGGCAAAGCATCAGTTTCACACTGCTGGTGCCACTGTTAGGAGACCAGCAATTATCCCTTTCCAAAAGCGAAACCATAATGCAATATACAGACTACCGTGTCTAGGTTAAGTTCCAGAAACACTACAAATCCCATCAGCGCGGAAAACCCACAGAGAGGCTAGCTCGAGTATCTATGCACTGTACTGCATTATACTGAGAAGATATGCCCTAAGCATACAGTGCATGAGCATTTTCACATATTGGTGAAGTGAATAAGCAAAAAAGCAGCCCAAAACAAGAAAAAACACAATTTCAGTTTAAAGTGATCTGCCCTAGCTACAGAAATACACAGATACATGCAATTGCTAAATGTATCAATTAACTAAGAATTTACTGGAAATGTATATGCTGCATCTATGCACTACAATTTTGGCCATTTCCAAAACTAAAAATGGCATTAACAGCACATCAAAGGCACTTGCCTGCATCATTAGGGATTAAGTCCTTAGCAAGTCTGAAGGTTTTCAGATCAAATAACTATAACTGGCTGAGTGCAAAAGCACGTGAATTTGTAAAAGCCTTTAAGAACCATTTTCCCTGTATAGATAATCCCCCAAAACAACCAGATCAGAATTGTATCTTATGTTATCCAATGTTACTTTTAGACTAAGGTATTATGAGAAGTTCCAATCTCTTCCCTACTCCCCCCTCAAATGCCTGAAACAGACTTACAAAGCATCCCCTGAAAACATGATTATATATTTTTACTATCTCAACACTAATAAATCTCTTCTACATCTGATAAAATACAGTTATTAACACTTGTCCCTTGAATCCAAAATATGATAAAAAATTATCTTGCACGTACATATTTGGCTACATGCCGTTAATGATTTCTTTCTGAAAAGAAGGGTATGTTTGTTGCTTCAGAAACTGAAGACCAAAATAATAATGATAAAAAAAGGACACTGGGAAAAAGAGATGAACAGAAGGTCTTCCAAAGTGACTGCAAATCTACAGCATAGCTAATTAGGTTCCAGCTTCTAACACAATAGTGGGTGTACCATGGTCTGTTATCAAGTTTATAGCCAAGGGCAGAACACAATACAACCCCACATTCAATTTAATTACAGCCCATGGCTTTTGCAGTAGTGGTGTGTTTCAAAGGGTTTAAGCACTCATTTATTTCTACACCATACATGAAATAAGGCAGCTCACTGTCATACAGACTCACCAATTAGACTGAACAGTTTCTGATCTCTTGCTCTCTAGAAGGACAGCAGTGGGCAATGGGAAATCTTTTGCAGGATAATCATGAGATTTTTTGTTTAAAAAAAAAAAAAGAGAAAAACTCTGCTGCCTTTAAGTTTGTGCACTTCATCTTTGATGTTCACAGAGGAAGAGTATCAACTCAGTCCTTTCAAATTCTATAGAACTGAAAAAAGTGTCAAAACAGCAGCACTTTAATGATGCTGGTTTTCCTCCTAATTGTCATCAAAAAGGTCATCTTCATTTTATTTATACAAAACGGATCACCTCTTGCAGTCATTGAAGGCTGGACTAGGCAATCCTACATAAGTCTTTTGATTAGCTCACATGGTACAACTATCTGAAAGGAGTATAGTTTCTAAAAAGTAAAAATATTTAAAAAAATTAAAGTGCTGATGGAAGAAATTATGACCTGACACAGTTCCATAATTTAATTTCTCCTATAAAACATGTTGATGCAGCTAAGAGGCTCTGTAAAGACAGTCTGGCAAATATATTGGAGTTTAGATTCCAATACTGAAATTCTATACGTGGGTATCAAAACAACGTTGCAGATCTAAGAAATACACTCCTGAATTACCTTAAAACAATGCCTGCAACACTACATAGTTGATCCAAATAGACTGAGGAAAGAAAAAAGAAAACCCTTCATTCATGTTGGCGTATATATAACCCCCACAACCTAACAAGATCGCTAAGCCTAATTGCCATTCTAGTTTTCTTACATTAGTCTTGGGAAACAACCATATTCATACCCAACCTCATGCTAACTACACAGAACATGATTTGGGATATCCTAACATCTTCAAAAAAACCTCAAACCCCAAAACACCACACTCACCACCACCTGATGATTTTTATAATTCGGAGTTACACACTATATTAACTTACTTCCACTGAAGTAATAGCAATAACCAGCATTCCTGTATTTTGCTATAGAGATGGACAAGAACACTGTCTTTGGGGACAGTATTTGACACCCTTGCTCCCTGCCCCCACCAGGATTTACAAACACATTGATGACAATCCATTTTAATAGCTCTCTTATATGGTTAAGAACTTTCCATATCTGTGGATTTGCTAGAAGAAAATCTTTCCCATAAAAAGTAAGAAAAAAAAGAAACAAAGAGTAGCCTCAGAGGTAGGTATGGTTTTATAGTTCTTTTTATCCTCATACCTCAAGATTTTCCTGAATTTTATTCAAAGCTGCGAAGATCCATAATCAAAGAAAGTGGCACTAACTTGTCAGTAACACAGGCGGTACCAACCTCTAAAACTAGATAAACAGAAGTAGCCCCACAGAAGTAACAAAGTATTTAGCAGTCACCAGTCTTAACTGCTGCTATATTTTAAGCCTTTAAGATGGGGATATTGTACCATCTATTATCTGGATAGAAAAGAAGCCTACCTACCATCCTAACACTGCCATCCTAAGCATCTCTCCTTGAAGCTTTCTGATCAGTTTTGCTATTCCATATTCTTGGAAAGCACCTACACATGATTCTGGAAAGAGTGTTACAAAATTTTGTACAGAACAGAAGCCTTTTCTGTGGCCATTTTGTGGCAATGTAAGCCTCACCCGGGCCAAAAATCAAGCACAATGATTCTTATCCCCTTCCAAAGGACAAGAAGAGACTAGTGTGCTTCATTACTTACCTCGATCTGTTACCAGTTGTGCCTGCTGTCTACTTATATTCACCATACATTATTGTTTTCTCTTCTTTTCCAAAACCTGCAGTCAGATTTCTGGTTCTGGTCAAAGTAAGCCCTTCAAAGAAAGCCTAAGGCAATGAAAAGACACGTGCCAGATCAAAAGAAAACAACGCGGTCAGTCCTGGGTTAAAACCAGAAGGAAAAATGCTTAAGGATTCCCTAGAACACCCATGACCGATGCAGACATGGGCCACGTTTAAGCGACTAAATGGTTGGTAGACATCTTAATAGGTGATGAAATTCTTCACAAGTATCACAGGGAAACCCTACTGAGTTAGAGAACCAGCATAAGAGAAGCATTTTCTTAAGTGACTTGTAACTCCCCCCCCCACCCCCAATAGCAGAAACCAATCTATTTTCTTAGACCTATTTTTGAATATTACTACTGTAGTAAGTTCAGCGTGTACCGAGTCTATAAATCTTAACAACTACCACCACACTGTAGCATCAAAAGCTTAAACTTCAGCTATTGTTCATCTTTCAGGAGCACGAGACGAACAACAGCCAAATTACATCCCTCTGCCATCAACTTGAACTGAAGTACTGCTGTCAGTGGCAGGAAAATTGCTACACTTCAGAGCAAATAAGGACTGAAAAGAAAGTTGTGCCATGATGGTACAGTACTGTATGTTTAAAATACATTGTATAATTCTGATCTCAAAGCTGCAACCTAAAGCAACAGTTGGATCAAGATGAACACTTAATGTACCCTTCCCTAGCTCTGGAAGAGGTTCCTACAAAGCAAGTGTTAAAAGATATCTCGGGGCTAAAACAAAAGATGGGAGCAACCATGATAGAGAACCATAAAATCAACGGTCTTGCTCAGATTCTTATACTTAAAGTTTGCAGCCAGAGCCAGTTGAATATGTTCAGTTTAGTCTTTTTGTTTAACCTTTTTCATCCCTTGCTTAACATTATTAATGCTATAAAAAAAAGAGTATATAAACACATAGTGTAAACATGCTAAGTACTTATTCACCAGGGTATTATACAACTCCATAAGGGGAGCCGAATCTGTCCCCTTGAAGAATAATTACAATGAGGACCAATAAAACACAAACCTATGACCTTCACATTTTCAAGAAATCAATAGTATTTGTCAACAGTGGACTTCAGCATCACATTGCTTGATGAGATGTACTCAGTAAGAAGGCCTGGAAAGTCTTTGTTTACAATTAAGCAATAACGATTGAGGGCCAGGGCATTTCCTGGGGATTAATGACCAGCTGGGAGAGTTGATGGCTTGAGGCAATGCCTTGGGCCATTAACCCCAGCCAGTCATTAATTTCCCCAGGAAATGCCCTGGACCTTGAGTAGCATAACTATTATAAAAAGCTAGCTAGGAAGAAAAAGTTTAACATTAACATTCTCCCAAGGAAATCTCTTCTACGGCTAATATTTTTTTCATTTTGTCACATCCCAGAAGAAGTACATAAGTTAAAACTGACACAAGAAGAATGAGTGATTTCAAAAAAAGCTTCCTTCTCCTAAAGATTTAAATTAATGAGTTTTGTAGTGAAGGCAAGATTTAGCTACAGAAGTGGCTGGGCAGCTTGTTTAGCTGATTAAATGGTGAATGGAGATGAACGTTTCCATATAATTACTGAAAAACCCACACTGCTGATTGCTCATTTTCTTTCTTGATACAGTTAAGAAAACAGCCCATGACTGTGTCCCCTATCATCTACGTGAGATATTTCTCTCTCTCTCTCAACAGTCAGCCACTAATGAGAACTACAGCTCTGAATGCTTCAGATAGGAAGTTCAGCTGTATAACACACAGTACAACAGCTGTATTTCTCCTCGGGTAAGCTTTATGCAAGTGAGAAGTGATAAAAAAGATTTCTGGGCCAGGCTTGAGATCAAGCTATACAACCTGACGACTTAAGGTACCAAGACACCTCATTTTGCAGGCTAAAGGTGCACATACTCCATTACAGTTAACTTGATCAGAACTGTTCTGCCCAATTCCCTCGGCCCTTTCCTCACATGCGTTACTATCCTAAAAGCTGAACTACACCTAAAGTTTCAAAATTACTTTCAAGGTCATTAAAAGCAGGTGAAAGAGGAGTTTAACGTTAAAGACAGCAAAGAGCATTAGCTTATATCTGAAATAATGAGCTAGAACAAAAACATTATCTGCACATGATCAAGCCTCTAAGCCATTCAGAGACACCAGATATACACAGCAGGAGATCAAACTACAGTACTGCACTGAAGTGGTCAAAAAAACAAACAAACAAACCAAAAAAAAACACTAGAAAAGAAAGGTCACAGGTATTTTAGAGACCAGAGATGCTTATGCAGGCATTCACAGAAAGCCCTCCGCCCCCTGCTTTTTTTCCCTCCCCAATTAGCCTTCGGGCTGGTTGATTAGCTGGCAAACTCTTTGAAAGGGTCAGTTTGTCCAGAACTGGTATTTCCACTTCAGAAACAGCTCAGGCATGTCATATACCTGCGTTCACCGAACAGTGCTCTTTTAGGCCTACGACTGAAATCGCTGTTATTACTTGACACAAGAATGTCAGAGGGGTTTTGTAATCACGTAGGGCAGCTAGCATTAAAGTTACTGCCTGAAACATGGTATTTTATAGGGCACAACGTAACTGTGCAAGTTTTATAGATTTAGTTAGAATGACTTCCAAACTTAAAGCCAACTGCAAAAGTATAGCAAGTCTTTAATTGAAACACAGTACGGTAATTTAGCTGAAGCGATCAAAAACCCAAAAGGGAACTACTTTTGAAGGGGACAGGGAGGGCATATTGAGTGTGTGCAGGCACACAGCAGAAGGCATCCGTAACACATGTATTAAGACACATCTCTGCGGCGTTCTTGACAAGACTGCTTTACCTAAATAAAAAACACATCTAATGAACTCGGTCTCATTCCACAGTTAAACTACACCTAACTCGTTTAATTGTGCTGTTACTGTATATTTCGCCACTATGGCAACTAATGCAACTAAAGCCAATTTGCCTTATAAGAAAAAAAAAAAACAAAAAAAACGGGGGGATCACTGCCAGGAAACAGAGCTATTTTAAATAAACAAATACAAGATGAATGCAATTGCCATATTAACCCTCTTGTTAACTTCTGAAGTTTAAAATTACACCCTCATTACTAGTATGTAATTGAGTATTCTCCTGGCTGTTTCCTGCATTTGAGGTTATTCAAATAGTTCATTAGCACATCAAGAGCACCATACGCACTAATGATACCTGACGCCCTTATCTACTTTTTGGCCCGACTTTCATAACTCATAACTCCCGCAAAAAAAAGAAAAAAGGGGGGGGGCATGCTAGGGGACACCCGCAGAGTGAAGCCGTTTGTGTTCCACTGGGGAGAGGAAGTTTGCAAGCTTGCGTCGGGCTTGTTCGGTGCCTGCACAGTGGGTCTCGCCCCGGGAATCGCCTCGTTCCCAAAGGGGGATGCTCCGGGGCTTGCGGCGGCGCCCAGGTTTGGGGGAGAAGGGGAAGAAAAGAGGGGAGCAGCTGGGGGCGCACAGGCTATGTGGGGGGGGGGGGGGTTGTCAGCTTTTTTTTTTTTTCTGGTTACCTGTGTGGGGGAAACAATAGCAGGTGAAACTACTGTGGGTGAGGTGGTGCTTCTGTGCCCATTGGCTTCGGGGAGGAGGTGAGGCAGGGGGTCGTGTTTCACTGAGACCACCACCACGGCAGGCGCGGCAGCGTCCAGGGGCTCAGCGGGGCGGCGGCAGAGTCTTTTGGGAGAGGCAGAGGGCCCGCACGCGTCGCCGCCAGCCGCGGCGCCCGCCGGGAACACCGCCTCGTAGAGGGCCCGCTTGGCCGGGGCCACTGCGGCTGCTTCTGCCTTCACCGGCGCCGCGTCGCCATCTTTGGGCAGCATGTAGGGGTCAGGGGCGGGCGGCCGGGGCCGCGGCCCGCCGTTGAGGGTGGCAGGGGCGTAGCAGCCCCCACTGGCAGGGTGGTGGAGGAGGTGGTGGTGGTGGGGAGGGGGGTGGTGGTGGTGGTGGTGTGGCGGCTGTGGCCCCCCCAGCTTGGTGCCGATGCCAGCAATGCTGTTGAGGGTGGCAATGGAGACGGCACCTATGCAGTGGTTGGTGTAGGTCTTGGAGAGCTTGGCCGCCTTGGAGAGCATCTGCATGCGGGTGCCCAGGAGGTTCTTGCCGATGGCCTTGTTCTCGTACCAGGTGACGTCGCCCTCGCTGCAGTGGTCCCGCGGGCGCTGGAAGAAGGCCTTGCAGAGGGGGTTGCGCTTGGAGAGGTACTTGACGAAGCTGGCGTAGGGGCAGAACTCTGTGCCTGTCTCATACATGCGGGGCAGGTTCTCCTCGTCGCTGCTCTCTGCCCGCTTCTTGCTCCAGGAGGACGAGCGTGACTTGTGGTAGGGCCCCAGGGCCTTGAAGTAGACGAACTTGCGGCCATCCTCGTCCATGGCCAGCCCGAAGGAGTCCTCCTCCAACTCCCGCTGGTTCTCCCGGCCCCGGGTGCAGAAGTACATGCAGGTCTCAAACCAGACCTTGTTGAGGAGCCCGAAGGGGCTCTGCGTGCTGAAGACGCTGCAGGTGTAGAGCTTGCGGAGGTCAGCGCGGGTGATGGCCTGCTTCTGCACCACGGGCCCGGCGCCCTGCTCTTCCAGCTTGCGGATGACGGCGGCCAGGGTGAGGTTGGCGGCGCGGAGCTCGGGGTCCTTGGTGAGGTCGAGGGTGCGGCAGTAGGGCGGCTCGTTGAGGTAGCGGTTGAGGGAGCTGCGGATGCTGATGAGGGAGGACTTGGAGTAGAGCTGCCCGCTCTTGGAGCGCGCCTCGGCGTAGAAGGAGCGCAGCACCCGGCACAGCGCCCCCTTGTCCATGGTCTCGAAGTCGGGGCTCTGCGCCTTCTCGCTGAGGTACTCGCGGAAGATGCGCACGGCGTAGCGGGTGGCCAGCCGCGTGTTCTCGCTCAGCCGCGCCCGCTCCGGCCGCTGCAGCAGCAGGGCCGCCTCCAGCTCCGCGTCCTCCGCCGCCCCGCCGCCGCCGCCGCCGCCCGCCGCCGCCGCCGCCGCCGGGGCGCCCCCCGGGGCCGCCCCGACGCCGCCGCTGCCGCCGCCCGGCATATGGACCGGCTCCGGCGGCAGCGGCTCCTCCTCGCCGTCCCACTCCAGACCCATCTCCTCTTCCTCCTCCTCCTCCTCCTCCTCGTCCAGCAGCAGCCCCCCATCGGCTCCGTCCTCCTCCTCGTCCCCCGTTATCTGCACCTCCTGGATCTCATCCTCCTCCTCGCCGTCCTCCTCCTCGCCGGCGCTGCAGTAGTGGTGCGGGCGGTGGGTGCCGCCGCGGCCCGGCGGCCGGTCGCCCGCATTGTTCTCGCCGCCGCCGGTGCCGCCGCCGCCGCCGCCGGTGCCGGTGCCGCCGCTCCACTCGCCGCCGCCGCCGCCGCTGCCAGGCATTCTCGCCATATTGCCGTCTCCCTGCCAGTCCTCGGGCAGGGCGCATGCGCTATATTGGACCGCAGCGCTGGAGCGCTTTTGTGTTTAATGACCTTCAGCTACCGGGAGGCAAAGCCGGGCTCTTAAAGGGGCCGCGCTCCCAGTGGCGGCGGCGGGGAAGGGACGGGGCGGTGGGTGGAGGGGTGGGGTGGCGGAGGAAAGCGCTGCGGCAAGGGGCCGCCCGGGCCCCCCGCGCCGGGAGACGGAGCTACTTACCGGCGCCCGCCCGCCGCTCACCTCGGGCCCGTCCCGTTGAGGCGGGAGGGTGGGGGCGCGGGGGGACCCGCCGGGCCGGGGCGGACGCCCCGGCCCGGCGGGTCCCCCCGCGCCCGTCCCACGGAGCCGGCGCCTCGCCCCGACGGCTCCTCCTCCCCAGCCCGTCCCTCGCTGCCTGGATGCGCCGGCAAAGCCCGCGGGTCCCCTGCCCGGTGGCAGCGAGGGCCCGCCGGGCTGGTAAAACCCAGAGCGGCGCCCCGACGGCGGGGCCCGGCGCGCACACGGCTCCGCCGACCCCGCGCTTGTTGCCAGCTTTCTCGCTGCCAGATGCTCCCCCGCGGCAGCGAGGGGTCACAGCACTTGCGCGGCGCCGCGGCCGGTGCCCGCTGACCCCAGCAGCACCCCCACCCCAAGGGAAATGTCCTCCCCCGGAGGGCACCTCCGCTGGGACCGCACGGAAAGCGACGCCAACCTCAGCCCACATCAAACTGGTCGTTACACGGGGCGGAGGCGGGGAAGACGCGATCGGAAAGCGCGATCGTTATCGGCATCTGGGAACACGGGTCCGGGGACGTATCCCTGGGTGCTTTCGCTCCTCCTTCCCTTTTCTTCCCCCCCGCCGAAACTGAACAAAAAGCAATCCCTGTGCTATTCGGAGCAGCTCCCGGGCGCGCGCATCTGGGACGCGGGCGCAGGAGCCGGGGCGCGGGGAGCTCCGCGAGCACCAGCCGTGCCCGAGCTGGGGGGAAGGCGCAGAGAGGAGCGCCGTGAGCGTGAAGGGACCGCCGTAAAGGGGGGCAGACAGGGCTCAGAGCGCCTCGCACCTTGTAACTCTAAAACATCGCCATTTCACAACTTGGAGAAAAAAAGAAAGAAAAAAAGAAAGAAAAGCCCCGCGTCGCTCCGCTTGCCCGAGCTTACAGCCCTACGAAAGAGGCGGCAGCGGCGGCGCGGCCCCGCCCGCCCCCCCGCTGCAGCCTCTCCCGGCCCTCGCACCTCGGGCAGGCGGCTGCGTTTGGGGCAAAGGCGGCTTGAGAGGAGCCGGCTACTCGGGGCTTTGCCGGACACTTGCGGCTTTGCACTTTCTGCGGCTCCGGTTTCCCCTCGGACGGGTCGCAGCTCGCCCAAGCGAGGCTCACTTCGGGGCGCTCTTCCACGGGAAATAACGACCCGGGCGGCCGAAGGCTGCCCGCTCGCCCCCGGCTGCGCCGACAAGCCCGCAGCGTTTCAGGCAGCTGGAGGGGGCTGCGGCTACCGCGCCGCTGGCTCGCCAGCCCTGCCCTAGCCGTCCCCGGGAGAGGGCGGCTGGTCTCCGCCCGCTCCCGCGCCCTGATGGGGAGCTGCCCCGCGCTTCCCAGCCTCCTCCCCAGGGAAGCGGCACCTATTTGCGCTTCTACCAGCGGGCTCAATGCAAATTAGCTTATCCTTCCCCGGGGGGAGCCCTGCAGCTGGTTCTGCTCGGGCAGAAGGGCGGCAGCCCCGCGCCGCTCACGGCACCGGGCGGGGACCCGTGTCCGCCCGCCCGCCGCAGCCCGCTCCGACGGGGTGGCTGCGCCTCACCATCTCCGGCGGCACTGGCGCTACTCGGGTCGGGTCGGGTCGGGTCGGGTCGGGTCGGGTCGGGTCGGGCCACCCTGCGCCTTCCCAGGACCACCTAGCGCTAGCCAGGCGATTTCTTTTATTTGGTAGGCTGAAATAAATATTCATTCCCACTACTAGCTACACCTGAAATTATAGCCTTAATTGCAGAGCTGCTGGCCTGAGTTACCACATTTGGTGCTTACTCATCCGTAGGCAACTGCTCAGCGCCGAACCCCGGCCACAGTTAGCTATTTTGTGTGTGTGTGGTGGGGTGCCGGTGCCGGTGCCGGTGCCGTCGCCAGGCAGCGCCGAGCCCCGCGGCCGTCCCCGGACGGGGGCCAGCGGACACGGCCGGCGCGCCCGCGGCAGCGGCAGCCCTTGCCGGCCGGGCAAAGGAGCACGCAGAAGGGATGCGCAAATTGTTGAGCAAATTAAGCCAATCCGAAACAAATAAGCGCTCCAGGAAGAGGGCCTGCCGCTCCCAGAAAATAATTGGAAAGAAACGCGGCACTGTTATACGGCTGTAACCTGGAGTAATTGCACAGAGGTCAAAGTTGTTGCTCACACATGGAGAAGCTGTGCCCGCTCTGTAGTCTGAGAGCGGATTATGTTCCCTCTCAGGTCGATGGCATATATATTCTTGAGAATTTTTTCCTACGCACATAAAGAGGATATAAATAACCTTTTCTTCCCTGTCATATGCTATTTGCAACCCAGTCCTGAGCCAAAGTCTCAGACCTTCCAATGAGATAGACCAGATGCCAAAATGGATAGCTACAAAGCAGAAAGTCTGTGCTGTGGTTAAAACCCAAAAGGCCCAGATGGGTTCCTGTAGGGAGCTAAACAACCTAGGACACAGAGAATGGCAAGGCTTGCAACATATACCTTTTCTATGAGGATTTTACTTTCCTTTATTACTGCCATAAATGCTAAAAATGACATGATTGGCATTGACCTTTGAACTTGATTGATTCTTTGCTAAGATCATTGAGGAGATGAAGCCATTTTTTTTTTTTTTTTTTTAAGAAGAGCTTGCCAGAGTGCAAAAGACAATTGAACATTTGGGTTTTTTTTTTTTTTAATTAAAAATAAAAAAAAAAGATGAACACCAGGTTGACAGCTTCTGTACTTGGATGTTCATTTAATCGCCATTTCCTGATTACAGGAGGTGAACTATGTTGACAGACTGGGAGATGAATATGGAGCCAAGTATACTCATAGTAAGTATAAAGGACATAAAGAACTTGCAGTGAGGTTGGAGGGGAAAAATATACATGGAGCATCCATATTACACACATCAATTGAAAGCACCTCAACTGTTGGGGGGGGGAATGTAGACAGTAGCAAATGACATGTTTGAAGTGCTGTGGGGAACCATAATTGGGAAGAAACCCATATAATGTATATATCTATATAACCTATATGCACATATATATATAGATATATTGATATGGTAACCACATTTATGTTAACCTATCTATCTAGGTTACTAAAGATAAGGTTTAACCTAGTCAGTTGTCTTCCCGAAGTGTAAACCCTGCTGTTCAAGCTCTTAAGCTGGGCTACATAATCGAACTGCATTCCAAAGCTGCCAGAGAGAGTTGCACAGGGTTGTCTAACTGAAGTTGATGCAATAACGTTAAACTTAAATCTACTCCACCCTCCACGTCACTACTGAAAGTTTTAGTCCTGCAAAGAGATCTGTATAGGCATAGATAGTGTTCTCCCATATGACTCAAGGTTTGAGGCTGCTTCTAAAATAAGCCCTGTCCGCACTTGGAGAATATGTTCTATTACTACTGTAAAAAAGATGTAACACCCACCGAGCATTAATAATGCACCCACCCCACTAAGGTTGAAACCCTAGACCTGATTTGCTTTCTTTTTGTACACTTGAAGACTACTTTATATGCCATGGAAAGAGCGTGACAGGTTAAAAAACAAAAACAAAAAAACCCTTCTCTGGATTTACAACAAAGGTAAGGCTTGCAACCATGTTACCAAATAATATCAGACCTTTCCTCACTTCTTTTTTAAGCCACTCTTCCCTCTCCCCTCCCGCCCCGTACAGAGCCTGCCAGAACCACAGTCTTTGACAATTAGACTATTGTATTAAATCTGCTCACAACCTTATTCACCTTCAGACTAAGCACACTACTTCTCCTACAGCCTCTGTAAGTGGCCATTTGACTTCCACCCACTTAAGCCTTCCTGGTTGGTTGTTTCTTGGTAGGTATTTTGTCACAAAGCTTCTCTAGGAACTAAAATGGACTATCCAGAAAGCTAAATATCCAGAAAAAGCCAAGAGGTATAGCAAATCCATTGGACCCATTTCAACCATGGGATTCGATATGGAGATCTAGAACAGATTTAAAAAAATAGTGTTTAAAACATGCTGGTTGCTTAACCCTAAGCCTGACCACATGATATGCTTTTAAGAAAACAGCTTTTCTTCACCTACACTTTTACTGTTAGCGTAAATGCATTAAACATGTTTTTAAAATGTGTTAATATGTTTTCTAAATACAAGATATTTTCCTTGTAAGACAGGCTATGTGGAAATTTGTATGAGAAATCCATATTGACTCTACAGAACTAGAAGGCAAATAAAGCTTGGAATCCTTGGAAAATTCACTTGGGGAAAAAGCATGTCCTAGAAATCCTCTTCCCACCCAGAAATATTCAGTTTTGAGAAATTTTTTTTTAGCATTTCAAGACTGTCATTTCAAAATGCTAATTCCATTTTTATTTTACTCTTTCACTTGTATATATGATATTTTTAGTTGTTGCATTACTTCTCAATACTAGGGACCACTGATGTTGACATATAATGTGTTGTGATAGATTTTAAATCTCTTTTATTCTATTATTTATTTTTTTTCAGATTAGTGTCTCCTGTCTGTGTGGCAATCAAACAGCTTTATATAACTCAACAAAAGAGACATTGATTTAGGAAAGTAACGATGTATCCATCAGTGCTAAGTCACAGCTGTTCATAAGGAATTTTAAAATACAAAAGCTATTTCACCTATTAGATTGTCATATTATGAAAAGTTAGTAGTAGTTGCGCATATCACAGTACCAGCTACCACCGACATATTGTGAAATGTGAAGGCAGCATCAAACCAGCCCCCTTGCAAAGTTCCACATTGCAATTCCAAAGCTTATTTCAGAAGTGCACTGATACTTTTTTCCCACAGGTATTTGTCATCATTCATTTGACTTTTCTTTTTTTTTTTTTGGGGGGGGGGTTACAAAAGCAGGGGTTTTTTAGTTGTTGAGGACAAGATTTATTTTTTGCTCCTTTTTCAAAACAAAACAAAAACCCCTGTGTCATCATCTTTGCAACAAAGCACCAAGTGACAAAGTTTAGTGCTCGGCAAATTAAAAGTTAAGACTTTGTGAATCATTGTTATTTTCAGTGTCAAGCAGCTGGGGCTTTTTTGCTTCCAAAAATATAGAACAGATACATTCTCAAATAGTTTGCAGAGTCAGATAGTAAATTGTGTTCCACTACATAAAGGTTTTAAGGGTCTTTTAAAATGGTCTGGAGGTTGCCGGAAGATATATTATCTTTAAATGTTTTATTTATCAGTGTTTCAGTTTATGTTTGCCTTTGCTTCTGCGGTGATGACAGCACTTGAAACAAATTATTTGGTCTGTAATATATGGCAATAGCTGTATGGTTGCTCTAGCAGATGTACAGTGGTTTGTATGAACTGCTACTGACACAAAGCAATCTGGTATGTTAGTGACATAATATTTATTCTCTGGGGAGGGCAATAGTTCTTTCCATCCAGGCTGATAATTTAAGCTGGTTTTTAGTCCTTCTTAACTGGGTCCATAAATTTCACATAGCGGTGAGGGAGGGAAGTACAGAGATTTAGAAGGACCAAGTCAGTAACTTAGAAAATAAACCTTGAAAAAGAAATCCCTGTGAAACCACAAAACCTTATTTATAGGTGTTGTAGGTCTGTGTAGGTACAAGTTTTCATTTTTATAGGGGGGTTTTTTTGTATGTAAGTACGTAACATATCATAAATTAATACTATATGGGATATGGAGTTCTTATAACCCTATTTTCTGTTCATAATCTTCCAATAAGAATTTATTTTGAACTTTCAGGTTGGAAGTCAAGGTGGGTTGGATGAAATACATAAACGCAACGAGGAGTGAATGGTTAGGTGACAACGGGGTCTGGCTGAGAAGACTTTAAAAGCATTCTTTAAAAAAGGGGAGGAGGGGGAAGAGAAAAAATGAGCCCACACAGTTTAACAAATAAACATGTAATGTCACCTCTGAGACTCCGAGGAAATGCCCTTCCCACCCTGTTTCTGTATGGTAGGGGTTCATTTTACCCTGTTTGCTTTTCCATCCCTATGGAATGAACGCCAGGACTGAAGTTTCTGTGGTGCCCTGAGGTGCGGCCCGGCACCGAGTCCTGCGCACGGACAGAGGTGCAGCTTTTCACCCCGCAAAACTTATTCAGGCCAGGCTTTTCCCAGAGCTGGGAGTCCTCAAGAGACAGGGCAGCAGGTGGCCTTCAGCCCTGCCTGAATAAGGGACTCTTCCTCTGACTGCTGGCTAGAGCCTTTAAAGCCTCTTTATACCATGAATTCACTGTCAATATACTTTTGTTTTGACTTAGTGACTGAAATAAACTGATTATTCCCCCTTTCCACCACTATTATGTCTGTGTCATAGTGAATTTGGAAATTCCTTTTCAGGTATTTATGCAGCAAAAACCCCAGCACCAATGGCCTGTCTACTTGGATTTTCTTTTCTCAATTGAGTTGTCTCAGCTGGATAGACACAAACCCACTTTAAGCAACTTTAAAACTGGATGAGCTGAAATGAAGCACACAGAGAGTGCTACCATACTGTTAAAAAGTGTCTGAGTCCCCCTGGGATTGTTGCCCAGACCTGCCTTTCTGTTGCTGAAACAGTGACCTACAATTAAACACATCTGCTTAATTCTAGTGCCTCCCTTTCTTCTCCCCCATTTTATTTGGTATGACGTTGACAAATCCAACCTGTGCAATTTTTGCACCTCTTTTCTTTTAAACCATTATCTAGTCACAATGTTTTGTGGCCCTTAAAACAGAATGCCATGTTCCTTCCCAATGTGCGAGATGCTTAAATAGTTATCCTATGAGATCTAAACACACAGGAACCATATGAATAAGGTTTGCATCACACATGCACCAATATACAAAACAGCATTTGAGTAGAGGGGAACAAATTCATAGATCATACAGAGGAGGAATACAGGGGTATAAAAGGTATAGCATGTTTATTGCCACCCTCCATCACATCCTTTATCAGTCTATGATAGATGATTTTATTTGTGTCAAGAAAAGAGTTGCAGAATATATGGCAGAATATTAATAGATAAGCAGAACCACACGTTGATTTTGATTTGACTGATTCTTTATGCAAAAACTCTTTCACAAACTAAATGTTACCAGTGCATGTAATGTCAGATAAAAACTGTGGTAAAATCTTCACAATACTGTCAGGACTTATGTTTGAGGTTTAAATGCACTAGCCATGAAGTAAAAGAGATCTGAAGGTGAAAACTGCAATGTAATGTCTTATTTTAAGTTACAGAGGGTAAAGCATGGTAAAGTAGAAAAGCTGAAATGGCTCTTTTTTAGATCAAGAAAGCTTACAAAGTTTAGTAAAAAGATAGGACATACTGAGAATACCTCTCTCATTTTTCCAATATCAGATAAGACTAAAACAGATGAAAAATAACTTTTTTTAACAGCTGGTGAGCATCAGTATTTTGTTAGAATTTGATATTATAAAAAATGAGTTCAACATCAGTTGAGAATGCTTCTGTGCAATGCTTTCTTAGCCATCCCTTTGTCACACCTTGTTTTGAATAGCCATGACTTTTTATGTGCATGAAAGATTAAGATATGTTGATCCAAAGTTTCTTTATGTGAAGATGAAGGCTAAAACTCAGTTTCTTTTCACAAAGCTAAAGGTGTCACCATATAAACACAAATAATTTTAAAAGCCCTCGAAGCCATCATTTTGCACATTCATGTACTGAATTATTTAATTATGAATAGGTACTTTTTTTTATTAAAAACCCTGGTTCTTAGGAACAATAAGCATTGTTAAAATAAGCAAGAAAAAATTGTAAGTTCTTCTTTTGCTTTGGACAAAACAAGGTCACATTTGCAGTTTGCAGTGCACAATCTCTCCATTAGCAAGCTTGGCAAAGGTTTATCAAGTTATTCTGAATAATTCACTCCAAGTTGTGAGTGTGTCACTTAGCCTGTTATGGAAGTGTCCCTACAGTTTTCTCTGCTATTTACCTGTTTATTGTCAGACTTGTTCTTGCAGATTGGTGTCAAAGCACCCACCCCTCAGAAAAAAACAAAACAAAGCAAAAAACTCACAGTTTTTAAAATCAAAGCTTCAGTGTAGAAGGATACAAAGGGTGAAATTCAGACCTATTGCTTTCATTCTGGCTTTAGTGATCATAGAAACCTGCTGTAGGGCAGGACTAATCTGCCAGAAAATTATTATTGAGCCCTGGTAACTCAGATATATGCGCAGACTTGAAAATGTTGGTCTTTGTGCCAACTCTAGGTCGTACAAGAACCTCACACAGTATCCTCCACCTGGCTTAGAAATATGCTGCATTCCACGTTACAGCAAAGGAAGCTTGCTAATTCCCAGGCAGCTGTGAACAATTTAAGCTCTTTCCAAACAACCCCGGCATCCTATTCCAATTGCAAAATTTCTTGGGGAATGGATAGTTTGAAGAGCTGGTGAGAGATAATAGGGCCTTTATTTCAAGGTCATTGGGATGAGTTCGGTCTAAACAGTAACATCTTGATAACAGTGTTGCCAAGTCTCACAGCCTCATGATACTTAGTGGTTTTGGAGTTTCCAGCTCCATAGGCTGGAAAGGAGGGGCTGGAAATTGTTGGTTGAAAGAAAAGTTTGAAGCTTTGAATGACTGCTCTATAAAAACTCAGAAATCAGATGAAGAACCACAGATCAATAGTTTTAGGAAAGAGAAATCTCTGATATTTTTAAGATAAACACATTATTCAGAACACTAGTGGTTGGCAACCCTGTGATTCCCCAGATCAACTGCCTATGTGAATTGAGCTGTTAATTTCACTTGGTTTCTGGACAAGCCTCTCAGTTACTGACCTCTTTTCCTCTCAAGACTTCTTTATAAAAAATCACCTGCCAGATCCTACTCAAGTCATTTTTGCTACCTCTTTGGCAATACGTTAAGAAGAGTCAAAGTAGCAAAGGAACCACCTTGAGTGTTGGGAAATTCAGATCCAGATTCCTCTGAGATCTCAGAACCACTAACGTTGCCCTGATATTTAGAAAGTCTTCACATTCAGAAGCTGTCATATAGGCATCCAAATGAGCTGTACGTTTAAACTGGATTTGCAGCTGATACTGTTTCCATGGGAGCTCCTCAATGCTTAGCCATTTGCCAACATGGCTACTTATGCAGATAATAAAATTAACATTAGTGAGCCCAGAGTGCTTCTGAAAACCTGACCGTCAGCTTTTTAGGCACACCTGTAGAAGAGTGAAGGCAAATACATACTTTACGTGTTCTGTAGCTCAGTATTGGTCTCTAAAAATAGCTGGAAGTCACTTTCAGAATGCTCGTAACAAGAAATTCCTCTGTTTCACAAGATTTTCTGCAATTATGATATAATTATCCTGACCAGCTCTAGATATAGCATTTCATCAGCTGTTCCTTCTTTCTATTTTCACTGGAGTTCCCAAATTTTAGCACTTTTATCTTATTCAGCAAGATATATTGGGTTTGGATTATACTAAAACGTTTAGTAATATTCTCTAAGTTAGTTCTATCTCATCAGAAATTGCTGATGTTTAATCTTAGCACTGATGTTTAATCTTAGCCATAAGCAAAGCATAGGAACAGAATTACCAGTGCTTTGCTTGTGAAGTGAAAGGGATCAAAGTATCTGGATTAAATTGTAATGTTTCAGGAACAGGCACTTTGTTTATTTGAAAGAGAGTTCCAGATTGAATTTGTTAATCCATCACTTCATATGAGCCTGTCAGATCCCCAGTGGTGGGAGACAATATTTTGACTTCTGAATTCCAGTTTGGCCACTACTGCACAGGCTAATTAGGGCCAAGTAGAGAGAGCCCTACATGCTGCCGAATAAACTAGAAAAATCTTGACTGCTCCAAATATTTGTTGAAACTACCCCCCTGCCAAATGCATGTGTATATGAGATAACAGAAGGTTGTCAGTTCTTCAATTTTTTTGTACTTTCTGAGCACAAAATCTGAGCTTTCATGAAGGTTCTGCCTATTCCAAGGACAAATGTTATTACTACCCATCACTGTCCTGCTAACCAGACCACCAAAGTGACATTCAGTTGAATTCTGGTTTTGCACACACTTTCTAAACTGCAGTCCAGCCTTTTAGGCTGAATGCTGCTTTATTTAGAGCTGGGTGCAATTGTGAAGATAAAAAATATGCCAAAATTGATATTTTTTCTGTATTTTGGGAAATTTTAATGGAATAATGTTCTACTTATTTCCTGGGGCTTATAGTTTCAACTTTTTTTTATCTGCTGTATTAAAAGAGAATCTTTTTTCTAAGTGTATCTAAAATCTCACTGAATCAACAGAACATTATGCAACATGGACAGTAATTCTATTGTATTGGCATAATCAGTTCGAAGATAGTCTGATGGATAACACAGAGGATACAGTCACCATGTGGAAATTACCACTTACTGCAAACCAATACTTTAAGTAGTAGCCCAAAAGCCAGAAAAAAATCCTGAATCTAAGATCATCTGGTTCCACCTGCTCTTTTGTAGCCTACCATGAAGAGTGTCCTCATCTCCTGCATTGGACACAGAGTCTGTCAACAGAGTGTGCTTAGGGAAAGGAGAACTGAGTCCCAGCTGTTTGCAGCCTTCTGAGAGCTTGTGGCGATCCATGCCATTCTGTTTGTTTTCACTGCAAAATGTATACACCATGGGGGAAAATGCTAGTAATCTGGGCACAAGAGCTAAAGACTTTCTGGTAGAATAATCTGCATCAGATATTTGGCTTTATTTCCTCATGGAAGAAATAGGAAGCCCTCTTGCTCTGTGTAGTGAGCCCATAGTCAACTTATTATGATCTCTTTTAAGGACATTCTCAGTAAACAACAAAGATGCCAGGACTGCTGTTCTGCTGTAATGATATCTGCAAGATCTTAATGTTCTTCTGTTAATACAGAGCTCAGTTTCCTGAAGATTTTCTAGCAGAAGGCAGGAACTCTAAAAAACATCCCACCATGTGTTTGTAAACCTAGCAATATCAGGAGGAGCTCATCCTGGTCTTGTGACAACCAGTCTGATGCATGATGGCTTGCAAAGGCTATAAGGATAGAAGTATAGAAGTACAACTTCATCATGGGTATTCCTCTTGAAAAATAATAATAATAATAATAATAATAATAAAATAGAAAAACAGACCCAAACAGATGGCTATTTTTTCCATTAGCATCCTGCCTTTCTCCTTTTGAACCACTGCCACAGCTGTATCAGAGAAGATCTGGTACTAGGACGTCAGGGTTAGCAAGGGAAAAGAAGCTGAAGGGAAGCTGGAAAAAGGTGAATGAATGGAGAAGGTGGGGAGTGGAGCTGGATCACAAAATAATATGAAGTGGTCCTAAATTTGCTCCCATTTGGGCTCTGCTTTCCTCCGGCAGTCCCTGCCTGTCCTGTAAGTTATCTGAACCTTCACGGCCCTAAATCCACCGTGTTGTCAGGCTTTGTGCTACTCATCCTACATGTTGCTGAGTGGAGCATGTAACAGAGGAAGATGTGGTCTGGCTGCCTGCAGTTTCTTCCCATCAGCTGTCCCAGCGGATAGAAAGAGTCACCGTGGGAAAATTCCTGCAGTCCTGCTGCATGTATGATGCTGGGGCAGGATACAAACAGACGTCTTTGGGAGCACTATGCCCGGAACAGGTAAAGCCTTCTCAGTAGCACAGCTAAATTTGAATTTCACTGCCCCAGTGACGGGGCAGTGAGGGACAGGATTCAGGGCCAGAGCATGTTCGACACAGAAGAGGGAGGGGAGGAGGAGACAGATGTGACAGAGCCAGAAAAACAGTGCTGGAAAACCCAGCTTCCTTCAGCCCACAGCCGGCAAGAGGTGGGAGCTGACTCTTTCCCCTCCCAGCAGTGACCTTCCCTTGGCAATGGCAGCAGCAGCAGCAAGTCTAATTTTTGAGGGCTCTGGCATAGATGAAGCAGAAGCTGGGCCACAACTGTTTTGTTCCCTATAGCAGTCTGTTGCCCTCAGCAGCTTCTGCTTTGCTAGAGCCTCAAGTCAGTGCTGCTCAAAGCCTCTGGCAACTCTGTCTCAAGTCAAAATCTGGTGTCACAAGCAAAGCCTAGGTAAATGTGCTTTGCCTGCAGAAGCAAGACAGGAATTCTCCTGGGGCTCTGATAAGGGCTTCAGACAGTGGTGCCAAGTGGCATGCATCCTGCATAGTCACACAGTCATCCCCATTGCTATACAGGGTCACTTTGCCCTTAAGCTGGTTAAAAGTGAAAAGGAGGTCTGGTTTTGAGGCATACTGTGGCTTCTTGCATTTTCCTTTATTGCAACCTGCAAAGAGATACAAAGCCTACTAGTTTCTGATTGTTCACTGCAATTAAAATCAACTGTGGAAAAATTTATCTAGTGTCCTTCTCCTGCTTTTTCTCCTTTGATGCCACTCTTGGCAGTCAGGTCTTGCACTGGTCAGAATGGCTGAAAAATGTCCTTGGCCTGGTACTTTTCTTGTTGCCACTATATTTCTTTGAACAACTCGCTAACTCTTCCCCCACTCCCAGTGCATTGCACTGAGGTAACAGGAATGGTGCACATCAGCCGCAGCTCAGAAAATGCTTCTTCCCCTCAAGTCCTCAGCTTTCTCCAAATCACCTCATTCTTCACCCCAAACCCTGTCCTTCACCAACCTATTCTTCCTTCAGGCATGAGCAGAGATACTCACCCAGCCACCTGAAACATTTCTTAGCTTTCCATTAGGTGGAGATTGGGAAGATGAAAGACAGGGAAAGATGGGGCAGAAAATACTTGAGCTGATGTGCAAAACTACCTTGAACATTTCTTTTACTATCTCGTCCTCCTGCTTTATCTCTTCTCTTTTGCAATCCCCTGAAAACTGGCAGGAAAATACTGCATGCCTGACAGCTTCAAAGCAGGAGAAGAGAAAAACCCCTTCTTCACTGAGCTGTGATTGCATCCCGGGAGAGATGGCTTCTCCCTCTTCTGTGAGAACGTCAGTGGCTGATTCGTCACTCCTGTGGCATCACACAAGCAACTGAACAGGCACTGCTGATATCTGTGGGAAAGACTTGATGGTCTTCCCCTCCTTCTCCAGGTTCTACCATTTTTGTGTAACCCTACTTGCTGCCTCAAGAAGTTTCAACTCCTCACCCTGGCAAATGGCACAAAACAACTGTAACACTCTACTCGAGGTGAGACCAACCACTGCAGCCATTTGCCAGTCCCAATCTCCTTAGCCACATGTAGGGGAACCACCATGCTTTCAGCCACGTGTGTTTGTAAGTGTTTTGGTACAACAGTGCCCAACCTTTGCCTGTCTCAAGAATTCATAACCACAAGATGTTCCCAAACACAGCACAAAGAAAGAAAAAACTTTGATTATTTTTTAAACAGTGTATTTGTGGGAATTTATTTGACTTCTGGTTTTGAGTTTTCAGATTGCACTTGTTTTGTTTTCAAGTCTTATTCTGTCTTCCCTTCTCCCACTGCCCTACCCACCTCCCCTCCACCCCAAATGTAATGGCTAGAAATGTTTCTTCCCCCTTTGAAACCTGAGAATCTCTTCATTCCTGGATATGAGGCACTGAGAAATATACTGGGAGGTGAGGTGGGGGAAGAGGCTTGGCAACCCAAGAAAGAATGCAATAAACCAGTCATTTCCTTTCAAAGCATGAAACTCCACACCCTAGAGTTAGTGGTCGTTATGATAGCCTAGACAAATAGAAATAGGCTCCCAAAAAGACAGAGGAGAAAGGACCTACGTTTCAAAATTGATGTATGGACTAGGTGCCAAATGATTGCATTTCTTTCATTTGCAGCAAACCGGGTTAGTTTTGAGCTTGAAGGAGAGAGAATAGCAGGTTTTTAAGTACTGCTTCTGGGCCTGGCATCAACGTTTCTGTTGCCATAACGAGTCAGACATCAGAAGCAATACTCTCTACAGGAAGCAGGCCAATACCTATGCACACAGAAGGGGAAAAGAACGACTAAAAAATGAGTGCACGTGTTAGGGAAGGAGGACTCTACCCCCACAGACATTTTGCATTGTTAACTGTGATTTCTGGCATTTCAGCAAATAAAGTCACTTCAAAACAAATCTGATGAAAAAAACCCTCTTGAATTCTGTGTGAGGTTATTTTGCCAGAGGCAGATTCTGTTCTGTTAATTGCCGTTTGCCATGTACCAAAGCCACAGTCCCCAAATGCCCTCGCACACTTCCCATCAGGCAAGCACACACACAATTAAGAACATTTGAGCAGTCATCCTTAGGACTGTGCAAAAGAGAAGTCCTTAAATGAAAGGAAATTAGTCTTCTCAGTCACAGAAACCACGGGCTCAGACGCTCCTTGCCATTGCCACCTACCAGAGCTCCTGAACGGCTGCTGGATTGACTGGGGCACAGAGCTGGCTCCAGGGACAGACTTTGGGAGGGAACACGCATGGACGGGAAAACATTTGAAACTGTGATTTACACCCTTACTTGGATTCCACCGTGAACTCTGGGCAGTCTAGAGACACATATTTGACACTTCTTACCTACCTCAGCAATCAAGTAACTCCCTTGATTTGTTTTTCTCTGCCTCACTCTTCTCCTGCTTTTCCTTCCTCCTCAGGTTATTTTCAGACCGCACCTTCTTCTCTGCCCCCTATCACCATGACCTCCATTCCATCCAAATGCCTATGAAATATAGACTAATAATCTCAGCTGGAGAAGTGATATGCATTGCCTTGTCCTCTTCTTTACTTTTCCTTATTGTCTCCACCACTTCTTTAAACATAATCATGATGAATAAAATATTATTACAAGAAATTACAATGATCTGCTAATGTAGCTAATACAAAACGACCAAACACAGACCTCTAACAGATTTCCCAAGTCCCTTCCCTTCACTGCTGCTAGGTTGCCTGTATCATTTCAGGCCTGTGTACCCTTGAAAGTTTTACTAATGTGATTGAATAATGGGACAATTTTAAATTTATTTTGATCAACAATTTTACTGATGAAGTAATCACAGTAATCACAGTAGTGCCATTGTGAAGATGACCTACACAAGATACCTTTCTGATGAGAACAACAACAGCAGTCTAAGTGCTGTGCAACTATAAATGAGTATCACTTGTTTACTTTTACGTTATTGAGACTTCCATATTACAAAATGAGAGTGACATGTTACAAACATTTGCATTACAAAAATATGTGAAAAAAACTCTACTAAAGCACACAGAAATCCATATTCATGTTTAAAAACCTTGGGTACCTCCATTTTGACAGTGTTAGACAGGGCGAGAACACTATTACAAGCCAAAACGGTGAGGTCACCGCTACAATGGGAACACAGAGTAACGAGGTCCAATATCTACAAAGAATTTGCATTCACATGCCATTGTTTCTGGAGGCAGTTAATCATTAACACAGATTAAGTCCTGTGCTTTACGGACACAATACCAAGGTTTCAATAAATTGCAAGGATATGCAGATATGCTATAAGAATTTTGAAAGAGTTGCTATTTCTTTAAGACTACATACTGGCAAAAACCAAAAGTCTTACAGAATATTAAAAATTTGTACTATTCCTGATTTGTTGCCAAGAACTAGCCATTATTTTACATATAGTGCCTTGGTGATTCAGGTCATGCCTACCTTGTGTGATTCCACACACATGCTGCAAATAAAGAGAATGTGGTAAAGCAGCAGGAACAAGATTCAGCTTAGATCTGGGGATGGATCCTGACTCTCTCATGTTGTTGAGAGTTTGTGGGCACCAAAGGGAAAATGGTCTGTTTGCCCTGCAAACTAAGGGTGTGACGTTAATGCAAGTCATTCAACACTGGCATCTTCCATGCTGCTATGTCTACAGAAAAACTGTTCCCACTGCCAGCCAGATTAAAGGCAGCACTGATATGCTGCTTCTCCTACTGCTGCATTTTCTTTTGCACTTAATGACCTAATCACATCCTGTTTCTTTTCTACAGGGCCTTTGCCTCATTTGGTGCCCAGGATGGATGGGACTCATTGAATAGGCATCTGTACTCTGACAGTTTGTCTGAAGATTTGCCTGGAGCTGAAGATACATCCTTGGATTCTATCCTTGTCACTGCCACAAAGTTCTTATGTTAAGATACCAGGCTAGTCACTTAAACCAAACTAAAGTGGGCTCTGATAGCCTGTTTTTCATGCCATGGGTGCCTGACTCAAGTCCCCTGAGATATCTTCTGCAAAAGAGCTAAGCACTCATTTTACACAAGTGGGGCATAATGCTACAAAAATGCTAAGTTTTCTGAAAAAAATAGGTGCTCAGCAGCTCAAACTGGGTACTTATATTTGGTAGACGGTTTTGACCTTGACCTCCCTGGGCTTAATTTCCCATATGCAAAATGCTTCTTCCAGAATGGGAACAGTGTGACAGTTACAAATATGTCTGGGTGGGAAACAGTATTTCCTTTTTGTGAAACTTTGAGGTCTCAAATCCCCATTAGGACAAAAAGATAACCACTCACAATACTGAGGGAGGGACCTCTCATACAGTTTCTAGGAGTTCAGGTTGTCCTGTGTGGTTGCCCCGGTCAGCAAGCTTTGGGCATTTCTAGGTCATTTGTGCACTCTCAGTTTAACTGAGAACCTTTCACAGTCAAGATTTCATTAAAACTGATAAATTTCAGCAAAGGTTTCAGTTTGGACTGAGAGACCTTTTCTTGTGCCAGACAGTGCCTTATACCCACAACTCGTGTCTGGACAGCTGAGACTGTTGCAGGACTCTCAGAAGAGTGTACCAGTCCTGCTGTACAAGTTTCAGTTTTCAAAGGCTGTTGCTTTGGATGAAACCAAGCCAGGCTTGCAAGGGCTCCTCTTTCATCTGAGCTCTGCTCTACCAACTCTGGATGCTTCAGAGCTCCAGGGGAGCTCAACCTGGCTCAGGTCATCATTCCCCACTACAGACATGAACAGTGATCAATTTCCTTGGAAAGCCCAGCAATTCTGGCAATCTATCCAGCCTGCAAGGCCTTTGGATTTGCTCAGAGGTGTACCCTGGTTCACACTTAAAGCAGTCAATCACTACAACGTCATATAAACTATTTGGATAAAACTGCCACCTAGGTAACTGTCAAAGCTTTATAACTTCTCAATATACATGTCCCTCCATGCTACATCTGAATCTCTTCATCTTCCATGGATAGACTATCTCTCAGCGCAAAGTGCATCACCTATCCTACTGAGCCAGTGTCCAAGGGAGGTAAGGAGCTCCTTGGGTTGCCCTATTTGCCGCGCACTACAAAACCAGGTGTAATCAAAGCTATTCCAAGGACAGGATTCAGTCATTCCATCCCTCTTGGACTGCAGCCAGACACTTTTGCATCCTTTTTCAGCAGTTCTTCCCATTCTTGGAGGACAGAGGAAATTTAGGCAAGACCATTAAAAGAGATGGAAAAACTTCAGCAGGTTTGCTGTCTGGATTCTGTGGAATCTCATGTACATCGCTTCAAAAATGGATCAGTGCAATCTGGCATTTAAATAATGCTATCGTGGGAGTGGTTCTTTTCTGTAATGTGCTACAGTTTCTTGTGCAATGTCAAATTCGGTATCATTTTGACATCTGGTCTGTGGCACTCATCCATCTGTTGTAACTGAGTAGGTGTTGGGTGGGGTTGGCAGGAGAGGCTTGTTTAAGTGTTTGTTTTCATCCTGTAAAGGAACTGCAGAGCCAGCTCAGTAATTAATTAAATACTTGTCTTTTAAAAAATGTGTATATTAATATACTAAACAAATGGTGAATATGGCAGTGGGTGCCTCTCACTGCTGAAATGCCGAGACTTCATTCCCATTTCTCCTTGGTTCCATTTTCTTTTAGGAAGCCTTCCCTGACTCAGCCAAACACCCCTGGGCAAATCTGGACGGGCCACTCCATCTTTTGTGCAGCAGTTTCCCTCTCTGTAAAATGTATCCACAATTAAACACCTTCTTTGTTAAAGACTTTGAAATCTGATGATAAGAACTGCCACAGAAGAGATGGCTATTTTCATTATTATCTTGTTTTGTGGTTATTCTATTAAAAATATCATAGTTCTAAGTCAATGGGATCCAGATAAAATGCTGTGGCTCAGACAGAAGATGTAAATAGCAGAGCCCTCCTTTCATTGAGATTTGCATAGAGGTCAGAAGACTGGGCTTTGCAGTTGTGCCTTGCCACTTTGGACACCAACTATGTTTGGTGTCACCTACTCATGGCAAAAGAGACATGTTCTCCTGAGCATGATGGAAACACAGTTTCCAGGGCTGCTTCTCCAGGTAAATCTGTGGCCCTTGGGAATCTGTTTCTCTCTTTTCGCTGATAGTAGCTCACAAAAACACTTCTCTCTGTTTAACTGCTGATGTGTACCCTGTCATAAATACATGGTGCACTAAACCATCCCTTCATCTTCCACTGGTGGTGAGGGAATGCTCCACCTGTTCTGTCTTAGCTTCTGAACAGACACCAGTATTCAGCTCTTTGCCTTGGGATGGTGACTCCTGCTGCTCTGTTTTTGCAGTCTACTGGGACATAGTTGCTCCTTCTATCTAGCAATCAGTTTTAACGTGTGACCAGTCTATAGATCGACGATGTAATTGATAGCAGTTATTAACACCTTCAGCAGAACAGTTATTTGCAAATGCAATAGACAACCAGGGAAAGAAGGGAACTCCCTGTGCGCAGCTAAACATGGCAGGTTTTGGGCAGTGCATCTAATCCTGTGAGGTTCAGACCACCAACACCGATACAAGAGCGAGGGATGCTCTGAGCAGCTCGCAGATTGCTATTTTGTGGCTGGCAGACATGAATGCCAAATTCATTAATACTCAGAATATCTTTAAAGATGTGCACCCACTTATGGAGATAACATGATCTGTCCCTGTGATCAAAAGGGAAAACAGTGCTCTGACTGTTCTCTTTCCTTCCCTCACCTTCTTACATACACATAAAAATAGGTATTACCCTGGAAGTCTCTAAAGGAGTTTGTGGGAAGAAGTTTGTCACACATTGCATGCTTCCTATTTTCTGGCACCGCCTGTAAAACCTGACATCTTGGCACTCTCACAAGTTAGGGATTTAGCATCTAACATTATCGGTCCTGTTAGACAAAACCACAAGTCAAATACAGGATTTTCAAATGCAGTTTCCTATAAAATACTCTGTAACAGCAGGAAGGGAAGCATCCACTGGGGACATTAATTACAAAGAACACAACATAAGCTTAGTTTTTGTTTAGCTAAATAATAGAAAAAAATCAGTGTTGAGAATATCACCCTGAAGTCATCTATATTTTACCTATACTGTCACCCATTGTAGCAGGGAGAGGTGTAGGAGTTCAATCCATTTTATCTGTAGACCAGATTAGGCAGAGGGGTTTTGTATTATTATTTCTTAGCTTGCAGACTAAAGCAAGTACTGTATGTGGAAACAGAATTCATTCTCCATTTCTCCACTGTGCTTTGTGTCATAATAAACTTTTAGTTTCTTCTCTAAATGATCTCCCTCTCTGTAATTTCCTCTGGTGAATTTTGGACACTGAAATGCTACCAGCCACAAAATTACAAATACAAGTATTCTGAACTCCAGTTATTCACAAGCCACTTGTAATACTCACATCCCTCAAATATCGTATTTGCTGCAAAATGAAAGGAGCTTACTCTGTGCTTTAATCATGTCCTATTCATTTCCATAAACCAGCACTTCTCCTAGTTCAAGCATCTCTCAGTTTCTTTCTTGACCACCCCAGAACTGACAAAATTTCAAATAACCACATAATGAAATGAACATTTTGCACTAGCAGTTTTGCAGCAGAACATGACCACTGCAGGAGTAAGGGGGAGGAAAATAGTCTAGAACAGTGAGAGGAACCTTTGGATTACAAAGTTTAGTAATTTTTCATAGGCAAAAGCTATGAACGATCCAGTACTGTTCCTCTTAAAAATGGATCACCACTTTGTTGTAGGATGGTAAAAAGCAAGATCAGGCATATGGGAAATCTGCAGGACAATCAACAATTAAAGGATGGGTTTTGGTTTTGTACTGCAAACAGAAAAAAGTGACATGGGAGTGGATTTTACTTTCACATGCTAAATTTGGTCTTTCTGTTATAGGTTTAAAACATAAGCACAAGTTTTCCTTTTGTTACAAAGATCCTACACCCTAGAATTCCTCTCACAGTGTTTACTAGGAGTTGATTAAATGTCTAATATACTTGTACTGTTCTCCAGCATCACACATGGAGTCCTCCAAAATAAATAAATAAAATAGCAAATAAGCAAAAATCTAGTAAATAAAAAATGAGCTCTCGCACAGCCAGGGGGTGGACTTTCCCTGCTTGTGTGATTGTCCAAGTCCTCTGTCCTTTTTGGGTCCTTTCTATGTCTGCTGCATGGCTGCGGAGAGGCCCTGCCGCTCTGCCTTCAACCACTCAGCGCCAAGGACTCCCCCTTTCGACCGCCGCTCTGCTCTCACGCCACACATGAAATCAGAGGTTTTTCATAACCCAGTAACGTGTGCAGAGAACACAAAGTATTGCTTTGCATGTGTATCGCTTCCTGTGTTACCAAAGCAATGAAATGAACTTGGTCTTCCTGCGTGCGTAGCTTTATTTGGGTCCCCGAGTTCTTCAGGGTCTACCCTGGCCCTGGCAACCTCATTGTTGTGATAACTCATAAAAAAAATGAAGGACACCACCAGGGTCTATCTGTGGCTATTCTACCACCATTCTTGCTAACCTTGCTAACTTCTCACTTTTTATTCTGACTTTACTTGCTTGCTTTTTTTAGAACAGGCACTACGACAGAATTATGTATCTCACCTCATGACTGCTTGATTTTCTTCAGAACATCTTATGAAAAAAGTTATCAAAGACTTTATGAAATTTCCTCTACAATTTACATTAAATGGTTCTGCATAATCTGTGCCTTTGTTGAGATACTTCAGGATTTTTGCAGGAAGTTAAAAAGGCTTGCTTTTCCTTTACTGAACCTGAGCTACTTTATCAATATACTATTAAGCTCATGTGCAGGTTTTATAACTCACTAATTTATATTTCAACCTTTCTTTCTTTCTCATTTGGCTGTGAAGATGACCTTGATTTTAAAGTAAAATATATGCCATGTTCCATTTATTTGGCAGAGCAAAATAGTCTATTTTAAGGGAAAGTTGCATGATTTTGTTAACAGCTATCGGCCTTGATTAATGCCATCTGCTCTATGAGGCTTGTTACTTTAGCATGTCAGTCCTGCAGTTTCTCTTCTGATACCTCAATGTTTGACAGGACCCCATCTTTAGTAATTAAATAAAATATGTTGGGAGGGAGTATATTTCCAATCGGTAAAGACTGATGGGAGGATATAATTTAGTCTCTGCAATAGCCTTGTCATTTTTAATTGCCCTTTTAATTTAGCAAACCCACTGATTCTCTTTCAGATATTTCTACTTCTCCTTTGCTTGTAGGCATTTGTCTGTTTGCTTTTGAAATTTCCCCTCAATCCTCCTGTTTCCCATCTTTCATTTTTTCCCTTGCCAGTTTACGTTCCTTTCTTTTGGGTTAGCCAGGGCTAGATTTCCTTTTCCTGAAGGTTACCTGTTTGGTTCATCATACTGTGTTTGTTTTTTCTTGCTTTCCTGCTTCCTTTTTGGTTTCGGGGTATGCATACCTTCTGTGATGCAATTATGGTATGCTTAAGTAGTTCCATGCTGAGGCTAAGGACTGTAATGTCTTCACTTCTGACTAGTTTCCTCCTCTGTACCTTACCCTCTCCTCCCTCCAAATCCCCCAATTTGAAAGGATTATATTATAATTGCAGTACAGTTTCGGCATTAGCTAGCTCTTGGATTTCTCTCTCCACCCCAGAAGGCTTTGTATGATATTTCGAGTTTTTTGCATTTAACTGGAGGAGGCGGGTATTTGCATTCGCTTCTTTATTTAATACTGGCCCAGACCGCAAACCCTACGCTTCTAGATACTGCATGAAATGCAGTTGTGACACACACAAACAGCAAATGCAATTTGAAACAAGAGTCTTGCCAAGGCACTTTGAGGGGAAATGACATATTCAAATTGGTCGGTCCATTTGATGCTGAAGCATGCTTCAGTAAGTTCAAGGGCAGTAGCAGGGTTTTGGGAAAGAGTTGGATGTGTTATTGGGCTGGCATTCTCCAGGAAGGGAGGGGTTGCTTTGCTTTTTTTTTACACCCTGAGCCCATTTAATGATGTTTGCTAAACAAGAAACTGGGAAAAGAGTAGGAAAAATCCTGGTTTAAAACCAACATACACATGCTTTGTTTTACCATCTCCCTGCTATGGTAGGACAAACTGCTTTAATCAGCTTCAAAAAAAACACATGCACAGCTCTGGAACCTGGAGGGAGAAAAGAGGCATTTAGAGTAAAATGCCGAGAGCACTAAGAAGGGGGGGAAAGGGCTGGGTCAGGGAGGAAAGAAGTGATGTCTCTCCTTCTGCTCCCATGCTGAGAGCAGGAATATATCCTGTGCAGAAGGAGAAAAGGGGAGGAAAAAAAGGAAAGAGTCAAGCAAGGTTGGGTCCTGGCAAGATCCCATTTCCTACAATCTGGCATGGCGGGAGTCGGGGCACCCTCCACAACAGCCCCGATTGGGACAGCCGGAGAGCGTGACAGTCACGGGTGCCACTGCCTGCAGCTCCTGTCACTCCAGAAAGGATGTTGTTGACTTCAGCACGGCGGTATGGGTCTTTTTGGCTGTGGTATGGATCTATTTGGCTGTGGCTCATTGCAGTCAAAGAGAAAAGTACTCCTCATGGTGTAAGTGCAGGACTGAGACCTGCATGGGAGGGGAAGAAAAACCCTCTGGTTTTATATTAAGTTCTCTGTGGCCCCCGTAGTAAAGCATCATTACACTCACTTGACTTAGGCTTTAAAAAGAGATGTATAATAGCACCAATATATTTTTAGGGCACAGAATAAACTTAAAAATATATATATTTTGAACATACACAGAAACTGACCCTTGGCAGCCTGTTTAAAAGAGCTTGAAACTATCTGAACTACACAAGAAAAAAAAAAAGAGGAAAGAAAAACATGCCCACAAGGGCTGAAAAATCACTTCAGTAATAGATGACTTTTAACTTTACATCAGAAAATGTTTGGCAGGCATAATTTTAAAGTGTTAGGGAAATGTGTGTGATAACTGCTTGGGTGAAAGAGCAAAGCAGTCCATGGTGAGATTTATCAAATGTTCACATAAGCAGTCAGAATCTGGCAGGGCCAGCTGCCCATGGAGAGGGGCAAAGAAGATCACAGCTCTCCACTTTGAAAATCTAATGAAGCCCACTGACTTCTCACAGGAAATTTTTCCTTTGAGCATGTTCCTGTGCCGTGGGAATGCTAGTGAGCAGAAGGCTCTGACAAAATGCCAGCTATAAGACATACGAGGGGGAAAAAAAGAATTTCCCCCTGCAAGCCCTACCACAGGTCAAACCACCCTTTTTCCTCTTTTAAAGCTGCAAAGATACTTGGCACACCAGCACCCCTGAGCCCTGTTCTGATATCCTTAATCATGAAAGCAGACCTGCTGATGCAATTGGGGTTATTAGGAGGGTCTTGTAGGACTGGTCCCTTCTCAGCAAGACCAGAACTGCCTGACCAACCTGGGACCAGCGTGGGAAGGTGAGCAGGTATCAGCAAAGAAGGCCGTGCCATCCATGGTATTTGTGGGAGTGCTAGCTCACTATCTGCTTGCAAAAGGAGAGAGGGACGTCAGGGTGAAAAGGGAGGGACGGGGCTAGGAAGTTAAACAGCAGACAATAAAATGCAGTTTAAACCAGAATTCAGTTATCTCTAGTTTTACACTACAAATATATAAGCAGCCTGCTTTGGCTATTCTGCTGGAGTAGCATCCTATTAACCTTTCAGTGCCTTAAAACACAAGGTGTTTAAAAAAAAACAGGTTTTATAGTTCAGACATCTCCAAGATCTTCTCCAGTGCTTGGGACCGTTTTGCAGCATGTGATGGCAGAGGGGTTACTGCAACCGGGGAGCACGTTTGCTTGCCAGGCTTACTAGCATGTGGGGCCATGGCACACATCCGGCTGCAGTGCTGCAGGCTATCCCAGAGCCCATGTGCCCGACACCGAATGGCAGACCACGCTGGTGAGGTGCCCCAGACATGAAATGGGCTTGTGGAGTGTGGTAGAGGTGTTAGAAATATGCAACAGCCAGGCCTAGCTGCGAAAGTCTGAGGAGGGGACCAGCTGGATGAGTCTTACGTTCCTCATGAGTCTTGACAGGCTGTGGATAATCAGTTCATTTAGATTGGAGACAAGCCAGCAATACATTTGTCTTGATCCCACAACATGCTAAGCATGGGCGGGAGTGAGGGGTTCCCAGCACCTCTCAGGAATAGGCCATGTCCTGCACAGAAAAGGCTGGAATTTGATTCTGTTTTTCACTTTCAACAGGTTTGCGGTGGCTCTTGAGTCCCCAAGTACGCATGAAAGCCATGTGTCACTTTGGCCCAACTAGTCTGTAACTCATACTTTCCATATGAAGTTCACCATACAATAACAAAGAGAAAAGACGTAACTGAATTTGTCTGGAACCCAATGTCAGAGCAGTGTAACAAATAGAAAACAGTCGAGCGCTGCCCAATCAAACGGCTAGGAAGAAGTTACAAATTTCAACATGCATGCAGCCACGCTGTGGAAAAACAATCAAAACTACTGCATCTACAAATATAGCTGCGTTTCTATAATAATATCCATCCAGGCATAGAGAAACACTTAACATATTTTCCTGAAATTTCCCAGTGCAGTTCCCAGGGACTAAAAGGGAAACTGTGGATCTCTGTAGTTAAGTGATTATTTTGGGGTCACAGGGCAGGAGATCCGGAAACCGAACTTTGGGCTCTCAGTGATGTGCTCTAGCCACAAGCTCATCCTTCAGTCTCCTTCACGCCAATGACTTTGGAACTAGCTTTAAAAGATCCAGTGAGATGCAGTGATGGGAGTGCTAGATAACGGCACTAGATAGCCAGAGGCAACAAAAATGATTAGAGACATGTGGGGGTATTTCTAAACAAAAAGATTAAGAGCAGAACTATTTCATTTAGGAAGGAAAACAGTAAAAGATGATAGAATTGAGGTATATAAAATAATGAATGGTGTGAAGGAGAAATCAGATGCCCTTAATAAAACAAGAGGACACCTAATGGAATTTAAAGAAGCATTAGCTTATAAATGGATACGGATACTCTCCAGCTTATCTCTAAGCAACCCGTGGAACTCTCAGTTGCAGGATATTGATATAAACAGTCAATAAGATTAAGAAAAAAGGAAAGACTATATATATAGCCAGTAATAAATACAGAATATTTTTAAGCTAAAAAAAAAAAACCTTCTTCAAAGCTACAGCTTTTCCCTGAAAAAATCATCTCTTCCCCTGAGAAAGAGCTAACTCTCCTTATCGTTAATTCCTGACCGACTCTCACCTGCATGAGTACAGATGGCCCAGCAAAAACTGTGACTGCTTTTTCATGTCACCAGAACCAGAGCCCTTCTGCCTACCCACTTTTCAGGAAACCTGCTCGTCAGAACAGTATCAACAGATTAAAAATTCAGTCTTGCTAATAGCAAAGATCATGTCCTCATGTTGCCTCCAGGCATCCCAAACTGTCTTTGTACCCCAGAGGCCACAGTAAGGAAAAACTGGAGTGTAGGGAACATTTCACCCTCTGATCCTTTGCCCCTCAGCTTACATCCACAGCCGCCTCCCAACTCCACTGCTCCTTTCTCTTCCTTTCCTTTCTTCTCCACAGTCAAGCTGTGGTGAGGGTCTGTGTTAGATCCCACTTGGATCTCATCAGTGGCCATTTCTCTGGCATCCAAGGCAAATCCATCAGTCCTTTCATTTGCCTACGCAGAAAGGAACCCTCAGTCCGAACTGTCCAGCCCTCCCTTCTGACTCCCTTCGACTCCTTTGTTGGTGCTGCCTCTGCTGATTTTCACCAGTCTTGAAGTCCCTCCCTAACTTCCCCATGTCTGTGAGCTCCCTTTGCTGAACAGGGTGTTTATTCTGCTCTGTTGATCTAGTTTGCCCTTTTCTCATTTTCTCCTGTAATTGTCTTTGTGTCTTCACCTACAGTCACCTGCTGGTACAGCTGCCCAGACACCATCCATCGGGTCCTCTCCCATATAGATGTTAAGCCTGCCTAACTCTTTCTATGCCATGCCACTTTCAGTGAATCAAGCTGCCATATATGAAAGACATCAAATTTGCCAGTTACTGGCAAGCTGGGTAAGTATGTGTTTACCTTGTCTGATCCTTAGTGCAGGGAATGTCTTTCTTCAGTGCTTAGGAAAGCATTTGGTACAACAGTTACGTAACAGCTTACAGAACTGGTGATGGTCATCTGAGTTACTTGGCACTGGTCCCCAATGCTGAATGGATGGACCATTGATCCAGTCCTCCTGATAGGACATCTTCACTAAACCTCTAGATGAGTTGGGTTATTTGGGAGACCAGTACACCCTAGGGTCCCAGGGAGATTGGCACTAGCATTTTGGGCAGAGATCTCATTTATTTTCTTCCCCTGGGCCTGGGCAACCGTGATACTCCTACCCCACCCCTGCAGGGCTGTGCTCATGTCAGTGGCCTGTGCTCCCTTTGTAAGACGAGACACACATGGCTCCTCATCCATGCAATGCTGCCTCCAGGTTCAGTGCACACGGGAAAATGAAGCTGTCCTTATTTCATAAGAGCACTTGGCCCTAATTTTGAGCTACTGTAGTGGCCCCCAAATACTTTGGTTTCCAACAGTTATTTATACATTCACAATGTCTGCCACTCGTCCCTTCTCTTCCTCCTGCTCCTCTGGCAACACTGATAGCAGGAGCTATTATTAATTACTCGTTGAGTACCTGCAGTGCTCTGCTGCAGTAGGAAAATGATGAGAGATAGTCTTTCCCCAACAGGGTTTATAAGCTGTATATACAAGTAAACTATCATGCAGAAAGTTTGTCAGATGATCTGATGATGAAGGGGATGTTTTTAAGTGTTTGGAAAAAGGTAAGGAAAAGAGAAAAAGGCTCTGCGCTCCTATTTCTTTATTAAATCTTTTCTCTCCTTGTTATAGAGTTATGATGAAATGAAGTGAATGTCAATAAGTAAATAAGAGAAAAACAATAAACATTAAAGGTCTAATTTGGAAAAATGAAGAACTGCCAAAAGAGAAATAGTTTTGCGGCTAGAACTAGGAGGAAATGATGGCTCCTATCCAAACAGCAGATCACAACCCCTCTCACTGGCAAACACTTATGCAAAATTGTCACTGATCTCAACAACAGCCACTGACTATTTTTTTTGTGTGAAAAAATTCAGACGAATTCTTCCATTTTTCTCTCAGATGGTCTGTTTCAAGTTTTTGGTTAAATGAAATTCAAAACCAAAATAAATGCTGGTTTTCAGTTGTGAAAATAGTCTGGTTTCAGTCTGGTAAAAGACCCCCAAGTTGCTGTTTTTGACAGTTTTTTCTTTTTTAATCACAATGTATCTTTTGTTAAAAAAGGCTAAACCTTTTTCCACTGACAAAAATGTAGATGAAAAGTTTTAGCCAACTGTAGCCTAATGGGACTGTGCAGATAAGTAGCAGCTCTCTGAGGTAAATAAAGGGTTGGCAGTTGTTTTCTGTAAATATTCTCTAAGTAGTCCAAGCTTTAAAGATATGCCCAAAGCGGAATATTTCCAGATTCAGGGTATCTCACTTTCAACGCTCGATCTTCCAGATATCACAACAGAAGGTATTCTTGGATACTATTGTCTGAATAGGCCCAGTTTATATTCACATTTATTGTGAATATAAAGAGAATTGTTAACAGTTCTCTCTGTGGGATTTACTACCCATGTGTATTTATAGAGAACAGTCATATCTCTTTCCAGACTGCATTTTGTGAATGTGGACAGTCAAGCCTCTTTGAATCTCCTTTCACAAGCCAGATGCTCCATTCCCCTATCATCCTTCTAGCCCCATTTCCAGCTTAGGTTCACCTTTCTCTGAGATGGATGCTCAGAGCTGCACACTGTACTCTAGATTAAGTTTCAGCTGTGCCCTACACAAAAAGTATTAATATTTCTTGATGGCTGCTGGAAATATGCTGCCTCAGACAGCCTCCTGTCATTTCTGCCTGACCAAATCACAGCGGGGGTTCGCAGTCCTCCCATGATAGTTGAGGTCTGGCAAATCTTGCTACAGCAGTGGGAGAGTTTTGTCCCGCACCAGCTGCCTGGTTGGTGGAGGCAGGAGCAGGGCACGGGCGCCTGCCCCCCGGTACTGCCTGTCACAGCCCAGCATGTTAGCTATGCAGGAAGGGAAAGCCATAGGTGCTTAAAGCCATAGGTGCTTATACTGAACCTAAGATTTGGGGCAGAGCCGGCTCGTGAATGAGAGGGAATGGCCCCGCTTGCAAAGGCCTCATCTGAAAGTCACAAGCTGAAAGAGCCATTTACCTGGGTGAGACAGTGCTCATTTTCCTTGGCTCATCTTGGGGCAATCCTGTCTTGCGGTTTTACTTAATTTCTTAAAGTTTTTTTTTTGTTTGTTCTTGTTTTTAAAGGGCTGTTTCTTGTTCAGGAGTGTGTTGGGCAAGGAAAACCAACTGAGTAAAAGCCACTAAATAATTTGTCAGAATTAGCTGTTCTTTGCTCTAGCAAGCACTTCTAAGGTTTGTATCCCTCACTTGTAGACTTCAGCTACCTAGGAACCACCTATCTGCAAAGTCGCATTTACGCTAACCTGCCAACCACATCAAACCAGCAGCTTCCGTTGCCAGTGGGGGCAGCCCGCCCTGTGAATAGCTATCAGGAAAAGGTTATTGGGTGAGCTGTTTATTTCATAAACATGGGCTTACAGTAGCTGAACATGCATCTGCATCAAATTTGGGTCAACTGAACATGGAATGTCATTTAATTGATTTCTGGATCAAAAGTGTGATTAAAAGTCACATTAGAGAATCCAAGATTATTAAAACTATAGCATACATCATCAATGCAGAATGTGCTCATGGCTTTCACATACTTTTTGTAAAATTTTGTAGGTTTTATCAGTTAGAATGATATTAATTACTCTCTCTCCACCCATACACATTCTCTAAGTATAAACATATTTTCTATAAAATTTACCAGAAAAGTAGGGAAAGAAGAGGTACCTCTGCCTGCACAGGTAGTAAAGTGAACAAAATAAAAATGATGTGCATTTTATGTTGTTCTCCTTCAAGCTGGGAAAAAAAATGAAATTATACTCTATGGAAAGTAGGACAACAGAAGTCTGTATTTTTAACACAGCAAGGTAAATTAATTCTTTGTGAAACAACACAGAAATCAGTGGAAATATTCCAGAGATGAATTTTACCCAGGCTGTAGAATGCAAACATAAGTGCAATGCAGATCAACAGAAAAAAATCCATTTGAAGTAAGAATTATGTTTCTGTCAGAAAAAAACAACAACTAACTAAATTTGTTTCCTGGAAGGAGATCCAACTTGGTTTCCAACTTGGCAGCAGCCTAAGAGGGTCCAAAATAAGTAACAGCAGGCATCACTGCTAAAATTTGCTTCTGATCGACATTCTTTTTCCTCTGGTACCAGAGAAGAGTTGAACACACATTGCAAAGGAGACACCGCATAGAACATGAAAAAGGGGGCTACAAGCTCTGGAATTTAAAACTCAGCTCAGCCAGGGAATCAGTATATGGTCCTGAGCAAATCATATACACTCTGTGGGGCTAATTCCTACTTAACTGCATTGGTTTCATATATGTAAGCCCAAATTTTGGAGGGAAAATATTCTTAATTATAGCCATGTTCTGTATCTGCTTCCCCATGTGTAAGATGGGGGTCTGACCCTCATAGCAGCAGGGTTAGCAGCACTGAGTGACTATCGACTCCCTGAAGTATCAGTATCTAGTTAAATCCAGCTGATGACTCATTACATGAAAGCAGGAACTTTACATTACGTTTTAGTGGTGCTAGTTTGTATATACCAGCACACATATTAGCAAATGAAAAATAAAATACCATAATCAAACTCTATGCATCTGTGTTTGTTTTACAGAGTCCTGAAAATGTTTCTAAAGTAGTAAGAATACAGAAAGCAAAAAATACCGTTCCTTTCCAGCTGAGCTCATGTGAAATGGGGTCTGACTGTGACTGGCAGATACGATATTTTGCTAATTGTGAGAGACCCCCACTTTGAATAATGCCCTTGCATTTGTTACAATCAGTGAATACTTCCTTTCATATCATATTTTCTCCATACATAAACTTATCATAATCCAATAATGACCATATGTATGCAGGTCTTCTACATGTATCATTTCCTCTATGCATGGGGAAGGCTTGCTTTTTTGTATACCACAGTCATGCAATTTTTCATTTCTGCATGAGTAAGATTTGCAATGAATGGAAGTCTTCCACATGAGAAATCATTTGTTCACAGGTTGTTCCAACCTAAAATTGAAGGCTTCATTCAGAGACATCTATTAAGTGGTGCTTCTCAGAAACCAGTAACAAAAGCTGCACTAGACATGAGGAAATTGTTCATTAAAAAGAAACAATACCAAAAACCAACTAGGGAACTATGTTGATGTGACAGATGAAATTGCAATGGAAAAAAGATCTCGAGAGCCAACATAGTCCTAGAGTTTCACAATAATTTGTCTTTCAAAAACTGGATGCACACTAAATATTCCCTCTGAATTCTTACATCTAATTCAGTCATGTTCAAAATTGAATTTATATGAAGGCAGTGTGGTGTAAGGGACAGAGCAACACCTAAGGTCTGAATCTGATTTAAATCCAGAAGAATTCCACTGAAATCAATGGTTACAACAGTGCAAATCAGCAAGAGATCTAAATCTGTCCTAGCTGATTCCAGATCTATCTTTTATTTGCTATATGGCTTTACGCAAGTCAGTGACCTTCTTTTTATTTCTCAGTTTCTCCATCCGTAAAATGGTGATAATACTGCTTGTATTACATGAAGATTGCGGGGACTCATTAGTTCCTATAGCATGGCCTGGATATGAAAATCACTTGTGATCCCTTATTTTTAGCAGCCTCCTCCATCACCTTTATTGACTCTGTATAATCTTAATAAGCTGCTTTTTGCTTGCTTGCATATTTCTCCTTTAAAAACCATGAACCATAGCCTGGAACCCTTATTCAAGTTTTATGCTGTTTACTTCCATGGCAGGTTTCACACAAGAAAACTGAGTATGAAATTTGAAATTTGGCCCCAACAACAGCAGAAAAAAAGGCAAGGATATTTCAAACAACACTCATAAATCACTGCATGGAATTAATTCCATTTAGATTTGTTTCTTAGAGCTCAGAGGAATGTGCGTATTAACTGACCCATTGATGCCCAAAACACAACCGCACAAAAAAAGTAGTGTTGCAACCCCCTGCTTCACCATTATTTCAATAATGTACACTGAGCGGATATTTGCAGTGGTAGTCAATGTTGTTCAGTGAAACCAGGGGAAAACACACACACACACACAACCTGAAAACACCCTGACGCCTGACAGCTATGAGAGGGACCTCTAGTGTGTGCTGGAACATTTTGTGTCGCGCTTCGGGCACAATTAATACACCAAAATCACTGCAGTCATTTTGAATACGCGAAGGCCAGTTTCGTCGAGCGCCTCTGAACTACTTTGAAAGCATCCTTGCACGGGAGCGGGTTAAGCCAATCGGCATCAATTCAAGTTGCACTTTTCGGGAAGGAGAAAGAGCACGAGCCGCCGCCAACTTCCTCGGCTTCACCCAAGTTTTGCGGGGCGGCGCCGCTGCGGGGCGGCGGCAGCGGCGGCGCCGGCCCCGGGGCCGCTGCCCGGGGGGCCCTTTCCGAAGCGGGGGAGTAAGATGGGAAGTGGCGTTTCGACGGGAGATTTTTAATCGCGTTTGTGCAAGGGAAATAGGGAGGATGCATTAAAAAAATAAAATAAAAAAGCACCCAGAGAACCGACAGCCGCAAATCAACGGCACCAGCCCGGTGGCGTCCCTTCGCGCAGCGAGTGATGCTGAAGGTGCACTCGGTGATACTCCCCTTCTCGGAAGAGAAGCAAAGGAAAGGAAAGGAGGTCTTTTAAGGAGCCTGCTGCTGAGGAGGTAGAAGCATTTCGCTCATTTTTAATTTGCTAAAACAATCCAAGCATGCTCGGTACCCCGAGGCTATTCTCAAATAAACTTGTATCTAGCTGCCAGCTTAGCTGATTGAAAGCAGAAGGCGAACATTTTTCACAGAGCGGGGACGGGAAGCTGCCCTCTCTCTGCCGGGCCGGGCCGGGCCGGGCCGCACCGCGGGGCCCCCCGCCCACGGCGGCGGCGGCGGCGGCGACGGCCGGGCAGCGCGGGACCCGAGCGGGCGCTGCCCGCGGCGGCCGCCGGGCCGGGGCCGGGGCCGCGCCGCCCTCCGCGGGGGCGGGCGGGGAGCGCCGCCTCGCCCCGCCCCGCCCGGGCCGCGAAGGGCGCCGCGGGGGGCCCGGCGGCCTCCAGAGGGCCCCGCCGGAGCCCGCGGGGAGGGGGCCGCGCCGCCGCCGCCCCCCCCGCCGCGGTACGCGCGCCCGCGCGGAGCGGAGCGGGGCGGGGCGGGGGGGTAGGGGGGTGCCTCCCGCTGCAGCCGGGAACCCGGCCGCCCCGGGGGCGCGCGCGCGCGCGCACACACACACGCACGCGCGCGCGCACAATGGCGGCCCCCTCCTGCAGCCCGGCGGAGAACAATGCCAGCCGCCAGCGGCGCCGCGCCCCCCCCAACCCCCACTGCCAAATATAAAATAAAAATAAAAATAAACAAAATAAATAAATCCTCCCCTCCCCCACCCCCCTCCTTCTTTCCCCCGAGAGGCGGCGGGGGAAGGAGCAGGAACCCACTCCGCGCGCCCCCTCCCCGCGGCGGCCGCGGCGCTGCGCGGGGGCGCGGGTTGCGCGGGGGAGCGCGGCGGGCGGCGGGCGAGGCGCCCGCGCCGCGTCTCCGCGCGGGGTGCGAGCGCCCGGCACATGCGTGGAAGCGAGCGGCGCCCGGAGTCCCCGCCGTCCCCTCCGCTGCAAATAACAACAAGCCCGAGCAGCCCTTACCTGAAACATCGGAGCCGCAAAAGTGTCTCTCTCTCTCTTTTTTTTTTTCCTCCTTTTTTTTTTCTCTCCCCTTCCCCCCCCCCCCTCCCCACTCACACTTCCGATATTTCTCTCTCCCGGCAGCGGTCTGCTCTCCTCGCTACACCAGAGAGAAATGCAATAGCTTGGCTAAGGTAGACAGAGCAAAATACAGAGAATAGTTGCTCCAGGGCTTTGAAACCCCTCAAGGCAAGGATCAGGATACAATTAGCTCATGTCTCTACCTCCAGTCTGAATCAATCTCCAAAATAAAAATTAAATTAAATTAACTGATCACACGGTCATAAAATTGATCTCCTTCGAAACGTGCATATAGATAGATAGATAGATCGCGTGTAATTTTTTTTCGGAATTTTTTTGTGGAAAAAACAGTCTCATTCCAGCCTCCAACTTGCTTTTTACTCTCCTCTTGCACAGAAAAGCTGATTTTAATCGTTGTGATTAGTTTTGATGTAACGTTTCCGCGGGCGATTTCTGCAAATGGATGGAGTGTTTCTTTGCCAGAAGAGGGAAAAGCAGCAGATGATGATAATTATAAGGATTGTTGGTTGTTTCTTTCTTTCTTTCTTTCTTTCTCTCTCTTTCTTTTTATTTGTATTTAGATCTGTCTCTTCACTTTCCCGAGTTGACCTGACATTGCCATTGCACTAAGGTCGCACAACTTGTTGATTAGGATCACCTCCCGTTTTGATCGAGGGATAAGTGATAATTTGGCAGTGGAGCAACACATTTTCTGTTCCCTTGGCTATATAACTTCCCAAATGACGTGTATAAAAATAAGCACATGGAGTCTGCTTTGCCCCAATCAAGTCTGAATCAATGCCTGGGGGTGATACACAAACTCATTTCAAATGTTCAGCCATGCAGAATTGCAGAAAGATTGAAGGAGTTTCACTGCATTTTTTTTAAACGGCAAAATTAAAAGAAAACAAATCCATGTAAGCAAATCCCAGAATTTACCATCTAGGTTCATATGACATTGCTCACAAATGCTACTAACTTTCTTTCTCCAATAATCCAATTAAAATGGAGCCTTGCATATTTCCTTTTCTTCAGTAGGGAGTTTACAGCTCCCTTTTCCTGGGGAAAAAAAAGAAAAAAGAAAAAAAACCGAAACCAGGGCTAACTAAATAATTTAAAAGTCTTTTACTTGACCAGGCCAGGCTTCATTTATTCTGCCATTCTTAACCTCACACTCCGTTGTATATTGCTTTGTTCAGAGCTACAGTGTATAAGAGCCGTATTATTTTTTGTTACAGTGGGCTATTTTGTCATAAACCCATGGGTCACCTCCCATTAGTGTCACATCCTTGCAGTATACTTTTTTGAAACGGTATGTTTCTAAGCACTTCACAGTCCATTAATTCAAAGACTTTGCTGACATTTCTTATGAAAAAGACCGGGCTCTGAGGCCAAAACTGCCCAATAAAGCCCCTGAATAGAACCAGACGTGTCCACTGAATACCTACAATTAGCTTTTTATTATATATATTTTAGTCTTTTAAAGAAAGTAAAGCAAAATATAATTATTGCCTTTCTCCTAGGCAGTTGCTGCAACCTAAGGAATGACTAATTCTCTTGCTTAAATACACATTCAAACCAATTCACTTTTTTCTTTCCTTCCTCTTTTCGTTAAGTGGTAATGCGTAACAACATGATAAGACTTCTCGCATAGGAATCACACCATTTTCAAATGCTTTGTCCTGGCGATACAGAAAAAAAACCCCACACAGGTTGATTAATCTAGAACGGTTGACAGAAATCAAAAGGAAAAACTTTGTTAAAGTAACTGCACATTTGCATGCCCCAAGAAATACTCAGTGTAGCTTAATTTTCAAATTATATTTCTAATGTTCTTCCAAAAAATAGTAGTACACAGGAAGAAAAACTCCCCCTGAACCACTTATGCCTTCCTCACTTGGATTTGTGCGGAATATGGCTATTGTAAACCTCAGTAATGTTATGCAGCTTTAGCAATTGAGTCATTTTCAAGCACTCAAAACTGATTGAGTCGCTCGAAGATACTTATGGCTTTGTCAATTAAATACAATAAAGAAAATTTTCGAAGTTTTCCATCCAGATTAAATGAACACTCTACAAAGTTCAGTAGAGCTGTGTCCTGACCTAACTTTATTTCTATTTTACAGTGTATCACTGAAAAATCTTTATGGCTGTTTGTATGTGACTGTTTTAAATGCTTCACTGCTCTTCTCTTTCTAATAAAAAAATAAAGCAATGCCAGCAGCCTGGCACTCATTAGCAACCTGCATAATAGAGAGAAAAAATCAGTAAGAAAGAAATTTTAATTTTAAGCTTGCAAGTGGTTATTATAGAGAAAGATGAAGAAAAATAGCAATGTAGCATGCTTTAAAAGTTGCAAAAAATATCTTGATGCTTTTATTTTACTTGCAGTGGAGAGTTTATCAAATGATGTCAGTGCTAGATTAAAAAAAATATGTATTTTCTTAAGAAACTCAAAAATATATTTATTACATCAAAAAGGCTCATTTGGTAAAGCTTTCATCTCTGAGTCAGAAAATGTTGGGCTTAAGTCTTGCATCACATTTACACAGTAGTAATTCCTCCCCTCTGATGCCGATAAGGTTTAGTGCACTGCTGGCACAGCTGTGAGTGCCACCCTGTCAGAGGATGGGGCAAACGCTCACTGAGCACAGTCACAAACCATTTTGGGTTGGGACTGGTGTTTCCATTTGTCCACTGACATATCATGATAGGACTGCAGCCTTGTCCTTCCCTTTACATGATGGTCAAAAATACAAATGAAAATAAATAAAGTGGAGAGATCTTTAAAGAAGTCAGTGCTTACCTGAATAATTATACATTTCCATAGTACTTTCCAAGCAGAACAGAGGAAAACTCTGTCCTTGGTTATTCTTCTTTCTCAAAGCTTTCAATATTCACAGCTATATGCCTTAATTGCCTTAACTCATGTCTGAGTTTATTACAGGTACGACTATACTCTGATCTAGGGACATATTTTTGCCATCAGTCCACAAGAGATCAATACAAAACATAAGAGCTCTCACATATATCTAAATAAGTTAGCAGTGCTTACCGTTATTAACTGCTTGGAAATGATTTGCATAGAAAGGAGAATGCATTAAACCAAATTCTACTGTGTTTTACTTGGAATTATCTCTTTTTAAACGGGTTTACATAAAACTACATTGTGTTTGTGCATTATGAATATTTTACTGATGCCGAATAGCAATCTTAATGAGCTCAAACTGAGCTCAATATTTGATTTCTGAATTTTTGCTCAACTCATCACCTGTTCATAATTAGCCTCTGGAAAACCATAGAGCTTTTTTTCTGTATCATTGTCAATGTTAATGGTTTGGAAAACTGAAGCTTTTGAAGAGGCAGGTTTTCCAATGGCTGCAGATCGTATGTGTCCACTTGCTAAAGGGCATTATTTCTGATTTAGCTGTAATCCTGTCTGGAAACAAGTACAGGGGCTGTTCTCAGAAGGGCCCTCATGTCAGCCTGACCTTCTTTTGAAAGTTTCCTCCTGCCGTTCCATAGGTTTCCTATGTATTGCAGTCTTGTTTCAAAAATATTAGTAAGAGCAAGTAAATGGGGAGCTAAAGGCTAGCAACAGTTGCCTGCATTAGGTATTTTGTAAGTGGTTTCTTTTTAGAGAAGCAGAAAGCATTTTAAGTTGTATTTGGAGAGAAGAGATTTATTAACACAGTTCCTCCATATTTGTTACCCCCTAAGGAGTGGTGGAAATAGCGTATTTTTTTCTTTATTGTCAGTAACATTTTGATGAAGTATTTGAAGAAATAGATTTTTTAGGTTATGTAACTGGATGTAAAGTGGATTGAATAGTGAAATAGTTAAGTAGTTAAGCAATAGTTTCCCTTCTGCATTTGTCACACAGGTGAGAAAAAGAACAGGAAACAAGCCACAGGTCTACTGCAGGAGGGTGGCTGGACTAACGCAATCACAAATTGTTCTGCCCTGTTTCTAAGTTGTTATGTGCCACTTGCACTTACGCCTTGTCGCTTTTAGAAGAAAGTCCCAGATCCTGAATAAAAGTGTTTCCATATCCTGCCATGCTTCTAGGCCATGAGGTTGCATTAGGCAATGCAAATGTTTATAGGAAAGGAAGAAGTAATGGCTTTCCAGGTAGATGTTCTAGCTCTGCTGTAACTGCCCAGATGCAATGGATGTGCTGGCCGTTCCTAGTAAGAGCAGGTGACTTCTCTCTCTGCATCTCAATGCCAGGGTCACTTGGGCACTGAGCTCGCTCAGTTACCCGCGAGAATATGACCTGAGTCTATGGGCGGCTGATTTTAAGAAGAAACAGTTTCACTGCAATGAGAAAGGAGGCTCACTTCACCTTTAATGTTATTTTATCATTGGTATAGTAACTCCTAGATCAAACTAGGTTCTTCTCTGGGAAAACATCAGATTTTGATGTATCATAATCTCCTGAGGGTTTCTTGGTTCCCTGTGAAGACACGAATGAGCTTTCAGACTGTATGGGTAATCAAGGTGCAACAGAGAAATTTCACAGAAAGCCTCTGTTCAGGTTCTGTGGGTGTCTTTCAGAAGCCCTCAGCACCCATCCGTCCCTCCATCAGTGGGAGCTGGAGATGCCAAGGACCCCAGCAAATCATGACACTTGTAGGTAGGTAAATAAAGATGGATTTAGAAGATTGGCTTTGAGGGTGGAGGGAGACCCTGGCGTCATGGCTTCCTACATATATTTGCATTTTGCCCTTCCCTACAGTTTTCCATTTCCCTTGCAAAAGACACCCCTCTGCTTGCTTGGGGATTGCAAAGCAAGGCTTTCCACGGGGCAGCAGGGGTGTGCAGCACCTTGGCTTTGTCTCCTGCTTTCGGACAGTTGTTGCATAGGAGAGGCTGCCTGTCCTGCCTGCTGTGCGACGTGTGGGAAAGGAAGGATTCCTGCAGACCACGAAGGCAGGCAGCACCCCAGGGCTCACTGGTGCTCCTGCCAGCTGCTTTTTTCACTGGATTTCCCCTATGCATATTGGAACTATCCCCCACCCCAGTGCAAGCCAAATGTTTTATTCGGATTGCTAAGTATACTTTAAGAAAGGACTAATGCACCCAAATGGTCATTGTAAGCTTTTCTGGGCCTGATCATGTGAAATACTAGCAGGACTGAACATTTAAGAATCTTTAGTTGGTCTGATAGTTGTGAGGCCTGATGTAAAGCATGCAGGATCCAGGGCATAACTGATAATGTATCTCATGAGATTGTACAAATTGCTCTAAGATCATTCCAATTTAACTGCTCAACTAATTCTAATTAACGACTACACTGAGGCAAAGAGGGTAAAGCGTGTGTGTGTGTGTGTGTGTGTGTGTGTGTGTCTATGCATATGTTGGGGGGAAATTGGTAAGGAGTAAAATAACCTTTGATAAACTTGGTTTTGCTATTTTTTATTTCAGTACTCTAGAACAAAAAAGCACAGTATCTGGAGGTAGTATAATCTGCCTCATTCTCAGTTCATCTGGTTCAGAAACACTTAGTTTTGCTTCACTGTCCTATTGCTGGAGCCAAAACTGTTCACGAGAAACCCTATAATACAGTGGAAGTACCTTCAGGGCACTCTATACATTTTTGTAAGTGTATCTTTTTGTGCATCCTTTGGGTGTCAGAACCTCTCAGCTTTCCTACCTATAAAAAGTATTCCCTGAGCACACCTATACACATAGAGAGAATGAGTGGAGGTATCTGGTTTTGTTAAATAACAAAACATACCAACAACCTCCCTCCTAGATTTTCCATATTAAAAGCACAATTTTCAGAAGTCTTCAGAGAGAAAATTAACATTGAAGGTATAACACTTTCTCAATATAGTTGTATTTTTATATACACTATTTCAGAAAGTGGTAGATACTAGGATAATATGGTAATGCATTGAGATAGATATTTGAAGTATAAATTTCTAACTAATAAACCATCTAATTAAACTGAGGAAATATTTCAAAGAGAAAAAAAAAACAACAAAAAAACCCATGTAAAATCTGGATTCGGATTTGTTTTGAATAGCCTAAAGTCTGGGAATACATATATAGATCTGTGATTGCTGAGCAACTGATGCGGACAAGGAAAGGGGCAGTTTTTAAAATTTGGACCTGGCAGTTGTTTTGTCCACTGTTCACTGTAATGAATGATCTGCAGATTTTGGAACCAGACAGAATTCCAGACTCATTTTCTAGACTCATTGTAGACAAAGTGTATCTTTTTAAAAAGACAATTGAAAGAGATACTCACTGCTCTTCTGCTAAAGAAGCATCAGTCTGGAATATGTACTTTCAAAGAAAAAGAGTGTATTATAGCTTGTATTATATTTCCGTATGACAGCAAATAGCCAATGCTTTTAATGTTATTCATTAGCTTTGAAAAACTGATGTTGCTATGATCTCTTTGCTCTCTTTTTGAAGAAACAGAAATCCATGGAAAACATTACACTTTTCTGTTTGGAATAATTCAGAGAAATTCAGAGAAATCCATTTTTAAATCAATGATGTTTTTCTCCTAGCCACTTCATGAAAAGCAGCAGTTTTTCAGCTCATACCGATTTTACATCATTGTCATTTCCCAGGCTTGCAAGGAATTATAGGAGCTGAGTTTGGCTGGCCCTACTTGATGGATGAGTTTATGCAAAGGAGGAACAGTGCACAAATGTTAAGCTACTGTGTGCTTCATTCTGGATTCCCTATATAATGTGCATGTCCCAGCTGCAGTTGTATGGTAATTTTCATGTTTTAATAATGGTCCAATACTTTGTTTTATACAAGAAACTTGCAAACACTGAGCAGTAATAGGGAGCAGTAGGTCTTTGGGTAGTGATAGCAGGCAGCGGTACGAACCCTGCAGCGTCATCACTGTTCTTTGTTCATTTCCTGGTCTGGAGCAGTGGCTTGCCAGAAGCTCATGGATATTTTAATCCATGCCCTGCTGGTCCTGTCACAGCTGCTAGGGGGACATGAAGAGACCCACAAGTTTAAAGAGGATTTTAGTTGACTGCCTGTGAAAATAGACACAGTCATCTCCTAAGGCAAAGGTTGAGAATGTCTGCCAGGGAAAAAAATGCCCATCTGGAAAAACTCTCCCTCTCATGCCACAGTCACTGAAAATTGCTGTGCTAGTTCATGTAAGGGCAGTACTTCCGTATTAACCTCCAGGCAACCCTTCTCAGTCCCACCACCATGAGACAGATGTTGAGAGAAGTCCTACCTTGTCAGCCAACTTCCTGCTGGCCTGCTTTTGGTTTTGCTTTAATTGCTTTTTGGTTTCTCTTTAATTTTCAGTCTCCTTGTGAGTGACTGAACCAAGGAAAATGCATGCTAAAGGGAAGCCCCTAGAAGAGCAAGGACATGATGCTCACCATACATAAATCCAAAGGCAGTCCAGGGAAGGTGGCATGAAAAAGGCATCTCACAAGGGCACATAAGCAAGACTGCACTGCTGCCAAGGCCACATCTATACTAGGAATGCTCCCCCGACAGATATCACAGCAAACGGTGCTGGCAAAGAGTCAGTGGCTTGATGCAGCTGACATAGATGCTGGCGCAAAGAAAGCAACAGGGCTCTATGGCAAGGTGATTGACCGCCTTCTCCCCTCTGTAACTGCCCTACCTGTGCCCACAAATAGTGCTCCACAGTGATGAACTGCGACTGTGTGTGCACACACACTGGCCAAGCTTCCCTCTCCTTCTGCCTCCACACTTCTCTTCCCCAGCAGGAAAAGCAGAGTTTTGCTAATGTAACTGCATCTGTCCTCTCGTTGTAGCATCAGCCAGCAGCATGAAAAGCAATATCCAAAATGTTCTGGAAAGATCACAAATACTGAGGAAATATTCCTTCCCCATTGCCTGGGGATTTGCTGCCACTTAGCAATAGCCTGGCCATGTTATTGTCTCTCTTGATTTCTCTCTCTGTTTTGAAAAAGGATAATCTCTATTTGCTTTTTTTACTCAGTGGTCAGGAATCGAGCTAACCCAACCATGCTGACACCTAACACAGGAGTGATCCTCTCCCAGTTAATTCTCTGTGTCCATGTACAAACAGACTTGGAAACACACAGGTTGTGACTGTGCAGTGAATTCCAGCCAAACTTAAATCAAATCAATCAAAAATTGATGAAGTCACAGAGAGAATGTTGACAATGTTTATTAATTTATACTAGTCCAAGGTAAATTTCATTTGATCATCAGTCATCCCAACATGCAGGATACATCTATGTGTTTGAATTCATCTCATGCTTCTCACAATCCTCTTCAACAGCATGGGACAATGAGCTCCATCAGCAAGTGTCATTCACTCCCTGTTTATTTTCCTCTGCCAGCTCACTAATGCAAACGTTTGTGAGGGCAGCTCCAGCATCCCCCTCGGGACTACTCCTTTCTCCCTTCTTTCTCACTAACAGTTAAAGTCCAAATCCTGGAAGAGGCCAACCACCTCGGAAAGATCCTGGGCTCCCTTGTCAGCTGTGTAAAGGGGAAGTTAGTGCACTCAGCCTTTTGCAGGAATGAGTTGAACTAAAGCAGGTGTAGTTGGTGTTAAGGCTTGGTTCATTTTTCTCTTGGTATTTATTTTCTGCAATGTGCCTTAGAATTTATTGGTCATGACTCTCCAAGAAGCTGAGTGTCTCTGCTTCCCTGGGAGAACTGGGTCAATACTCCTCTTTCAGCTGCTTTACTAACATTGACTAACTAATCCATGCAATACCCCTCCAGACAGGAAAACGAGGCAGAGAGATTATATGACTTGCCCAAAGCCACAGGAGGAATAAGTGTCAGGCTTATTATGAACAGGGCATATAGATCAAAGGAAATACAATGAGAACTCAGGAGTTCCTGTCTCCCAGTCCAGTTTATACGACGCAGAACAACACTTCTTTCTTACTGTACAGCTTTTACAGTTTTGTTTTTTTTTCAGTAAGGGATCTTGTCTAAAGCTGGAAGAAAATCCAAATAAATCATCTCAACTATCCTATATTGGTGAAGATGACTTACATTTGTTTAAGGAACTTGCACGCTCGCCAGCTTTCACTGAGAAATGATGTCGAAAGATCACAAAGGCACAAACTTTTTTCTCAAGTAAAGTTAATATATCAATTTACCTCTTTGGCCTTAGCTATACAGCTGTAGGGTTTTTTAATATGTGTTTTAAACCTTTCATTCTTAATTAATTTAGTTGCAAATTTGTACTAACTGGAAGTTTAAATTGCAAACTTCCCCATAATGAATGCTTTGCTTTTTTAATCATAGCATTTCTGGGAATGAGGAACTTGCAAATAGATGGACTTGTATACCACATACTACCTTCTTACATACCTTTCAGAGGAATTACTTAATGCATTTCAGTGATCTGTAGGACCTAAGAAAATTTTATGATTACTCCAACTGTACTCCTTGTCAAACTGAAGTCAACAGCAAAGTTTCTACAGATTTCCAATATGCCAGGATTATACTTCTCATTTCTGTTTTGATCTGTAATTTCATTTCACTGTGGAGATCTTGTCACAGATCTGAGGTGTAAGCTTGTAGAAACAAACATATGCTGCAATTGCATATTACTTTAAGTATTGGTAGCAAACATGCTCCGTCATATTTTGTTCAGGTTTTAAACATTATCTGCCTGTATGGGGAATCCTTTACTGGAACAGTAGTACTGAACTAATACTGTTCTATCTGTATGTGTGTGTGTGTGTGCGTGTGTGTGTGTGTGTGTGTTTATAAACATACATACATACATATATATATATATATATGAGGGGGAGAGGGGACAGATTTAAAACTGTACACAAAACCCTTACCTCTGCCTTTCCAAGCTTTTAAACGAAGAGCTATCCAATCCATGTTCTATTCAGAGTGGTTTTCTTTGAATGAGTTTCCAAAAACGACTTCTTTAAAGAAAAATGGGAATATAGGAAAGGGCTGAGTGGATTGTAAAAGAATTGCAGGAAGATATGTAAATACCATAGTTTGAAACTGCCAGTTTGGATCAGAGACTACCAGCGGGTCCTGTGCCGTGCAGGACTACATGCTCAGCATCAGGGTGTTTCAAGTGCCTGCAGCCTCCCCTGCACGCTGTGGGAACTCCAGTGACAGGAGGGGACCCTTTTCGTGAATATCATTTGGAGAGAATCTCATCTTCTCAAAGGATGTTTTCTGAGCACTATGTGACTTGCTGAATTCTGCTGCATGGTGGTATTTGACTACTTTTTGGTGTTAATGTTTTGTGTAGAAGTATGCCAATCAGCTCCTCCTTTGAGAGGGTGCTCTTAAATAGCTGCAAATTGATTCATCAGTTTTAAGTGTTTTATTTTGCCTTTCAGCCTGTTAATTTTCTTGCACCCTTAAACCTTACTCTTCAAAGTTTTTATTCAGATATTATTTTATGAAATCAAATTATGCAATAGTCTGTCTTAATCAGTGCACATTTATTCCTCGGTTCCTGTGTTAAGTCACTGAACTAGCTGAACACTTTGGCATAGACTTAAGTCTCATTAACTGCAATGATACTTAAGCACATGTTTAAATGCTTTGATGAACTGAGGCCTAAAGCCTCTGTATTTTTATTACACTAGATTAAGCCAGCAGTTAAATCCTGCCATTTGGAAAAATGCTATTTCTTACATTACTGTTAGGATGAGTATTCATTTAGGCATACTTTCCACCATATGACTTGACAGAAATACACATTATGTTCCCACAGCATAAACTGAAAATAAATAGCAGTGAAAGGGTAAACCCTTGCTTGTGGGGATGCTGGTGTTTTGAGAATGTCTGGATCATGAGGTTTTGGTAAATCAAACCAAACATGTATCAACTGGCAAAATAAGATGTGAGTAGGTAAAACAGTCAGTTACTGTCACTGCCATATTGGATTTTGCAGGTTTAAAGCCTTACCATATTACCTTCAATAGCCTAGAAAGCATAACTTACAATGCAGCTTGCTATGTAATTTGAGCAGAGGTTTTGTAACACACAGTTTCATAAATCTCTTAGCTACGGTGTTTAAAGCAACATAGTCCCTACCTGCTTTTTGCCAGTTCTTACAGTCTGGTTACATGCTGTGTGCTTACAAAACTGATGCCTAAACCTGCTAGCTTTATTTGGCTTTGGTTCTGCTGAATTTTGTTTCAGATTTGAGTGGAACCCATAATGTGGGCAATGATGTGCTCCCCCGGTTGCAGTTTGGCAGCTGTTGCAACCCTCTGGAGGAGCCCCAGGGCCAGCACAGCCCCACAGACCTGGGCAAGCCTTTCGACTGTTCCCACCCTGCCGGGGACAGAGTTTAGCCAGCTCATCCCCTTTCCTAATCAGGCTAATTTTTTGCTCTTCTGCAATGCCTTCTTTCTGGAGAGCCTTGTCTTTTCATTATCTAAGTAGATATCCCAGCATCCTGAGAAGCAGATGTTGCCTTCTTATATTTACCTCCCTTTGTAAAGGGACACGGATCCCTTTAGAGCTGCTAAAAAGTAGGCAAACACATCTGAGCCTTGCAGATACACAGAGTAAGAAAGGCAGATTTAAGAAAGGAACACTTTACTTGTTTTGGATGAATTTGTTCAACGTTACTTGGCATGCTCTTCAAATTGCTACACTGATGCCAAAACTACTAAAAGAGGTCTCATCAATTATACTCACTTGCAGTATAGCCTGACTTCAGCAGTGAATCATTTACTAAGTTGACAATACTTATAATTTTGGATAGCATTTCACTTGTAAATGAGGCTAATACACACAGCGTGAATGTGGAAGTGTTGCTTCGTTCCTCACTCCTTCACTGTCACAGCTTCACTGATGACATCTTCCAGGAATCAACAAAATACCCATGAACTAACTGTGAAGACTCACATGGCAGAGAGCTAACAAAGTGAAAAGGACAGCAGCATTAGTTGCACTCGGGGCCAGTGCATGTCTCCAGACACTTTGCTTCCATGGAAATGTATAAACAATGGTAAGATGAATTTATTTGTTAGGATGACAAAAATGAAAGTAGGAGCTAGCTGCCTGGTAGATGCTCCAGGGTGATGGTGAGTGCAGGATACAGTCCTGCAGGATGGAATATTCTCAGGTCTGGCTAATGTCAGTGACAGCACAAGGTTATCAGCACCATCAGCTGTCTGTCAGCATGGGCAAGAGCAAGTCAAAAAAGAAGAGATTCTTCTCATCGTATGAGAAAACAGTTCAATGAACGTAATTGCCACTACGAGACACATGCCACTGCTTTCATTCCCCTTTTGCCTCATTATCACCGTTATTAGGGTTCAGATATGAGTTCTCATTCATGGCTGATCATGGGAAATGACAAGGCTGAACTCCCAGTGTCGCAGTTATCTTACTGACCAGGGACTGCAGCAGCACAAATGAAGGCTCATGGTCTCGCTTCAGATCAGAGCAGAAAGGGAAACTGGACTGGGAGTAAAACCTCGTGAACATGGATAAATGCAATGAACACAAGCATCAGTTTGAACTGAGCTGGAACCTCCATTTCAAAGGCTCATAATCTTATAATCAAGTCCTGCTTGAATTCTTAGTCCTGAACCATCTTTTGTGATTTTAACTCTGGATTGGATGAAGTAGCTCACAACAAATTAAATAAAATGTGTCATAAAATGATGGAATTGCCATACACAGCTCCTGCTGTTCTGGGCCAAAACCTCAGGAGGCAACAGGCATCTTCTGTAAATGAATCATTCAGCAGATAGCTAGCTCTTACTTTCATTTTTGGCATCCTAATAAATAAAATCAATTGCCATTATTTATAAAGGCATAGTGTAAATGAAATGGTCTGGGCTCTTTCATTTCATCTGAAGATCTGGCCCAATATTATCTATGTTAAAAAAAAATCAATTTGGAGAGAAGCTTTAGAACTCTTGCAATCCCCCCCCAATGACCTCAAATACAGAGAGGCAGGGGGAGAGGTGGTGAGAGGAAGGAGGGAAGCAAGGAAGAACAAGTATCATCATAATTAGTCTTGCCCTCCTCCCTCCATCCAGACTATCCTTAACATTGTGTCTTTTAGAAGGTGCGATATTGAAAAAAAACATAAACCAGACTGCTCTAATTTTCTAGTGGAATATACTGTAAGGCTACTGTATAGTTTTATAGTGGAATCTACAACGTGATCATAAACCAGCCTTGTTGTGTCCTAAATTCCACGGCACAAGAATTGCTTGGAGGAATAACCCCTTTTGTTTGGCACATTGGAGCCCAGATTGTCATGACTGTGGCTCATGTTTTGTTCATGTGTATACATATGTATATATTTTCACTTTCTGCTCCTTTCATTTCTCTTGGAGCACTGAGGCTTGTGTATTTGCTAGTTTTAAATTTCTGCAGCAGAGGAGCTGAGGAGCTGCTTCCCCCCCCCCCCCCCCGTTTTGTTCCCCCAGCTCTTCTTGCAGTTTAACAAGTCAAATACAAAACAGAGGGGGAAAAAAACATCCACACGATGGTACTGTGCGTGATATCGCGTCATTGATTGGATATACTGCATTGGAACATCACACAAAAGAGCCTGTAACCAAAAAAATTCAGTTGCCTGGAGCTCTGAGCTTTCAAATTAGGCTAAAGAGGTTCCCCTGATAACCAGCAGTGTTGAAGCTTTCAGTATTATTTAGCTGCCTAGACATCAGTAACAGTTTTCAGTTAGAAAGGCCCAGAGAGCTAACCCACCTGCCCACTCAACACTTTATGATCAAAAAGTCTATCTAAAAATCTTCAGTTTACCAAGCATAACTGGGAGCAAATGCTGCTCTTCCTTCTTCAACACTATTGCAGCCTGTGCAGCTTATTTTGCATCAAAAGATCCATTTGAAAGTAGAGATCCCTTAGAGCTAAATATTCTAAACTGACAGAAAAATTTCTAGTGGCACACCAGCCTAAAGCCATATTTTTATGAGGACATCACTTTCTATTTCTAAGCTTCAGTATGCACTCATGCTTCCTCATTGCTAGGAGCCATGCCACATCAAGTTGCCTCCTCCCAGCTTTTACGTTTTTTTTATGGAGTCCGGTTTTCTGCCTAACTTATGGCTATCTCCCTGACAAATTGTCAGACACCTATGTCATTAGGATGGAGGTGTCCTGGTGTGATGCAAGCCAGAAAGGACATTCTAAGTATTGTTAAAAAATATATATACAGGATATCCATTTTTAAAACTGATTATTTTTAAAAGCTGGGAGGGATTTGAAAGAAAATATGAAACCAGATAAGTCAATATGCAATATGTTGTCCTTAAGTATAAGCTACGAGCTAGAGATAGGCAAGACAGTCCTCTCCCCAGAGAGCTTGAAGTCCATGGGCCTGATCCCGTGTGGCTACCTCACAGTGATACTGTGAATGGGACCTGTGCTGGACCCTGGCACCAGCAATGCTTTGCACGACTGCCCTTGGGTTGCAGACTCCTTGGGGCAGGCTCCTGACTCCTTGTACGTCTTATTCAGCACTGAGCAGACTGCTGGCGCTTAAACAAACAGCAGTTGCTTTGGTGTCTGGCTAGAGCCTGACAGGTCATACTGCTGGGTTTAAAGAAATGATAATGGACCTTCCTTGATTTTGTACCATGTGAAAGCACTGCTCTTACTGTAATGAAGCTCATTTTTTTTCTAATGAAAAGGTGTCAGGGTTTAGCTGCTCCCTCGCAGTGCTGAGAAGTTTAACATTTGCTAAAATATTCTAAAGGAATAGCACAGGATTTCAGTCCTAAAAATTCCACATCCATCAAAGAAGGTAGGAATTTTTATGTTAAAAGAAGAAAGATGTGCTGTTATAAGTCAGCAACTTAAATGCCTTTATCTGTACAGCCTGCAAGACAGCTGCAGAACATTCAGCAATTAAATATGCCCCCAGCTGAACAATAATGTTGCTGCTTGGTCTGCATGTAAATTAGGAAGAGTTAAGGGTGGGTGCTCAAGCTGGGCTCTGTTGATGTCAATATCCTATGCCACAAACTGCCCTTGAAATCACAAGGGCACTTGTAGGGGTCCCAATCACCCTTCTCTCCCTCTCAGTGCTCAGATTTTTTTAAAAGGGTAAGTACTAATCGGTCATCATCTTAGATAGCTCAGATAGTCTCTCAGCCTGCCAAAATATGCCTGCCTGAGAAGGATAAGAGAAGAGGAGAGAGGGCATGGAGTATTTCCCCTCCAGGCTCCTGCTTCAAGCATTCATCCATCCAGGCTGAGAGTGGCTGGAAATTTTCACCGTCTGACAGCGGCGGTGGGGTTTTCTCAGAGGCGTCCCCACACGTGGGGGCTGGTTTTGGAGCTGCAAGCCTCACTGCAGCTTCCCTGCTTGGCAGTCTTGGCTAACGGGCCAACAGACTGCATTTTCTGCCCTCAGCAAGTGGTCTGTCCAGCTGCGGTTTGGCGCTGGCAGGCATGTGTGTATCTGTGTGTGCGTGTGCACGCTCGGGGGGTGGCAGAAAGCTGGGCAGAGAGGCGCTGCTTTTGCTTCCACTGCATCCTTTCCCAGGCTGAACAGAGGAAGTTGGCGCACAGGGCCATCCATGGAATTTTTATTATAAATAAATCTCTTCTTTTCTCTAGTGCCTCCCGCATGAGGATCCCAAAGTAGTTTACAGATGTTAAAGCATTTAATTAAGCCTCTGTGTCACTCCAACGAGGCAGACAACCCGAGGAGGGAGCTGGAGGTGCCCACTCGCATGCGCAGCGGCAAATGGCTGCACGCGGCCTCTCTCCTCGGCCGGAGGTGCCCCTCGCTGGAGCAGAGGCGGCAGCCCAGACGTGTGCTGGCGCCGGTGGTGGTGCAGCTTGCTTTCTGCTGCCCCTGCTCCGCGGCAGCAACAGCGAGCCAGGCAGAGAGCCGGGCACGGGCATCCTCAGTCGCAGGGTCCAGCTTTGCCGGTGCTCATCTGTCAGATCCCAAAGGCATCGACTTGTCAGATGACTTACACCTTCCTCATGACTGTAGCACCTTTTTGCTCACATTAAATTGCCTTGAGATTAAAAAAAAAGGGAAAAAAAAGAAAGCATTTATCTTTGCCTGTTGGGGCCTATCCTCCCTCAGAGCAGCAAAGGCCAAATTTGTCTCAGAGAGAAAAACACTGGCTTGCTCTTTGCTCCCAGTAGTAAACATGTGTGGATAATCTGAAGAGCACAAGAAAATGCATAGCTAAGTTGCACAACACCTTGCAGGTTACCTGGGCTCAGGCACACGTGGTTTTATAGTAAAAAATCCAAAGGAAACCCTGCTATCTCAGGTCTCACAAAGGAAGAGCTACTTAGCCTGTGTCTTGAACCTAATTTTAACAGCCCTTTTTTTTTTTTAAGCACACAGAATATCTGTTTTCTTTCAGCAATGTTATGGCAACAAACAGCTCAGGCCTCCCTTTCACTCTCATTGTCAGCTTTTCTTTTTTTTTTCCTTTTTTTTTTTCGGCTGTTTGAAAACAAGCCCTGAATTTAGCCTGGTGCAAAAGGCACTTGACTTGCTAGAGATGATATAATGCGGACTTACAGTACGCAGGCCAACAGCCTTGCATATCTTGGTAACCATATAAGCTTCTGGGAGAAAGGTACAGAAATATCCAGAAGCAGTAAATATAGTAAGGTATGCATGGGGCAAGTACAGACCATTAGCTAGGGACCCATAATAGAACACTGCCATCTTTAAAGGCATTTTTGTTTCTATAATTTTATGACAGCTTTATGGCAATTCTGTAACTACTGTACTTCACTGCTTCACAGTGATTCCTTTTTATCTCTTGAGATTATTCTAGGATGTTAGGATGTAATATATGGAGAGAGGAGCAATCATTGCATAGCAAGCTACACATAAAAGAGTCATATAATCAATTGCTCTGATGTCATAAAAGTCACAGTCCACTGATCTGATGTCACTGTGATGGATTGGGACTTTTAATGCTTCATTTATGGGTTTAAAAAAAAAAGGGAAAGAGTGGTTATGTCAAAACACATGCCATTCCTAATGTGACATTAACAGAGCTAAATGGGATGTGGTGATATTTATTTGTCTGACCACAGAAGTGGAGATGAGGATCTGATTACACTCTTAGGAGCCTCATTGTGTTTAAAGCGCCTCAGAAATTGCATTCAGGTAGGTTTACAAGAGTCATCAAGCGTGATCCAAGTTCAATTTTAACAGCATAAATGTGGGTTCCTCTGTGTGCTTTCAGAAACCAGTGGGCGAGGGCCAGGAGCTATGAATATGTACTCCAGCTGAGGATCTCATCCAATGTTTTAATTAATAATAAGGGAACTACGGGCTCGGCCATGACTTTGCCCCAGGTCAGGGATGGCACATGATTGAGCTACCCAAGAGCAGTCTGGGAGGCTGTGACTACTCAAGTCGCAATCTGCTCCTGCTTCCCACATGCCTGGCAAAGGAAATACCCTGGACTTGCACTTCCCCTCACTTGCAGTAACTGGCACACAGGGGAAAGGAAGAGGAGTGGGGGCTGGAACGAAGGTCTGCAAGCATTTTTGTGGGCAAAGGTAAATGGATACAGCAGTCAAAGAGAGGTAGCTTTCCTCTCTTTGCTGTGATCCGTGATCAGGGAAAGCTGTTTGAAGGGGATTACATCATGGCCCTTAGTTTCCAGATGAGACAGCACAAGATGGGTCACTTGTGGCCATAAGATTCAAGGCCTCCATAGTTCTCATAATGTTAGGATTCGGGGCTAGATGAAATCTGGGGAGATCATCTGTCTCTCAAACTAGAACTGCCCATAAATGGGGATTTTCAGCTGGTAGAAATAAATAAAAATAACAATCAGAGTTACATGAACTAAAGTGTGGACATTTACTGTAGACAGGACATCCAACATTTTGCATTTAATCCATTTTGTTTAGAAGTCCCTTTTCTTAGGTAGCCTATATGCCCTTGGACCAGATCACTTAGAAAACTGGGCCTTTGGCAGCTCCTGAGGAAGTTTTCTCAAATTGGAGACACGTGGAGCAGGGAATGACTTATAGGAAAACCCCAAAATTTTCAAGCATAAAAAGTTCGCCGAAAGTGAATTTTTGCCCAAAGGGCAAAATTCAGGGCTAATTTCTGACTAGTCCTCATTACACCAGAAATGACTAACTGAAAAACATCCTGCATGTTGTCAGTGCATATTTAACCCTCACAAAGACACTGCTGACAACTGGCCGTATAACCAGTCCTATTCAGGGTTTTACACTCAAGTGGCAATAGGACTTTTTGGAAGTGGGCGAGCTGCTACTCTTTTCTTAGTCATTGTGTGGTAAGGAGAGTGGGGTTTGAGGCTGGCTTTTCCCATCCTGGCAATCTGTCACAGCTCTCTTCTGAAACACATCAGGTGGCTATTTCTGCTAAAAAGTTTACCAGTGACCTTTGAAAGTGCTGCTGATAGATTTCAGGATTGTGCATGCTGGGATTAGTAGCTCACAGTTCCCGAAAAATGACCTAGGCAGGCACGACTTGGTCAAGTTTTGATGCATATTAAGAAGATTTTCTTTGCAACCAAGAGGACTGCAAACATACAGTTACTCTTTAGCAAATACCACAGCCATGAAATCACTGAATACAGGGGTGTTATGAGTAAGAACACCTCGGTTTGTGATAGGCATTCAAGTTTTTGCACCTGGCCAAGCTTAAGTCTGGAGAAAAACAACTTGAGTCATTCCCATGCAACATTCTTGTTCGTCCTGGCTGCAGTTAAAAGATGAACCTTGTCACATTGCCAGAGAGAGACATTATCACAGCTCTGCCAGTGCTGCTCCCAGCTCCCCTCTCCTCTCACCCTCCCTCCCCTCCCCCATTTTCCAGCCTCTGCTTTGCTTTCACTTCTTTGGCCATAAAGTCCCCACATCACCGCACTGTCTCCTTTGGCTCAAGACAAGTGAAGGCAATGCTCTTGGGAGCAGAGTGTATCAACTCCGCTCTGCTGAGGGCCAGGGGGTCACACCACACGAGGCTCCGCCACCACAGCCGGGCTCGAGCGTGGCTCCTTCCCATGCCTTGATCCCGCCAGCCTGCAAAACAGGGGTGAGGTCTCGGCCTCAGAGCAGGATCCTCTGCCTTCACTTGGAAGTCTGTTGCTGGCTCCCTGGACAAAAGCAAAACCAGTTTAACTTTGCATCCTGGCAGTGTGAAACCTTTGAGGCTTGAAACCAGAAACCCTGATGGAAGCATTGCCTTGTGCTGTGCTGCAACCATCCATCCATCTATCCATCCTTCCACCCAGGGTATTTTCTGCTCCTAAAAGGTGACTCTGGAAGAGAAGTCAAACCAAGGAATCCACTCCAGATATTTGTACTAGGGCTTATTTTTCACCATCTTTTTAAAAGTATCATACAGTCCTTTCCCTTCATGTTGAAAGTAGAGTAAGAGAACTCAAATTTTATGCCCTCAGGTCTGAATAAAAGAATAAAAACAACACAATATTTGCATCTGTTTAACAGTCTCTGTTCTAGAAGTCTCCAAGCAGAAAAATGGGGGGAAAAAAACTCTCTCTCCAGGTTAAATGGAGTTGCTCAGAGATTTCTGCAGGAAGGAAATGCAGAGAAGAAAATCATTGTCATAAATGACCTAAGAATTCATGGCCTTATGACTGGGAACACAAAGTCTAAAAAGGTTACATTCTCCTGCTTCTCTGCCTACCCCTGATATCAATGAACATCAGCTAAAGGTGGCTGAAGAACCAATTTCATGCATCTACTGTAGAAGGAAATGAACTGAGCCAAGGGCAAAAATAAAATTATACAAATGTTATTATAGACTAGCCTGCTTCTGTCCTAGTTTAATTCAAATTTCAGTGCTGCAGGCTTTGCTGCTGGCAGTAGCCTTCCTGAATAAATCAACATTTGCTTACATCTAAATTATTAGAGAAACATGTGACTTTGTTTATTGTATAAATTATACGCAAGGTTAAAGCATTAACTGCTCAACTGGCTTTGTGCAGCCGCACAATCCCTCCCAGCCCCCCCCTCCAAACCTTTATCGCCCAAACACCATTTTTCGGATGAGCCACCTCGAGAGGCTCGGGGCCCGTGGGGAAAGCCCTTACTGCCGTGCAGGGTGCAAAGGGGAGGTATAAAGCGATGCCCCTCCAGCTTTGCAGGGTGTTTATGGCTGCACAAGGCGATGGGGAGAGAGGCTTAGTCGCACCGACAGCCCCAGCGCAGGCGGCCGGAGGGGGCCCGGGGACGCCCGGGGGCTGCACAGCTGCAGCCTCCGCCGCCGGCTGCCGCGGTCGGGGCCTCGCTCCGGCCTCCCAGAGCCTCGGCGGCAACAGCGGGGACGGCCGCGGGCGCCCTCCCGCCCGGCGCTTTCTGCGCGGACGCTCTCCGTGCTGCTTCCCAGCCTGTAGAAGAGCAGCTTGTTTCCCCCTGCAAGGACAATCCTATCGCAAGGAAAAGCACCGCCACACTGGTCCTGGACGTGGCAGCAGTATTGCTACAAACGGTAATATCCAGGATTATTGCTACAAAGTGTTGGAGGATCCGCTTTCTAAAAAAGAAAGAAAGCAGAAAACCCCAAGGAGCCCTTCTCCCCCAAAGCCAGAGCCGTCTCGTAGACTGGTTGGTGCTGTGTTTTTTGTTACAAGTATATCAGCGCACAGCAGCTGAGTAAATCACTTCCACAAAGATATCAGATGTGCAGGGTCTGGGATATGGAATCCAAATATATGTCTCCTGGGTTTCTGCACTGAAATGCTGTCAGGATGTGTCTGCAGCCAGATTGAACTGCTTATTTTATTTACATTTCATTTACACTTACAAATTAATATATACTTTCAATGCTGTTAGAGGGCCATTGAACAGAGCTGTAGCTTTATATTCAGCAACAGGATGTAATTTCCCTATCAATAAAATTGTTGTTTGTTTTTCTCTGCACTCGATTATTACGGAAATTTCACAGTTTCTCAGCTACAGCAGTGTCTAGTGAAATGAGCAGGCCACTTATGTGGAATTCTTTTTAAGCGTCCTGACTCTTTTCTATTTATGCTAATGTTATTTCATGCTAATAGTAGTCTATATTTTGCTTTGATACTGTTGAAACCTGACTGGCTTGAATAAAGGGAACATTTTTACAATGCTTTCTGGAAATGCTCTAACATAGTAAAACCATCCCCATTAAGAGTATGGTTTTGGAGGGGACTCTGTTTCCCTGCCCTTCAATCCAAAAACTGAGAAATCCTTTAGATGTAAATTAATTTTGCTGATTCCCTTTCTTATTTGCATTCTTTGTAAATGATAACTTACTGTGTAATTTAGCTATGCTGTAAGGAGCTCTTCTTCCAAGAGGAATTCAGGAAGCATATATTGTTTATCTCAGCCTGTGAACATGAGGTTTACAAATCCCATTACCAAATAATGGGATTGGAATTCCTATTTCAATTTTGTATGCATCCCTTTGCAAAAATGTGCCCTTCTTCTCCCTACTGAATAGCTGAGATCTCCCTTCACCATTAGACTGGCTCTGCTTTGTGATAACCTGTCCGTGTTTCCTTCCTGAGCATTGCCACAAACCTCAGTGGGGCTGTGCCCACAGACCCAGAGCACAATCTCAAAAGAAATAACAAAAATTCACTTTCAGCCTGAAATGAAAACTAAAATGAACTCCATCTCCTTTGCCTGAAATATATATCAAATCCATGAAAAGGGACTCGCTGATTGAAATAACTCAGCGCAGAAAATGTAATTAATATTTAGGCATTTATAACTACAGAGTAAGGCTGTCTTCTATAATCATTCACCTTCACGCCTGCCTTCTGATCCTTCCACCCAAATGGCACTGAAAATAACACAGAGGAAAATGAGTTCGATTTCCCTGCATGGACCTGGCTGGGGAAGTCACACGTTTGTCCCAGCGCTGCAAATGCCATGGCGATTTTACGGGAGATGTTCCAACTCCAGGGAAGTCTTCCTTGGTCTCACACTGCTGCCTCAGAGCTCTTGCACCAGGGATAAATCTGGTGCGGCCACATCTTCCCTCAATCGGAAAATTTTCCTCGTCTGACTGACAAGCCCGGGCACCAAGGTCAGCTGGGAGGCCTGGCTTAACAGAAGGCTGTAATGAAGACATTTTCTCTCTCCTGGCTGACCTCCTACAGCCGACAGATTTGAATAGCCTCTTCCCCAGCTGACAAAATGAAATACAGGCTAGCAAAGATCAAAAGCACTTACCATTTATCTATCTAGTTATTCATAATGTCCCCCATCACCATGGTATCTGAATGCCTCCAATGAGCTGGGGAAGGTTCCCTGGGGCCAAGATCCTCAAGTGCTTCCTCAGAGCAATCAGAATTGCTTTCTGAGGTTTTTTTTCTCCTTTCCCCTACTCAGAATTTTTATCCATTACTGTGGATCATTGTGTGGATTAAAAGGAGGATTGAATCAACTGGGCAAAAGGCTTTGACTGAATTTGCATAAACTCTCGGCTGGCTCCAGCGTTCTAGCTTATGATCAAAACACTTATTTTAAGAATAAAAAAAGTGGCTTAAGAAAGCAGTTAAAAGTTTCTGACAACAAAGCTGTATGTAAGAGCCCTGCAAATTAACAGACAAAACTACTATTCTAACACTAAGGCTAGGTATGTTTTACTCCCTGAAAAGATAGCTAAGTGCATGGAATGAGACATTTTTACAGAAAGATACAGAATTTCACAGTGGGAGTTTTTTCCTTCCTCTTAATTTGTACAGCATTTTAGCTGTCACTCACATAGAGCCAATAACTCATTGCCATTAGTAGCAAGGAAACCAAGTGCAACAACGCATATTAGATGAGTGACTCACCAAACAAGGCCCATTAGAGAGAGAGGCCATGGCAGGCGGATGTTCTTAGAGAAAGGCAGAAAGATCATTTGTTGTAACAAAGGATTTTAATTGTTTTGGCCGGGAAAAAAAATCTCTGAACGTGTTTCTACTTGGTCAGATAGTGTCCTGTTCTGTACTTATTCACTCCCCAAAACACGTCAGACCAAATGATGGTTGTATGTCCTTGTAAGTGCAGATAATACTGGGCTCAATTCATTTTTCTGAACACTGGGGGCTGCGCCGTGGGAAGCATGGAGAACATCGCACTTGGCCCACAGCTGTCACTGCAGAAACGAAGAGGTTCCTGGAGCCATGTCTGCCAGCTGTCCATGCCAAAGGCATCTCAGGTGGCATCAGATGACTTTGCATAAGCACCTGAATCACACCCTCTGTGTCAGCAACTCCTGTCTCACCCCAGTTTAATGCCAGCTGCGGTTGCGCAAAACCCAGAGACGTTTCAGTTTGGGTGCTTATCCATAGCATCAGTACATCCAGACCGTCTCCTCTTATTCTGGGTGACAGATCATGATGAGCACTCACTTTATAGTTAGAGAAGAGCTAACAACACTAATAACACTTCTTTGGAATCCAGCCCTCAATCTTGACTCAAAAGCAGGCAACTCGATATTATTGAAATTCTGTCTAAAATCTTCATGTTCACCTGCCACTAAGCTCCATAAGGCATAACCCTTTAAGTTACTAGAATTAATTCCCCTGAATAATCAATGATATTGAATAAATACAGTACCAACTTTTGCATTTTTTTCCATGATTTTTACAACATTGGGCATTTGTCTTCAAAACCCAGCTCCTGAAGTGATTGCATAAGGATTTCAAGATTTTTTAGAGCAAATATGAATATATAAAAAATGAAAACAAAAAGGGTATTTTCTTTAAAAACATTCCTATAATTTTTACACTAACCTCAGGATTTCTGGAAATCTGATTCATAATTTCTGAACACTTGGTGCTAGCATTACTAAAATATCATGACATAGATTTTTTCCAACAAGGGACACAAACTTCACACAAAAGCAAATACATTTTCAATATCTTATATTGAAAGCTGAACTCTAAGCAAGTTTGGCTCTTCATTTTCATTTGCAGCTTGTTCTTACTTCTAGTCTTCCAGTCTAAAATAAAAACTAAAACAGGGACTGTCAAGGGACTGTAAAATGGTGATCAGGTAAGACTAAGTGAGGAACAGCCTACTATGTCCTGGCATTGATGTTACTAGTTTCCTTTGAGACTGCAAGCAAGTCCTTTAATTGCTCTGTGCTCTGTTCCCTGTTAGCCTCTTTGTACATCACTTTTCCACTTCTTATTGGTATCGTGAGGCCAAAATCTTTACTGTTTGAGAGGCACTGAGATACTTCAGTGATGAACATACTAGCATAGCTATCAACAAACTACCAAAAAAGTTTAGTGAAGGGATGCCAGTATTTGCATCTTCTAATTTTCATTAAATGGTCAATGATTTATGAAGGACTTGTTAACTAATAATGTGGCCACCTTAAAAAGAAACCCAAAGCAACAGAGAGGAGATCCTCTACTGGATTATCTTATGGAAAACTCAATCAGGCTATAAAAACAAGCTAAAAATAAAACTAATATGTACTTCATTGACCCCAGGCAGTTGCAGTTGGATAGTGTTCTTCAGTCTGTCCCTGGCAGTCTTATGTGGTGTTGCTCTATGACAGGACTAGCAAGTGCATTCTGCTTGGAGGAAGATTCATTTCAGCTGTGTATAGGTGGAGGGATTTTGAGTTCAAAAAAAGCCTAAAAAGAATCACGTTTCAAGTGCCTAAAATTCTATAATACAGAGTCAGAGAGAAATGGTTGCTGTCATGGAAGTAGCTACCTACATCTTTATTTAAATTTATGAATGACAAGAGATTCTGTACAGTTCATTGCTGTGACAGGGCAGAAAAGGCTAGTTTTAAAAAAATCTGCCCTTTATTGCACAGATGGTGGCAGGCATCTCTGTATTTTTTAATTCAGGCTGTACAGGATACTGCTGTAGTGGAGCTCTATTTCAGTGGGCCACTTTGGGCTTTTAGCATGGAATTTGTTGTATTATAAATATATAAAACTTGTTTAGGTAGAAGCCAACACTGTGAATCACTGCAGTAAATACAGTAAAACTATGCTGCAGCTGTCAAAGCAAATGAAACTGGTATCTGATGAAGCATCCTATGCTAGTTTGTTTGATAATCTTTAGTTACACACTTGTTAATTTGAAAAATCAGTAACTGACAGTGGGGCTTCCACTTGCTAGTGTTAATTAGCCAGGTTTTGTCATATGTTCAAAAGCTTCTTGAAGGGGTGTTCTGAGCTCAAAACTCTTTTGCCCATACAGGATATTACATAAATCATACTCAGAGCAGTATAAAAGGTAATAAGCTCCAGTGTACTGTATGTATAAACAGTCTTGATTTTTTGGTTAGGAGCATAATGTTTTATCACATAAGAAACCTGGGCTGTGGTGTTAACCTCACCTAGCTCAGAGTTTAGGAGCATCACAGAGGTGATATTTTCAGCCTTGGAGGGATAATGTATCATACGTGAGCACCTTGTTCACAGCAGTGCTGCAGTCCTGAAATAGGCTATCATCACTTCTCGGGGCTGATGGCTTTGTGCTGCAAGGTAGCAGCAGCACCTAATGCTGTGAGGAGGAGGGGACCTGGGTGTGGAAGGACAGAATTTAATGAGGAAAAATTGTTCTTTGCAGTAGTGCTTATAATTCCTCAGGCTTTGTGTCCCAGTTGGCTCTGGGTAGGCAAGGATAGGCGCAAACATCTTGGAACTTTCACATTAAAAAGAATAAAAATATGTGGTTATATAATTACAATTATGTAGGGTTCATTCAGGGGCTTTACTTACAAGTGCTGTTTGCAGTGGTTGCTTCAGTGCTGTGCAATTACACACCGCCCCTAAAGAGAGGCCCGGCTTACCTTCAGGTGGGCACACAAATCCTGCCCTGCCCACATCAGAGGAGACCAAGTGGTGACACTGTGGGACATACACCGCCAAGATGCAGTCTCCAGTTGTCTGCCTTCCTCTGCCCAGAGAGGGTTCAATCTCCTCTCTCGTTCCTGGCTGAAGGGAGCGCTAACGACACGGGTCGACAAACGGGCTCTCCCCTTTGCTGAGTGCTCTGTCAAATGGTGGCTCCAACTGGGGAAATGACCTGCTCCTTTTCCTGCCACAGTTTAAATGAAAGGAGTGATCCATGATCCATTTGGAACAAGCTTCCAGGCAGTGAATCCCAAACAGGTATTAACTGCATCCTATGACAGAATAAACACCTCAGTTCCAGATAGAGACACAGTTGAAGATATACCTGTTTGCCTAGAGTTTTCTATCATTTTGCTCTATGCCTGAGCAGCCTGCAATTACATTGCTAAGTATATTGAGTGTTTTGGCTCCTGTTCTGAGGTGCCCCAGCTTTTGTCAGACACTGTGCAGTGTGTTTTAACACAAACTTTGGCAGTGATCAGCCACCCAGAAGTTAGCCACTAGCAAATAACATCGCCCCCCAGAAGAAATTCAAGAGGTCTTTTGTGCCTCTGGAGGTCAAGCTTGAAGCAGCCCGTAACCACAGGTGGGGGAATTGGTTCAACACTGACACAGAGAAGTGGGCTACCTGACTTGCTGGCATTGCAAAGCTAATAAGCCTGGGCGCAGTGCTGCAGGAACATAGACACAGCTTCCAGACAAGCTGACCTGAACCATGGAGTATGGGCAGAGGGAACCTTATCTGTGCCCACATATCACTCTTCATTGTTTCATTGGGGAATTCCACCGCACTGTTGATCAGGTTTGATTTTGCCTAGCTGGGAAAAATGGTAAAATCCAATTCCAAAGTATTATGACTAGAAGGAAAAACGATTGCATGGTTTCTGTCCTGGCCCACTTTCCATGTTTGGCACCCCCTTTCCACTGCCATAAAACTAGAAACAACAGAGTAGATTTATGTTGATGTCAAATCTAGAATTCTCCATTCTTCTTGTAGCTACAGATCTTCTGACATGTCCATAGACTGCAAGGATGGAGACATGTGTCAGATCTACAAGTGGTAGATATGATTGGGAGACAGAATCCATGTGGTGGATCCCCTCTCCACATAAATCTGAATTAGTTTTGGGGTGGACGTGAGATTACGAATGCCTCTCTTCAGCTCTTTCTCTGTGATGTTGCTCTTTTCATTACCCATAGAGGCAAAAATGAAGAACAGAGCCTACCAGCTTCTGGTCTTGTACCTGCAGCTGGTTCTTCAGAGTAAAGCTATAGATACCTATTCTTTCTACATTGAACCGCATGAATTAAAGATGTTCCTGTCCTGGATGCTGGAAGCTGCTACTCCTGCCAGAGGACATGATCTTGTGAGAGCTCTTGGCCAATGCAGTTAGGTGAGGTTATGCAGATGAGGAAAGCAGCTTCGCTGCTCGGCTTGAAGCAGATGAGGAAGGGCTCACATGTCCTTTTCCTAGCAGAACAGAGGTGACAGTGCTTTCTGGTAGGGGCATGGTAACAACTGGTTGGGGATGGTAGTCTTTGACAGGTACAGCTGTTTGTAGAGTCCATGACCTAATATGAAAACTTCAAATGTCAGCGGAAAAGCAGCCAGAAAGTGGCAAGCATAATATTTACTGATGGGAAAAATCTAGCTAGGTTTTTAGGCACTAGAGGAATATGACACATGGTATTGAGGTTGCAGGACTCCTGGCTCACATCTCCCTCCTCCAGCCTCTCCCTGCCTCTGCCTTCCAGCCTCCCCTAGAGGCAGGGTCAACTGGAGGGGTGACTCAAGGGATGTCCTCTCCCCATGCTGGCAGCCAATATGGTCTGTCCAAGCAGCAGAGCTCAGCAGCTCCAAAATGAAAGAAAACATGCATACAGCCTGCAGTTTTGGCTGCCTGCAAAAGCAAGTGCTGGCCCTCAGCCCTGGCAGCTGGAATGCTGAAGTGCAAAGTGAAAGGAACAAAAGCGCAGCTTCCTTTCTCTTCTCTTTATCTATTTATTCAGTTAGTTAATCTAGTGTGGGATGCCGACTGTTCTGTGGGCAGCCTGTGTCATCCCTAAGCTACCGTAACCTTGATTAAATCCGAGTACCCTAATAATGTGAGAGCTATAGCTTTGCATGGTGGTCCCACATTGTGCAGCAGCAGTAGGGAAGTACAATTACATATAACAACAGATGCAGAGTGCTAACATATGTGTTAAACCTGTGTGCAGCCCACAATCCAGCAGGGCTGGCTTAACCACATGGCTTTTCAAGGTGAGTGTGCTGAAGAACTGGAAATTGAGAGAATGTGTGGGTCTTTCAGAAGACACCTTAAGACCTGAAGCCATAGCACTTTTCATCCAAGTGGAGGTTTGCTTGCCAAACTTCAGCTGTGATTTTTCCTTTCCTTTGCTGCCCTTTCTCCCAGATGTTAGTCCTGTTATTGTGATACTTTGGGCATATCATGGAAAAGGGCTTTTAGGTAAGAGTCCTCTTCAGGTAAGAAAGCAAAACAAAACAAAATATGCAAAATATGTCTTTAGCACTGAACTTTGCCAAATCACTGTATTAAAACCTCTAATAAGAGTTGCAGTGCTGAGCTTCTTGGTTCTCAACTCTCTTTTACAGTGTCTCCATTTAGGGTTGATCCCTTAGCATCAGCAAGGCCAAGACTGATGAACTAGAAAAGGAGAGCAAAAGGGAGTGAGAAAGAAAGAGGGAAAGAAAATTAGCCCAGATAGACATATTTATATGTATACATATATAAATATAAGTATATATATGTGTGAGTATACATATACATAATCTCTTGATCAGTATCTTTCCAAAAGAGACATATACAGCACTGCATTGTGCACTCTTAATGAGGCTGCAAGGGACTTTTTCTCAGCAGGTGACAAAACTGCTTTTGAGTTCTCAACAGATGACATTAGTAGCCTCACTTACTATTTCCAGCATCAGTTACTTGTCTCCCTTTAGGAAGCTGGGCTCAGCAGTCCCCTCAGTGATGGCAGCTATGGCACATGTTCCGGTGGCTTTCTTCTCATCAGTTAAAGGTCTAATGAGTAAGGCTCACCGTAGCTGAACAAGCTAGTTTTTTTTTTTCCTGAGGATTTGTAATATGCATGCAAAGAGAATGGGGAGAGAGGTGGGAGCTTTTAATCTATGAGTTGTACAAAGAGTTTTACTGGCATAAGTACAGCTGTGAAAAACAGAGGGTTTATTGTTTAGCATGCCCATGTTTAATGCACAGCCAGGGAAGTGCTGATGGAGCAGTCACACTTGGGGGAAGGGAAGGAAAGGGGACTGTTTACTCAGTAGCGAAATTATAGAGCCACAGAAGAACATTGCTCATGCTCTTCAAAAACTCACCACCACTCAAAAGGCAGCATCTGAGGTCATCTATTAATAGGATTTACACTACTGAGCAAGCTGTCTGGAGAATACAATAGAAATTAGTTCCAGGGCACCTTTGCTTCCTGATACTTTTGCAATCAAACAACAAACAAAAAAGTCAAGATTGCTATCTATACTTCTTTGAATGCATAAACTTCTGCTTGAAATTTGGCTGAGGGTAGATTAATGCCATCCAATTTTGTTTTTTCTTTCAGTCTACTTAAAAAATGGCACAAAGAATTCCTCACTGGCTTCAGTAAGGATATGAGGAAGGGAATAGAGGCAGGAGGGAGTAATCTTCCAGCTACCTCAGCCAAACAGCTGGCTGCTCAAAGCCATAAGGTGTAGGTGCTGCACGCAGAGCCCTGGTGGTGCTGTTCCCGGGATGCACTCCTATCTCTGGCCCATCTCATGAACTACGCTCCTCGTTCCTTGGGAATGCACAGGGGTGCAGCCAGCAGCAGCTGGGTCAGGACACTCCCAATAGCAGTCCCTACCCTCTTCACTCCCTACAGAAAAATGCTCCCATATAAAACTTTGCTGCAGTTACAGAGCTGCCAGGCACATCTCTTTGCTTAGTTTTTTTGTTGTTGTTGTTTTTTTTTACCATCTGCTTAAGTTCTGAAATTCTGGATTTCTACTTGACTTTCTCAGTGTGTGCTGGGGGGCAGGGGAGGCCACATGAAACAACTCTGCTGCTTGTGCCCCCAGGGTATGTCTACACAGTCTTCAGCAGGCAGATGTGGGCTTGCTTTGCTCGTTCTCTGTAATCAACCAAAAGCCACACACAAGTGTTACCCTGCTGTGTGTCTCAGCTGCCTCCAGCTATGCAGCTTCCTGTCAACCTGGAGCTACCTGCAAAATAACAAAGATGTGCTTTGTGAGAAACACATGGCTTGAACCCTTGATAAATCCTAAGATTTGATATCACCAATAGATGAATCGTCTCTCAGTGAGGGGATATGCAAGCAGGCCTCATCACTTGTCACTCCGTGTGGGTGAACAGAAGTTTTGGGGGAGTTTTTAGAGGAGTCATTTCACTAGATGGAAAGGACTGACATGTAGCCTAGGAAACAACTTCTGGACCTCCTGTAGATGTGTTATTTTAGCTTTTTGCTAAAAGACTGAAAAGGTTCCTGGAGCACTAACTAAGACTCACGGAGAAGGTACACAACTGGAAATATAAATTTCATGCCATGTCATCTGAAGACAGCAATGCCACAGACATAAAAGGAAGATACAAACACAGAAAACCCATGGTTTACATCCACTAGGACAGAAAGAACAACTTTAAAGATAATGTTCTTCAGCATTTTCTTTTGTCATCTGGAACTACAACTACAACAGCAAAATTTGGAGATAACTCTGAATGATAAACAACAGTGAGGGGGGAATTACCTAATGAGCTAAATTCTTTGGAAGGATGGGCCCGTTTAAACAAAGTGCATTTCAATGCTAGGAATGTAATAAGAGTGGCATGGGTAGTAGCCCATAGAAAAAAGCAGTGGAAGCAGAGAGCACTTGGTGAGACCAATACTGGTGTGCTGCCTGCATTGCAAAGAGGAGGCGGGAACACTGAAAATAGGACTGAAGAGAGTCACAGAAATAATTGAGCTATGGTTTATGATTACCTTGAAAGAGAGAAAATATTGGATACTAAAAAGCTCCTGAACCAGTGTTGGTGGCTGGAAGATGAAACCACACAAATTCAGACAGGAAGTCAGGCACAGATTCTTAATGCAGAGGGTGATTAAATGTGTAGCAAGGTAGCCAGGGTGGCCAGGTGGAGTTCTTGTTTCTTGGTATCTATCTTTACGTCAAGATATATTGAAAGATAAAAAACGTGATCAAATAAGTTTTTTCTTGTCTTAAACTTGATGAATCTCGGATCTTAGATCAGTCATCAAAACTTGTGAGTATAAGAAAATCTGTTACTTTATGCTTATTTGGAAAGACAGCGTATCCATGGTTCAGGGTCTGTGTTGCTCCACACAAGCGTTTTGATTCTGTGTTTGCAAAAGGAGGCAGTTAAAGAATATACAATATTAGGTGACCTAAGCCAATGTATCACAAAAATGGCACTGAAGTACCTTAAACTGTTCTGATCTGGTTGTAATGGCAATAGCAGACTCTTCATAATAGAGCTAATGCTGCTGAAAATTTTCAGGTGTGCTGATTTCTCTTCAATTCTGCCAAAAATGGGGCACCAAATGCTTTCCATTCAGGGAAAGGGTCCATTTCAATTGCAGCGAAGTAATCACTGCTTCACCACTTCCCTCACCTGTGTTTCAAGCACAGGATTCTTGTGCCAGTTCTGCCCGAGTCTGTTGTGATTTTTGGTGCTGAAGAGAAAACACTGCAGATGATCTTGAAGGTCAGCTGAAGGTAGAGGAACTGCAAAACAGCATGACTTTGCACCCAACTGCAAGCTAATCAAGAAAGAAATAGTTGCAAACAGACAGTCTGTGACCTGCTAGCCTACACCTTGCAGGAACAAAAGCCTCTCTTCATTTAAAGGGTTAGCACTGATTATTGGAACAGTACAAACAAAAGAAATGAAGCCCCCTCATGGGATGCGATGTTCTATTAGCAGATATTACCGTCTTTGTTTATCCACTCCTTTGCCACAAACCCTGAACATGTGCTACATGCCTTAGGCACTCATTGGTTAATTTATTTGTGCAGAGTAAGGCAACAAAATAGTAATAATGAATTACACAACATGGTACAACCAGAAAAAAGATGCTCTACAAAATTTCTTTCTTCCTTTTTTCCTTGGTCTTTCCTCTCAGCCACAGATATAAAACTACAGGTGAAAGTATGGTCTGATACATTAATAAATCTTATGAGAAACACTAAATAATTCATTAAAACAAATTAACAAGTTAGTAAGAGCAGAAGTGAGTTAAAATACAATAAAATGTTATTAATACATCTCAGCCTGTATCCAGAGCCTGTTTAAAGTGAATCAATGCACAATTAATGGGAAGGTGAGCTCCAGTTTCTGTATGATTATGTATAGGGCATATCATGCAATATCATCCAATCTGCAAGCTGTTTAATCTCTTTAGTGCTTCTTAAATGGAACTAAATGTGATCTGGACTTCAGGCTGCTCAGTTACTGCAGTGATGGAAATTTTAGAAATAAGAGAAAGTGGTACTCAGGAAATAGCATATATTTTGTGAGAGGACTCCCTCCCCCTCGCAAAAATTTCAATTTTCTTTCTTCATAATTTTTCAGTTTGAATAGAAACTTTTTTTTTGGACAAAAAGATCAGATTTTTTCATAAGAAATTACATTATTAATTGCAAGAAAATCATCATACATTTGTTTTGAATGGACTGTTGAACCTGTTATAACTGCAGCATTGATTCATGGAGCTTCCATTTGCTGTTGTGGTATTCCTGTGGTGACAAAGAATCTGAACAAAGGAGGCTGTGCTGAGAGAAAAAGCTAAAGGAAATTTTGGAGGCCAGAAAAATGAATTACTGTGCAACTCTCTGAGATTTCAGGTGGGGGTAGAGCTGCAAGGTCTGCTGAGTCAGCCCATTTCTACGCTATCCAGGGCGCTGTGATTGCACTGGAACTTTCCAGGCTTGGAATGGAAGAACTGGAAGAAACCCATCAGCTTTAGTTTTTTGCATAGTAATAATTAGACATGTTGAAGTAGGTACTGTGCCTTTTTTTTTTTTTGACTGTAGTTTACCATGTGTTTTATCCTTATCGCATAGATAAACAACCCAAGAACTCAGAGAAATTCCTAATTCAAAAAGAGATCAAGTGCATAGTAGAGCTTTGTCTAAGTGAGCAAACTGCCAGATTTGGCTCTGAGAGAGCTTACTGTACATTCCTGAACTTTTCTTTCGAGATAGGAACTGATGAGAAAGAAGGAACACAATCTCCTCCTTTCTCTTCCCTCCTCCTTCACTCCCTTCTCCTTCCCCCCACAGCCCGTTCCCCAGGAGAACTTTTTTTTTTCTTGGAGGAGTAATGAAAGTGCATCATGAGAAGGTGAAGGATTCTCTTTATCAAAAACAGTACAAAAAGAGCCATTCTGGATAAGCCTCACTCTTTTTGCTCAGAGCACGCAGGCCAAAGTGATGCAAAGGGTTTCTGAAGTCTTGGAGCATCTGAGAAAGGGAGATCTGAAGCAGACACTAAGAGCCAGGCACGGGTCCATCTTCTCTGATAAATCTGGGTCTAAGTGGGGTGGGATTTGATGTGGTGGGGGCCACAGCACACAGGGATATGGGGAGTCTGCTATAGCACCCATTACAAACCTTAGGAGGAGTAGTAATGGCAGGAAACCCCTCCAGCCCGCGGAGCACCCAGCGCCGGGAGGGCACATGGCTGACTGCTTCCTTCGCTAGTGTCTGCACACTCTCTGCTGTCCTTCTCAGGGCCATGAGACAGCGTTTCACCCTTGATATCTCAGAACAATATTGTGCTCCCCAAGGACTTTTTAAAAGCATATTACTTGGATTTTCTTTTTACTTTGGTGGGTATTGTGGAGATCAAAAAAATTGTTGCAGCAGGGAGAATTGAGATCTCTGAGTTTTCACTGCCACAGAGGAGACCACAACAGGAAGGAAAGCTGAAGCCAAATCTTGGTTTCAATGGAAGAGGGATATTTCCCTCTTTTACTATAATAAGCAATGACAGCTGCAAAGGCATGCCCAGCTTTATAATGTGATAACTTGTTTGCATTCCCTCTAGCCATGAGCAGGGTCCTTCCTGACTGCCTGAACTTAGATATGAGTAGCCCAGCCTGGAAGGAAGTGCAACAGACAGCTCTAGACGTAATCTGTAAGAGAAACATGTGGATCAACTTGGTGAGTTGCGAGAAACAGACAGCTCCTGAGAACAAAGATGTAGGGGTAGGGAGTACAGGGACAGGAGCATACAACTCTGGGCAAAGCCCGCTCGGTGCATGTCACCAACACCTTCAGCACCAGAAAAGTAGTATCCCCAGCAGAACTGATTCAGAGGAAAACCAGGAGCAAGAATGCTTTCTACAGTGATCTCCCAGCTTTCCCTCCTCTCCTCCACCAGGTTTATGAGGTAGAGTTGAGAACGATGTCAGCAGCTTTGCAATGACAAAACCCCAGATGTTGCTCTGAATAAAACTCTTCTCTGTGCAAGCTGGAGTCAGAGCAATGGTTCTGACTTCCATCCACTTGCCAGGCTGGAAGGAACTCACCCACCTTCTGAATAGGTATCTATGATGGATGTGATAAATCTGCCTCTGAATGTGCCCAGTTCTCTCCTTTGGGCACAGGGAGGTTTAGCTATCCAGCTTTTGGATAGCTGAGGAAGTTCCCACCGTTTGTCCCTGGTATTTTTTTTAACATTGCCTCATTCAAAAGGTTGGCTTTTCACCAAAGGCTCGCTCATGGTGCACTCCAAGACAAAGAAAGCTGAAAAACAAGCCAGACTTTGACTAGTCCTTTGTAATTTAATAACTCCAGGGGAATTACACGTTCCACGTTACATCAGTACTTGACTTACTGGTTAATATCAAGATATGATAGGACCAGTTTGAAACTCTCTGTAGGCCATCTCAACATCAGAGGAGCAGCTCCTGCCTGAGTGGGAAGATTAGGACTCCCCCACACATGGGTGGCCCTGTGTAAAGGTACTTTATGGTATATCCCTACTTGACTCAGCCCTACTGAAACTCCCAGGGCTTTCCAGACCCATGGGAAGGATTCCCCTCTGGAGTTCAGCAGTTTGGGACAATAAGGGCAGGCCAACACACTGTAGTGAGAGTCTCCCTGCAGTGGGGTTGACCTGGGCCAGCCTCGTGGCAATTTTATTTTTCCCTCCCATATTCAGTTTGAAACCTTTCTAGTCTTCAGTCCTGTGGTGCAGATGTTCAGCAGCCTGCATTCTTTTGAAAATAATGGGTTATTTCCAGGGCACTGATTGTCCCTATTTAAAAGAAATAACCCCTATTCTTGAAAACAAAAAAGTATGCCTCTCCTACTCTGTCATCTCTCCTAATGCATTGCAGTGAGGGTTAAAGGCGTGTCTCCATCTCCTCCCCAAATGTCTTTATTAATAGCTTTCAAATATTGGCCTCCTTAGGCCATGGGCAGATGCGACTCTGGACATGCTGGAGGCTGCATAGCACTCAAGGAGATAAGACAGTTTAGTTTAACACAGCACGAATGATTCCAGCCTCAAGTCCCAATCAAAGAGATTTACAGCTGTTTTAAAAAGACAGCAATGTTGACTGGTGAAAGAATGCATGAAACCACTCTCAATAAATGGCCTGGTTTTAACAAGTAAATAAATGTTAGAAGCACAACATACATAACTTGATTATTTCTTTAAAAATTAGCATAGTATTCTAATTATAACACATCAGTGATATTTGTACTTTTGGAATTAACAGTCAATACCCCACAAGAAAGACACATCCTTTAGTTAAAACAATTAATAAAACAGACAGTGAAACAGATCTCCTTTGTCACCATTTAGGAGCAATTTAATACAATCTGTCCCTAATATTTTACGATGGAGAAATCCTATTCTCTAATTTCCTTTTCAAGCCTCTATCCCAAAGTGCTGTTAATTTTGTCTTTTCTATGTCTTTAATGTAACAGCCCTTGCTCATGACCTCTCTGGATCAAGCCCTAGGAGAGGCATTAAACGAGGAGAGCAAGAGAGCCATTCCCCTCTGAAAAGGGACAAAGGCAATCCCACCCCTTGTAACAGGGGGATCTGCATAGGCGCTAATGAAGTGACCATCTGCAATCTGCATCAAATAATTATAAGTTGCCTCCCCTGACTGCACTCCATGTGCTGGCACAGCCTGGTGGGAGGCGTACCTTCCGCTGTGGGCTGCCAGCGCCGCGGCCTGTGCGCGGGGGCGGTGGGGGCTCGGAAGAGCCGATCATGTTTAGCCCTTCACTATGAGGCATGCAACCTGCTGAGCAGACAGGTGCTGGCTGTGCTGATGTCCATGGGCAATGAAGCCTAGTTGTCCTAGTCACTGACATCTATATCTAGATCTATCTGGATTTTTAAACTGATACAACATGAAGAATGTCACTCTCTGTTACTGTACATGTGTATCTTATGGATATCCTTTAAGCACAATGCCTTGACCATGTCTACCCTGTTTTCCTCAGCTGATGGATTTTTGTCATTGTAGTGGACTATTGTTTTCTGTTGTTTTTCTTTATTTATCATTCAATTCAAATGCTTCTGGACGTGATTCCGGTTAGACATTTTCCCCAGTATTTTAACAATTCAAGTGTTTCAACTTATGTTTTGAAAGGCTTTGAACTTTCCCTCCTTCATAAAGCTTAGTTATTGAAACCAATGGAAATTCTGCCTTAACTTCTACAAAAGTTTTAAAGGGAGCCTACTGCACTAAGTGTACTCAAGCCCTATTGATGTCAGAGGGAACAGATTACACTGCGTGTACTACAGCACTACAATAAATCTAGTGGTTCCTTTCTTTTTCCTATTTCAGCCTTGTATCCAACTGCCTCTCTGTCGGTACTAAAAAGATATTGTTGGCTTTGCTTGGTCCAAAGTTTAAATAAAGTGAACATAAGCTTTTATAAAATCTATCTCAAAAAATATGTTCCCAAGATATTCTTCAAAAGGCAAGGCTGACATATATTTTTACATCAATGTACATTCTTCAGTTGTATTTGAGATCCTGCTACTATAGTACTAAAAGCCAGGTAGAGAAAAAGACTGAACAGAGAAGAAATCCATTTAATTGAGTCTTCACTGTTTTGCTCACAAGAGGAAACAATTAAGCTGTCTGTTCAGAGAAGTTTCAAACAAGTATTGTGGGCATCACCCAGGGCAAGATCAGTAAGATAGCTCTTGTCTAGGTCTTGGTCCATTTCAAGGAAGCAACATCTTATAGTAAAACCTTTTCTGTTCAAGATCAGAGCTGAAGTCAGAAGAGAGAGGCAAAAGGGTGTTTCAAGTTACAGCCTATTTGTGTTTAGATGCTTCCCCTGCAGTCCTGGTCCTCCAGGAACCTGGCCATCGGTCTCCATCTTCCTGGGGTGCATCAAGGAGGGCATCACGGCTTTGCCGTAATCCTCACCTGCTTTTCCTTCCTGGGAAAAGCAAGGCAAGGATTTTCTAGCAATGATGTTGGTTGTGACAGCCTTCTAGCAGCATGGATCATGCTTTGGATAGAGGTAGTGAAGTCCTAGTGTACTAATAAGCACTTACAGTGGTTTTCTGAGGATGGGGCTGGTGGGGCAGTACTCCCCACTGTCAGTATGCACCTGAGATGTGCTGATAACTGTCTGGCTGTGCAGCACCCTTCCTCCTGCCCTCATTTCATGGTGCAGCTGAATCCAGGCCTGAGCACACCATGTTTTTCCTAGCAACCTGCCTGTACACACAAGTAGGGGTAACTCTAGGCAAGTGTCCCTGAGAGACTGTATCAGGCCCCTTGCTCAAAGCAGCTTTGTGCTGCTCGTCTTTCTATACAATCTGATACATCAGACAGTCTTGTGCTTGTCTTTCACACCAAACCCTCATTCTTCTCAAGTCTTCCCTTGCCCACACTATGGTATCTGGCTAACATACAGGAAACTACAGGAACAGAAATTGCTATGATACGTAGGAATAGTGGATAATCTGTTGGGATTATAGGGACATTTTCATATACCTTTAAAACTAAGTTTCATTTTCTGTCTTCAGGCTGTCTTCAGCATCCTTTATACCCTTGTAGATAAATGAAGTCAGCAGAGAGACCACCTCATCAGGCAAAGAAGTTTTCGTCTCTCCGGTAACCCAGCTGATGCAGAGTCTTCTGTGCCCTTGCAGATTCCCAGGGAGGAGCTCAAGCGGTGCACGACCTCTGGCAATGCCCCCTTGTAGGGGAAAAGTTACATTACTTTTGCCACTTTAAAACTGTGCTAGAAACGCTCGGGCTGGAGCACACTGCCTCAGTTTCAAGTTCAGCTGGCTGCTCAAGGCTCCTTCCCTCAGGAGCTGCTTTCAAGACGAGGCTCTCGCACTTAGCCTCTGCCAGGGCTGCGTCGCAGCTGGGCCTGCGCCTGGCCATGGCCTGCCAACCCTGACCCACGGCGGTGCCCGACGCGACCCGCGGCAGGGGCTGCCCTGGCTCCCCTGGTGTCCTGCTCCTCGCGGCGGGGGGACGGGCCTTGGCGGCCAGGCCCGGCCCGGCCCTGCCGGGAGCCCCCCTGGCACTGGCACTGGGAGCCCCTGGCCCTTGTGGAGCTCTGGCATAGCATCGTCCATGCTGGAGGGCCCAAGTTAGGCATTTAAATCTACGGTTTGACCTTTCGGTAAGAAGGCTTGCTTTTCGCCAACACTGAATAACCACAGTTTCCAGTGACTCTGCCATGATTTGCAGGTGCTAACTCCCCTGACGAAACGACTCAGTGCTGAACGGCCTGTTTCCAGCTCTCAGGTCGGAAAGGCCGGGTCTCATGGCCCTGCACAGCACCTGCAGTGATTGCTCAGACTTCCTGAGAACGTCACGCCGGAGCTCTAACTCCCGGTGGTGCAGAAAAGTCACCTGCTAGTTGAGGAAGAAAAACAAACTCCCTGCTCCAATCATGCTCAATGGTGCAGGGAAAAGTTATTGAGATGAAAGAAGAAAAGATCTTTCCTTCAGCTGAGGTTTTAAATTAAAATGAGTGGTTTTAGCTGGCAGGAGCCAGACCTTACAGACCCCCTCCTCTTGCAGCTGCATCTCATCTCCCACCATCACACAGATGGAGACAGAGGTGCTGCGATAGATTCAGGGATGAGGAAAAAGCTTTGGGGAGGGCTCGGGTTGGTGGCTGACACTGAGACAGAGGGAACAATTTTACATTGCTCTTTGCACAGAGACTTTTGGATTTCCCTGTCCTTTGAATTCTGCAGCCTCACTGAATAAAAGATAAATGAGTAAATTCTGCTGCAAATTTCCTTCTTCCCCAGCAAGCCCCCTCATGCTAGAGTGTTACTCAGGGCTGGATCTGCCATGAGGTGGATGAAGGCTGTGCAGCCAGTCCTTACATGATGAAGGGCACATACTCTCCTGGACAATGCTAATCCTTGAAGTCCCCTTGACCTCCCTTCCCTTTCCCTACCTTTCCTATAAACTCACACCTGGGACTAATCAGAGTAAGGCACACCACCATTTTTTTGTCTTTTTGAGTAAAGACTTTGAAATCTGTCTTTAAAGCTAGTAGGGCTTCAGTGTTCCTGTTTTCTGAAGTAATTCAGGTGGTGCTAAGCAGTACTTTTTTGCAAAAGTAGCATTAGAAATAACATTTTTCACAGGAAGGAGTTATTCATTTTGAGCAAGTGTGACTGAAGTCAGGACACTGATTTTTAAAATCAAACCAAGCTGAAAGTGACTTTTAAGCCATGGATTGGTACCACCAGGGCACCAGGCCTTTCAGGGGTCAAAAATGAGGGAGAAGTGATCCATAAAGTGCTGGAATAAAACTACCTAACCATATTTTTCAGAGAAATATATAAACCTAAAACAGAGGCAAAATAGTTTAACCTTTTATTCACTATGTTCTCCTACTTGTAGATCAAACTGTGGGGAAGGACTTATGGTGTCAACCAATTTAAAACATAGGGACATAGCTTTCAAAGGTCATTTTTTTGTTTTTAAACCGATATACATTGTTAACAAAGGAACTATACTTGAGCAGCAGTAGCTAACCTCAAAGATCTGCAAGTCCTAATTCAATCCACTCATATTAGTGGAAATATTTCCACTGACTTCAGTATGCTATGGATTAGGGTCTTGTTACAATACTTGTCTGATCAACGGCACTGTGCTTCAGGCACCACTGCAACAATTAATCCTTATGTGGCCTTCCAGCAAATGGAATTATCATCCTCGTGCTGGGGCTAAACAACCTAAATAATGTGTGGGGGAGGAACTGGGAATTTAGGGTGCAAATCAGCAGAAACCAGCCTAGCAGCATGTTTACCACACTAAACCAGCCGAAACTAGGTGGAAGCAAAGTGCAGAGAAAGTAGGCAAGGATCTGACTTGCTAGAAATTGATGCCTCTTCTGGGCAGTACGCACATTTTTTTGCTTTGATCCTAATGCACAAACTCTCCCTTACTAGGTGTTTGTGTGAGATTAGCTGCTTAAGACACCCCATGCCTGGACTTTCCAGTTTTGAAAAAAATGAAGAGTGGTTTTAGACTTTTTTGACTTACAAAAGCCTGCAAATTTTTCATTAGCCCTAGCCATCCAAAAAAAAGGGAAACCTATTGAGAAAGACTTACTTTCTTTGGTAATTTTTTCATGACTCCATTGAAGCAGTCCCTCAATACCCAGAGGTGCAAGTGCTCCAGTCCTAACCTACTGTCTAAAGCTATGTCCGCTGGCAGCACCGTTATTTTCCCCCCAGGATCTTTTCTGTCCTGGCCTGCTTTCAGAAGAGGTTCAGGGTCATGAATCCTTATTGAAAGAAGGAAATTTTCTAATTTGGAATTAGCCAGCTTCATTTCTGATCCTTAGGCCCTGCTTTTCTATCTTCTGTGCTTGCTACTCAGTTAGCTAGCCTTGTTCTGATTAGCAGGAACCATTGCTTTACTGGGGCTCCTGTACATCAGAGGCACCAGAGACTACAGGTCTAATGGGTGGCAGGGTACCCGAGAAGAGTGGATGGCCCTTCTAAGTGTAATTTTGGTGAATTTTGACTTCTAGACACTTAGTTAAGTTCTCAGTAACTTTAGGTAGCAGCAGAACAGATTTTAAGAAAGTGCACAGTGCCTTTAGAAACTTCAAGAGGCAAAACTGCCTACTTTTTCCAAAACAGCCCAAAGCTACCAGTCCAAAAGCATATTAAGTTATGTATCACAGGAGATTATGGCTCTGTTGCATAGAGTAGCCATCCAGGGAAACTCCTTTGGTCAAAACGAATCGTATGTGTAAAGGAAGACTGTGTGTTGGAAAAGAACCTTGCAGATAGCTTATTTGGAAGTCAGTGGGTTCCACACACATCTTTTTTTGCAGAATAAGGCCTCATATAACCTAGAATTTTCTTGTGCCTTTCTAGGGAAGTGCCTGTTGTGTTAGACAGCTCATAACACCTGCAATGTCAAAAGAAAAACATTATAAATGAAGAATGTGCACTCTGCAGTGTGGAAGCTTTTAATGGCTAACTAGTTACTTATTTGGGGCACTTAAAGATGAAAAAAATCCATGGTTAGAGAGAATTCATTCCTCATAATGGACTGCCAAAATTGTCAGAATCTGTATAGCAAACATAGCCAATAAAGGAAAAAAAGCTCAGCAGATTGGAAAAAAAAAGAAAGAAGTTGGTGGCTTTTCTAAGGGCCTTGTTTTTTCCCCCAGGAAAAATCCAAAGTATGCACCCAATGTTGCAACCAAATGTTCAGAAATCAGTTTGATTGAGGATTTTGAGGATATCGCTAATCTTTTCCACGTTAGTACATCCCCAAACCGGTTGTACCAATTAGTCAAGGTGAGTGTCTCAGATTTCTTCCACTGAGCTGCAATATAACATCTGGCTTTTACTAACAAATAGCAAATTAGGTTTCTGCTTTGTAGGCTATATTCTTCTAGAAATAGCAAGCTCAGTAATAACAGGGCCATGAAGTCCGATTGTAAATCAAATCCTAAAAATAGTCTCTGCTTCTTTTAGTGAATTTAATTCTTGTGAGAGGTTAGGGAATGCCAACGTAAAACAGCAAGGACATTTGTCTGCATTCAGATACAACAGCAAAACAGCACCATCCCACATCCACATAGCCAATAGAGGGTCCTTCCAACCTGAATGGGCCAACTTCAGTGATCACTTTCTCCATGATGGCTCAGTCTTTAGCTTGTCTAGTGAGATGGACATTAAAGGTGTCAACAGAGACAAACGTGCGTTTTTGAGATGCAAACACCTGCCTACAAAGAGCTGCAAGGAGACAACCGCTTCCAATCTAGAAATGAAAGTAAACCATTATCAGGTGGGGATGACTGTCAGTCATAACTGGTCCAAATCAGTGAGCTCCAGGAGAAGTTTTATCCTTGTTAATATACAAAATCTCTGCATGACACCAAATACAGTTAAAGAACCCAAATGGCATCCTCCTGAAATATCTTCAATCACCTGAGCTGTATACATACACTCTTCTATCCAGTGGGAAATATTGGCCATATAATTGTTTGCAGCTGTATTCCCTGACTTTGATGTAGCTGCAGGAGCTGGCAACTCATCTCCAGATGTCTAATCTGCTGTTGGTATTGATTGATTTGCCTACCTCTACTTCCTACAGTTATATAAACATCCATTTCTCATCCACCCTTTCTGCTATTAAAATTTTATAAAATTTAGAAAGACAGCCTTGGTATTTCATGACCTGTAGTCAACACACACTGAACAGGAGTTTGTTAGCCAGGTCTGAGGTGTGCGTTCAACCCAGAGAATGCCTGCACTGAGCACAAAGAGGCAGTGACAACCGGGATAACCAAAAATCAGATCGAGGCTTATCTGTTGTGGATAATAAACATCTCCTATGCACCTGAAGTATTATTCATAACAGCTTCTTCCCATTCTCAGATCTGTTGAGCTCTGCAGAAGCAGAAGAGAAACTAGTCTTCAATTTCTTTCTGTACACAGTTTTGAATGACAACAGCTCAGGCTCATTCCATCATATTAGGAGCTGATGTTCTGTAGGTAAATATTAGAAAGAAAGAATCTGAGATGCTGTTTATACGCCATAAGGGAAAAAATGCAAGCAACAGGAACAATAACCCTTTTTCCTCCATCAGTATTTGCAGTTTTCTGCCCAGCATATTTTGACAGAAAACATGTTACTTTGATCTGACAATTGTCAATTTTTTATCCAAACTGTGGCTAAAACTGAAAGTCAGCATCTTTCATGATGATTCTTTCCTACCTGGCCAACAATAATTCTGATCAACTCATTTCTGTGGCCAAGAGATAATTAAATCCAAGATGTTCTGGCAGTGGTATACAAATTCTTCTTTTCCTTCCAGATATTAAAAAGGGACCACCTAAGCCTATCTATCTCAAAAGATTTGCTTTTTGTCCTCACAGAGAATAGAGTATGATGGGTTTTAACCTTTCAGATTTTTCTTTTCCCTTTTTTGTTTCTCATCTGTATGCAAGAACAATTAAGATACTGGCTGTCCATGGAGGGGAAAAAACTGCAACAACCACACGGCCTCCTAATGACAGTAGTAAAAGGAACAAGAGATTAATATAAAGGGGTCACCACTGGTTTATGCCTTTACAGTTTTCTCTAATGAGGTACAATGTTGGGTAACTGGTGTCATGTGTCATGTCATAATGCATCTTATTCATATTAGGTTCTGTCATGTCACAGAGTGTAATAGGAGATGACAGATACAATGAGACACTGTCAGCCTAGAAATATTTTTGGGAAAATTTTTATCTATAAAGATTTTAAATTTATCAAACATGTTAAGGGTAAGGAGGAGAAGAGACAAGGAAAAGGGGGAGGGAGTGAAAATAGTCTTTTCAAGACAAAGAGGGGCAAGGCAAAAGGCCAAGTCTCAGAAATGTCAGTCAGAAAGTCAAGCAAGCTGAAGCCCTGTCACCTAAACCCACAAGATTAGCTTAGCAGTAACATGGGAGCTTCTCAGAATTTGAACTCCAATGTTTGGGACCATTCAGAGTAGGTTCTGGTTCAGCCCATTATTTTTTGGTTCATCCCAGCCACTGGAAATTTGGATTCAGATGTACATTCTTATTACTACCTGAGAGCTCAGGTCTCTGAGTCCAGCTCTGAACAAAAGATTTCCTGCTTCCCTGTGCCAGGCCAGAGCTTGGCTCGGGAGATGCTATGGGGGAGGAAGGGAGCAGAGTCATCCTTCCACACCTACCTGACGGCCTGAGGCAGGCGGAGGGCTGAACCAATGCAGCCTGAGGCACGTTCACATCTGCCATTTATTGTGGTTTCCGTGCATCCTGCGTTAACCAACCTGCAGCCCCTATTGCATGAGTAGCGTGCACACAAGTATTATTAACTGCTGACTAAGCTGCCGCACCACGCTGCCGTGTTTTGACAGATGCGCCAAGAAAATCTGGTCAGACGCCCCATTGTGCATTGTTCTGCTGCTGTACGGTGGCATACAGGAAGACAATACAGTCTAGGGACTGAGCTGTATAGCTCCTTTCCTTCTCCCAGCTTCATCCCACCATCTATCTGCTTCTCGTGAGACAGCCAGTGCCATTTCCCAAGTGGCAGCATGGAGGAGACACTGTCGAGTGCTATAATCCTCGCGGTGATGAATACAAACAGGCATGTGTTAGCAGAGCTACAGTCAGGCTGTGACTTCACGGCTCAGGACACCTCCAGCAGAGCCTGAAATCAAGCAGACATTTCGCTGTGTTTTTTTTTCCAGGAACCCTCAACTTCAGGGCTAGGGCAGGTACCACTCTCTGGAGGGCAGGATGCTGCTGCTCACCTGAGTGGGCCACACTGCAGGGTGTCAAAAGATCGTGTCCCAGCACACTGGCAAAGAGGTGGCCTCATGGCCACCGTGACGGAGAGGCCACCCCGGACTTCCCTCTGTGCACTGGAGATGTGTGGCATCCTGGCCTGGGAGATTCGTCATACCACCTACAGCTATTGCTGGACTGCCAGCCAGTCCAGTCCAGCTCAGTCATGTGCAGGAGGTTTATTTGGTGAATTTACATGATTCTGTCAGGACCACGTACCTGTTCTTTGCTGCTGCCAGCCTCAAGTTGAACAACTAAATGGGAAGTCACCACAGAGAGTTCACGCACGCCAGGACCATGTGTACTGTGTTGTGTGCAGCAGCGTCCCCTGAGCGCCCTTGGTCTGTTTTCTGCCTTGAGAAAAGGAACTTGCCCCTGAGGGCTGCGAAGGTGGGTGGTGCAGATATTCATTCAAGAGGACCAGCTTACTGTCTGGTTAAAGGTCTCTGATGGCATGCTTGGATCTAAGCAAGGAAATTTTGCCATACCCACATGTACCTGGAGGACTGAAAGATGGATTGAGGAGTCCGAAATTAAAGCTGATGGCTGACAAGAAATAGACGCATCTCATTTTAATGGCTCATTTTGCTTTGCAAAACTTCTGTAAGACTAAGACTCCCCTTGTTGTCTGTACAGTCAGGGATGCATTGTGCTGCTATGTGACTATTAATGATGACAGCACGCTATATGTGTGCCTTAGTTTTTGGCTTTAATCCTAAATTTGGTATATGTACTTTTTATATGTGAGTTCAACTGTAAAAATATTGTGTTTCTTCTAGGGACTTTTGTTTACCTTAGGTAGGGATTTTGTAGCACTGGAGGTTAGTGCATAAAACTAAATGTTGGACGTAGAAGAAAATATGATACAGAAATAACAAGGCAAAATTGAACTCTATTATCTTTATACTAAAGATTTCAACTTTTTTTTTTTTTTAAATACGTAGTGCAGAGAAGCATGCATTTTCAAGATTAAAATTATGTCTGTGCAAGATGCTCAGGAATGTCCTCTGTTTCTTAAGGTTTAGAGATAATAATAGGAAAAGGGCCCACTCCTTCTGGGATAGAGAGTAAAGTGTAACTCTTCTCAACCATATTCAAAATTGTATGCTTTTTATTGCTGTTGTTACCCTGTGCATCTAGCAAGTAATCGATTTCTGGTCACTGTGGCAAGGAAGGTGTAGCCCAATACTTGGAGGCATCCAGGATAGGGGATGGAGCACACGGAGCTCATGGCACAGAACTTGATTGAACATGGAGCAGCAACACAGCTTCTTAGTTAACACAGAAATTATAGTTTGGACAAAAGTGACATTGTCTTTTTTCTCATTTTCCCCCGCTAGCCATCTGAGGTACGGTGGGTGCCAACACTGATTTAACACCTGTCTCCATCCTTACCTGGATGAAAGGGGACTCAAGAGATGACATGTTGAAGAAATTTGAGTGTGCATTCCTGGGGTGGATAACGCAAGGGTGGGAGAGGCGGCAGAACCGCCAGGCAGGCTGCCTGGAGAAAGTAATGTCTCTGATCTCAGAGCCACAGGTGTGGGGATGCTGGGGAAAGCCAGGTTATTTGAGCATCTTTGTCTTAAACATTTTGTTTTTAACACCTCTGCATCAATATCAAGTGCACAGAATTCTGTGGTAACCCAAGGGCAGAGAGTGGCTGTGAATTTATTTAAAGTCCTTTAAAATAGGTTTTGGAGAAAGAGGGGAAATATTCGTATTGAATAGTCAGGCCTCATAAAAACTTCACATTAGCTCGAAACTAGAGGGAATTAGTGAAGCTGAGAGACACAGAAATGATCTCAGTGCTTTTACTTTTCTGCATCTATTACTACAACAGAAGCTCTTTCCATTCAAAGTCCTAATTAATCTTTGCAGTGCCACTGTTTCTGCTAGAAGCGGAGTTGGCAGAAAAGGTTTGGAAACGGAACGGGAGAGAGACAGTGCAATAATTACCATCAGAAGGTGTATAAGCGTGAGTTGTTCCTGACAGAGCAAACTTACTCAGTGGCTGTATAATATTGTATAACATAATTGTGTGTGTGTGTGTATATATATATATATATATATAAATATAAATATTGTATAATATAAACACAAGATAATACCTACAGTATAATACAATGGAATCCATAGCACAGGCTATGGACTGTAGGTCTAGCACAGACCAGACTGCAGGTCTAGTTAAGGCTGTATTTGTGTTATACAGCTTGCTATTGCTGCTCTAAACTGTGAAGTAAACTTCCACTACTCTGCTATTTATGCCAGCTGAACTTTCCATGACCTGCAACCCACTTAACTCCTTTTCAGATTTCTGTATCACTGAGGAGAAGCTTTCTCATTTTATGATATGAATAACTGTTCTTGATACCTATTTTCCCCATTTATATATTTATTTGCTACTTTAAGAAAAATCAAAGAAGATCCCCTTAATACTGGTACTAATGAGTGCTATTTTTTATTTTCTACATCTGCTTATAAAATAATAAGATGGAAATTAGGAAGCATTATGGGGTTTTGCAATCAAAGCGGGGTATACACTTTGGCAGATAATCTTCCTGTCCAGTGAACTTGTCTCTTTCTCAGCTGCTACAGCGTTTGTACTGAAAGCACGAAATGAGGACACGATAACATAGGATTTTGTCTTGCTAATGAGTAGCTGTCTTTTGTGTTTAATGATCTGATAGAGCCGAGCTTCACTGCAACTTCCTACCTATCTGCAGTTGATTTTTAATAGTCTACAAAATACGTAATGGGGCATAGCCCCCCTACAGCTTGGATATGTGTGGAATTCAGCTAATGCCTCTGACTACGATTCCTAGTGTTTTGGGGAAATTTCTGGGCTCCTGTATGCGTTTAAGTTAGCCAAGTCTACAAGATCTCCAACTCCAGGATCGCACTGCTCTTTGCTTGTCCTGGCTGACAGCAGTGTGGTGTTAGTGAGAGAATCCAAAAAATACAGTAGCTGGATAGTAGGAACTTCTTTTGAGAACACCATACAGTCCCAAATGCAAATGAGAAATCTAGCAAGATCTTTCAGAGAGTGCCATCCCTTATGGTAAAACTGATTTGAGCTCCTCCCCATATTCACTTTTTTCAAAGATCTTTGCATATCTGTGAAAGATCCTGTCTCTGGAGGCCAGGTCCAGAACTTCATCATAGAAACCCCAGTGAAATAAGAGGCATCTAGCTCAGTAAGTGGAGTTATGCACATCAAGAAACCAAAAGTAGATGTGGCATGTTTTTAAATGGAAATGGACAGCTCTGAAGCTGTGACAGCGTCATGACACAGGAGGCAATGTGACACTAGTAGATGCTAATGGGATGGGGAAAAGGCTACGTCCCAGCCTGACATAATTTTATCATGTTTCAGAACCACTGTTCCCAACAGTTGGCTACGCAAAGCTTTTAGCAGCGAGGTAACATTTCGTCAGGGTGTCCCTGGGAGAGCAGAGCGCATGCCAACAGCCTGTCAGGATGCCCTAAGTACTTCACAGTGCCTTGCAAGTCAGTAGTGGGAGGCAGCAGCCGGCCTGGGATAGGGATGCCTTCACACCTGTTTTGTGGAGGGCAACTCATTTCTCCAAAACAACCACCACCGTAACCATCCATTTCAGAAGTCCTGGGCCACTGGCATAAATGATTACCTGATTGCCATATGTTTGCAGAATGATACATAAATAGTTGTGCAAACATTATTATGCCAAGGCAAAGCTCCGGTTCATCTAATGCTTCTTCATTTGCTTTCCTCTTGCCCAGTTATGTGGAGGGTCTCTTTTAGCAGACAGAGGGTGGTATGGACCATCATGAAATTCATAGCCCCCTTCTGTCTCTGTTGCTTTGACAGAGGTTGTGAGAGAGAAGTGGAACCAGCCACAAGTTTGATCTATGCATTTGTCTCTGAACTCTGGGACATAATACCAAAATATATACCTCACACAGCCAGAGAAGACTGTCATATCATAACAGCACATGTCAGGGAGACTACTTGTTTTACATCTGTTTTTCCAATGAAACTCAGAAATGTATTCGGTTAAACCAGCTTGCAGTATCACTTCTTTCTGATCAGAGCAGCAAACCGTGCCCAAAGGGGCTGGACATTAGAGCCGTCGAGAGATGGGTTGGTTGTAAGGGACAGATTCTTCACTTGGTCACCTTTCTCCAAGAACATTTTAGTAATTAGGGAATGTGGCTGACTGAGAGACATCATTTGGAGTATTTTTTTTCAATACACAGCCAAGAAAGAGAGAATATGAATCAACCAGAAGTCGTCATTTAGAAAGACATATATTTATGAATAAGTCTAGCTCCTGCTTTGGATTGATTGCACTGTAAAAGTCACTGAGCTAAACCAAAATATCAGCTTCAGAAAAAAAGCCCAATTAAATAACCTGAATCATTTCAGTGTTCTCTTTCTCTCCCCCCCCCCCCTTCTTTCTTTCTTTCTTATCTCTTTTAACATTCTGGATAAAATATGTTAATCAACTTACCCATACCAAAACTAAAGAAATATATATGGTTCCAAGGATTTCAAACCACCCAAGGTTTACTCCTGGAATCTGCCTGGGGAGAAATATTTCACTTTCCCATATGTTTAAGAAAACAGAGACAATGCCTTTCTCTTAACTGCTTAGGCATCAGGTACATATTCAGTCAATCAAACTTTAGGCCGTATCTTTAACAGGTACTATTCAGTATACTTTCACTAAGGCTATAATGGTTTATTCCAGTTATTCCAGTCCATTGTCCAGTCTTTGAGACAAATCCTTTGGCATTATAAATTTGTTAAGATTACACGTGGTATCTAAGGAAGGCAGAAAAGTATTGCATTGATTAATACCTTGCAATGTATTATGTGTCTTATTCCAGAAGTTGTTTGGGCTGATTATTCTTCATTCATCTGCCAAACATGAGTCCTTGCTCCTCAGTGGAACTGCTTGTGTGCGCCAAGAATTGTGTATGTTGTAATGAAAATAGACTATCCATCTTGGATACTTCTGTAAATTCCTCCCTCTGTGCCATGATATCTAAACTTATTTAATATATTTATCCTTGCCAACACCCCAGAAAGAAGGAAAATGTTATCTTTACTTTATGCAGGAAGAATTGAGGAGTAGAGATAGTAAGGAAACAGGCAGGATATCTAGGATGGAGAGCAGTTAAATCCTGGTCTCTCAGACACGTTCCAGAACCAGTTACCCTCTCCTAGTTATCCTAATGGATCACACTGTTTTTAGGAGCAAAACTGCAATAGCTTTATATGATCCAACTGCTTTTTATGTGAATAAAGAGCTTAGTAAATAGGAGGTATTCACTAGATTTATCTGTGGCTTTTTGCAGGTGGGAGAAACATTTGTTTTAATGAGATTCACATGATAAATGAAGCCAATGAATATGTGTTTTTCTATCAGTTAGAGCAAAGACATTGCAGTAGAAAAATGGTTTTACTACGGTGTCTCTGCATTACCTAACACAAGAGAATTCATTTCAATCGTTCATGTTTTTAACAACCTGTGTTACACCAAGTGCTTACCCTTTTGTGGAAAATCTTTCTGCTAGGAAAAGAAAAGAAAAGAAAAGAAAAGAAAAGAAAAGAAAAGAAAAGAAAAGAAAAGAAAACAAAAAACAGTTTTAGCATTATCAGCAGCTTCCCCACTGCTACCTGGCAGAGGGCAAGCAAAGCAGCTTTCCATTTGGCTGGGTGTTTGCTGAGCTTCACCCTCCAACAGCACAGGGTCTGTGCTTTGCCTCTTCCTTCTCTCATGTCATGTTTTGAGTAATACAGCCTATCACCAAGTCCTCCTACTCAGTTATTGGCAGCTTGTTCTCCTGGAGTATTGCTGTAATATATCTTTGGAGCTGAACCTCAGTCTGAGGCTCTTTTAGTGTAATACACTCCTCCTGCTTTATAACACACTGTTATGAGAAGAGGGAGAGAGAGAGAGAGAGAGAAAAGGAAACACTTTATGCAACTCAGGAAAATTCTTTCCAAGAAATAACAAATATGCCAGAAGATTAACTATGGTATGAAAGTTCTGCTGATACAGCAAGGATATTTCTTGAAATTAACTATATATTCTGCTTCTCTGTTATACGGTAAGAGCTTAACAGCCTATTTTTAAGAATTTTGCTTTTGTACAAAAGATGTGGGGAAACAAGTAGCAGCTACATTACGGAAATAAATCAAGCTTGTCTCCCCTGGAAAAATGCAGTTGCAAATGTAGAGATACCACATGCTCTTCAAGAAGAGTTCTCTTGCAAATACATGCTTTCTGCACTGCTGAGGAAGAAGGTTCTCTCTCCCTCCTTTTTTGAATGGGCAGCGGTGATTTGAACTACTAGAAAAGAAACAGTCACATCACTATTCTCTATGCCAAAGCAATTTTTTTCCAGAATTTGGGATATTTTTACAAAGATAGAGCAGCTGGTTCTGACTGTTACCATCACTTACAGAAATACATTATGTATATATTTAAAGGAGCTTTTCTCTGACATTTTTTCTTAGCTTGTGCTTGCTAGCAGGATCACAGATAACAGAACAAGAAAAAAGTATTTGTGAAAGAGGGAACTGATACATATCTATCTATCTATCTATCTGTGTATCTGTGTATGTGTAAATATATATATATAGCTATGGAGGAATGCCATAGACACAATAATGAGAGAGAAAAAAGGTCAGATTTCTTCACTTTAACAATGCAAAACAAGAAATTATGTGTGATTTCTCTTTAACCACTTTGTGCATGATTATCTAGCAAGGGACTAGATAGCACAGTCTGAATGTAGGGGTCTTCTGTTGTTTTTTTAATCCCATTTAATGTTTCAATGGAAAGTATGGGAACACTCTGGTGACCAAACACCTCCTAATCCCCTTTTAAGGATAACAGTCCAGTAAGAGTTCCAGTGAGCCTAATAAGAGTTTTGCCTTTGACTTTCAATCAAACAGTGCTCAGGGTCAAACTAGATACTTCCTAGACTGCTGTGTAACGGACTGCTATGCTGCCTTTGGAGTCAGCATCTAAATTAGCACTCACTTGACTGCAAGAAATCCAGCTCAAAAGGTGAAATGGAGAGGTTCCATGTGCATTAGTACTTTTTCCTTTAAACATACTTTCAGAGCTAGATTAGCTGTTCTTACAGCTTCTTACACCTTCAGCTATTCCGTAGGGGAGACCAGAAGGAACTGGTTTATACTGTAGGGACATACAAGAGTAGTAGTATTGATTTTTTTTCACTATTCTGTGATATACAGATCGTATTACTTACACTCAGAGCTTCTCCACATGGGGAAGTTAATGCAAAGTAGTGGTATGGTGTACTCACTAGTCTACAAAATGGTCCTTAGTGACTTCTTCTTTGAAAGTGGAGGAAGGAACAGAACAGTCGCCAGATATGTCCTCATGGAGAGCTGGGGCAGAGTAAGGAGCAGGCTTTAAATTCATACCCACTCGTACATAAAACTAACTTCTCCATGCAGACATGTGCTCAGACTTGGGACTGCGCACCCACACTGTTTACCCAGCAGCAAATCCAGCTGCAATGCTGTAAAAAGTTGTGCACCCCCATGAATATCCTTACTTGAATGCAACTGATGAATTGGGGTATTTTACTCCCATCAAAAATCATGGCATCCTGGGGACAGCACTCCTAAATACCTCAGCACTCCTCTAGTGGCTTGGGAATACCATACTGGGTCAGAATAAGACTCCATCTAGCACAGCATCCTGCCTCTGATGGCACCCACTGATGGGTACCTTAGACACTAAGAAACAGGGCAAGCATAGAGAGATCTTTCTTTTAACAACTCTGGAAGCCAGTGATTTAGGGAGTTTCTGATCCCAGGTAAATTGAGGTCATCATCTTTGCTAGGTCAGTTTTTGCCTATTTGTTTGCTCCTTTTTGAACCTCACCAGCCTTCACAGCTTCTCCTAGTGATTTCTACTGTGCGCTTTGGTAAAAATGTTTCTGTAAGTTTGCTTTAAATACACCAACTGATCGTACCTCACGGTGCTTTCTAGTGCATGTGTTATAGAAAATACAAGTAATCATTCCCTGTTCCCCTTCTGTGTACCACCAATGATTTTCTAGATCATTGTTAAACTCATTCTCTGAGTATTAACCTATTTTTTCTTTTTTTTCTTGGCCCTGACCATTTCCTGTCATGCAGGCATGGACATCTTCCTTTGACCTGTCCCAAACAAAGGCAGCCCAACCATCATCTCTCCTTCTGTGAAGTGTAACATCCTGTCACCATACCAAACTAAACTCCTTCCCTTCCTACCCACACTCTGCACTCTGCAGAGGACTATAACACCCATTCCACCCCACCCTGTGCAGCCCAGCTCCTCACAGCCCGACCTGCAGCTCTCCTGCCCAGCCTGAACTCTGGTGAGACAAGGATGTTCAGATCCACCTCGGCGCCACACTCACCCAAAGTACCCCAGCTGGAGCCAGTCCTGAGCTTGTATTGTAGGCAAGAGAAGTGGAGCTATAGGGAGTTTTCCTGGGTCAGCCCCTGGGAGGTGGTTATTACTTGCCTTCTCCTGTCCCCATTAGAGATGCCCACCCCTACTATTTGAACAACACTACTACTATTTGAACATACCCACCCTAACAACTCTTTTCCATGCAGAAATATCCTGACCTGTTTACTCTCCCTCATTTCTCTGAGACCCTTCTAAGCGTCTTTCCTAATGTTAGCGTTTCCTTTTGGAAAAAGAGTAACTAATATTATTAGCAGTACTGAAGACGCAGATACAACATGCATTTATATAATGTTACAAGGATGCTATCTGTTTTATTTTCAGTTCCTTTCCTAATAATTCCCAACACACTATTTACCTCTTGACTGCCATGGAGCTGACTTTCAGAACACTATCCATAATGACTCCCAGATCTCTTTTCAGAGTGGTAATAGCTAATTCCCCTAGCTAATAGCTAATTTAGAGTTCATCACTGTGTGTATAGTTATGTAGATAGTTGTTTTTTTTCCCTTGTGTGCCTTACTTGCATTTATTGACATTTCATTTGTGATCTTCATTGAATTTCATTTGTGATTTTATTACCTCATCATTCAGTATTGTGAGATACTTCCATAGCTGTTCACAGTTAGTTTCACATTTCACTATCCCAAATAATTTTGCATCTTCTGCAGACTTCACCGTCTCATTTTTAACTTTATTTTCCAGACCACCTTTAACTATTTTGAAAGCACTGATTCCACTACAGGTCTTGTGCAACCCTTCTGGTAATATCTCTCCATCAAGAAAACTCATATTTTATCCTTGCTCTTTTTCTCCTATTTTTAACCAGCCATTTATCCACAACAGGACATTTTTCCTTAGCTCCATTTATTTGAACCCTCGGTGAGGAGCTGCCATACTCTAGGAGTCAGTCTCCCAACAGATACCTCTAATATATCCTTCCAGCTATCCCTGTGCTGTATCTTGTAAACCTGTACCCTGTGGTATGCATGGTAAGTCCCTGGGCCTCTTCAGTCTCTGGAGAGAGACTATGGCTGAAGAAGCCACGGTGTCCAGAAACAATAGCAATTTTTAGGATTTTGCCATGAGGAAGACTCTGCAGAGTCTCAGCATCATGGTAGTACTGTAGTATTACAGTACTGTATTGTATACATATATATATGTATATGTATACATGCTACTGTATGTAGTATTACAGTACAGACATTGCCACTGTGCAATGTCACAAAGAGACCCAGAGGCCTACAGGGATCAGATTTTTGTATCTCTCCATCCTCAGGTACTTACCCACACTGTGAAGAACTGAATGTCTTTGAGAGCAGGGTACCAGCAAAGATCTTCATTTTGCTTTGGATGTGGCTGGTGGAACAGAGAATGCCACTTTTAGAGCAGGTGTAAATAATTCTAAGTCTTAATTTTTAGGTGTTTAGGATTCACTGAGCTCCCTTTGTTCAGTATAGAAGAAGCTGAAATAAACCAACCTGTAACATATGAGGATAAAAAAAGAATTCCTTATGCCTCTATTTTACTAAGGTAGATGTAAATATATTATTCTTTGAGCTTTCATTTTAGGGCATAGGTGAATTTCTGCAGTTCTGTTTTCTGGACAGACAACATATTTTCCTTGTGGAAAGGCTACATTTTTTTTCTTCTACTGATGAACTAACAGCCCAGCTCATCCTTTCCTGAATTCTTTGTACCATCAATATCAGACTCAACTGTAGTCAGTACCTCCTGACTACAAAAGTCAAAACAGACTAGAAGGAAGATAAATTGTTACATGTGTTGAGAGTGATTGCAAGAAGATGTGAATTGTATATTCTAGTGTCTTTGGATCTCTCTGCCAATCTACACCATATGCAAAGCGGCCAGGATTAGTCTGTTATTTAAATGCCTATTAGCTTTTGTCTCTCAATATGACAACTGATTAGTTATTGTCCCTTTTCTGAAGCAGAAAAGTATTTAATCCAAAATTTGGCATGTTGGCCTGTCTTTATATGCCTGAGCTATTCTCACTGTGCTTTTCTAACATGTGTAAAGTTTTAAATGATGTCCTCCATGAAGGGCTAGAACAAGTAAGCGTGTCTAGCACAATCTGAGTAAAACAACACACCACATGTCTTCACAAAAATGTCTAACAATGGTCTTAGACTAGGCTGGAATTCCCAACACATTTCAATTAATTATAATTGCCTGCATACATTACCAAGGAAATCTCCCTTCTAGATACAATGAAACTACATGTTCTGGCCTGGTAACCTTTCCTTCAAATGTACTGGTATAGCACAGAAACAGCCTTTCCTCTAAATGGCATAATTTTCCATAGCTTTTTTCCCTCTGGAATCAGAGGGGTCAGAAGCGGTTGGAAATGTACTGAAAAGGCTATTAATTTATTTTTTTAAGGGGAAAGCACACCATGATGCCAGGATATGACTCCATTAGTGTTTTTTTTTCCCATGTACCTCCAGAGACACATGCCCAAATGATATTCTGTGTAAGCACTTTCTGCATTTTGTCGCGAAAGCGACATAAGCGTAGAGAATGAATAATAGGCTCAGTAACTAAAAACATGCCTTGGCTATTTGTGCACCAGAACCAGCTGTATATCCAGTGAAGGCAATGGGAGTCTTTCTATTAACACTGGGGAAAAACAGCACAGTCCCCAGAGTAGTCCCTAATACTGAAGTGAATTAAATAATAACTAGTATTAGTAATAAAGAAATATATGGCTCTTGGGGAAAATTCCTGACTCCCTTACTCCAATTTATAGTCCTCTCATCACCAGGCAACTGATCTGAGAGAGGAATTCATTTGGAGTTTCAGCTGCTGCCTGAAGCATCTACCAGTTCCTGAGAAATGCTGGCATTAAAGAGATCTTGTATAGGAAGAAGGGAAATAATTTTCGTGGCCTTTGGTTTGCCTGCACCTGTATGTTTTGATATGCCTATCTAACTTGCTGAGAATCAAACAAATCTGTGGGAAAATTAAACCTAACTCTCTCGAGTTCAATGTCGTAGCTAAGAGGCTAGTTTTCATTGCTTCAGTGAGAACTTTCTGTGTCCTTTGGGGTTTGACTCCAAGTAGCAATTTCTTTCTACAGAGGTTTCTTGTGAGGGTCTTCTGCCTGGCATAACAGGTCTGCCCTCCATACATATCTGCAGCTGATGTGGGTTGGGATGTACTGTATATGCATAAGTAAATAGCTGCATTCATACCTGTGTGTTGCACCAGTAGGGGTAATTAGCACCTGCAAGTGTGTTGCATTTTATGCCATAGGAACATATAAAGTACAAGGGCATGGACTTGGTCTGTCCTGACTTGCAGTACCTGAAGAAAAGCAACAATAGGACAAACAGGGCTCCAGGCTTCAGAAAGGTTAGAATGCTCTGTGTCTCTGGTTGTGGAAGAGCCACCACAGGTTTCCTTCTTCCAACAGTTCCTGTTCTTCTCTACCTCTCTGTCGTTCTTGCTTAGGCCTGAACTTTTTTTTAAATAAGAGAACAAACAAAACAGATTTTAGTTGAGAATGTCCTTGGAAAAAGGAGTCAGAAAAAAATTACATTTAGAAATATGTTCCAGCCATCTAGCACTTGGCCAAGTTAAAAGCTGCCATAGGCCCCAGAGACCTTGGTCTTTTTAACCACACAAATAGTATCACCGACTGTGCTGGAGCTATTTGCATGAATTAAGGCAACAGGAAGTTATCTCAAGCTCATCTCAAACACCAAATATATTTTTTCCTCTGTGTCTATGTGTGTGCACTGTATATGTTTCTAATTGGGTAACTGTTGTTGCTCTAAGTAAATTTATATGAACTCACCATCTTGGTGTGAGAGACTTTTCCCCTTCCAATACTTTCTCCCGCATCTTCTTGCCTCACTGATTCCTGCCTCCTTCCAACATCTCATCCAAAACCTCCTTTTTTTCTCCTTTGCCTATAGATTTTAATTTCTCTCTATTATGCTGTAACTGATTAATTTTGCTGGATGTTGCAAATCACACAGCATAAAAACCTTCTGTGAAGTTTGGACTAATAATTTGTTGTCATCCTCAGGGATACTTGTGGTTTTTTCTCCCATAAATAAATAAATAAAAATTATTGTTCCTTTCATGTAAAAGGCAATATGGTCCTGTGGGTAAGATGTGGGACATTAAGGCGACTTGAATTTCTTTCTGAGCGCTGCCATTGATTTCCTGTGACCTTGGTGAGTCATCCGAACATCGTGTGCCTCTATTATGCCAGTGGTCAAAAATGGATACAAAACCCAAATGTATCCAGTGTTTACTATGATTGAGATGTGTGGATGAAAAGCATTAGGTAAGTACTTTGGCTATCCACTAATATCCTTTTAAAATCTGGTTTGTTACAGGAATAAACACTCTTATTTTAAAAACTTATAAAAAGAGATTAAAGAAAAAAAAAAGGAGTGCAGAAACTAAAGACCAACAAAGTCAATACAGCGGTGCACCCTGATTTCAGCAGATTTGAAGTAAGCTATTGGTGCTGAGTGTATTAAACAGATGTTGCTGTAGGTCAAATATTCTGTGTTACAATATCCACAGTCCACACCACCCCAGGACTGATGTGATTGCAATCAAATGCCCTGGCTCAGTCCTTTTCCTGCACAAATCTCCACTGAATTCATGGAGGGAAAGGACCACCAATTTTCAGGATCAGGGCTGTATTTTCCTTCTGACACACTGGTTGGAGGAATACCTTTTTGGGAGAATCTGAGTGTTTAAATATCCCCCAAAGCAGAAATACTGTAATTCAGAGACCCGTTGTTTTAATTAGCAGAAGAGCACACTGCATCCCTCTTCAGATGAGCTATTCTTTAGTACTTTGTTCAGCTCTCTGGATGTTTAGTCTATGAGCATTATAAGCATGTGTGTCCTTATCCTTGCTTTAAAAGCCTGTTTGTGGTTCATTATGAGCTATTATGGAGCACACATCAAGCACTTGTTTTGGCAGGGATACAGAAATTTTTCACATTCTGGCAGGAACAATTTTCTCCTACTGAAAACTAAGGCTTCATGGTTGGATCTGCTGCTCTCTCCCTCCTCCCAAGCATGCCTACATTAAGTAAGCACCTCTTAGTTATTTATTGAAGAAGAATATGGCAAGGAGTCAGTCTCAAAGGGACAACTGTAGCTTTCATGTGCAAGTTATCTTCTCCCTCTCTCATATTCCAAAAATAGCAGCACAAAAATCACTTCAGCAAGTCAGAAGCTCAAGATCTACAGACTGAGGTGTAGGTATTAGGATGTTTTGAAGCAGAGGTGTTGTCAGCAACCACCAGCCTTGGGAAAGGGGCTGGCTGAAGAATACAAAAAGTGCAATGTTAAGAAGCTTGTGTGTGGAGTTTCTAAATTAGAAATTTGCAGACAGGGCTTCCCATGGTAAAGTGTTTCTCAATTTGAGAGCAGATAGAGATGAGAGGAGACCAACATGAGTACTAAGCTGTGCAAAAGCATTTGTTTCAGTTCTTACACTCTCCTTCACCTCTTCCAAATTGGACAAGCTCCAAAATACAAGGATTTCTGTCAGAGAACTACCATAAAATCCTGTGAACTTTGGCTCAGGCAACTGCTACTTTTTTGGCTAATAAAGGCTACTCAGACTATAGATACTTTCCAGAGCTCTCACACATTCCCCCAAATTATTAGCTTTTTTGGTTAATCACCCAGCAGCCCAGGTAGAGGCTGTAGTTCCCGCCTCTGAAGGTAGTGTGATGTGAAAGACTAGCCTAACAAAGCAGAAAATGACACATTCCTTCCTAATCATAAAAATCATAATCATAAAATACCCAGCAGACATTTGTAAAAATAGATTAAGTAGCCCTGGTTTGAATTCTTGACAGTGAGTTTCCTGGGGCAGAGACAGTATCTGTGGTGTTTGTTCAGAGATCAGCCCCAAAGAGTGCTAATTCTCCAGTGGCTCCTGTAGCAAAACAATAACTTTTTGGAAGGCACCAGTCCATAATATTCCTGCTCTTAAGAAATGTTCATCTCAATCCCATCTCATCACCAGGGCAGGAAGGTGTGACCCCTTCATGTGGCTTGAGAAAGAAAACTGCTCTACTGCTGGCCCTTCTCCTCTGATAGCGGCACTCACAGATATGCTCATCCCATGGCTCAGGAGCCTTTTCAATGGTCTCCTGTCTCGTGCCAGAGGAGAGCTGAGTTGGCCAGTTTGGTCAAAATTGCACCTGTGACTGCAGCGGTGGTTTCTATGCACCAGTTCCCAATCTGGGGAACGGTGATTTTGGTAAGATCCTATTTCACAAAACTGTTTTCATGGAGACCCTGAGCTACTATAGCTCAGACTGCCACAGACTAATATAATATATGCAGGTAATTCCGAACAACTTCTAACAAGTTTTTTGATGTCCCCAGAGCTTGATTGAAACTCACTTAAGCCGGTTCCTATTAACTTCAGCCAGAATTTAAATAGTGGCTTCAGTAGGCACTAGGATATTATTTTGAAACCTAAAAGGCAGTCATTTCAGCCTTTAATTTTGTTACAGATTCAACAAGCTAATGGTTTCAAAAGTTGTCAGGTAATTTACAGAAGCTACAACTAGGGCAAGGAGCCAAGCACTGAGAGACAAATTTGATAACTTGATATAACGCAGGTTTATATCTGTTCACCCAGCATTTGTGAACTGCTGCACTTTGTCGGGGCTGACTCCTGTGCAAAATCCCTGTCTGCTGCTCTGTTTCTCCACACTGGAAAATGTTGCAAGAGCTGCAGATTGCATGCAGAGTTGCTCCCTTCTGGGAAGCAGTTGAAAAGAGTCTTGCTAACTGTCCTTGGGCAACCTGGCAACTTGGAAAAGAGGCTTTCAAAGGAGGCCAGTGCCTGGCGTGCTGCCTACAGGGGCCTGTGTGAAGAGCTGGGAAGCGCCAGGGCTGCCCAGCGGGACGGCAGCCGAGGTGGCATGGCGCGGGTGACATCCACCCTCCCACGGGGAGCACCTTCGCTTGGCGTCTCTGACTCTGGCTGCGCGCAGAGAGAGGCGGCGGATGTTGAAGTCCTGCGCTAGGGTTATTTCGGGCTCCCCGGCTGGTTTTCTGCTGGGAGCTGGCGACGTGAGGTGCTGGGAAGGTGTGCAGGGGTGGGCAGAGCCCATCGAACAGGCTCGCTCCCCTCCTGCTGGCTGCGGCGCAGAACTGTTCCACGCTGCGAAAGCCTCACCGCCTTGCTGCCCAGGCGCTCCGTTATGATATCCCCGCACCGCTTAGGGTCAGCAGCTTGTAGACTATTTTGGCATGACAAAAGTTTTGTTCAATTAAAAAAAAATATCAGGGAACTTAATGACCGGGCAAAGGTAGACTCTAATCTGCTTGAAGAAGTGCATTTGGAATGAAATCCTGCATCTCGCTGGTAATTATAGAGACCCTGTTATCATGACACCTTGCTGCCAGGTGAGAAATCTCATGTTAAATAATTACAGTTAAAATCACGTGCTTATGTAAGGCAAGTAGCAGCAAACACTTTATCCTGCTGGCTCAAAGGGCAGAACTGCTCACTATTGGGGGAAAAAATGCAGATAAAACAAAGCCAGTTATTCACATATGCAAGCTGAGTCTGAATAAATAAGAAGCAGGGATTATGACCCATTACTGACTGGAATCAGCTATGCATAGAAAACAAGCACAAATGCTTTAAAGATGTGTGGAGTTAATAAGGTAGAGACAAAAATTAGATAGTAGGCGAGGGGAGTGGGCTGCAGGTAAATAGGCTTATCGGGAGATTAATTATCTGCCAAACCACACTGCTCCTTGTTTACAGTAAACAGTCACTGCTTAACATTCAAGTCATTCACTTTGCAAGAAGATCTCCTCTTTCTGCCTAACGGTAGCAGGCCCTAGAACCTCCCAAGCTGTTGGCTGTTTTTTTAAATTCTTGATTTTGCTAGCCCTTGAACAGAGATAAATGCAAACAGCAGGCAGAAGCTGCCCTCTCTCCAAAACTGTGACACAAGCACTGCTGCCATGTGCTCAAGAAATGGCTTCATAGCACAAATATATTGTCTTTGTTAGCAGAAGAATGAAAGCAAGAAGTCTGTCCCTCTTTTTCTGCAGCAGGCTTCCCAGAAGAAACTTTGGCACAGAAGTAACACAACATTTCCTCGGAGATTCTCTTAGGTCCAGAGGAACAGACAAAGTCTCTGTAAGCCTCTGTGGCTCCTTCATTAGCAATCCTCTAAAGGCAGGAGTGAAAAGTCCTATTTGATCCAAGATGTTAGAGTCAAATCTTCAGCCTGCTTCCTAAAACACATGACAAAATTTGCTAACAGATTACTTTTACAAGTATAAGCCTCTCTGTTCCTGCACCTTCTAGGTGACTGTGTGGAAATCGGCATTTGGTATTGGTGTTTGCTTCTTTGCCCAGGCAAACAGCTGTTTTGTGGATGCATCTGCTGAGTTTGCACACCAAGCAGAAGTGCTCACCAACTGCATATGCAGTTAATGACATCTGTTTAACATCTCTATTTCCAGCTGAGATGGACAGCCAGCACTGAAGGAAGCTACCTATCAGTCTGGTTCTGCAAGCATGACTACTATGTGCTCTGCTTGACTTCCTTATTGTTCAGCTTCTTTCTTCTCTTTTGTTCTTCCCATCTCTCTCTATTCAAATGCTCACTGCAAATGCAAATCAGCTCGGCCTGGAGTCATTCCATGGAGGCCATTAACTATTAAGTGTCTACACACAAGAGGTGATGCATTCAAACTGCTCAGCTAGAAATAAAACATCTTTATGTACCAGGGTTGCCAAATGGCATACACAAGTCTCATGACTTTGGAGAAATTTTACTTAATTGCAGTCTGCAAGAAATTCCTAGTGTCTGAAGATTTCAGACCATAAATCTTCTTTGAAATAGTACTTGAGCTGCTAGATGCTGCTGATGGTCACCTTGAATTAAGAGGGTTGCTGAGACTACTGCCAGCTCTCTTAGTGTTATAGAGGGCAGAAGGATGCTAGATGTGGAGTCAACAATGGAAGGTCCTTCCCCGTCAGCTCCCAACCAGAAGTGGTAACAAAAAAAAAGAAGAAAAGGAAGATATGCCCGAAGCCTTGTCACAATTTATGTGCTGCAGCACTTTCTTCTGCCACCCTCCAAACAGGGAACACAACCGTTTATCAGGAATCAGAATCTCTTTATTGTCTTTCTAGTGGCTTTTCCTGAAAATTTTCCGCTCAGAAAAGGGTGAGGAAGGAATTAAAAAATAATAATAATCCAGACGACTAGAATATAATGAAATTTTAAAGGAAAGAATAGCGATCCCACAGGATTCTTTGAGTGCATATCCTGATTTTTCAACCAGAAAGCTTTGCAATATTGATATTCCATTAGCAAATCCCTAAGATTTCTAACTGCTTACTCCAAGCTAATCAATGTCCAAATTCTCTAAAGTCTCTCAAAAAGCATACATTTTTGGTGAGGTAAATGATCTATTTGTCCCAGTCTCCTTTCTGCTCCATGGAGTAGTGCATGAGGACAGAGAGACAGGTAAGATTTTATATGAATATCTGAGACTAAATATTTAAATGGAGGCTGAAGGTGACAGCAGTAAAGGTTTTGCTTGCAGTTAACATATAGTATGCTCAATCTGTTGGTTACTGCTTCGTGTTACATCATTTAGGATTTCGTGTTACATCATTCAGGATTTAAGAATATCCTTGTGTACCTCTCCTAGCTGATGCCCCCCTTTACCAAGGCTACTACTAATAAAGCTGGCCCTTAGAGCTCCTTGGGTAGAAATTTAGTAGTAGCTTAAGAGAAGTTGACTAAGGAAATGAAGCAGTGGTTGCTGCTGGTTGCGTATCATCTGCCTTTGTTGTGAGAGGAGATTTTTTCAAAGTGCAGCAGCAAGGCTTCAGGATGAAGCCAACATTAAATAAGCACACGAAGAGATGTTTTCTTGTACCAGTGATCAAAGAACAGTGTCAGAAGAAAGAGAAACAGCACTCTCCCTAAAACAACTCTCTCTCTCTCTCTGTGACTCACTCCAAGCCTTGGTGCAGGTTCTTCCCCACTCCTTTCAACTTCTCGCTTCCTGAAATATTTTCCAGGAAACCAAAAGGTCCTGTCTGGAATTCAGACACACAGCAAAGACCCAACTTCTCTATTCTGCATACCCCGTTTGATACTTCTCATTCAAAACAGGAGAGGCCTTGGGAGCTATTGGGCAGTGGGCCTAGAAACATTGCAGTGCAGAGCTCAGTAGCTGTTTCTGAAGCTGTGGTGTTTTGTTACGGGCAGAGAGTTTTCTGAGTTCTGCACACCGGCTGAGGAACCTCAATGGAGCACATCTTAGAATCAAACACCAGGATTATTTCCTAGTAAGCTTTGTCTAAAAACAAAAACACCAAATCTCAGAGTAGTTGACATTGGATGGCACCTCTGGAGATCATCTGGTCCAACCCCCCTGCTCAACACAGGGTCAGCTAGAGCAGGTTGATCAGGACTGTGTCCTGTTGAGTTTTGAGTATGTCCAAGGATGGAGACTCCACAGTCTCTCTGGGCAACCTGTTCCAGTGTTTAGTCACCCTTACAATAGAAAAGTCTTTTCCTATGTTCAAGTGGAATTTCCTGTGTTTCAGTGTGTGCTCATTGCCTCTCATCCTGTCACTGGGCACCACTAAGAGCCTGTCCCCGTCCTTCTTACACCCTCCCATCAGATATTTATACACAATCATAAGATCCCCCCTGAGCCCTCTTTTCTTGAGGGTGAACAGTCCTAACTCTCTCAGCCTTTCCTCATATGGAAGATGCTCCAATCACTTAGTTATCTTTGTGGCCCTCGCTGGACTTGCTCCAGTAGTGCCACATCCCTCTTGTACCGGGGAGCCCAGAACTGGATGCAGTACTCCAGATGTGGCCTCACCAGTGCTGAATAGCTGGGAAGGATCGCCTCCCTCCACCTGCTGGCAACGCTCTTCCTAATGCAGCCCAGGATGTTGTTGGCCTCTTTGGCTGCAAGGGCGCACCTCTGTGTTAATGAACATCTCTGTGTACGAAGTACATACCCTTACTGGGTGACAAAACCATCTGCTCATGAAGATTCTGCATGCAGAAGCCCTGGCATTTAGCTCCATGTTACACTCCCAAAAAAGAAAGAACTCAGCAAAAAATTAACTCAAGATGCAAGTGTAATATCTGTACATTAAAAAGCCACCATGTGCTCCTGTTAGATATCTGCTTTTTAACTACTCCAAATGCTTCATTGATCAAAGGTGACAATACTGCAATTATGCCTAAGTCTTTGCATCTGTTGTTACATCTCCACATCTCAGATGTAGAAACTGCCTTTTCTATCCGCGTAAAGGGAGGGATACCCATAACATGGGTTATGAAACTTAATATTTACAGGGAATTAGAAGATGATCTGAGAAGTGGCTGAAAGCAGGCAAGAACCTGGACTAAAAAGTGGCATGATTTCCACTTGTGATACTCCATGACAGACCCATGGGAGGGGAAAAGGGTCACTGAATCCAGCATATAATCAAGGACCTAGTAAAAGACTGCACCCAAACTGTTGTATCTGCAGCCATTTCATCTTCTGTTCTCAGGTATAGAAGTTTATCTCTTTCTGTGGTATAGCATTAAATTTCTGCTTCAGCAGGCCCCAGGGCAAATCTTATAATTATACATAGATAACTGAAATTTTCTTAAAGTTATTTCCCATGCCAAAAAGAAAAGATCTGAAGCTGGAAATCAACAAACAATAACAGTGACAGGGTAGAGTTTGTATTTACCTAATGCTTATTTGCCATGTATAGAGGGGATCAGTCTGGCTAATATTTGGGTTTCTGCAGATGTTACACCATCCACCTGGGATGAAAGTTGGCACATTTGAATGGCAGGAGTTAAAGAGATGTTACTTAAAATAAAGAAGGCAAACCAACACAAAGTACATGGAAACCTAGTTTCATTTTACTACAAAAAT